>NC_091118.1:50573968-51232718 GCF_040183065.1 Periplaneta americana
CTTCGAGTCCTCATTGAGAGAGAAATTTTCTCTTGGAATCACGATCACCGTATGGGTTGGTGCCCACCCCGCATCGTGATGAATTTAGGAAGCTACAGTGAGTAGCAAAATTCTGTTTCGTAACCAAGCTATAATGGCGGTATGTGATCATCGCTTTTACCACGAGTTTTCCTTCCTAACTAGATGACCGTTCATCTCAGATGAGGCATATAACCATTACTTGGCTAGTCGACCTTGATCTCCCTTGACTGTAGCGCCACGAATTTTTGAAATCCTCATTCTCCTCTTCAAAAATACTGAGTGCATATTTCCACATTCACAAAATTATTTTTGTTGTAATAATGCCCTCTGTTGTGATATGTGGTCCAATTTTATATGAGGGAAGCAATAATACAAAAATATTTATATGTAGTACAAAACTGATAGCAACCAACTCATCTAAATGTGTTTGAAGACGAAAGTAATTGTCCTCTCTTTAGCAGCAAAATAATCGAACGGAAATAAACGAATCTTTATCAGTCAGTATAGTATTTATTAGTATTAGTGTTTATTTATTTAACCTGGTAGAGATAAGGCTATCAGGCCTTTTCTGCCCCTCTACCAGGGGATTACAACTATAATATGAAGAATAAAATTACAATTAATATTAAATTACAATTACAATAAAAATTAAAGTACTACAAGATTACCTGATTAATGAAAGCTAGACAATTTATCATAGAAGTTAAGAACAAAGAATATTTTTGTATTTACTAAATTACAAATTAAACCTAGGATAACAAAATTCTATAGTGATGAAATTACCATATATTGAGATATTTTGTGATAGATTAAGAGAACTATTTACAAGAAGCCATGTCTGAATGAGTCTCAATTACTGACCAAATGCCTAGTAAGTTTGCGTTTGAATTCAATTTTATTTCGACAGTCCCTGATGCTAGCAGGTAACGAATTCCAGAGTCTTGGCAGGGCTATTGTGAAAGAGGATGAGTATGAGGAGGTGCGATGGGATGGTATTGTTAATATTGTTTCATGGCGAGAGCGTGTGTTCAGATTGTGGTTGGAGGAAAGGTAAATGAAGCGAGACGACAGGTACGAAGGAATAGAAGAGTTCAAGATTTCGAAGAGAAGGAGAAGTGAATGTAAATTTCTTTTCTTATCTAGTTTAAGACAACCTATTGTTTCCATGGATGGAGTAATATGATCATATTTACGAACATTGCTTACAAAACGTACACACAAATTATGAGCAGTATAGGTGCCTCAAGCTAAGAATATGAATAACGAATCTGCCTCGACCAGGACAGGCGCTCAGAGAAAGAATTTTGTGACATTTTAAGATAAGAGAAGTCACAGTTCTCATGATTAAAATATAATTTCTGTAGTCAATTTCTTCTTTTTGCTTTGAACAAGGGAAGCAATACTTCCCTTGCCTTCTATGCACGGCACGCCACTGCGTGTATATTGCTTCTCATTGATTCTGAATGTGGTTTTATAAAATGATCCACTTTTCCGGTTATTATACTTCTTTATACGTCTCCCTGAAGTACTGAAGTCTTCCTGAAGCAATCTCTGTCCAATATTCGTTCCATTTTGTAGTCATAGTCTTCTTTGATCCACTTTTTTACTGGCTATTGTAGCTCTTTTAAGTCTTGCTGAAATACTGTCTTCCCTAATTTTCGTTTCATTTTTTATTCATACCTGCCATTGATTGTTTATTTACAAACGGAAGTAGACTCTTTGTGTAGACGTAGTCCAGATCAGAAGACACAACTGCCTTAAAGAAGCTGGTCAGAATTAGGATTAAAATTGGTAGCAATTTTCATAAAATTATCTTCGAATGTTATCATCTAAGTTGAAAAGTAACTTTAAATGAAAAATTATATACTACAAATTATTCATAATAGCCTGTGTACACTGACGTTCAAAGATATCTGACCCTACTAATCGATAGTGATCGACAATGTGTTGGTGTAAGTGTGGATGCTTTAGTTATTACTTCTCTGAATAGATGGCGAAGATGATAACAGTGTTGCCAATCGTACATAAATATACCCGCAATATAGAATTCAACTTTTCATCCAAATTTACTGATGGTAAAACAACACTGGGTTTACCTAGAAACCGCCGATATTGTCAATTATGATGATGATAATGATAATATATTAACTATAAATTATTATTATTATTATTATTATTATTATTATTATTATTATTATTATTATTAAGCATCTTTTACTATGAGTGTATTCCGAATATCAGCGCTGAGCAATCTGATGGCATCACGGTGTTCAGAATTTCACCGATGGCTTCACTGATGCTCCACCGGTGTCGCACCGGTGCCATCAGCTTGCAGAGGTGATGGCAGTCTCCATCAGCCGCCATCAGTGAATCTGATTGGTTCTTGTATAGGGCGGGAATTAGCAGACGAATGACATCGTGCACTGTTGTGTCATGGCGGTGTGTTCTGCTTTAGTTCTGCTGTATTGTTTGTAATGATCACAACGTAAAAACAATATGTTAATGGCTTATGAGCGAACATGTTAACGGACCAGTTATTACTACCGGTTCAATAAATAAATTGTTTATGATCTCTTTTCTTTGGACGAGATGGCAGTACGGAAATTTCGCAAAATTTTACTATCGTAGCACAGACAACAACTTATACAGTCGCCATGACAGCCATCGATCCTTCCAGCAGTTTTGTTCCTATTTCGCTGCAGTGTGACGTCATTGTTGTCCACCGGTACGGTGAGATTCGGAATACGCTGTATGTTTCTATCGTTCACATTTTATTGCCTGCAGTTCTTTTAACTTTATTGGGATCAATGGATTTACCTTAAGAACCTTAATTTGGGGTCCTGCAACCAAAGATCAACAAAAGTTTGCCTGCGCCATAACTTTTCTTCTTTTGCTAATTTCCATGTTTATTTATTTTATTTATTTATTTTTTTTTTTTTTCGTTCAGTGTAGTGGATCATTCGGAATCACTAATTTTCATTTGTAAATATGTATTTAATACATAACAGCTTTGTTACTGATTGACTACAGCAGCATATAAAAATTCTACAATCCGTTCGTGGCAAAATATCCTCATGTCGTCGAGGGATTATGCCCTCAATTTGGCAACACTGGTGTCAGCTTTTCTGAACGCCTGTGTACTTTCATATAAACGACAATCAAATTAGCCTGAACAGTAAAATTAAAATTAAGTAATCTTTGATTGAATAGCCTCTGGACTTTAAGAGAACGATATGTAAAAAATTAAAATTGTCACATTGCCTTTCATTATCGTTTCTGATTTGAAGCGGACGTTTAATATGATGTAATTGCCTTTATTGTTGCCATTCCATACTCTGTGAACAACGTGTATTGGTGGAAAGTGACTTTACAAATAATATGGCATTTAACTAAATGACTGTCCTCTGGTTAGTGTTCCGCATTTGTATTCAAGAGGTCACCCATTCGATTCTCAATACCTGCTTTGTTGAGGTAATATCTATAATTGAATCTCATAATTATAGGCTGGTGTGGAGAAAAACCCAGTTTGATTTACAATAAGGGTTGGGATACTGATGCAATGTTGTAAAATGTCTGCTGGAACGATTGAAAACCATTTTGAAGGGAAGCAGCAAAATTGGAGATACTAATTTGAATATATGTTTGTGCCATTGATTTTTTTTAGGCATACAGGCGGCCAATTCTCTAGGGCGGCCGATGGAATAAAATTGAAATTTAATTTAACTAGATTTTCATATATTGATCGATGATGAAATATAACTGTAGCACTGTTAGAAAATACAATAGAATAATTAGTATTAAATTCTTCTTGAACATGTACATTAATTGCACCAATCCATCTTAACGTTGATCTTCAAGCGACAATTGTTGAAGTTGATTAAGTAAAATAAATATGAAGCTAGAAAATGTGCACGGACGGACTAGTGAGTACTCGCAGAAGAAGTGGAAGAAAAGAAAGAATCAGTTCGGAATATGTATGATATGAACTTTCTTGTGTTAAATTTTAACGCAACAAGGTACGTTAAAATTTAACACAAGAAATTTCATATCATACATATTCCGAAGTGATACAGTGTTAAAAGTTGTGTAATCAAGATGTATAAAGAATTAGTAGTGAGTAGGCTTACTTGAGAAGGAAGCGTAATATTAAAAGAGGATGAGTACACGTGGGAGAAGCGAAAGATGAAAACAGGAAGATTACTCCTGAAAGAAGCGAAAAATGAAGAAATGATGAGTATTTGTGGTTGAAGCAGAAGATGAAAAGAGAATGAGTACTTGTGGAAGAAGCAGAAGATGAAAAGTGAATGAGTACTTTGAAAGAAGCAGAAGATGAAAAGGGAATGAGTACTTGTGTAAGAAGCAAAAGGAGAAAAGAGAATGAGTACCTGTGGAAGAAGCAGAAGATGAAAAGAGAATGAGTACTTGTGGAAGAAGCAGAAGATGAAAAGAGAATGAGTACTTGTAGAAGAAGCAAAAGATGGCAGAAGATGAGTGCTCGTGGAAGAAGCAGAAGATGAAAAGAGAATGAGTACTTGTGGAAGAAGCAGAAGATGAAAAGAGAATGAGTACTTGTAGAAGAAGCAAAAGATGGCAGAAGATGAGTACTTGTGGGAGAAGCAGAAGATGAAAAGTGAATGAGTACTTTGAAAGAAGCAGAAGATGAAAAGAGAATGAGTACTTGTGGAAGAAGCAAAAGGAGAAAAGAGAATGAGTACCTGTGGAAGAAGCAGAAGATGAAAAGAGAATGAGTACTTGTGGAAGAAGCAGAAGATGAAAAGAGAATGAGTACTTGTGGAAGAAACAGAAGATGAAAAGAGAATGAGTACCTGTGGAAGAAGCAGAAGATGAAAAGAGAATGAGTACTTGTGGAAGAAGTAAAAGATGAAAAGAGGATAGTATTTGTGGAAGAAGCAGAAGATGAAAAGAGAATGAGTACTTGCGGAAGAAGCGGAAGATGAAAAGAGGATGAGTACTTGTGGAAGAAGCAGAAGATGAAAAGAGGATGAGTACTTGTGGAAGAAGCAGAAAATGAAAAGAGAATGAGTACTTGCGGAAGAAGCGGAAGATGAAAAGAGGATGAGTACTTGTGGAAGAAGCAGAAGATGAAAAGAGAATGAGTACTCGTAGAAGAAGTAGAAGATGAAAAGGGAATGAGTACTTGTGGAAGAAGTAGAAGATGAAATGAGAATGAGTACTTGTGGAAGAAGTAGAAGATGAAAATGGAATGAGTACTTGTGGAAGAAGCAGAAGATGAAAAGAGAATGAGTACTTGTGGAAGAAGTAGAAGATGAAATGAGAATGAGTACTTGTGGAAGAAGTAGAAGATGAAAAGAGAATGAGTACTTGTGGAAGAAGCAGAAGATGAAAAGAGAATGAGTACTTGTGGAAGAAGCAGAAGATGAAAACAGGATGAATACTTGTGGAAGAAGCAGAAGATGAAAACAGGATGAATACTTGTGGGAGAAGCAGAAAATGAAAAGAGTGAGTACTTGTGGAAGAAGAAGAAGAAGAAGAAGATGATGAAAAGGGAATGAGTACTTGTGGAAGAAGCAGGAGATGAAAACAGGATGAATACTTGTGGAAGAAGCAGAAGATGAAATGAGAATGAGTACTTGTGGAAGAAGCGGAAAATGAAAAAAAATGAGTGTTCATGTAAGAAGCAGAAGATGAAATGAGAATGGATACTTCTGGAAGAAGCAAAAGATGGCAGAAGATGAGTGCTCGTGGAAGAAGCAGAAGATGAAAAGAGAATGAGTACTTGTGGAAGAAGCAGAAGATGAAAAGAGAATGAGTACTTGTAGAAGAAGCAAAAGATGGCAGAAGATGAGTGCTCGTGGAAGAAGCAGAAGATGAAAAGAGAATGAGTACTTGTGGAAGAAGCAGAAGATGAAAAGTGAATGAGTACTTTGAAAGAAGCAGAAGATGAAAAGAGAATGAGTACTTGTGGAAGAAGCAAAAGGAGAAAAGAGAATGAGTACCTGTGGAAGAAGCAGAAGATGAAAAGAGAATGAGTACTTGTGGAAGAAGCAGAAGATGAAAAGAGAATGAGTACTTGTGGAAGAAACAGAAGATGAAAAGAGAATGAGTACCTGTGGAAGAAGCAGAAGATGAAAAGAGAATGAGTACTTGTGGAAGAAGTAAAAGATGAAAAGAGGATAGTATTTGTGGAAGAAGCAGAAGATGAAAAGAGAATGAGTACTTGCGGAAGAAGCGGAAGATGAAAAGAGGATGAGTACTTGTGGAAGAAGCAGAAGATGAAAAGAGGATGAGTACTTGTGGAAGAAGCAGAAAATGAAAAGAGAATGAGTACTTGCGGAAGAAGCGGAAGATGAAAAGAGGATGAGTACTTGTGGAAGAAGCAGAAGATGAAAAGAGAATGAGTACTCGTAGAAGAAGTAGAAGATGAAAAGGGAATGAGTACTTGTGGAAGAAGTAGAAGATGAAATGAGAATGAGTACTTGTGGAAGAAGTAGAAGATGAAAAGGGAATGAGTACTTGTGGAAGAAGCAGAAGATGAAAAGAGAATGAGTACTTGTGGAAGAAGTAGAAGATGAAATGAGAATGAGTACTTGTGGAAGAAGTAGAAGATGAAAAGAGAATGAGTACTTGTGGAAGAAGCAGAAGATGAAAAGAGAATGAGTACTTGTGGAAGAAGCAGAAGATGAAAACAGGATGAATACTTGTGGAAGAAGCAGAAGATGAAAACAGGATGAATACTTGTGGGAGAAGCAGAAAATGAAAAGAGTGAGTACTTGTGGAAGAAGAAGAAGAAGAAGATGAAAAGGGAATGAGTACTTGTGGAAGAAGCAGGAGATGAAAACAGGATGAATACTTGTGGAAGAAGCAGAAGATGAAATGAGAATGAGTACTTGTGGAAGAAGCGGAAAATGAAAAAAAATGAGTGTTCATGTAAGAAGCAGAAGATGAAATGAGAATGGATACTTCTGGAAGAAGCAGATGTTAAAAAGAGAATGAAGAAGCAGAAGATGAAAAGAGAATTGATAGACTATTTCTGGAAGAAGCAGAAGATGAAAAGAGAGTAAGTACTTGTGGAAGAAGCGGAAAATGAAAAGAGAATGAGTACTTCTGGAAGAAGCAGAAGATGAAAAGAGACTGAGTACTTGTGGAAGAAGCAGAAGATGAAAAGAGAGTGAGTACTTGTGGAAGAAGCAGAAGATGAAAAGGGGATGAATACTTGTGGAAGAAGCAGAAAATGAAAAGAGAATGAGTACTTCTGGAAGAAGCAGAAGATGAAAAGAGACTGAGTACTTGTGGAAGAAGCAGAAGATGAAAAGAGGATGAGTACCTGTGGAAGAAGCGGAAGATGAAAAGATACTGAGTACCTGTGGAAGAAGCGGAAGATGAAAAGAGAATGAGTGCTTGTGGAAGAAGCAGAAGGTGAAAAGAGAATGAGTACTTCTGGAAGAAGCAGAAGATGAAAAGAGAATGAGTACTTGTGGAAGAAGCAGGAGATGAAAAGAGGATGAATACTTGTGGAAGAAGCAGGAGATGAAATGAGAATGAGTACTTGTGGAAGAAGCGAAAAATGAAAAAAAAAAAAAAAAATGAGTGTTCATGGAAGAAGCAGAAGATGAAATGAGAATGTATAGACTATTTCTGGAAGAAGCAGAAGATGAAAAGAGAGTAAGTACTTGTGGAAGAAGCGGAACATGAAAAGTAGATAAGTAGACCTACTTGTGGAAGAAGTAGCAGAAAAAAAAATTCATGATAGTTATGTAAATCGGAGTACAAAGAATGGGGTAAAGAGAAGAAGAAAATAGTTTGAGACACAGGAACTGTAGAAGGAGATTTAAGGAATTAAAAAAGGAAAGAATAATGGTAGAAGAATGAAATTATAAACTGAATTGCAAAGTCTTGAAGGAGCCGAAGGAAAATAGCAAAGCAAAAAAAAAAAAAAAAAAGAAAAGGAATGACTCGACTAAAAATAATTTTTTCAAACTTACAGTACAGTCGGAAGGTTTTACGAAAACGTAGGATCATGGAGGCCGTCGGAAAACCCGAGTACTCGGTGAATCTGATTGGCAAGAAAACGCAAGCGATCCGTGCTTGCCTCACATATTGTAAAATCTTCGTGAGACGCAGAAACGCGAGAATAACAAATGTCGGCAGTTCTAACATCTCCGTGATGTAAGCTGCTTAGTTACTTTCTGCGTTTATTATCATGCCATGTTTGTAACAGCCTTTCTCTGTAAGGAGCTTTCTTTCAATCCCTTCTGCAAACCACTTACAGATACTGGGTACTGTATCATGTTACTAATAATCTGATGTTTTATGATGTTAAGACTCTTCCAATCCTATTGCCTGCTTAGAGAAGATATAATTATCTTTATTCCTCCACGTTAATTAAAAAATTGACTTATTAGCGTCATCATCGCTATCATATCACTACCACTACCACTACCACCACCACCACCAGCATCATCATCATAATTAAAAATCTGGTACTTTATTGAGTATTAGATGATGTCAAGCTAAAGTTCGACAGCATGATCATTCCAGTAACAACAACAACAATAGGTCTAGTAATAATTTAATTATTTATTTTATTTATTTATTTACTAATATTTAATTTGCTGTACAATAGCCAGGGACGAATAACATTTCAGCACATGACAGTTTCATTAAAAGACATTAATAATGATAGAAATTACAATAAAAGTACATAAGAATAATATTATTAAAATAAGACAATTAAAACAATGATAATTGGAAATGAAAGGATGAAATCTTATAAATAAATATAATACAAATGATATACATGATAACGAGAATATATAATTTATTTCAAGAAATAGTCTGCCCAGGCATCCTGGGTTGCCAAAAACACAGAATAACACACATATAAGAATAGTAATGATTACAGTAAGATAGATGAGCCAAATTTAAATGTGAACTAGGAGCTTAAGTTTAAGAAATAATAAATTTGTACATATATTTGTAACAATCACACACTAACGAATAGAAAAGGGGGGGGGGTATTATGATATTCCGTATAAATGATTTTTCAGAATTGCCACAGACCCTTTAATGGTTGAAGTAATTATTTTTGGAATGATGTCATGGATTCCAAATGTTTTGATAGTGTTTACAGTTGATCGTGGGATGGTGCCCCTCGCTCCGATCATTAAACCATGTACTTCCCAGGTGCCTTCCATCTGATATTTTTCTCGAAAATACGGAATAGTAGGCTCATAAATTTGTTGTTTTTCTTTGTTGACCTCGGATGGTTGGGTCTGGCTCATCTCAAATCTAACAGTTGGGTCCAGTATAAAGCCTTTACTATTAGTCTTGTCTAGAGCCACGATGTCCGCTCTTCTAATTCCGCCGCCTTCAGACGCAACGCAGTGCACCTCTTCATGGACCTCGAAGGATTTGTTTCTAAGGGCTTGTGCTATTAGTTTTCGGATGTTATGATGGCGTGAATTTCTCAGGAGTTCTCCATGCTGACAGGATCCTAGGACGTGTGCTAAGGTTTCAATCTCGTTGCAGTATCTGCAACGGAAACCGTCCAAGGATCTCCCATGAAGACTTCTCACTGGTGCTACGTTAGCATTCATCTTAATTGCGTCCCGCCATTCAGAGGAAGATAGACCCTCCTTAGAAAAAATCCATTTATTTCCGGGAGTATATTCTTGAAATAATACAATACATATCTAAAGACATAAATTAAAAACAACCGAAATAAAACTCCAAAAATTGACTGAATGTACGGGGTTTAAGTGCCGTTCTTTTCACAGTCATCGGGGTCGGTCTACAGGATCAAAAAATGTCCATATAACATACTGTCCAACCTTGATAGTTTTCTCAGAAAAAAATATTTCTGTTCGTATTTTATTTGCGTTATACTGCTTTTATCGTTACTAAAATCACGAAAACAATTACATCAGTAGATATATCTAGCAAAGAGTTAATATTTGTGTGTTCTATTACGTTTTCGTGAAATTAAATAAAAATGCATGTTTAAATTTGTTAATATTCTGGCGTGAGAGACGTAGCAACGTGTTCAGCAGGCAGTACTCTGCACAGACGTACGTACGAGTCAGCTGAGTTCAAGCTCCCTGTCCATAGCTCTACTGCAGAGCGGATGACAGTTCAGTACAGGGTATTCAATAAACAAGTTACGTCAGTCACAGTTTAGAAATATCATATGTTATTAATTAAGGGACAAAGTCGTCGGAATTCAAGTGAGACAAGAAGGATGTACCGTCAACGTTTTCCTCAAAGGTAGTTACCTAATCGGCGACCTTTTCTAGCAGTTTCTCAACCATTTTTGGAAACTAGAAGTCTCTTACCCCGTTTCGAAAATCACACAACAAGAAACCATTATTGTTTATTTTTAGATATACAATAAATATGGAGCAATATTATTACATGACATGTAAATTTACCATAATGTTCTATTAATGAGATTGAAAGTTTGTAGGCCTATTTACTGCTCGTTTTATGTAAGCAACAGTATTATCATGGTCCGCTCCTGCATTAGAACAGATCATCTGTTTTGTACCGGTATGTCTATACCCGCTTGAGCTGTACTGTGTATTTATAAACCCACTCCTCCCTATCCTGCAACGTTCCCAAACGTCTAATATTGTAAACTTTAATAACTAGTTAAATATTGCAATTAGAAAAAAATCGTAAGGAAATTTTTTGTTCCTTATGACATGAATAATCATCAGTTAAAATAATGGCACTTACACCTCTTACACCCTGTACAGTACACATTAAATGGATCAAAGTTCAATCTATGCATATTAGCATATTTTATACAGCTGCAGACCGGAACGGAATATTTAGAATTTCTATTACAAAAAATTATGAAATCTTAAACCCTTAGCAGGAATACGAAGACTGATATTGCTTAAAAAGGATTCACAGTCAATATCACCCTTAATGACTTAAAAAAATAATCAAGATCTTGACGTCTGGCAAATAAACTACAGCAGTTAAAATATTTGCTGTTAATCTCATATTTATAATCATTGGAATTAGGTAAAAATCTATAAGAACATAAGGAAATAAATTTTCTTTGAATATTCTTCATTTAGCCATGTCGGTGAAAGGAATGGAATTTCATACAACAGATGCATGTTCAAGCTTGAATCTAACGAACGTATAGTATAAAATTAATAAACACATAGGAGTAGAAAAAGAATAAGTTATAGCTAGATCTAATTAGACAAAGCATTCTCAATGAATGATGATAATAATAATAATAATAATAATAATAATAATAACAATAATAATAATAGTAACAGCAGAATGTAGATGTGTGTAGTTACATGTAATTCCAAGTGTTAAACAATTACAATTTAGTGTTCAATAAGACAATTGATATATTAAAAATAAAAGTCATATTCCACAAAAGTTGTTTTTCAAGAAAGATCACAGGCCTATTCTAGAGACGAAACGTAGTCTTTTTGACAATCGACTTTCGAAAGCAGTCGATGTCTGAAGCCCCGTTATATATTATTGTGCTAGGAAATAAAATATCTTTCATTACAATACACAACGCTGTACATAATTAGTGTAAATAATGCTTGATCAATGTAGATCTACATTTTTATGATTATGTAAATAGTAAAAATATATATTCTAGTGTACATATTTTAAATAATACAGATTGTAATATTAGTGCAATAGTTAAAGTAGTCTATGTTTTATTCTGCCCAACTTGACCAAACAGGAGTCGCTGAGCAGACACAAGTAGTACGCTTGCTACATGCACGCAACTTCATCCGCTACAGTAAAAAATTCCGTAACCTTGTAGCCTTATGGGACAAAGTACGGTCCCTACTCATAAGTAAACACTGAAGACCCAGTGGCGGACAGTATGAAGGGAACTAGTCCTTGCGTATTACCTCTTCTGTACTACTATAAAATTTAAACCAAACAAAAAAGAAAATCAAATTTTAGTTTTATATGCAGCCATACTGTTTATATACTACTATAAATGATAGTTGTTACTCTTAAGTTTAAGTTTATTATTGCAAGCTAAAATTGCATACATTAACAAAGATTTTACAATACTATTGTAATAATCGTATATGAATATTCTTCAGAATTCGAAATTGATTACCAGTCTCATATTCTAATACATTACAAATTATTGTTGTATAAATACAATTGGAACTGGGTGACACCCGAAAAAAGCAAGATACTTGAGGTCGGGTGTGAACAATACTGAAAAGTGAATAGAAATAATAATAATAATAATAATAATAATAATAATAATAATAATATTTATTTTTATTTTATTGGGTTATTTTACGACGATTTACCAGCATCTAGGTTATTTAGTGTCTGAATGAAATGAATGTAATAATGCCGTTGAAATGAGTCCGGGGTCTAGCACCGAAAGTTACCCAGCATTTTCTCGTATTGGGTTGGGGGAAAACCCCGGAAAAACCTCAACCAGGTAACTTGCCCCGACCAGGATTCGAACCCGGGCCACCTGGTTTCTCGGCCAGACGCGCTGACCGTTACTCCACAGGTGTGGACTAATAATAATAATAATAATAATCACGTGTTAAGTAAGCAAAGGAAACGGAAACATTACCTCTGTAAAACCATAAATCAGAAGTGAACGTACCAAACAAAGAGATTTTACTCCTGACACTTCAATATAATTAGATTCTAAACAATAATTTAACACACATATACTATTTAATAATGAATTCTGTCACCATTGTAGTCTGTCACAGCTCTCAAGTGACGTGGCACTCAATTAATTATTCGAAGAAGTCAAGATAACGCTGAAGCTCTTCTCAAACGTGGCATGTTGTCAAGGAGTCGTAATTTTTGGTCTGCGATTCTGTTTTCTGTAGTCTTTCAGCTCATCTTCGTCTTGTTCTTGCCATGCGTTAATCAAAATACGCTCTCAACCTTGCAAGGTATGCGCAAGTCTAGCTCTCCAGGAGACATATAAGCCCACCCACATACTTGTAATGCGTTTTGTGTGAGAGATTTTGAGCCATTTTTACAGTTAATGTACTTCATCATGCTGAAGAGCTGACTCTGAATATGTATCCACCACTGGACTGATTACTCCACGTGTCTCAATTTAATTAATTTGTTTCTTGTGTGGCTTTAATTAAATATATTGTATTACAGAAGAGGTATTACGCAAAGACTAGCTCCTTTCTTACTGTCCGCCACTGGGTCTGCCGTGTTTATTTACCAGCGTAAAAACGGACTTGTTCTGTGTCACTCTGTAGGGTTGGAGCGCAAGTAATCTGTTTACAATTGCTATATTCAAATTTTATAAAGTGTCCTCAGATAGTCAAGACGTCTATTGCTGGCATTGTAGTCGTGCATTATAAATCTAATTCGTCTTTGAAGATGTAACCAATTGAAGCGGTGAGATCAATAACCACTCAAGTCCACTTCTGATCATTCATTTTTTGCAAATTTGAAATTAAATTTTGGATAGGAAACGTAAGAAATTATATATTACAGTTATATGAACACTAATAAATATCACATATATATATAAATTAGTAAAAGTCAGACATGTTTCGGAGATGCTCCTCTATCCTCAGTGACTTGTCTCCTTTAAGCCAAGCAACAACGCGGTTCGATCACCTGAACCAGCCGTCGTGGCAAAGTCACTGAGGATGGAGAAGCATCTCCGAAACATGTCTGACTTTTACTAATTTTTTTAATAATTATATTATATTTATTAGTGTTCATATAACTGTAATATATAATTTCTTATGTTTCCTATCAAATCTATGAACACTGTATAATTGGCCCAACATGTGTGGTTTATCTTTGAATAAATTTTGGATATTTTCACAAGTGTTACGACTTTAAAAGTTGGTATACTACTTTGTCTTGATCTCTAAAACAACTGGAAATATTACGTGCAAAAAATAATAATTAGGTAAGAAATAAAAAAAAGTATTTTTGCATTTTCCTCGAAACTTGTGTAAATGGACTTTAATGGTTATTGATCTCACCGCTTCAATTTCTCTTCGTCTGTATCCGCGCGCGTTCACCCATTCCTAATTCTGCAATCATGATCCGAGTGTCTCTGTTTTGTTTTTGAAGTCGACTCAGTGCTGTGTAAGAAAGCTTGGATGGTGTTTCCCGAACACTACTTGCAGGCGATTGCAATACCCTTCCGTCAAATTGCTTGTACCATGTTGTCGTTTACAGTAACGTTATACTGATTCCACTGTACCTCGTTTTGTGGGGGAACAGCCAACCTTATGCCACGAGCACACGAACCAGAGATGTATGTACGCATGTAGCTTTGAAAGAACCAAATATAGGGAATAAATGGGCGCAAATTCTAGTGCCAGAAGCATATGGGTCTCAGTTTTAATATTGCGGTGTCACAGCTCCATGGTCCTCCAACCTCATGCCATGTGATTTCTTTCTGCGGGGATTATGTGAAGGACCATGTGTACCTGCAACCACTCCGTACCGACATGCTAGAGTTTTTAAGAAGAATTTTTGCTGCTGTTGAGTCTTATCACTCCAGATATTCTGACTATTGGCTGGATGTCTGCTGTGTGACAAATAGTGTTCACATTGAACACTTATATGCAGGCTTCGAGACTTGGGACCCGAATACATTAAGTTTACTATCGGTTGTACTATCGGTTGTTGACTCGCTGCAGGTAGTGAAAGGTAGAGATGTGTTGAGGTAACAACGTTGCTATTTAGAATAGAGTACGGTAGTATGAGGAGACACACACACATATGTACATTCTGAAAGTAAATATACATTACACAATGACAATGTTAAAAAAATGTGAAAATCATTATTCTCCTGTCTTTTATAAGCATTTGCGTTTGATTATACACAGTGTTAATGGTGGAAATAAACATGTAGCAATTTTAGTCTATTTCTTCATTTATCCTATTGGTCGTCTTTAGGAAGTGCAGTTACAGTACCGAATTGCAATGTACCACAATATACATTCTCAGTGTCTCAAACGTAAATCTTTTTCGGTTATCTGCCAGAGTTTGTACTGTGAAAAGCTGCGCTCTACGTCGCATGACGTGATAGAAGCAAAACATCATTGCAGTCTCTAAGAGACAGTCCTTCATTCTCGGGTGACTCTATGTCCACTAATTTGCTGTTTATGTTACACAATGTTCCATATCCGTTATTTTTACATAAAATTGATTTCCACTTCTGTTTTACACGTTCAGTAACCGGTGTACTTGGTGTCTCATTAATTCTCTGTGTCATTTCCTCAACGAATTTGAGGGCTTCCGGCATCTCTTGCTCTGACTTTTCTAACCATGTAATAGTTTCAGACACAGTTTGAAAATGGGTTTGTATGAAAACCAAATAATTCGTCAGAAACTTCAAATCCAGAACGTTTTCCTTTGCGTATTTGTTGACATTCATTCTACAGTACACCCACCCACTGTACGCTTTACCACTATACACAGTACGCCGTTATGCGGATTTCCCACTGAACTGCTCTATTGTTGTCCGAAGTCTCGAAGCCTGCTTATATGGTATTGGAATGGAAACTCGTAGAGTCGCTTTTTATTCCCATGTATGATTTGTTCAGGAATTAAATAGCTTTGAAATCTCTGATAATTATTTAAGAGCATGGATGGGCATTGTGCCTCACTTGAGAAATAATGCCTCACTGACCTTCACAGAGCTTATCGTTCTGAGTGACATCACCTTCACAGTCCCCGTTCCTCCCTCACGCAGCTCCTAGGCGTGGGCAGGTTCTATATCAATTTCATAAGAAATATCAGAGGTGGCATAATGGCATTATCAAAGCAGTGTGTACGCGTTAGAAAACGATTTTTTCACGAGAAATGGGAGGAAGAATTTTTTTTTGCTGTTTAGAAGGGGAGGACAAACGATGTATGTTATGCTCGAAAATCCTATTAGGCATTAATACATTTAATATACAACGACATTACTCCTTATGTCATAAAGAACATGCTGAATTAGAAGGTAAGGCAAATTAAATGTTATTTTTCGTACTATTCCGAAGAAAATTTATGATCTTAACATTTGCATAGATTATAGGCTTAAACACACTGCATTAAAAGGTACGAGGAATTAAATGTTATTTGTACGTATTATTTCCAAAAGAAATTTATATATATATATATATATATATATATATATATATATATATATATATATATATATATCAAATGTGCAGAGAAAACGAAATATGATTTTCTGAAATTATTTTAGGTCGAGAACGTGCAAATCTATTAAGTAATCTTGATAAACGCCAGAATATTCAAGAAAATAAACGTAGACAACGTGATGGAATATTATTGGCTAGTTACGCAATTTCTCGCCTGTGATTTAAATCAATTCAAGGACGGAGAAATAGTAAAGAGGTTTATGATTAAAGCTGCCGAATTAATTTGCCAAATTGAATAAAAGTTTTCGAGTCTCTCACGTTAACCAAGCGCTTTCCTAATAATTCGCCACTGACCTCCTTAGCGATTACTATAAGGTGACGCAGGTCACAGCAGTTTATATTTCCCATCCTACTCTGCAGTCTCCTCTCCTAGTAAACAAACTATTTCAAATCGAGTGCCTCACGTAACCGAAAATTGTGCCCATGTCTGATTTAGAGACACGCTGTACACGCAGAATTCGAAAAATTGGCTTTCGGGAAACTTGATATTCGGGAATGCGGATTCGGGAAAATGGACGGGAACGAAGATGGAATGATTGATTCAAGAGAGACTCCTAGAACAAGAACGGGCTGGTAAAACCATTCCTTGAAGAATGGTGACTACTACTACTACTACTACTACTACTACTACTACTACTACTACTACTACTACTACTACTACTACTACTACTACCATTATTATAAAAAATGTGTTCAACTAACAAACAAACGTTCTGATGAGGGCAGATAAAAAAGTTACATTTTTTTTCTTCCACCATGTTAATAATGTCAAAAGAAGTGCTTATACAAATTTTGGCCACTCGACCCCAATTACGAGGGCCGTAAAAATTTGATTCGCCAGGGGCCGTTAACAGAAAGAAAAAATACAATTTCATTGGACAAATTTATTAGAACGGAGACAACTTGTTGAGCTATTTTCCAACATATTTTCCATCGGAACTGAGACATTTCTCATATCATAGGATCGACAGTGAGAGGTGCAGACGCAGTCAAACTCTGGTTCCGGACTGAGGCGGCTGACTTCTACGAAACAAAAATTGATCCCATGGTATGAAAAATATCTCAATTCCAGTAGGGGATATGTTGACAAATAGAGCAAAAATTGCTGTATCTCTTTCAATAAATTTTTTTAGTAGGTTATTTTACGACGCTTTATCAACATCTTAGGTTATTTAGCGTCTGAATGAGATGAAGGTGATAATGCCGGTGAAATGAGTCCGGGGTCCAGCACCGAAAGTTACCCAGCATTTGCTCATATTGGGTTGAGGAAAAACCCCGGAATAAACCTCAACCAGGTAACATGCCCAGACCGGGAATCGAACCCGGGCCACCTGGTTTCGCGGCCAGACGCGCTGACCGTTACTCCAAAGGTGTGGACTTTTTAAATAAATATTTGCATGAAATTGTGCTTTTATCTGTAAACGACCCCAGGGAAAATCACTTTCTGGACGGCCTCGTAATTGCGGTCGAGTGGCCAAAATTTGTGTAAGGACTTCTTTTGACATTATTAACATGGCGGAAGAAAAAAATTTAACTTTTTTATCTGCCCCCATCAGAACGTTTGCTTGTAAGCTGATACTGATATGGTAGTACTACAATGAAATCACCTTCAGCAGTGGTTTCAGTGGTAACTTAATATCCACAAGAGTTTTCTCATCGAGCCTTCATAATTAACATGCAGGGCTACCATAGAAAGAAGTGATTAATTAGGCCCGCTAATCGATTAACATGAGAGCCGACGTCGTCGTCGCCACCGCCGCTTGCGGGGGTTAGTGCGCTTGTGCGGGGTGGCGTAGTCGGGCGTCGGGGGTGGTTTAAATAGGGTGACGGCGGGTCCGGCCGGATGAGGGATGCTGCACGGCCGCTCTGCGCTGTCTATAAGCGGAGACGCTTGTCTCGCCATTCAGTTGTCAGGCGGCCGCCGCGCGGTGCACGTCTGCGTACATAGCAACGCTCCGCGGGTGACTATGTGCCTCGCTACAACAGTTGCACATCGCGTCTCGCTCGAAAATTCCAACCGCTGCGCTGTTCTGTTCGAATTTTGAAATTTGAATCACAACCTTCCAAACGTGTGTAACGAGTATATCATGGATACCGTTGTAAATTAAATATATTTAGAGTATATTTACGAAATAATACAATATAAATTTGTGTAGGACAATAATATTTATTTGTATTTATATTTTCGATTTTTAAATATCTTATCGCGCACAGTGGCCAGTGAAAATTCTGCAGTATTGTCTATATTTCATTCATTGTGCTTACTAATTATTTTATTTCAGCACTTGAAATAATTGTAACATTAAAAAAACAACTGCGAGAAATAAAACGTAAACTGTGGCATTTTACAATTGAAAAGACAAGTGACACGTGAAAATTCCGCAGTCTTTATTTGTATTTTATTTTTGGCTTAAAAATATTAGTAGTGTTTTATTATCATATGAACAAAAATCACATACTTTGACAGTTAAAAGGGTGGAAAAGATTAGAATTTTATATATTTTCCCCTGAAACAGTATCATTTTAACGACCGGAAGTTGGCTAAAGTGAAATTTAAAATTTCTGTAATACCTATTTCTGTTACATTACCTGAAACGTCCAATTAAGGGGCTCAAAAGAAGGCTGTAGAATTTATATAGGTCTACATCACATGTAAAAGTAGTTTTAAGACACCAAAATTTATTGAAGCAGATTGAAGAATTCAAAATTTCAATCACTAGAGATATTAAGATCCTAAAAATATTAGAAGACCAGAAAAAAGTGTACGCTTTTGTATCCAGCGTTATTTGCTGTTTATAGTAGTGTCAAAAGAATATCTTCGTGTGCCAAGGACAATAAAATTTTCCAATTGAAGTTTAGACCCTGAAGTGTTGTTATTGTGAGGAGTTAACAAGCCGAAAATTAACTTTCAATTTTATAACACAATTTTACTGATTATAAGCTAGGTGTGGTGTTAACAGCAAACGAACAAAACTTTGGAATCATTTGAACTAAATATTTTGGCATTCACGTGAAGTGTTCTAGTGGCGTATTATATTGAAATATTCATGTGCAATCCTTTTTGAGTGCTGTTAAATTGTGTAGAAGGCCGATCGCCTCTAATGGAATGTGCCATAAATCTTCCACGCGCTGTGAAGTGTTATTTGTGAATGCATAACTTTTCTCATGAAGTGTAAAAACACTCACAAGCGCCGTATATGAATGTAAGATGTGATTTCCTTTCAAAAGCAACACATAGCCGCTCTTAAATAGGATACAGAACCAGTTCCCTTTTTGTTTCTTACTCCTGAACAACGTTTTACGTTGCCTCATTACTTCGTAGCACGTGTTCTGCCCCGAATAAGGAAATAGACTACATTTCTACTGCCTACGACAACAGAGAATATTCATTACCTAGGAGAGAGAGAGAAAACGGTTTAGCATTTTTTAGAAGTTAAATCGTGATTAGGGACTTGGCCCACGTGCGTTTCATAAACCATGTTGCGCTCGTAGCGTTTCTCTTTTTTTTTCCTCTCCTTCGTAACTATAGTTACGTCTTGTGTACCGAAGTTTGTAGCCTCTCCTGTGTTATCGTTCTGATATATTTGTTAGGATTTCGTCTGTGTTGTGATAAAAAAGCTTTTCATGTGTTAGATTATACTTCTAACACGACATACAAGCAAGTTCTGTGTTCAAAAGACTATATTCGTCTTCCGTTTATCTTATTTTAAACTTCTGAAAGGGTAGTTCGACTTCAGATATTTTTAGTTTAAAAATAAAGCTGTCTGCCATCACGCTTTCTCAAACATAACCCAATAACTGTCTTTTTATATTCCGTTCTAACTTTATTCTTCGACTTCTCTTATTTTTAATTCCTGTAAGGAAAGGAACAGGAAAAGAACATAAAGTGGTTTATAAAAGAATAAGGCATCTTACTTTTTTCCGTTAAAATAGAAACAAAACAAAGTGCAGAAAGGCGTTCATGAAAACAGGAAGCAGTGAGTAGAAATAAAAGACGAAGCAAGAATATAAAAAAGTGTGTGGAAAAAGAACAGACGGACATTTTTGCTATAGAACTACGAATATATTTTTCATAAACTCGAAGCTAGTAAAAGAATTAACGAAGAGGTCACCATGGATACGTATGAAGCTGGGTCAGAAAACGATTTGTTGATGACCACATCTATTCTTCACGGTTTTCTCGCCAATACCGACATTTCGAGGAGTCAAGACATCTCTCTGACGTCAAGTGACAATGACAGTATCTCGGATGATGCACTGTCAACAGTGAATAGTACTTTGGCTGCAGATTGGGATGGTAGTGAACAGCTCTTCGATGGATATTCGTCTGCATTGTTGCACTTCGCGTCGGCTTGCTGCATCATCTTCATCCTCGTCGGTATTCCTGGAAACCTCATCACTATCATCGCTCTGTTTCGCTGCAAAAAGGTAGGCCTATATCAGTCTTAAATTAAAAAAGAGCCACTCAGGTTTATGTAACTTAACCTATAATTAGTGCCATGAGATTCGTGTCTTAAAAGCTTAATAACTAGGCATGTAATATGGATTTAAAATATGCTCGAAATGTTTACTACATTCGCTATAGGAATATTCGTGCTACCGCCACACGTCATCAACTTTTTCATAATTATCGTCTTCATATAAGGCAGGGGCGCCAAAATGTTTTTATGATCGGTCGCGGACCACATGTTATACTAAAGATAATTCCTCGAAATACAAATATATTTATGTATACAATAAGCTAAATATTTTGCATGGAAAGCTGATATTATGTATTTAATTTTATTTCTGATACTACGTATTGTTATTTTGCGAAGTTTGATATAATAATGCATGATTCATTATCTAATGTGATGTGTAGAAGTACCTTCTTGAAGATAAGAAATTGTCGATGTCTGATTTCTGTTCGAACAAAACATCTCGAAGATGTTTGTCACTCAAGCTAGATCTCAATTTTTATTTTAGAATTTTCATTTTTCAAAATATTTGTTCACATACAGGGTGAAAAGTAAATAATGTCATTAATTTCAAGGGGCTACTTTTTCGAGACATTAAAAAAAAATATTACAATTTTGCTCGTTTTTTCTTTCTTTTCGAGAAAAACTTGGTTTTATATGAAAAAATTTATAGCGTGTTTTGGGAAAGTCAGTGATTTACTTTCCTATATGTTCAGTCAATTTAAGAGAGCGCTGTATATGATGATAAATTACTGAAAAAAATGAGTTTTTTCCTTTAAATGTGCTGAAATTTGATCCGAACAAATGTAACTTTTCGTTCTTCAAAGGAATATTACAATATTACATTTTTTAGGATCAAATTGCTGCTTATTAGGAGACAAAACTAAAATTCTTTCAATCATTTATTAACATTGTTCCCTTAAATTGATTGAGCATATTGGGAATTCAATCAATGCCTTCCCCAAAACACGCTATGAAATGTTTTATACAAAACAATTTTTATCTCGAAAAGAAGCAAGCATTACTTAAAGTTCTTTCTGTATATACAGTAGGCTATATTTCAATGAAAACATGAAAATCATTCGCCCGGCTTGGCTATTCCCCATTTCTTCACACAAATTTGTCTCTAGAATAACTTTAACTCAAATGATTTCTCTGCATTATATGCATATGTTTTGTTAAATTAACAATAAATGCCTTCACACCTGTGGAGTAACGTTAGCGCGTCTGGCCGCGAAACCAGGTGGCCCGGGTTCGATTCCTAGTGGGACAAGTTACCTGGTTGATGTATTTTCCGGGGTTTTCCCTCAACCCAATATGAGCAAATACTGGGTAATTATCGGTGCTGGACCCCGGACTCATTTCACCGACATCACTTTCATCTCATTCAGATGCTAAATAACCTAAGATGTTGATAAAGCGTCGTAAAAAATCTACTAAGAAACAACAACAAATGTTAGACAGGATAACTAAGTGGGGCCATTTAATATTTCACATGAGCGACCTTTTCCTTGAAGATATTTGCGGGTTTTCTCTCGTACTGCAAGAAACCTTGACAATGTGTGACCCCGACTCAGCCACCTTACTTCTGCGTGGTAAATTACATTGCCTTATTCACTATTATGATGAACTAATTGTCCCGCACGCAGACAGGCCATGTTTCAGTGTCGAGACACGCTGAAAAAGTCGTGTTGGAGAGCTATTACTGTATAAAATCGATGTTGGCCGTAGTTTGGACGGCCCTGGTATTAAGGTATTGGGAATTTTTACTTCAATTTATCAACGCCTACGTAGTCTGCCAACATCTCTATTACCTCGGTACTCACAATTGAATATAATAATTGTTTCGGTATTCGTTCTTCTTTCATTCCTTCCAGGTGCTCTATCCAGCGAAACTTATAATGTGTGAATTCATCCTCTATAGAAAATATATCTATTGTCAGTGCATTTCGAACTAGCGGATCAAGGTCAAGCAGTGGACTGCATTTACCACGTGTGTTTACCCCATTCCTGGACCATTCTCTTCAATAAAAATCAGCTGGAACAGCCGGGATTACCAGTGCTTCAGTTCACAGTTAAGTTCAGTGACTC
The DNA here is from genome assembly GCF_040183065.1 of Periplaneta americana. Lineage (NCBI taxonomy): Eukaryota > Metazoa > Arthropoda > Insecta > Blattodea > Blattidae > Periplaneta > Periplaneta americana. The sequence goes on from NC_091118.1 coordinate 50,596,698, forward strand.
GTGCGTGGTTTGAACATTTGTGCGAGACCTTGTACAGCCAGTTCGAAATGCACTGGGTATAGTTCTTTTAGTATTATTTCGTTTATAAGTTTATCCATTCTAGTGCGGCCTTTTACATTTCTTAAACACTTAATTTCGGCTGAATTTATGTTGAATTGAAGAAGAACAGGATCCGTCTATGCTTATCTACACAACAAATAATGAAGCTATTTCTTATATTTTATTAGCTTTAGTGTTTTCGGATCGAAGGAGCCATCTTCAGAAAATTATGCCTGAGAATACGAACATGTTATGTGATACAATATGAACAATAAGCAAGTTATGAGCCTCTATTATAAACATATTTATGAACTCAAAAGTGATTAAAAAGTAGTTAAAATGGAATAAAAGCTTATATAAGCTGTGATCAATCAAATATTAAATATTAAAATGTAAAATGTTGTTCTGATATAATTTGCTGAACCATCTGTGACAAAGGCTCGAGTATGGTGTCTTGAATGGAGACAATTCAACTGTAATACGGAATAAAATGTGTATCAAAATGTGAACTAAAATAATATATATATGATAGGAAATTACTAAATAATAACAATGAAAAGAACTTATATAAAGCTTAACACTGTTCAATCCTATACCAGCTTAAAATAATAACATTGATATAAAGTCTGGTTACAAGCTTCGCGTTGCGAATTACGGACGGAAGCGAACGGAACAGTTGCTATTAATCTGAGTGGTGTTTATGAAATGATTTAAGCGGGGTTATTAAATTATAAATAATTATTAATATGTCTAAACAGCAATATCTTAAGTTATAATTAATGAAGGAAGTAATGAATGAGTAAACTTACAATCGTGTGTGTAGTAACGGTGGTTCCGAAGTCTATGGTGGTATAGAGGCAACTGCTGGGTGCGCTACGTTTGAATTTATGCTATTAAATTGTCATAGCGAGTCCTCGGTCTCTTCTCGCCAAATACTATCTCCCTATCACTAATCACATCGATGCTAAATAACCTAGTAGTTAATAGAGCGTCGTTAAGAAACAAAGTAAAAATGAAACACAAAGTCGATCATGACGCGGATGGAATCAAACCCGGGCAGCCAGGATGGAAAACCAGAGCGCTAGTATTGAACCACAGAAGCGCCTAGCTTCTCAATATTGGCTCCTTATTCGTTTGGTTTATTTGATATTGCCTGTTTATAGATCTCTGAAGTATGAATAACCTGCTATAGCTTGAATAATTATATGAGTCCAACTTTCATTTTCCTCCTTTCTTAAGACCTTCCGGAATCTCAACAGTGACGCGTGACATAAATCATGATGCATCATCACAGCAATACGTCAAGAGGTCATTCTTACATAAGTCTATAAGACTATTTTTCCTAGTGGACATTTTTCAAGAAATTCGATTTCATTATGGAAATTTGTTCATGTAGGTATTACATTCAGGAACATTGTAACATTGACGTTTTATGCATAGACTAAATTTCGTGTCCATTCTATCGTTTAGATATTATGTTTAGTAATCTTAGAGACAGCTAATATAGCTTACATTTCCATGCCCTCAAGAATAAGGTCGCTTATCCAACTCGAAGGATATTGGCTATTAATTTCTTGTGCCGGTATTTATTTTTTGAGCAAAGACGAAGTCCAATTACATAGGTAACAGTTCATTTTTTAAGTGTCACGGTTTAAGGTCAAGGCAATCGTTTCGTTTTTAAGGCCATAGCTATTAAACATTACATAGGCCTATAATAATAAGTTGACCGAACGAGTTGGCTCAGACGGTAACGTGGACAGTAACAAAAAAAGAGAGATCACATATACAATCTGGAGAGATGAAATTTATAAGATATGTTAGAGGATGTATTAAAACTCACTATTACACTTTTACTACGTCATACTACTTTTGACCAATAAAACGGTACGAAACGACGTCTTTCAACCAATCATGGCTGCTTATCGCACAATTTTATCGCGTCCCTAGCATTTGTTTAATTTTATCGCTTCCCTAGCATTTGTTTGTTTTTATCACTACACTGGCATTAGTTTCCTTGTTTGGCAACATTTCAAACTGCACTGGTCTGGACGTCAAAAAACAGAAAACTACAAACCACTCCCGTCGATGCACAGCAGTTTCAAATATGACTCGCATTGGCATTCAGAAACAAGAATTAATAAAGATTACTGGTCATAGAAATGGATCTTCCGTGAAACCCTATTTACAAATAAATGAAGAGCACCATTCGGAAATCCTAAATAAGTTGAGGAATACACCATGTACAGTAATGGCAAAAAAAAAAAAAATGGACCGATCCTTGTAGCTGATTTCAGAGCCTTGTTCACTCCAGATCGTCGGTGCATATTTCTTGGACATATAAATATAGATAGCTATGCTAATAACGATTTTTGATTTGCAACAGTATTGTTATTAAAACATCAGGGAGTTTTGATTATGCCAGCATAAATTGTCCTCACTAGTGAGATGACAAATGATTTTAATACAGTATATTGGAGAGAGATAACATGCGGCCTTTAGTATAACAAACCAGCTGAGTGGCTGTTGTTCAACTGTTCAGTGCCAACATCCCAATTAATAAATTAAATAATCTACATTTCAGGGGATTTCTAGAAAATATCCTAATGAAATACGAAAAAATATCGGACAATAGGAATTTTTGTACTAAATCATGCACAAATAACGTCATATGTTATTGAAAGAATTTCTTGCAGTATAAAATTATTTCAAGTGACACCCACATATCTTCAAGTTCCGTAACATACGAATGCATATTCACTGCAAAGATCACGACGAAAATGAAATCACGCTCAAGCATGTGTTTACTAGTAGGCCTATAGCTTCAGAATGTCGAGAGTTGACTGTACTCCACGAACACGAAGCGAATACCTGTTTGTTTATGTCCTTATCTCTTGCATCACCTGTGTTCGGCGTACTATATACCCAATGTGTCTTTAACTTCAGTCTTTAGGTAGCTGGAATGTGAAGCCTACAGATAACATTGTTACGAAATATTTGGTAAATGTAAACTTAAGCTGTTTTGGAGACCGATACTTTTTGATAATAGAGGGTAGAGAATTCCACAGACGGATAGTAGATATAGTGAGAGATGAAGAATAGCTAGAGCAACGGTGTGGAGATACAACTCCAGGTGCAGAAACAGCCAGGTTTTTAGAACTACATATCGACTCGAAAATCATAAAATACAACTATAGTGCCCCACAGACGCACACTTTTGATTGCACTCCTGGAGTGTACGTTCTTGAGTGGCAGGAGCGGAGTTTACTAGTTCGGTCCCAAGGTCAAAAATATATACTAATTCGGTCCGGAGTCAAGAAGTAAACAATACTAATTCAGTCCCGGGTCATTAAGTTAACAGTACTAGTTCGGATAGATAATGGAGCATTTTCGGTTGGAAATCGACATTTTCTTTGCCATTCTATCCAGGTTTAGGACTGTCATAAGGCAAGGACTGGTAAATTCGTAACTCGAGACAGCAAACTACAAAATTGCCTGCCCTTTCTTTAAAGTATGGCTAAAAACCTTAGTCAAAACTTCTTAAACTTCAGAGTAGACAGTAACATTAGGAACTATGTTTAGGGAGAAATTTTTATGACAGTGTTTTTATATATTGGTGTCTGTTTATCGATTTAGATAGAAATTCTGCCATTTTTTCTGTAATATATTGTTTTTTCTTTAATTGGTCTGGTCTTATTTCTGTTGCTGGACTTCTAATTTGTATGTAAGTGTCAATTTTAATTCGTTTTATAACGTCTATTAATTGAAAGATGTTAGGGTGAGCGGTGTGGAATAAGCCATTTAGCTTTCCGTGGAAAGATTCACAACTGTTTGTCGTTCTTTCTGTCGTATCTACGAATTCGGCCCATAATTCTGGCGGGAAAGTAGCATCAGGCTTGATGTACCGGTACTCAAAGACGTTGTAGTTATATATCGGCTGTACTCCTCTAGCAAATAATCGGTATCTTGATTTTGGGGTTGAATGCTCATCAAATCTTTAGTCTCTTTGATATACTGTATATAAAATTTGCCTATACCTGCATAGTTCGGACCGAATTAGTACTGCATCTGTAGATGTGTAATACCTGGGAATTATTGTTGATCAGCACTTGAAATGGGATAGACAAATCACCTTTTTATGTAACAGGATACGTAAAACAATTTACAAATTTGTAAACCTTCGCCATTACTTGCCTACTCATGTATTACGTTTGGTTTATTTGGCTCTAGTTGAATCTGTTATCCAATATGGTATAATTGGATGGGGAGGCATTACAAAAACTGCTCTTTTTCCTCTAATTATGTTGCAAAAACGTATAATCAAAATTTTTTTGAAAAGGCGAATGGATTATCCAACAAATTTGATCCATTCTGAATTGAATGTTTTTAGAATTGACCAAATTTATAAATACTCTTTAATGAAATTCTATCATAAAAATAGAACGAAATTTGTAGCTCAGCCACATGCTCATAATACGAGACGAAATGAAATTCTTAAATTAGTTGAACCTAAATATTTCACATCTGCTGCTTTACTACACAGTACAAATTATGGTCCACGGCTATATAATTCGATAATAAAATTTCATCCAGAATTGACTATTTTAAGCAATGAAATTTTCAGATCCAGAATTAAAAAATTTATATGACAGACTTCCCTGTATATATATTATGTACCATGTATTGTAAAACAAGTTTATTTCTATCCTAAGTGTATTTTTCTATTTTATCTTGGTTACTATATCAACATGACCTGCACTAATTATACTAATAATAATAATTTAATATTAATCCATCAATCTGAACATCGTCTCTTTTTTCACTCAGTTATTATTAGTATTATTATTTACTAATTTTATTACAATCTTTATGTGAGCTTTTTTCTGAAGTATTTTGTCTACAAAGTATGTGTATCTATGTAACGGAACTGTCCCCGAACACGAGCTTTGCTCTTTCGAGGTATTTTAATGTAACGTTTTTATGTATATGTTATTATTAAATAAATAAATTAATTAAATAAAATTAATATTTCAGGTGTGTATCTGATGGGACAGAACTAGTACACACCCGTCAGGACTGCGCACAACACTCACTCCCCGATTTGACCACAGACGATTGTTATGAGTGCACTCCTGAGCGAATGAAATATCATTCTTTTTTTAAAAGAAAATTAGCAGCAGTTATCGTAGTTATATAAAGTGAGGAAGTTAGAAGTAAAAAGAAAAAACAGTCGAAGAGCTGGCTTCTACAAAGGAATACATTTGGTCACATGAATTGAATTAAGGTTTATGTTCATTAATGAGCTGAATTTATTTATATGGACAGCTATGGAGGAATTGCAAGGAAGATACTGTCCTTCCGAGAGGTTATGTCGCATCCCAGTTTCCTCCACTCTCTTCTGTTGGCCCTCTGTAAAGCGGGGAACCCATTTTCCGCCACAACAATTGGCGCAATGTCAAGTACTCCTGAAAGTTGTGGGGTTTATTACCTTCATAGGTTGGTAATTATAACTTGTTGAAGGCATATTTTCCGTTCTACTTTACGATTAACATACGATATTTTATATCGAAATCTGAATGCTTTGGCCGCAGTCAGACTGCTGATTGACAGGTGTGGTTCTACACCTGGCGTGATTCAAAATTTGCTTGAATTGGCATTAAAGCTTTATAAGTAAAATTGTTAAAAAATTAGCCTATTTTTTAGGTTTGTTGTTTTTTTAGGCTAGTGTCTAACTGTTATGGTATGTAGACATGTGAAATCCTCTTTAGACTATATAGTCACTGCGAATTTACATTCCAGACTGGTATTTTTTTATTTAGAGAAAAATAAATTAACCTAAACTACTTCTTTCTTTTTTTGGACGGTTCATGTAAGTATGATTTTCATTTAAGTTTCTGTTTGTAGAGAATTTATTACATTGTCCAGTTGTAAGAAGAGGGCATAGAACTTTCTATGAACGATTTACAGGCACTGATTGTGTTTGTGCTGATTCCCGTACATTTTGCCCAATCTGTAATTCCCAATGACCATTTTTCCCAAAGATAATTTTCCAAAACTGCAATTTCCCAAGATTAAAGTTCCCAGTTCTTAAATTGGCCATTTTTCCCAAAAGTCATTCGCATTTATATTCTCATTTGCAGTTCTGTCGTCTGAATTATTATATGCAATTTGAAGTCCTGATGATTGTACTTTTCAGTAAACAGATTGTACTAGGTGAAAAAACAAGATAAACGGGGTTTGAAGGAAAGTAAATCTTGAAGCATTTATTATGGCTAAGATGTTTTGAATGTGCCATCTACAAACCACACATTCGATTGTATTAGCTGCTCTAAATTTATTTTATTCGTAAAATTATTACCCTTCTGTCGTCTTCATTTCATCACACACGAAAAAGTTGTCACCAGCTAGTGTCATCTTATAACAGTTTGGGATTTCCTCTACATCTTCTAAATTAATATTGGTTCTGTAGACAGTTCCCTTCTCGTAACACGGCGTAAAGATTTCTTGAGAGTTTCTCGATCTGGGAAGCATTACCATGGATACGCACTACAATATTTACTGTACATCACGTTGAACACGACAAAAATCTTAAATATTTTTTTTTATTTTAGTAGGTTATTTTACAACGCTTTATCAACATCTTAAGTTATTTAGCGTCTGAATGAGATGAAGGTGATAATGCCGGTGAAATGAGTCCGGGGTCCAGCATTTGCTCATATTGGATTGAGGGAAAACCCTCAACCAGGTAACTTACCCGACCGGGAATCGAACCCGGGCCACCTGGTTTCGCGGCCAGACGCGCTAACCGTTACTCCACAGGCGTGAACGAATCTTAAATAATTGTATATGTGTATATTATTTGCCACTGATATTACATTCACAAGCTGTGGGTATTCATCTAATTCACTAGCCACTACTGACATACATGCACAAAATGTAATTTGTGTGTACAGTTAGATACTCAAACGAATTCACTAGCCGCTGCTGACATTCAACGAGCAAATAATGACGCTCTAGTTTCGCAGTTCGTGGTTAGTAAAAGTTTCCAGTAATGTAGCGTTAATATGGAATCTTTCCAAGCTGTCTGTACCAGCCGTCACTGCGGTGAGTTGGGTAGTCTGCGATATCACGGATGCATTCTCTGCGACTCGTTATTAATCCATTATGATGGTTCGAACCTACTTCCTGGCTGGCTGTCTGTTTGTATAGCCTACACTGCGGTGCATGTTTTACGCGCAGTTGTTGCCAGTGTTCTAGTACAATGCATCACTGCGCAAATTATTATGCGTGGTGGTCATGATATGTACCTCAGAATACATTGGAATAGGTCGCTGAATATTAAAGAGTACGGTAGAATAAACGATGTCATAGTTCTGACTATTTTACCAGTGGAATATCGTCGTTATTCCTGCAATAACTCCCATGTGTAAAATATATACATTTATTTATCCTATGGCAGCCGTACATAGGAGATTGTGAATTCTTACATTTTCGAAAGAAAGAAATAGAATTACATATAGGAGATTTTATTATTTGCTGTATCACTATTTAAGTTATTTAATAGAGCAAAAATCTGAAAATCGGTAAATATGTCACATAGGAGTTATTGCAGGAACAACGACGATATATTCTTAGTGATGCAGAGAAATTCATTAGTTCAGTAACCCTTAAATTGACCACTGTGGAGTAACGGTTAGCACAACTGACCATGAAACGAGCGGGCCCGGGCTCAAATCCTACTTTGGACAAGTTACCTGGTTGGGATTTTTCCGGGGTTTTCCCTCAACCAATTGAAGCAGAATTGTTTGGTAAATTTCAGTGTTGGACCTCGGACTCATTTCGCCATCATTAATTCACATATCATCGTCATCATCATTATCCATACCAAGCCCAGGTTCAGTTGACGATTCGATGTGCTGTACTTGTACAAGAGCGCGACTGTTCGGCTGCCGAGTCAATTCACAGAATAGGAGTGGTAAGCACAATAAGCCTCAGACTGCAGTGTAAGCCTTCAGAAAAGTGGAATTATTTACTTGGTTATTTACGCACTGAAAGTGTCAAAATATGTAACGTATGTTTAGGAGATGTGGTTCATCTTGGCACTTTTACAATTTGTTTTGTTTTTTAAAGACAACTTTGAAAAGCAGAGTGAGTTCAGCTACACTGGCTGGCAGGTGCAAAAGAGCTTCGTTCGGATCACCCAGACTTTCTTCCAAACGACCAGCTAGGCTACGAGCGACGAGCTCAGTAACCACCCAGGCTTTGTCTTGTGCGTACCCTTCGTTCTACATCAAAACCTGAACTACGATCTCGACCACCCCAAGTTTCACTAGATTTTTCAATAAAAAATTCTAGGTCTGACCGGGTCAAATGGGAGTATAAGGGTACAGTACATCAGTTATTCATAGATATCAAAAAGGCGTACGACTCAGTTAAGAGAGAAGTTTTATATAATATTCTTAACGAATTTGGTAGTCCCAAGAAACTAGTTCGATTAATTAAAATGTGTCTTAGTGAAACTTACAGCAGAGTCCGTATAGGCCAGTTTCTATCTGATGCTTTTCCAATTCAGTGCGAACTAAAGCAGCGAGATGCACTATCACCTCTATTTTTTAACTTCGCTCTAGAATATGCCATTAGGAAAGTCCAGGATAACAGAGAGGGTTTAGAATTGAACGCGTTACATCAGCTTCTTATCTATGCGGATGACGTGAATATGTTAGGAGAAAATTCACAAAACGCGGAAATTCTACTTGAAGGAAGTAAAGCTATAGGTTTGGAAGTAAATCCCGAAAAGACAAAGTATATGATTATGTCTCGTGATCAGAATATTGTACGAAATGGAAATATAAAAATTGGAGACATCCTTCGAAGAGGTGGAAAAATTCAAATACCTTGGAGCAACAGTAACAAATATAAATGACACTCGGGAGGAAATTAAACGCAGAATAAATATGGGAAATGCCTGTTATTATTCGGTTGAGAAGCTTTTATCACCTAGTCTGCTGTCAAAAAATCTCAAAGTTAGAATTTATAAAACAGTTATATTACCAGTTGTTCTGTATGGTTGTGAAACTTAGACTCTCAATTTGAGAGTGGAACAGAGATTAATGGTGTTTGAGAATAAGGTGCTATGGAAAATATTTGGGGCTAAGAGAGATGAAGTCCACACCTGTGGAGTAACGGTCAGCGCGTCTGGCCGCGAAACCAGGTGGCCCGGGTTCGAATCCCGGTTGGGGCAAGTTACCTGGTTGAGGTTTTTTCCGGGGTTTTCCCTCAACCCAATACGAGCGAATGCTGGGTAACTTTCGGTGCTGGACCCGGACTCATTTCACCGGCATTATCACCTTCATTTCATTCAGACGCTAAATAACCTAGATGTTGACAAAGCGTCAGAAAACAACCCAATAAAAAAAGAGAGAGATGAAGTTACAGAAGAATGGAGAAAGTTACACAACGCAGAACTGCACGCATTGTATTCTTCACCTGACATAATTAGGAACATTAAATCCAGACGTTTGAGATGGGCAGGGCATCTAGCACGTATGAACGAATCCAGAAATGCACATAGAATGTTAGTTGGGAGGCCGGAGAGAATAAGACCTTTGGGAAGGCCGAGATGTAGATGGGAGGATAATATTACTCTGAATTTGAGGGAGGTGGGATATGATGGTAGGGACTGGATTAGTCTTACTCAGAATAGGGACTGATGGCGGGCTTATGTGATGGCGGCAATGAACCTCCCGGTTCCTTAAAAGCCATAAGTAAGTAAGTGAGTAAGGTCTGACCGGGGCTAGAACTCGGGCCGTGTAGTAATAAGCTGATGGTCTAGACCACGAAGTCTTTGCAAGAACCATAACGGGCTACAGGCATCCATCGCAGTAAAATAAATACAGTATGCTTTCATATTCCTACCAAGAATTGAACCAGGTTCCTCAGGACTTAATTATCAATGGTAATAATATTAATATTGGTATAGTCAGAGAAGGTATTTGAGTCCAGCGCCGTGAATATTAGTCTGTATGGGCCATATTCATAGACATTCTTAGCGCGGGCTTCCGGTGGATGATCAGCGAACTAACGTTTTTCGTATTCATAAATCAGTGTTAGCGATATGATATGAATCCTGTACAAGTAACCAGTCGATAGCCGAGGCTAGTTTAGCACGCTCGTAGCGCGGGCTAGCGAAATGTTTGTGAATAGCACCCCAATGAGTCGTATCATGTATTAAATATTACCACTTATTTTGTACACATGCAATTTCAAAGCCCCGTTTAATTTTCTGGAACTGTACTTTAACGAGATGGAATCTGTGGGGAAATATGAAACCTCGTTTTTAATGTCCCAAATCCCAGATCCATTAATTTCAGTGAGTATAGGCCTATCTAAGCCCATTCAGTAATATGGTACGAGTAGTTTCAAGCCTAAAGCCTTCTAAATGTAGATGCTTTGAATATCACTCCCAGTGAAGTCTACTGGGATAGGCTACTCCGTAAATTACTTTAGTTAATTGTTCCTTTGTTATACATGCAAATTATGATTTCTTATGCTTGACCACCTAGCATTAGAATATTTTAAGTGCTCGCGAGTGGTGATATTCATTACAGATATTTTTGACGTCAACTCAACTATTAGAACATTGACTTTCCCCGCCGTGTTACAATTTTTGTAACGAAACCTTCCAGAACGTAAGATCGAATTCCCGTATGGAAAACTGTGCAATTTAAATACTGTGATAAACAGAGAGTCCTAGAAATACGTTTCACGTTTGTTGCTCAGAGTTATCGGCCTGCTTTCCATTCAGGCGGTTTTGAGTTCGGTCCCCGACCTTGTCGTGGTATAATTTTTTGGTGGACAGGGAAGTTGCAAAGGATATTTTTCTTGGGGTACTCCCGTTTACTCTTTCTTCCGCAAACACTTTCGATTTCCTCTTATTTCAGCTACAATACTTGCACTTTTGGGAGTGAGATGTGATCAGGTTCTTAGTTTTTTGGGCTTCGAACTATAGGGTTATCAGGTAGGCCTACTATTTTTGGGTTGGAACCTAATCTATCAGATTTGAGGTCCGCGTCGAACTGTCGGCTGCTACCTAGATCATTCATCGGCAACTGAGTAGCTCGACATAACAAGGTCAGCAGAGAATGCGACACCTCTGGTCGTAGTCTGACCTGAGTTTAGTATTCTAGTAAGTCAGTATTTTATTTTACAGTGCCATTTATACCGGAACCCACACTTTCTGAAGTCGAAATTGCGATAGAAAATCTGAAAAAGTACAAGTCTCCAGGTGTTGATCAAATTCCAGCAGAATTAATACAAGAGGGTGGAAGCGCATTATCTAGCGAAATTTATAAACTTGTACTTGCAATTTGGGAAAAGGAAATTGTACCAGAACAATGGAAGGAGTCCATAATCGTACCTATTTTTAAGAAGGGGGACAAGACTAACTGTAGTAACTTTCGAGTAATATCACTTTTGTTGACGTCGTACAAAATTTTGTAGAATATCCTTTTGAGAAGATTAACTCCATATGTAGATGAAATTATTGGGGATCATCAGTGTGGTTTTAGGCGTAATAGATCGACTATTGGTCAGATTTTTTGTATTCGACAGATATTGGAGAAAAAATGGGAGTATAAGGGTACAGTACATCAGTTATTCATAGATTTCAAAAAGGCGTATAACTCGGTTAAGAGAGAAGTTTTATTTAATATTCTTATTGAATTTGGTATTCCCAAGAAACTAGTTCGATTAATTAAAATGTGTCTTAGTGAAACTTACAGCAGAGTCCGTATAGCCCAGTATCTATCTGATGCTTTTCCAATTCACTGCGGGCTAAAGCAGGGAGATGCACTATCACCTTTACTTTTTAACTTCGCTCTAGAATATGCCATTAGGAAAGTTCAGGATAACAGACAGGGTTTGGAATTGAACGGGTTACATCAGCTTCTTGTCTATGCGGATGACGTGAATATGTTAGGAGAAAATCCACAAACGGAAATTCTAGTTGAAGCAAGTAAAGCGATAGGTTTGGAAGTAAATCCCGAAAAGACTAAGTATATGATTATGTCTCGTGACCAGAATATTGTACGAAATTGAACTATAAAAATTGGAGATTTATCCTTCGAAGAGGTGGAAAAATTCAAATATCTTGGAGCAACAGTAACAAATATAAATGACACTCGGGAGGAAATTAAACGCAGACTAAATATGGGAAATGCCTATTATTATTCGGTTGAGAATCTTTTGTCATCTAGTCTTCTGTCAAAAAGTCTGAAAGTTAGAATTTATAAAACAGTTATAGCCTATTACCGGTTGTTCTGTATGGTTGTGAAATTTGGACTCTCACTTTGAGAGAGGAACAGAGATTAAGGGTGTTTGAGAATAAGATTCATAGAAAAATATTTGGGGCTAAGAGGGATGAAGTTACAGAAGAATGGAGAAAGTTACACAACGCAGAGCTGCACGCATTGTATTCTTCACCTGACATAATTAGGAACATAAAATCCAGACGTTTTAGATGGGCAGGACATTTAGCACGTATGGGCGAATCCAGAAATGCACATAGAGTGTTAGTTGGGAGGCCGGAGGGAAAAAGACCTTTGTGGAGGCCGAGACGTAGATGGGAAGATAATATTAAAATGGATTGGAGGGAGGTGGGATATGATGGTAGAGACTGGATTAATCTTGCTCAGGATAGGGACCAATGGCTGGCTTATGTGAGGGCGGCAATGAACCTCCGGGTTCCTTAAAAGCCAGTAAGTAAGTAAGTATTAGAGTACTTTATTTCTTCTAATCTTTATATATACTTTCTTTTAATCGTGTAATAGTCAATTAAATCCCACTCGAGTTTTGATTTTTTTCTAGATAAATCAGAACCTTTAGTGAGATTACTATAAAAAATATACTATATTTAAATATGCGGGAGGAAAGTGGAAAAGAGGAACGATTGGAGAATGCTGGGTTTGCAGTGAAGGACCTGCCCTTAGGCAGAATCACATTACATTACGTGAAATTAAATATTTTCTAGTGGAATAACATTTCACCACCTTATCTAACAACTGTTATCGCATGATAGTTGAGCAGGGAATCAACACACACTTTGCCGAAAGCAGCAGTTACACGGCGAACATAATCAGCTCAAGTGAATTTTTTCGCCGTATCGAGATAAGGCGTAAGCATCGCTGGCAGGATTAATATCAGCACTTCCTCCACTTCGTGGAGTACAGGAAGCCGAGCGCTGCAGGGGAACAATAAAGACGTCGAACTGCAGTTAGGCGGTTAATAACAAGGATTAAGCTGCGAATAAATCACTAAACTTGTAAGCACGGCCCTGTTCCAGTTTCCTGCCCGCTCGAGCATTTGTATTGTACCTAGAGAATGCGTGGTATTCCATTTACTGGCTCTACACGAACTTGAGACTTTACGTGTACAAATATGATAAGAGTACAAATATGAATAATATAAAGTATACTCAGCGATACACAACAGAGGTATCAAGCATTTTCTTAATATAGTTATTACAGATTTAAGTTTGGAATAAAAATTTATCCAGAGTGTTTAAGAAAAACATCAAAGGTAATATTCGTACGACATTTCGTGTAATTACCTGTTCGGAATCCAATATCATAAACAAAAGGCCTTTATGCACCTGTTAGCTATTAGACGTTAAAGTTAGAACTTTGGGATTAAGATTTCAAAGATTAGGATGCCTATCATATGATCTTAAAGAAATTACACGGAATGTAGGGAAAAATTCTGCATATGTTAGCCAGTCTTCTTAACTCCCTAACTATATGCTCCAATCTTCTCCATACCCACATTTCTATGGGTGGGCAACTCGTGATCTTAAAGTGTCAACACAACCTCAGTGCAGGTATAGGTCTCGCAAGCACGGATTACCGACGGAAGGAATGCGAATCAAACACTGCGATAAGGAAGAGCGGGCGAGAGGAAAGGTCACGAGATAACTTGAATGATATTCAAGAGTGCAGTCGGAAAAGAGATGACATCGATAGAATCTGTCTTGCGTTGTGATAGTTAAGGCCCATTCACAATGAAAATTAAACATAACCGTAACATAAACACAGAAGTTTGCGCCCAGGCTACCAAATGGGATCATTCACAATGATTCATATAAGCATTAACATAAACATTACCGTAAGACGTTAACATGAAAGTTTACAAACTCCAAACTTCCATGCTTATGCTTACGTGATTTGCAAACAGAACACAATCGTGGAGCGCTGAAGTATACGACAGAATATGAGGAAATGGCGTCGTTGTTATGTTTCCATGGTTACCAAGTATGTTTGCTGTTATGTTTATGTACCCATCGTGAATGATGGTATGACTTCTTAATTTTACCGTAACGTTTATATTCTTAAGTTAATGCTTACGTTATGTTTAATTTTCATTGTGAATGACCCTTTAGGCCTACATTACGACTTTAGTTTGTTCCATTGCATGTGAATACGTGTCTTGTATTGCAAGGTATTATTATTTCATTCGTAAACACGTTTAATTAGCTTCGAATTTTTCTCTTGCTACGTTCTTTATTTCCATAGCGAGAACCTCATTTGTTCATTTTCTTGGAAGAGACAGTACTTCCATCGGCTCGTACCTCTCCCACCCTCGGCGTGCCTACATACACACGTCAAAACAGACAGCAACGCCACCATTGGTTTTCGGTAATCGTTTCTTGCTCGAGCTATAGCTGTAGTGTCTGTATGCGGTTCTTGCAAGAAGCAAGTTCGCTCGCGTCTCCAGTAAGTGGCGGCTCGTTTAAGTGAAATACAATATAATCCTCAGATCATTTCCCTTTGGTGATGAGTCGAAAGAGAGAGGTTTGTTTTATTAAAAATGGAGGTAAAGCTTGTATTTTGTTCTATTACACTTTCTTACTCATGACATTTTATGTTAAAAATAAACACAGTGTAGGTTTTAGTTAAGAAATAGGCCTACTGTCTAGATCTGCTTTAGAACAGCTAAAGGTAAAAATGGGATATCAAAGGTGAGAATATCAAATATCGTTAGCACGTTGTACGTATGAGTTACAGAATTGCACGACATATGATCGACTAGCTAAGAACATTTATGGATAAATTCAAAATGTGGCAATATCATGTAGAATATAGATAACTTCACTTTCTTTGACTATAAATTATCTTGAAGAGTGATAAGAAAATCTTATAAAATATAAGACCCTACTTCAAGACCTACGGCAGAATTCACTGGTAATTTAGGAGAAACAGTGACAATTGACAAGGAATTGAGATTTTTCTGAAATACTTTTGGCTTACAGGGAAGAGAAGATACTTAAAGTTTAAAACTTGAATTAATAAATCTACAGAACAGTACGCCACTCAGATTCCAGAGAAATCAGGAATCGAACTGTTCGTAATGCCGCCCAAGTCAGAATTTCCAAATATATCCTTTGCTTCCATATATTCTGTATGTGCTTGAGGCAGAGATTAATACAAGAAAAAAGTGTAAAAGCTCTCAATGTACAGAAAGAGCTCTGAAGTAAGTTTATTTCATTTGCCGTGACATGTAAAAAATACTTCCTTGAAATTGTGATTGTTTGCGAGTACAGACTATTACCTTTCTGAGAACAGAGGAATAGAAAACCCTTTAATGTATAAAGACTTGTAAATTTTCGCGTTCTATGTTTGAAATAAGATATATAATAAGAAATATTAACAAATAGTGTAATAATAAATAAGTGTTGCAGCTATATTTGTTGTATCTTCAAAAGGTTGCATTCAGTTTGTGTTTCCAGTACTAAACTAATTTACAAAGCTAGGAAACAATATAATTTTGTTATGTGTGTTCAGGTAGAGTCTATAAAATTACTATAATTATTGTACACGCGTCATTCTGAAATTGAAATCGTGGAGTAAATATCACGACCACCTGCATGAGCCGCCAGAGCGCACCGTGGCAGTGAACTGCTTTTGCAGCGAAACTACATAAAACTTGTAACTCCTGCGGCTGGCTCCGTTTGTCTTTTTCTCTTTCAAGTTTTTTTAGCACCTTGTGCCCGTCGATGCACATTTCATGTGCTTCTAGTCGTATCTCTTCACTATGTAGTAATACCCGTGTTTCTGTCCTATGTAGTACCACACTCCATACAAAGCACTCCACTAATCTCTTCTTTAGTCATTTTCAAAGAGATCAGCAGCAAATGTTTCTTTTTCTTTTAAAATCTTCCTTGGTTATTGCTATTCTCATTTTGACTTCCTGGCAGCAGCTCATATTATTGCTTATAGTACACCCGAAGTATTTTAAGCTGTCCACTTGTTCTACTGCCTCATTTCGAATGCGCACATTTACCTTCTTTATTTTCTTCCGATAACCATGGTCTTAGTCTTGTTTGTATTTATCTTCATCCTATAATGCTCGTTGCCTAACTTAACGACTCTATATCAACTAACGGTACTAGGTTATTTAGCGTTGATGGACATGATAATAGCGAGATGGTATTTGGAAAGATGAGGCCGATGATTAGCCATGGGATTGTCTGACTTTCTTGTTACAGTTGGGAAAAACTTTGAAAAATGCAACTAGGTAATCAGCCCAAGCGGGAATCGAACTGATAGCAGAGCACAATCTCTGATCAGCTAGCAAACGCGCCTGTAGCCTGATAAACGCCTATGGCTAAATTAGATGTTCTATCAATATGCTTCTAATTTTACTTATGAATATTTTTTTTTAATCTCTTGAAATTATTTGAGATATAAATTTTAAATTAAATATGGCACTGAAAATTAAAAGGGGAATTTTTCAGTTTATAATATTTTTGTTTCCAAATTAAGCCTATTGGATTTAAGGGGGAACACTTGTGTTAAAATTGAGACGTACATGTGGAAAAAATTGCATTACTCTTGTTTGTTCCAAGCTGAGAAATTGAGGTATAATTTAATATACAGAGATAGACCGTTCCGAACTTCCGTATGGGATTACAGGTCGCTAGTATATCTCGCCCGTAAGAGAATCTTGAAAGATCAAGTGAAAGACAAAATAATGTTCTTTGATTCTCATTATGAAGTTCTGATTTATTTTAACATTAATATAACTTTTAAAATTCCGATATTTGTAATTAGAAAAGTAATAGAGATAATTGCAATAAGCAAATGTCAAATTGTGAAAAATTAATGAAATACGTATACGTGCACTACTAACTATGTTGGCCTCGGTAGCGTAGTCAGTATAGCGCTGGCCTTTTGTGTTCGAGGTTGCGGATTCGATCCCGGCCCAGGTCGATGGCATTTAAGTGTGTTTAAATACGACAGGCTCATTTTAGTAGTTTCCTGGCATGTAAAAGAACTTCTGCGGGACAAAATTCCGGCACAAAGGCGACGCTGATATAACCTCTGCAGTTGCAAGCGTCGTTAAATAAACCATAATTTTTTTAATTTATCATTGACCACCGTTGCGGAGTAACTGTTAATATGTCTGGCAGCGAAACGAGCGACCCGGGTTCAAATATTGGTTGGGACAGGTTACTTGGTTGAGGTTTTTTCGAGGTTTTCCGTCAGTCTTTTAAGAGTAAATGCTGGGTAAATTTAGGCGGTGCAGCATGGACTCATTCCGTGAAATAAACCAATTAATTCATTATTAAAATAAAATGTATACATGTTGATACTATAAGATTTTTTAATTTAGTAGGTTATTTTACGACGCTTTATCAACAGCTTAGGTTATTTAGCGTCTGAATGAGATGAAGGTGATAATGACGGTGAAATGAATCCGGGGTCCAGCACCGAAAGTTACCCAGCATTTGCTTATATTGGGTTGAGGGAAAACCCCGGAAAAAACCTCAACCAGGTAACTTGCCCCGACTGGGAATCGAATCCGGGCCACCTGGTTTCGCGGCCAGACGCGCTAACCGTTACTCCACAGGTGTGGACGAGACTATAAGATGTGTGAAATTTCTAGTTATGTAAGTGTATAATAAATTATACCAATAAGAAATTTCTTCAGGTTTTTGCGTCGTCTAAAATTTCTATAATAATTACAGTACGATTATTTAGTTCTGACAGTCGCCAGCGATCTGCACCTGTGTCAGGCGAGTTCATTTAGTTACGCCAAGGGGTGTTTGGGTTATTCAGTCGCTTGTCTTCGGAGCGATCGGATGTCATGAGTGCGGTAGAGCGGTATGTTTTTAATGCAATTAAGTTGTAGGCCTACTGCATTCCTTTACCGACCGCTCGCCCTTATCTCTACTCCGGAACTCTCCCCACTATTCCTATTACTTCCCCTTTTTCGCGTCGCTGAGCTGTCATGACTAAATAATCGGCCTGTAGATAAGGTTACTTAAATTTGACATTGAACAAAAATTGTAGATGGAATTTGGTTGTATTTCCTCTAAAATAAATTAAAGTGTATGTTTCGTAAAAGTACGTAAAGGACAAAATGGTTGTGCTCAAGAAGAATATAATATTAGCTTCGTTACTTTACTAATTAATAGTCTCTACTAAAGTGCTGAATGAGTTTGCCTTCAGCGAAAATTCTCTGAAAGAACACTACAGAAGTGTTTAAAAAAATGTTGAGCTAGACGGCTAGAAAATTCTCCTCCCGGGGGGGGGGGGGTGCGGACTTCCGTGGCATGAAATTTTACGACGAAATAAAGACCGTGATCGAGACTGACCGAAACAAACATGTTAAGGACTTGTGAAACGGTTCCACGTGCCAGTGATGAAGCAATTCACACCCACCTGCGGGGGATAGGAAAGTATACAATTTAGAAAATGGGTTCCATATGATCTGATCGATAAAGAGCAGAGTTTGTGTTTCACTGCTTACTAGTTAACCGTAAAGCTTTTCTGAGCTGTGTGTTGACTCTTGGAAACTTCCGTTGCGAAAAGAGAGAATTTTGCTGAGAATATGGTGGACCTTCGCAGGAATCATCAAGTATGAACTTCTGCCTCAGAAATAGTTAACTATCACCGCTCAGATATTTAATTCAATTTAATTCTGTTCAATTCAATTTATTAGACCATTAAACATATAAGCAATAGGCTTCGTCACATATGGTACATTTGAAAACCTTAGCTAATGTGAAAACTAACAAAATATAACTAAATTATCAATTAAAACAATTTTATACATGATATATTTAAACTAACAAAATAGATATAAGTATAAGTATGTATGTACCGTCTATTTGCTTATCAAATAATAATATAGTGTTAATCATAATAAAAGTGTTACATAGTAATTAACACTATATTACTATTTTATAAGCAAATAGACGGCCTATACATACTTATAGTTATTCCTGCTTATCGGTCAAATACTATCATTATGAAAAAAAAAAAAAACAAAATATAACTAAATTATCAATTAAAACAGTTTTGTATGTAATATATTAAAACTAACAAAATATAACTAAATTATCAATTAAAATAATTTTATATGTAATATATTAAAACTAAGAAAATATAACTAAATTATCAATTAAAACAATTTTATATGTAATATATTAAAACTAACAAAATATAACTAAATTATCAATTAGGACAGTTTTATACATGGTATATTAAAAACTAACAAAATATAACAAAATTGTCAATTAAGACAATTTTGTACAAGATATATTAAAACTAACAAAATATAACTAAGGTATCCATTAAGACAATTTTATACATGATATATTGAAACTAACATCTTACTTACTTACTTACTTACTGGCTTTTAAGGAACCCGGAGGTTCATTGCCCTCCTCACATAAGCCCGCAAGAGCAAGATTAATCCAGTTTCTATCATCATACCCCACCTCCCTCAAATCCATTTTAATATCTTCCCATCTACGTCTCAGCCTACCCAAAGGTCTTTTTCCCTCCGGCCTCCCAACTAACACTCTATATGCATTTCTGGATTCGCCCATACGTGCTACATGTCCTGCCCATCTCAATCGTCTGGATTTAATGTTCCTAATTATGTCAGGTGAAGAATACAATGCGTGCAGTTCTGCGTTGTGTAACTTTCTCCATTCTCCTGTAACTTCATCCCTCTTCGCCCCAAATATTTTCCTAAGAACCTTATTCTCAAACATCCTTAATCTCTGTATTACTTGAGAATTTCCCGGGGTTTGATGTGGAATAACTCTTCTCGAGTTCTCAGCCAGGTGAGTTGGAGATTTGCTTCCAAGCTTTCGACGGCTAGCTCTGCCATCTTCTTCGGGGAATGAATCCCGAAGAAGATGGCAGAGCTAGCCGTCGAAAGCTTGGAAGAAAATTTCCAACTCACCTGGCTGAGAACCCGAGAAGAGTTATTCCACCCTTAATCTCTGTTCCTCTCTCAGAGTGAGAGTCCAAGTTTCACAGCCATACAGAACAACCGGTAATATAACTGTTTTATAAATTCTAACTTTCAGATTTTTTGACAGCAGACTAGATGACAAAAGCTTCTCAACGGAATAATAACAGGCATTTGCTATATTTATTCTGCGTTAAAATATAACTAGATTTATTTATTAAAAATAATTTCATTCGAATTTGTGTTTAAAAAGTCACCGACAGAGTAAAAGGAATTGTTTGATAACCAATTCTAAAATATTGTTTATAAAACTTTGATAGGTAAATTGTAATAGGCTTATTATATAATTTCATCCCCAAAATAGAAAAGTTTGCATTTTTTTTACTTGCTTATTTAATGACGCTGTATCAACTTGTAGGTTATTGAGCATCGATGGGATTGGTGATAGCGAGCTGGTATTTGGAGAAATGAGTCCGTGGATTCGCCATAGATTACCTGAAATTCGCGTTACGGTTGGGGAAAATCTTGAGAATACATAACAGGTAATCAGCATAAATGGGAATTGAACCCGCGCCGAGTGGAACTTCAGATCGGCAGGCAAGAGCCTCAGCAAACTGAGCTAGGCGGTGGCAAATTTGTGTTAGTCCTTTGAATTGTAGAATATGGTATATAGATTTGTTCTCTGTTTTTAATTTCATGATCATGAATACTGACAACTGAGTAATTGAAAGGCTCCCTGCAAAAACGAAGTAGCTCCACTTTCACAAAGTTGTGAAAAACAACAAAAAGAAAAAAAATCATTCTACATACATACATACATACATACATACATACATACATAGCCCTAACATACATACTGTTCTCCAACCAGGAGATCAACCGTGAAAGGGATGTGCTAACAATTGCCTCATCTTTTGGAACGAAGTAGATAAATAATATTACCGTTATAACGCCAGTTTAAAAACCATGCGCTCTCCTGCATATGTTATTTCCTGTATGAAGAGATTAAAAGACCAGGAGATTAACTGCGATCTAATTTTGTAACTAGGGTAGTATCAAAATGTCTGTATCAATGTTATGGTTTATGCTGTGAGAGCTAGCCAGTAGAGATAAGAGTACCCACGTGTGTAACCTTATGACATCTTATGACATCAACATTCATTCACAGCATTACCCCCCTTCGTCTCATCCGGCGGAGACTTTCTCGTGGTTGGAGCACAGTACATACATATATACATACATATATACATACATACATACATACATACATACATACATACATACATACATACATACATACAAGTTGAACAGTAAGTAATGTCATTAATTTCAACGGTTATTCTTTGAGATATTTCAAACAAAAAGAGTTTAATAAAATTTTGTTCGTTTTTGCTTCCTGTTCGTGAAATAAATTATTTTATGAGTCACATTTCATAACGTGTTTTAGAAAGCCATTGGTTTAATTCCCAAAATGTTCAGTCAATTTAAGAGAGCAGTGTATTATGATAATGAATTATTGAAAGGATTTTAGTTTAGACCTTTAAATGTAAAATTGTTAAATTCATTTTGCGGAACGAAAAGTAACATTTGTTTGGATCAAATTTTTGCACATTTAAAGGACAAAACTAAAATTCTTTCATTCACATATCATAATACTCTGCTCTCTTAAATTGACTCCGCATATTTGGAATTAAGTCAATGGCTTTCCCAAAACACGCTATGCAATGTTTCATATAAAAAAAATTGTATCTCGAAAAGGAAGCGAAGATGAAAAAATTGTATTAAACTTTTTTGTTTGAAATTTCTCAAAGAATAACCTTCTCAAGTTAATGACATATTATTCGCAACTTGATAAAGAAACTGATTTGTAGAGGAACTCGTAAACATATGTGTAATGAGAAAGTATGTATAGTCTTTGTGAGTTGTGAAGTTTTTCTCTAGTCAAGAATATTAACCATTGGTTCGAAATGCAAGAGAGGGTGGATAGAATTAAAGAAGAGAGAGGGGCACGGGAAGATCTTATGTGATTTGTTTGAGTCTATGAGAGTGAGTGTGGTTGTGTGTGTGTGTGTGTGTGTGTGTGTGTGTGTGACAGAGAGAGAGAGAGAGAAAGGGAGAGAGACGAACGAAATAGGTGAAAAGACCCAATTCTTCAAATTAAATGCTGATTACATCGTAGAGACTGAAAACTTTATGGCTTTATAAAACCTTGATAGTTATGGGCGTAAAGTGAGAAGAGGAAATTATATAGCTTTAGAATTCGTGACGGAGGTTTGAAGAAGTTGTTTATGCATAATAATCTTCTGCTCCTGCGGCTACAGGAAGACTTTAAGAAATGGATTGGGTTGAAACCTTCAACTTCTTAGAATAACTCCAAGATGCAAGAAATCAGATAATTTGAACGACTGCCAGGCTTGTAGAAAGTGCTACCAAAATGATGTGTGAGCGCGTTTGCTAATGCTACTCACTTCTCATGCTAGTGTAAACTCTCTGACTTGCTAATGGCACCGATACTGACCCAATTTAACCTTCCTGTTGTTGATGGCGCGTAACGTTTATTGAAATAATACACAAAGACGTTATGTCTGCAAAAATACTTATGATAGGCTACAATGTAACTTATGGGAAAGGAATTATTTTAGAATAAACATAACGGCAATTGTATTTAAACGGTTTAAAGAAAACAACAGTATAAATTTACTTATATTGAAACTGCCACGCACACAAACACACATACAAAATGTTTATACGTTAAAAAAGAATTCCTGCATGGAAATATATGTACTTCGGTACATCACAATAGTATGATATACGTAAATAATCACTTAGTGATTTAAGACGGCGCTCATTCCGTCGGATCCCGGCCACTTAGTCACTCGTAATGAGTGCACCTCTACACATGATGTGTTGGACATTGTGCCACTGTCACACATCTGTGACACAGAGCATGAGGGTTGGCCACTAAATAGAAACTAACAAGCAAACGTTCTGATGGGGGCAGATAAGAAAGTTAAATTTTTTCTTCCACCATGTTAATAATCTCAAAGGAAGTGCTTTTACAAATTTTGGCCACTCGACCGCAATTAAGAGGGCCATAAAAAATAAGTTCGCCAGGGGCCGTTAACAGATAAAAAAAAAACAAAATTTCATTCGACAAATTTATTGGAACAGACACAGCAATTGTTGAGCTATTTTTCAACGTATTTTCCATCGGAATTGAGACATTTCTCATATCATAGGATCGACAGAGAAAGGTGCAGACGGTTGTCAAACGCTGGTTCCGATCTGAGGCGGCTGACTTCTGCGACACTAAAATTGATCCCATGGTATGACAAATGTCTCAATTCCAGTGGGGAGTATGTTGACAAATAGCGCAACAATTGCTATATCTATTTCAGTAAATATTTCCATGCAATTGCACTTTTTTCTATAAACGGCCCAAGGGAAAATTACTTTCTGGACGGCCTCGTAATTGCGGTCGAGTGGCCAAAATTTGTGTAAGCACTTCTTTTGACATTATTAACATGGTGGAAGAAAAAATTTAACTTTTTTTATCTGCCTCCATCAGAACGTTTGCTTGTAAGAGGTGGAACTTAAATTCAGAGGATACAATCCGCCATCGGAACTGGAATCCGGTGTGGCTTAGTGGATAAAGCGTCAGCACTTAGAGCTGAAAATCCGGGTTCGAGTCCCGGTGCCGGAGAGAATTTTTCTCCGCTTCACTCATCCTTCATCATGTGATAATGTGGTATTCTTGCACGGAAATATATGTCCCTCGGCACATCAGAATAATATGATATCCGTAAATAATCACTTAGTGATTTAAGACGGCGCCCATTCCGTCGCATCCCGGCCACTTAGTCACTCGTAATGAGTGCACCTCTGCACATAATGTGTCGACATTGTGCCACTGTCACACATCTGTGACACAGAGCATGAGGGTTGGCACTAAAGGGAAACTAAAAGGTGGAACTTAAACTGATAGGATTCAATCCGGTGTGGCTTAGTGGATAAAGCGTCAGCACGTAGAGCTGAAAATCCGGGTTCGAATCCCGGTGCCGGAAAGAATTTTTCTCCGCTCCACCCATCCTTCATCACATGATAATGCAGAATTTCTGCACGGAAATATCGTATGTACTTCGGTATATCACAATAATATTAAAAATGATTGTAAAACAATTGTGGTGTTGTAGGGAAGAAGTGTCTTCCCTCAGAGAAGTCGGAACGTGGTACTGATCCACACCTGCTCATTGTAGTGTTTTTTTTTTGTTAATTCTTACATTTGACGACGCTGTATTGACTACTGGGTATTTAGCGTTAGAATTGGTAATAGTGAGATGGTATTTTGCGAGATGAAGCCGAGGAATCGCCATGAATTAGCTACCTACCCGACATTCGCCTTATTGTTGGAGAAACCTCTGAGAAAACCCAAGCAGGCAATGAACCCAAGCGGGCATCGATCCTACGTCCAAACGCATCTAACAAGGGAAGGGTTTCGGCTCGAACAGGAATTTCGTATCCAAAATTTCTATACAGGCCCATCTTTGCATCTCTGTAAAGCTCCCAAAAGCATTCGTTCGTGTAATGTGTGGTTTGTCTATTAGAGCACTGTAGAAGTTCAGGGGTGGGGAGAGCACTGCACAAGTTAAGGGGATGGGACACCTTAACCGTAAGCCTAGCCTAGCCTAGAAGCTAGTGCGAGCGGTAAAATGTCTAAAGCCCATTTAAAGACATTTTTCTCCAACGTTCTGTCTGAAAATATTGCAGTTAATTAAAAGTATATACTGTTGTGTGAGTCATTGAATGCGCACAAGGACGCAACCTTAATAAATGGATCATTCCAAGGCTAGGACATGGAATTTATGATCATTGCACCTAAAAAACTAAATATATCCAGACTCAGAATATCTATTTCCTTAGGCAATACAAAATACATGCTCGGAGGATAACACATTACATAAGGACTCATGCTGAGAATCCAGAACTTAACTTTGAAAATCGAGTGTTTATAATGAAAATGCACTCTGTTATTCATAACCAGTTGTCTGCTCCAGTATACCGCCCTATGCTTCAGTATTCCTGGCAGTCAGCTGGTTACGTGAATCGTGAACAAGTCTCGGACTTCAAACATGTAATTCAGGTGGCATTTGATTTTTCAGCACTGGAGTGTGGTTCAGAAGGTTGTTCAGGTGTTGCTTCTGTGTGTTGTGATTATTGCTCTGCTCCAAGTTGTTTCATGCACTTTATAGAGAATCCTCATGTACATTTTTAAAGAAGTTTATTGACCAATACCAACCAAAAGGAGAGTTACACAAATGAATGCTTTTACGGTCTTCATCACCATTGTAAGGTAAGCGTCTGTAAAAATTTTTAACCAAAAATTCGAGCCGAAACCCTTCCCTTGTAAGGATCAGGAGGCATACACTTTACCGCCTGGCCTAACGCCAGTAGCATTATAGTGCTGAGGTTATGGAAGTATGAAATTCTACATGACTTCATATCTTCAGTGCGCTTTCATAGAAAGGGATAGTTGAGGTACGCCAAGATACTATCACAGTCTACTGTCTACAGTCACGAAGCTTGAGTTGTGAGGGTGCTAGGAAGAATAGACTGTGTCGGTACTATTTCGCATTGTCTGTAATGAGGCGATCATAGCGATCCTAGTGGTTAGCAACTATCTATGGATGCATATTTACTACGTATGAACTTCGTGACTGTATATACAGGGACATCATTTTATTTTTACTAACATTTTTAATATCAACCTATCTATATCTTTGGATTAAAGGTCAAGAACCGGAAACACCGCTTGTTCCCCCTTCCAAGACTGGAGTTCGATGATACTGGCGTAAAATACAAATCACTTTACTAGGTATAGGAGGGAAGAAAAGTAGTTCATTTATGTAAACTAGGAAATATCGCAATTTTGAGTTTGATAATTTTCATTAGGTTTTTGTTTAATCAAAATACAGTACCGTATTAACACTTAGTGTTTTTTCTCACGAATTGAGCTATCCATTCCGACTTATTAATTATGCAGTGTATATTGTACTGTCTACAGCACATTAGCGTACAATATAGAGAATGAAGTTAAATTGAAAAATAATCATAATATGGATATTTAAACACATTTTTGAAAATGGTGGCCGTTCATTTCGATACAGGCTTCAGTTCTTTTGTGCATATTATCGCACTATAGACTATTGTACCTAATTCCAATTACCAGTTTCGTCCTTCGTACGAGTAACTCATGTTGAAATAATTCTATACCTACTCTATAAAAGAGTACCTTACGTACTCTAAATTTAATCTTCACTTCTGCCCGATCCGAAAAGATAAAATTACTCAGAAATGCTATCTACTGTCCGTTCAAGTGGTTCTGTCGCAGGGTCGTAGAAAGGGGGGGGGGAAATCACGTGACAGTTAATTACTTAACGAGGTCCTTTTATTTTTTTATTTTAGTAGGTTATTTTACGACGCTTTATCAACAGCTTAGGTTATTTAGCGTCAGAATGAGATGAAGGTGATAATGCCGGTGAAATGAGTCCGGGGTCCAACACCGAAAGTTACCCAGCATTTACTCATATTGGGTTGAGGGAAAATTCCGGAAAAAACCTCAACCAGGTAACTTGCCCCGACCGGGAATCGAACCATGGCCACCTGGTTTCGCGGCCTGACGCGCTAACCGTTACGCCACAGGTGTGGACACTAGGTCCTTTTATTTAAGTTATTTTAAACAGTTGTATAATATTACGTAGACGTCCAATTCCTAACAGAAATTAATGTTCTCAGAAAAGAGCTAAGACAGCCCAGCTACTAGACTTTACAGAGGGGCGAACAGAAGCAGGTGGGGGAAACCGGGATGCGACGTAGGCAAACGGACGACAGGACCTGTGCGAAAATATGATTCAATATTGAAAGCTCTTTCGTCGCTGGAAAACGCGAACATATTTCTGGAACGTACTATACTCACTAACTCAGTACTGCATACGTGGCCACGGTTATGTGTGGAGAACGGTTGGAAGTTTACTAGTAGAGGGGGTGGGAGTGAAGTACATTCAAAAACTCAGGTACAATAAAAATTGAAGTAAAAATAAAATGATGTCCCCGTACTAGACTGTGATACTATGCTCTGTAACATGTCTTTCCTCTCCTTCACTCTCTTACCAACAGAACGGCAATAGCGCTTTAGTCGAATTTAGGGCTTTCTTGAATTATTGCACATCGTATACATCGGGTAGCGTCCTACAGTGAGATAACACAAGATATCAGAACTAAATATCTACGCCAATACACGAAGGTGTATGGATATAGAATCGTGTATAAACCAGCAGTGGAAACCTGTCATAAACAAACAATAAATTATAATTATTGTTTCCTATGTTAAACGTGCCGGAAATTGCTACTGTGTAATTGTCATGTCAGTCCCATTGCGATTGCTTTTTGTTTTATCTGCAGTCAGGTCACGTGGGTGAGTGATGCTCACGATATCTGGACTCGATGTTCGACCCTGGAAACTTTCTCTTGCGTATTGAGGCATGAGATGAAACTTTCCTGTGGTGTTTGTATGCAAAAGTCCACCTGAGTGGGATACGCTAGCTTCATCAGATGGGAGAAATAATTCGCTAACCTTATTAAACTGGTATTAGCCGTCTTTGAGAAATGAACGAACTGAAATATAGCAACATTATATTATCTTTGTTCAAAATTATATGTATGCATAATGCTTAGTTGATCTAATGATCTATGGGTAAATCGTTCCAATGTAAACTACACAATTTCGTATATTTATTGTATAACGTCCCGCGCCGTGGTGTCGAGGTCTAAGGCATTCTGCCTAAGACCCTAGATCATAAATACCAGATTACTCGGCCTTATAGGCTTTGACGGTAACAAATTTTGTCAGGTTTACTATGCTGAAATCTAGTTGTTACGTAAGGACTCACGTCATAACTCCCATTTGAATTGCATTAGCGACTGTACTGCCATCTCGTGTTCGTTTACGGCGGACGGGTGGCGATGCTGGCTGTTGTTCTCTTCAAAGTGCTACCGATTTTAACGTAGGGAAGAGTTATCTAGGCTAAGACTCGCGTTACGGAATGAGTCACCGTGGGGAATTCTCATGAAATTTCGCCCAATGTATGGGATCGGTGTCCACCCAGAATCATGATGCATTTGGGGAGCTACCACAGGTAGCTAAATTCTATTAGGACAAACAGCTGAAACGGCTGGGAGGATCATCTTGTTAAACACACGAAACATTCGCTCTGGTTGGGTGATCGTTCACCTCTGCGAAAGCATGTGTACGTGTTGCCAGGAGCCGGCTGGTGAGTCCTCGTTCTCAATGGGCTGTTGAGATGCGGATAAATTTATTATATCGTACAAGATGAAAAAAATTGAATGTTATTGATACGGAATTTGAAATAGGAAAAGAAAGCAAAATTGAGCGCAAAATGTAGTAAATACATATAATAACAAGTCAGAACGAATATAAATATTATTCTGTTATTTTATTCCGATATTATTATTTCAGTCCACAGACCGTACAATGTAGTACCGGTATAGGAAAATGTTATGATAAAATAAAAACTTACAGCGAATCTCCTTCCACGCGAGCATAGTTCACTCGTCGATATAGTTTAGAGCTCCCTTCGCTCGAAGGAAATGCCCTCAGGTGTGAGACCTTCTAACGAGCACCAGAGAACGAAAAATTTGCATTGCTGTGCATTAACATGCAACATAGAGCTGGGAAATTAGTGTAATTATAGTTGGGAGTTACAGAGTTTGCAAAGGGAAGGAATGCGATAAGGACAGCATTAATTCCCGCCCATGTTCTCAAAGGGAAATACATGCTATTAACCGTTGATATGAACCTTGATCGCATCCTGACTGTTATTGACGGTTAGTGACAAGCTCGCGTCGCACAGTCACGAAGCTCAATACGTAATAAATATGCATCCATAGATAGTTGCTAACCACTAGGATCGCTACTATCGCCTCATTACAGACAATGCAAAATAGTACCGGCACAGTCTGTTGTTCCTAGCACCCTCAAAACTCAAGCTTCGTGACTGTATATACTAGACTGTTCAGTTGCTATAAGTTTAACTGGTTAGTAGCGCCGAGATCTTGAGCCAAGTGTTTCTCCCTTTCTGAAGCTGTGGCTGATACCCATCCCCTTAATCCTCTTCGTCCCCCAGTGTTTCCAAAAATTCAAAATTGACGGAATTTAAACATAGCGGACGGGAAATGAATGGCTTTGACGGGTGACGGATTCTCTGGCAGAAATTACGCTTTACATCGTCTTTTGAATCTCTTAGCTGCTGTCATTTTTAATTGTTTAATTTTTGGGGGATTATACTTTTACCACAGTCTACTATATAGTCACGAAGCTTGAGTTTTGAGGGTGCTAGAAACAATAGACTGTGACGGTTCTATTTTGCATTGCCTGTAATGAGGCGATATTAGCGATCCTAGTGGTGAGCAACTATCTAATGTTTGCATATTTACTACGTATTGAGCTTCGCGATTGTATATATTAGACTGTGCTTTTACTTCGAATAGTCCTACCTATACCGTACCATGTTAAGGAGTCACATGTTTCAAATTTCCTCGATGTCAAGTCTAGAGGTTGACGAATTATTATTATTTTAATCTAGATTGGTAAGTTGTGTTAAAATTTGCTTTTTATTTTTATGTAGCAATATTCATTGGGTCTTATTTATTTATCTATTTTAATTTTGACGGAATCTGACGTATTTCCAGGTGTTATGACTGACGGGGATACAATGTATGTGTTGGCAACACTGTCGTCCCCTCTCGCAAACAGTTCAGCTCCCGACAGGTAGTTCAACATGTGCTGAAAATGTCTTCCTTTAGGAGTTAAGTAGCTATCACGTCGCCATCAAGGTTTATCACCTTGAATATTTTTCTTGTCTTCAAATACCTTCTAAAATTAAAACTATTGACTTCGTCACTACTTCTATTTAATTTTTATTAGTGGTGTAGGCCTACATTATTATCTAGCTACATTCGTACTTTTCGTAGGTTTATGACTAATGCAGTTATCTCTCCTATTTCCTGTGACAAGTGCTGTAAAAATGTCTGTGGAAATCTGAACACCCGTTGTTGAACATCATCTAAAAGATAAGGAATGAGTAATTTGGAACTCCTGTTTTCATGTGATCACATACAGGCTCTGTGTCACAAATTCGGCGTATAAACTGATATGAATGAATGAACGAAGGAATATTATTTGTCAATAAGCGAGACCTTTTTGGTGAGGCTGCACTTCACTGATAAAGAATATACTTAATTGATGCTGGAATATAAGTTTATTTACAGTGCTACATTATCTCCACTCCACATTACTGATAAGATTTACATCCGAGTAATTCTCGAGCAAAGAGATTCTTTGATCGAAGGAAGACTTTTTTTAATGTCAGTTATTTCACGCTTTCATGGCGTATGAAGAGGACACATTTGTATATCAATTAAGACTCGATAGGTTTACTACCGCGTCACTCGAAGTATGAATTTTTGCATACCGTTTTACATACTTGATGCATGTTTCACAGTAAAGCACAGATGCATAATAGGCATTGTGAATGCTAACAAGTTCTCAAACTGCGAGTAAGTCTAAGCGGAATTTATGAACTCACTGTACAGTTGTCAAAAGAAAAAGTAGCCGCTCTCTTGAAACAAAGTTCCCTTCGGGTATCTCCGCTACAATTCGGAGACAGGCGATGTTACATGTTGTTGGACCACGTTGCCTGATATCTACAGTTATAATTGAGGTATTCTGTGTGTTATTCGATAGCATAATGGTAGCGTTCCGGCCTCTTATTCGTGGGGTCCTGCGTTCGAATACAACCTCGTGCTTTTTATGTTTTTTTTGTTTTGTTTTTAAGAGCGAGAGACAAGATATACATAATTTCTCCTTTCTCTTTTACGATTATTTTAGTAATTAACATCAGGTTCATTAATATATTATGCCATAACTTTATCATTATGACTTTGTGGCTGCAAATGGAAAGAAAAAGGATTTTATTCTCAATAAAAATATTTTTCGTGGCATAAACAAAACAAATTTACTGGCGTCGGCCTTAGAACATTCAAACAATTAAGCAGTCAAGAAACAAAACAAAAAGCCGCAATTCAATATTTAGTCTATCTTCCCCTTATCTCGAGCATCTTGCAGTCGAGTGGGCATGGTCTTTGCAAATAGCGACTGTTCTTAGACATGATATTCCAGGCATTCTGAACATACATAAGTCCATGGGCAGATCTCTCATTGCAAACACAGCATTTTCCAATCTTTCCTATTTTCTGCCTTCCTCTTAGTCTCCGCATATGTTCCACATATCATAATGTCGTCTATTATTCTTTTCAACCAGAGACTCAACCAATTCCTTTTTCTCTTTCTAATCAGTTTCAGCATCATTCTTTCTTCACCCACTTTTTCAAACATAACTTTATTTCTTATTCTGTCTGTCCATTTCACTCGCTCCGTTCTTCCCCACATCCACATTTCAAATGCTTCAATTCGTTTCTCTTCATTTCGTCGTAATGTACATGTTCCTTCCCCATACAATGCCACACTCCACACAAAGCACTTCACTAGTCTCTTCCTTAATTCTTTTTTCCAGAGGTCCGCAGAAGAGCCTTCTTCTGCTATTAAAAGCTTCCTTTGTTCGTGTTTGCAGTTTTTCTTGGGAAGGATAAATGCGTTAACTTCCCGTTGCTTTCCGCACACCGCTATCTCTTTCACATCTTATTAGAATCCAGGGGGCCAAGCGTGGAGATGAGAGTGGATTTGACTAATTGGGTCCTCCGGACTTCACCGAAATTCACCGCAAGGGTTAAATATTAGATCTATGAGGATGTCTGACCCAATCAGAGACCGGGAAATCCCAATTAGCCTTTTCCCCCCGCATCCTGGACTAGCTTCTACAAATCATCAGAAAATCTTAAGAGTGTGATTGGGCCAGTTTTTCCGAAAATGTTTCCACACTTTTGACTTCGTAGCTCAGCGGAAGAACGTCGGAATTTAGATGCCAACGTCTCAGGTTCAATTCCTCGTCATTCCTTTTCATTTTATTGTGGTTCAAGACAGTATAATGTAATAATAAAAAAAAAAACTAACACCAGTATTATGCAACTGTATTGTTTGAAACCTAATATTAAATTTATGTTATTTACATCGCTAAAGAACGATAACTGAATATAAATTATATCTTGAATATTATTTACGTCGCTAAAGAACGATTACAATATAAATAACATGAATATTATTTATACAGTATCACTAAAGAACGATAACAGAATATAAATGATAAATATGAGTTTGTTTAATTAATGTAAGATATTATATAATACGTATTTAATTATCTCAATAAAATAACCTATTTTACAAAGAAAAATGGTTATTTTTTATTGGGTTATTTTACGACGCTGTATCAACATCTAGGTTATTTAGCGTCTGAATGATATGAAGGTGATAATGGCGGTGAAATGAGTCCGGGGTCCAGCACCGAAAGTTACCCAGCATTTGCTCGTATTGGGTTGAGGGAAAACCCCGGAAAAACCTCAACCAGGTAACTTGCCCCAACCGGGATTCGAACCCGGGCCACCTGGTTTCGCGGCCAGACGCGCTGACCGTTACTCCACAGGTGTGGACAAAATGGTTATTTGTATTATAATAATTACTTACATAAAATACAGATTATTTATATCGCGAAAGAACAATAACAATATAAATAACTTGAATATTATGTATAATGCTGATGAAGGAAAACAGAATATAAATGATAACTTGAATATTATTTATATCGCTAAAGAACGATAACAGAATATAAAAAAGGGAATATTATTCATATCATTATAAAACGATAACAGAATACAAATGATGACTTGAATTTTATTCATATCTCTAAAGAATGATAACAAAATATAAATAACTTGATATCGATAAAGAACGATAACAGAATATAAATGATAATTTGAATATTATTTACATCGCTAAAGAACGATTAAAAAATAAAATAAAAACTTGAAGGGCCGAACCCACAATGTTCGAATCATTAAGCAAGCACTCTACCGCTGGTCTACGAGGCGTAGATATGGAAAACTTTCATAGTTCCGGAACTGCTTGTACAAGCACATGCATCGTGTAACATCGCCGCGACCCGAAGTGGACTTCGAAAATATTCGCTGTTCACGAGTGCGGCCACTTTTTTTTGACAACTGTACAATAATTACACCGTACACTGTACACTTAGAAGGATCGAGAAATAAGTGATAATTTTAATTGTAAATAATGGTTTATTAACATACCTTTCTACCTAAATTGATGTAAAGAATTCTCCGATTTTCGGAGAACATTCATTGCAACTCGATGTGTGCGCCTTGAGTTGCTCTGCAGACATCTAAACGGCATTCAAGTGTCCTGTAGCATTTGTGGAGTCACTAGCGCTGATGGTTTGCCTCAGTTCCTACAAAGTGTTAGCTCTGCCTCTTTGGTACACAGCATTCCTCACAAAGCCCCAGAAAAAAAGTCCAAGGGGTCAGATCAAGTGATCTTGGTGGTCAGGCAAGGAGTCCTCGTCTTTCGATCCATCTATTGGGAAATTTTTCAACCAAGAACTCACGCACCCGTTGATAATTGGATGGGCCCCATTATGCTGAAAAACCGATCCTGGGGGAAGTTGGTCAAAAACAGTTCCGCAACATGTCCGGATACACATTTCCTATGATTGTAGCCTCTACGAAGAAGAATGGTCCAGTGACTCGCATAACAGGTTTTTCTTCTGCAAGTCATAACACGCACTGAACTTTCTGTTGTGGTGTCCATATGGTGTTTTCCATAGCATGTTTTCCTACAAAATGGCACTAGGCTTGTTGTGGTGCCCTAGCAACAAACAAACGAAAGTTACGCAAAAACAAACGAAAGTTACGCATGCAGCTCTTTTCAAACTTTGTTGCATAAACTTGGACAGTTTCTCTATCTTGTCGGATGTAAATCACAACGGTATCTTTATCTGATTTTAAGTGGTGAACTTTTATTACTCGATCCCTCTAAGCGGGACACTGTGAATTATGAATTGTATGGGCCTATGCATCATATATAGGGACATCATTTTATTTTTTACTAACATTTTCAATATTAACCTGACTCTATCTTTGGAATATCGATTGAGGACCGGAAACACTGTTTGCTACACTAGTGTAAAATACAATACAAATAACTTTACTAGGTATAGGAGGGAAGAAAAGTAGAGCATCCATTTACGTAAACAAGGAAATGTTACGATTTTGAGTTTGATCATTTTCGTCGGGTTTTTATTTGATCAAAATACAGTACAGTATTAACAGTAATTATTTTTACTCACTAACTGAACTATCCAATTGGACGTATTTATTATGCAATGTATACTATACTGTCTACAGCACATTAGCATACAATATTTACAGTGCATTTAAATTAAAAAAAACAAAATATGGATATTTAAACATATTATTGAAAATGGTTGTCGTTCGTTTCGATACAGGCTTCAAATCTTTTGTGCATATTATCTAAAACGTTTTCAAGCATATGTTCTGAAATTGAATGTATGGTTTCGTGAATGTAATTATTTAATTCTTCTATTGTTGTAGGATGTTTAGCAAACACAACTGTTTCACAGTAACCCCAAAGAAATACTGCAAAGCACTCAAATCAGGCGACATGAGGGAGCCATAATCCTACGCCTATTGAAATAATTCTGTACCTACTCTATAACAGTGTACCTTACGTACTGTTAATTCAATCTTCACTTCTGCCCGATCCGCAAAGATAAATTTACTCAGATATACTATCTACTGCCTGTCCATGTGGTTATGTCGGAGGATCTTAGAAAGGGGGGAAATCACGTGACAATTCCTTACTTAACGATGCCCTTTTATTTAAATTATTTTAAATAGTTATATAATATTAGGTAGAAATCCAATTCCTAACAGCAAATGTTTTCAGAAAAGAGCTAAGATAGCTCAGCCACTAGCCTTTACAGAGGGGCCAACAGAAACGGATGGGGGATACCGGGATGCGGCGTAACTAAACGGACGCACAGTACCTGTGCGAAAATATGATTCAGTAGTGAATGAATGCTCTTTCTTCACTGAAAAATGTGATCATATTTCTGAAACATACTATACTCACTCACTCTGTACTGTTTATTTTGACCGTAAGACGACTTTGCGGCTTTAGTTGTATATGGAAGTTTGCTAATAGAAGGAGTGGGAGTGAAGTACATTAAAAAACTCAGGTGCAATAAAAATTGAAGTAAAAATAAAATGATGTCCCTGTAGAAATCTGAATTAAAGCCTGTAGTAATAAAAATTGTTAGATGACGTTCGTTTGAAGATAAAACATCATCATCATCATCATCTCTCTATTTTCTGCTTGCCATTTCCAACTTGGACAATCAATTTTTCTTTTCTTTCTTGCTTTACAATAAACCTTTCTAATTTTCCAGCGCTAATTATATGTTTGCTTCAACGAATATAGTAGACCATACTTTTAATTTTCTCTTCAATTTTCTACTATTCTCAAAGCAACAATTTCTTTTAATATACATTTTAAGTAAATGTTACATATCTTTATCTTTCTTGCCTCAGATCCCTGCAATAGAACTGATTTTAACTACATACGTCGCTTTATTTACGCAGATGACGTAATATGGGCATTCTTTGTGTATTTTATTTGTTTATATCAGTCGTATGTAGATATTCATACGTATACATACAGTCACATTTCAAATATTAAAAAGTTTTATCGGTTATTAAATGAATATGCTTAGGGCATTTCACTTTAATCACATTTTACAATGTATATACAACTAAGTCTGTTTTCGGGTCGATATTTTAAAAATATGGTTCTTACAACATTATATCCTGTAAATTTCACGTTTTCTGTTTTACACGAAATCATAACACAAACTCGCTGTATGAAGAGCTAAAAACCGTACTGCAGGATAATATGCAGTGAGTGTTCTTGCTAAAGGTCACTGTCAGAAATCCTTTATTTTTACCTGTCCTTGTTGCACCCCGTGAGCAATTTATTTGTGTTATGATGCCTGGCGGTAGGCCACTGTCAATATTTGCATACCACTAGATAGCAGCATCGTCGGTGCTCCGAGCCTTATGAAAATGTTAAACGTTCTTTGAACCGTCCATCACTGTTTCCTCAGAGCAAAGCCTTCTGAAATGAGTTTTGAAAAACGGGTATGATGTTGGCATGTAGGATTGTTTGATGGATGCTGGTAACAACGCATTTTACTTAAAATTCTGGTAAAATGAATATAACTACTAACGTAATAACTGTTAAATATGATGAAAATAATTTCTCCCTATTGTGATTAAAATGTGTCATTTAATTACAGTCTGCATGCTTTACATTATAAACAAGAATAATGTAACTATAGTAACCTTGTCAGAACATTCACGAACACATTATTAAGTAAAGTTTAAAAACGACAGTAAAGAACAAAAAGATAATCATAAGAATAATAAGGTGATTATAACGACGATGACGAAGAAGAAAGAGAATTATCTTTACCACGATAAAGAATAATGAAATGATCCTACTATAGTCAAAGAGAATAAGATGATTATGATGACGACGAACAAGAATGAAATGATAGTACGAATCTCAAGGAGAATGAGATGATTACAACGACGATGATGAATGAGATGATAATAACGACAATGATGAATGAGATGATCAAAACGACGATTATGAATGAGACGATTACAACGACGATGATGAATGAGACGATTATAACGACGATGATGAATGAGGCGATTAGATGACAATGATGAATAAGATGATTATAACGACGATTATGAATAAGACGATCATAACGACGATTATAATGACGATGATGAATGAGACGATTAGATGACAATGATGAATGAGATGATTATAACGACGATTATGAATGATACGATCATAACGACGATGATGAATGAGATGATTATAACGACGATTATGAATGAGACGATCATAACGACGATGATGAATGAGATGATCATAACGACGATTATGAATGAGACGATTATAACGACGATGATGAATGAGACGATCATAACGATTATGAATGAGACGATCATAACGACGATTATGAATGAGACGATTATAACGACGATGATGAATGAGGCGATTAGATGACAATGATGAATGAGACGATTATAACGACGATTATGAATGAGACGATCATAACGACGATGATGAATGAGATGATTATAACGACGATGATGAATGAGATCATAACGACGATTATGAATGAGACGATTACAACGACGATTATGAATGAGACGATTATAACGACGATGATGAATGAGACGATTAGATGACAATGATGAATGAGATGATTATAACGACGATGATGAATGAGACGATTATAACGACGATGATGAATGAGATGATCATAACGACGATTATGAATGAGACGATTATAACGACGATTATGAATGAGACGATTATAACGACGATGATGAATGAGACGATTAGATGACAATGATGAATGAGATGATTATAACGACGATGATGAATGAGACGATTATAACGACGATGATGAATGAAGCGATTAGATGACAAAGATGAATGAAATGATTATAGCGACGATTATGAATGAGACGATCATAACGACGATTATGAATGAGACGATTATAACGACGATGATGAATGAGACGATTAGATGACAATGATGAATGAGATGATTATAACGACGATTATGAATGAGATGATTATAACGACCATGATGAATGAGATCATAACGACGATTATGAATGAGACGATTACAACGACGATGATGAATGAGATGATCATAACGACAGTGATGAATGAGATGATCATAACGACGATTATGAATGAGATGATTATAACGACGATGATGAATGAGATGATCATAACGACGATTATGAATGAGACGATTACAACAACGATGATGAATGAGATGATCATAACGACAATGATGAATGAGAAGCCACCAGCGTGGCTTAGTCGGTTAAGGCGCTTGCCTGCCGGACTGAAGTTGCTTTCGGGCGCGGGTTCGGTCCCCGCTTAGGCTGATTACCTGGTTGGGTTTTTTCTCCGAGGTTTTCCCCAACCGTAATGTGAATGCAAGGTAATCTATGGCGAATCCTCGGCCTCATCTCCCCAAATATCATCTCGCTATCACCAATCTCATCGACGCTAAATAACCTAATAGTTGATACAGCGTTGTTAAATAACCAACTAAAATAAAATGAATGAGATGATCATAACGACGATTGTGAATGAGACGATTATAACGACGATGATGAGTGTGATGATCATAACGACGATGATTAATGAAATGATCATAACGACGATTATGAATGAGACGATTATAACGACGATGATGAGATGATCATAACGACGATGATTAATGAGATGATCATAACGACGATGATGAATGAGACAATTATAACGACGATGATGAATGAGGCGATTAAATAACAATGATGAATGAGATAATCATAATGACGATGATTAATGAGATGATCATAACGACGATTATGAATGAGACGATTATAACGACGATGATGAGATGATCATAACGACGATGATTAATGAGATGATCATAACGACGATGATTAATGAGATAATTATAACGATAATGATGAATGAGGCGATTCTAACGACGTTGATGAATGAGGCGATTAAATAACAATGATGAATGAGATAATCATAATGACGATGATTAATGACACGATCATAACGACGATGAAGAATTAGACGATCTTAACGACAGAGAGTAATGAGACAATCATAACTACGATAAGAATGAGACGATAATAACGGCACTGAAGAATGAGACGATCATAACGTCGATGAAGAGTGAGACGATCATAACGTCGATGAAGAGTGAGACGACCATAACGGCGATGATGAATGAGACGATCATAACTATAATAATGAATGGAATGATCCTGACGACAGTGAAAGAGAATGAAATGTTCCTGGCGACGGTGGAGGAGAATGGGATAATCCTGACGGTGGTGAGAAAGAATGAGATAACCATTTTGACGATGAAGGGGAAAGAGATAAACCTGACGACGATGATTATTTGGATGACCATGGTGGCGATGAGGAATGAGATGACCTTTCTGACGATGAGCAATGAGATGATCGTGGCTATGATGAGAAATGAGGTTATCAAGGTGACGAAAGTGGGGAAAAATTAGAGATACAACAAATAAATTAAGTCCTTTACTGTAAGATGTTCATGTATCTCGTGTCTCAGTTACATGTCCCTATGTCAAATATTTTTAATGGAGTTTCAAATTCTCTTAGAAACCAACAATCAGTGACTCATGTTGTTGTACAAAAGGCCGATTTGGTTGGTTAGGAGTAGGGCTAGACTAGCCCAGAGCACTTCAGGACCGTTGAATCTCCTCTGTGTTTTAAAATGTTCATAATTTGGAGATCTGTTCACGAAGCAGGAAATTTACACAATGTTATGTTCTATAATTTTGCTTGCAAGCCTCTTATTTCTGATTACAGTTTTTACATGCAGTAAATATGTAACACGGGACCTCAATCTTGATTTCTCTGCCGATAGAAGCCATTTTAAAAGTTGACATTATTATAATATTAAATTACACAGATTGCAAGAAAGTCATCTTTCGATTAGGAAAGTTTAGAATCGTTTATTTCGTGCAAGTGATTTGTTTGATATCAAATCTTTCTCCATTATAAAATTCAAGCCATAAGTGAAAATCACAAGATTTCTCCATTAGTATGTGCTTTATCTAATTTGTTCTCTGTTTATTAATTTCACATACGGACTCAGTTCGGATATATCCTTGATTGCGTTTATAATATTTTAACATTTGTATCCATAAATTCGTTTTCTTGCAGTTTTCTCCTATTATCCACAGCATGGTCTCGCTTGACGACGCATCCATTGCCTGGGTGGTCGCTATGGTTGCATTTTTCCAGAAGGCCTGCATGTTGTCACAATTTTGGCAGCTCTCCCTAGTTCATACTCAGAACATGATTAAGTTAATCCTTTCTCTTAAATTTCTACACTGTCGTACACCATTTTTCTTCATTTCTGTACTTCTGTTAATCTTTTTCAAGAGTTATATCAGTAATTACACTTCGTTATTTTTCACTTTGGTTTCGGTAATCGTTGTCATTAATTTCGTTTTCGGTAGCCGTTGTCACTGGTTTCAGTTTCGGTATCTGTTATCATTGGTTTCGGTTGCTGTTGTCTCTAGTTTCGGTTTCGGTAGCCGTCGTTATTACTGGTTTCGCTTGCCATTGTCTCTGGTTTTAGTTTCAGTCACTGGTTTCGGTTGCTGTTGACTCTGGTTTCAGTTTCGCTAGCCGTTGTCTCTGGTGTCAGTTTCGGTAGCCGTTGTCACTGGTTTTCAGTAGCCTCTGGCACTGGTTATCAGTAGCCGTTGTCACTGGTTTTCAGTAGCCTCTGACACTGGTTTCGGTAGCCGTTGTCACTGGTTTCAGTTTCTGTAGCCGTTATCACTGGTTTCGCTTGCTATTGTATCTAATTTGTTTCGTTAACCGTGTTTCTCGTTTCAGTTTCCGTAGCCGTCGTTACTGGTTTCGTTAGCCATTGTCACTGGTTCAGGTAGCCGTTGTCTCTAGTTTCAGTTTCGATATCCGTCGTCACGGGTTTCGCTTGCCATTGTCTATAGTTTTTTTTTCGGTAGCCATTGTTTCTCGTTTCAGTTTCGGTAGCCGTCGTCACTGGTTTCGTTAGCCGTTGTCACTGGTTCAGGTAGCCGTTGTCTCTAGTTTCTGTTTCGATAGCCGTCGTCACTTGTTTCGCTTGCCATTGTCTCTAGTTTGTTTCGGTAGCCGTTGTTTCTCGTTTCAGTTTCGGTAGCCGTCGTCACTGGCTTCGTTAGCCGTTGTCACTGGTTTAGATAGCCGTTATCTCTAGTTTTAGTTTCGGTAG
This sequence comes from Periplaneta americana, assembly GCF_040183065.1. Taxonomy (NCBI): domain Eukaryota; kingdom Metazoa; phylum Arthropoda; class Insecta; order Blattodea; family Blattidae; genus Periplaneta; species Periplaneta americana. The sequence continues at coordinate 50,637,977 of NC_091118.1, forward strand.
CCGTCGTCACTAGTTTCGGTAGCCGTTGTCACTGGTTTAGATAGCCGTTATCTCAATTTTTAGTTTCGGTAGCCGTCGTCACTAGTTTCGGTAGCCGTTGTCACTGGTTTAGATAGCCGCTATCTCTAGTTTTAGTTTCGGTAGCCGTCGTCACTAGTTTCGGTAGCCGTTGTCACTGGTTTAGATAGCCGTTATCTCAATTTTTAGTTTCGGTAGCCGTCGTCACTAGTTTCGGTAGCCGTTGTCACTGGTTTAGATAGCCGTTATCTCTAGTTTTAGTTTCGGTAGCCGTCGTCACTGGTTTCGTTAGCAATTGTCACTGGTTTAGATAGCCGTTATCTCTAGTTTTATTTTCGGTAGCCATCGTCATTGGTTTCGCTTGCCATTATCTCTGGTTTGTTTCAGTAGCCGTCGTCACAGGTTTCAGTTTCGGTAGCCGTCGTAACTGGTTTCGGTTGCTTTTGTATCTGATTTCAGTTTCGGTAGCCGTTATCTCTGGTTTGTGTTTCGGTAGCCGTTGTCTGTGGTTTGTTTCGGTAGCCTTCATCGTCATTGGTTCAGTTTCAGTAGTCATCGTTACCCGTATTGTTTCGGTTTCGGTAATCGTGTTGGACGCCATAAGCCACCTTTGAGTATTGTGACCTTTATTCTGTATGCTGTATAATATAAGTATAGTGGCACTTTACAATGAAATTAGAAACGCCTAGAAGAACTCCGTAGAAAACATAATATAAACATATGACAGTAATTTAGCCTATTGTGTATCCTGTATTAGTTGGAAACTGTTTCCACTTCCGTGTAGGGAACAACTGAATGGCCGACCCCTCGATTTGTAGTGGAATATACTAGTATGTTAACAGTTCCTCTTTGTGCCACCTGTAAACGAATATTGTTCATTGGTTTTATTTTTCATCAACGGTATTCCACTATATAGCTTCCGGGTGGATTATGTTTCATAGAGAGTGTGCTTTACAATTTAAACTTCATAACACAAAGGATATTATGAAAACCAACAAAGAAGCCTCTCCGTACTTGTGCTATCAGAAAATGAATCCCTAGAATGTATGACACAAACAGATCTGGGAGCAACTTAGTTTGTATAGTAGCTTATTAATAGAAGCTTTGCTAAACATTAACTGAGCGCCGTTACAAAATAGATAGCAGAAGCCTCAGTGTTTCACAGGTATTAAAAATCACTCTTATTCCTCTTTTTTTTAATAGGTTATTTTACGACGCTTTATCAAAACCTTAGTTTATTTAGTGTCTGAATGAGATGGTGATAATGCCGATGAAATGAGTCTGGGGTCCAGCACCGAAAGTTACCCAGCATTTCTTCATATTGAGTTGAGAGAAGACCCCGGAAAAACCTCAACCAGGTAACTTGCCCCGACCAGAAATCAAACTCGGGCCACCTGGTTTCACGGCCAGACGCGCTAGCCGTTACTCCACAGGTGTGGACTTTTATTCCTCTTCTTTCAAATTTTATATAGAAATGTAGCCTAATCTTCAGTTAATCCTTATATCGCTTCATGAAAATAAATTAATTTATAAGTGTATTTGTTCAAAAAAATAATAATAATACTTACTTATGGCTTTTAAGGAACCCGCAGGTTCATTGCCGCCCTCACATAAGCTCGCTATCGGTCCCTATCCTGTGCAAGATTAATCCAGTCTCTGTCATCATATCCCACCTCTCTCAAATCCATTTCAATATTTTCCTCCCATCTACGTCTCGGCCTCTCCAAAGGTCTTTTCCCCTCCGGTCTCCCAACTAACACTCTGTAAGCATTTCTGGATTCGCCCATACGTGCCACATGCCCTGCTCATCTCAAACGTCTGGATTTTATGTTCCTAATTATGTCAGGTGAAGAATATGCGTGCAGTTGTGCGTTGTGTAACTTTCTCTATTCTCCTGTAACTTCATCCCTCTTAGCCCCAAATATTTTCCTAAGAATCTTATTCTCATACACCCTTAACCTCTGTTCCTCTCTCAAAGTGAGAGTCCAAATTTCACATCCATATAGAACAACCGGTAATATAACTGTTTTATAAATTCTAAATTTCAGATTTTTCGACAGCAGACTAAATGACAAAATCTTCTCAACCGAATAATAACACGCATTTCCCATATTTATTCTGCGTTTAATTTCCTCCCGAGTATCATTTATATTTGTTATTGTTGCTCCAAGGTATTTGAATTTTTCAACCTCTTCGGAAGATAAAATTATATTTCCATTTCGTAGAATATTCTGGTCACGAGACATAATCATATACTTTGTCTTTTCGGGGTTTACTTCCAACCTATCGCTTTACTTGCTTCAAGTAAAATTTCCGTGTTCTCCCTAATCGTTTCTGGATTTTTACCTAACACATTCACGTCATCCGCATAGACAAGAAGCTGATGTAATTCTTTCAATTCTAAACCCTCTGTGTTATCCTGAACTTTTCTAGAGCGAAGTTAAAAAGTAAAGGTGATAGTGCATCTCCTTGACTCTGCTGTGAGTTTCATTGGGACAGATTTTAATTAATCGAACTAGTTTCTTGGGAATGCCAAATTCAGAAATAATTTATATAAAGTTTTATATAACAACTTCTCTCTTAACCAAGTCATGTGCCTTTTTGAAATCTACGAATAACTGATGTACTGTACCCTTTTACTCCCATTTTTTATTGTAAGGTTTCGTAAAAAGCTGTTTTTTATGGTGATGGGTTGTTAGCCCTTCGCCCAACCCCCAAGCTGGAGGATCACCCCTTATCGGCTGTCCACGACTGCTTATTCAATATATTCGCAACTACCTCCATATCTGGAGGCCGTCTCCTCTATCCGCAACCTGAGGACGCGCCATGCCGTGGTGATAGGGACCGGCAATACATGGGTCCAAGTTTCACAAAATAATAATAATAATAATAATAATAATAATAATAATAATAATAATTATTATTATTATTATTATTATTATTATTATTATTATTATTATTATATCATATTATTATTTATGCATTCATATTAATGTCCTAGTCAACAGCGGTTGGCCAGTAATGATCTGATAGCTTAATTGCCGCAATAATAATAAAATAATATAAACTATAATATTAAATAATATGCTTATAATTAAGATATTGAGATAAAATTTTCGTGAAACTGTACATGTTTTAGCGCTAAAATAAAAATATTGTGACAGAGTTGGGATACGATCTCACGACCGGCAGAAGGATTACAAGATCGGCCGTGGTTCGGCGCGGAAGTGCGCGCGCATCTGCTCCCTGGGGCATGTGCTGTGGCGTAGAGAAGAGAGGAGAGGAGAGGAGAGGAGAGGAGAGAAAGCGACCTCGGCAGAGAGGAGAGAAATCCAGAGAACTCTGGATAGGCGTTATCTTCTAGGCATCTGTCGATTGTTCGCAGACCGTACTCTCCAGAAACTATGGTTTAGTTATAAATACAACACGCGAGTGAACTTGAGCAGTGTTGTAATCGTTGGACAGCAAGCCAGCCTTGTGTAGCAGTGTAGCCAGCTTCGAGACCGGAGTTCGACTTGAGTTGTGTCCGTAACTGTGGAGCAGGAAGTCCTGAGTTTGAGTGCAGTGGACCGTAGTTGGGGGACCTGAGTTCGAAGTTCAGCGGATTGTCTCTGAAGGTCTGGGGTTCGAGATACTGTGAACTCGAATGACTGAGCTAGAAGAATTAGTAGCCAAGGCAAAAGAACTGTGAACTGAGAACTGACAGTTCTCATTTGTAAATAGTGCTTTGTGAACTTTAGTTAAGATTAACAGTTCATTGTTGTTCTCAATAATCCAAGTAAATTGTCATTGTTGTCTGTGGAGTGCAATAACGAATACTGTGTTACGATGTGGATTGGAGATTCCATTGTTGACGGGAGTATTTAAAATAAATTATAGACAGTAATTATTGTTGCTTTGAATAAAAGTTACATTGTTGAGTGGAATAAATTTACAATATAATAAAAATTGTCAAAATTCTACTATTTTCAGTAGGACATCGCATTAAATAGGCCTACAGCCCAGGTTTTACTTTTTTTGTTGTCTGATACTCTTAATTCCCCTACTGCTTGCTTACCGTCCGTGAATTACATCTGTAGCTGAAGAGACGTGTTACATAAAGAGTTGCGGGTGCAGTTTGCATTGCATAGACATGACAAAGGAAAGAAGGTGCTCACTCGGAAAATCTGTGGTATAAAGCCAGTCGGAGAGCTCCGAAGAGCGGAGAAACGCCTCCAAACCGATCAATGCTTGTGGGACGTGGGGTTGCGGGTAGGATTCATATGGTGAACAGCGGGGTCCAGGAATATGTGCGAATGTTCCTGTAGCGCGAAAGACGCGTATTCGTGAACGTGTGGACCATACTCGGAGGTCTATCATCTCGATAGACATGTGGGTCACTTGATTGACATTGTCAGAACGCGGAACTTCATGCAATTGTATGTTTTTATTGTTTTGGTGTATTGAGAAAGTGAAATAGGATATTTGCCGATCATACATTTTACGTTCGAATAAAGCCAACTTCACTTTGCATAAATGCATATTTCAAAAGTTTCCCCTTTTAAATGAATCGGTAATTTTGAAAATCTCCAACTTCGTACATTTTACAGGAGAATCAAAAAACTACAGAGTGATCCGTTTTGGTCTGGATAGAATAAAAACACCGTAAAACATTTACTACTGAACTTTAGTTGTTGAAACTTTGTGCATACAACACTGAAAGATGGCAGATTCCTCAGAGCTCAACATGACCCCCATTGCGCACCCTGCACAACTCATAACGGTGATGCAATTCAGCCCATGTCCGTTGTAACATAAGAGGAGTGATTTGTTGAAAAGCTTGAGTAATTTTTACTCTCAGATCATCAATGTTCCTGGGTTTCTGCGAATAGACAATGTCTTTAACAAAACCCTACACGAAGAAGTCAGGAGTTAGATCTGGGGAGTTTGAGGACCAAGCCAAGAGATAGCTGTTTCTCGTACTGGGTTTCACCTGCGACCTCCTGCATGCCTTTTGAATACAGAACCTGTTTCTACAAATGTTCGATACCACAACACTATGGAATCGTATTTAGGAACATTACGCACACCATACTCACGTCGAAATTCCCTTGGAACTCTTTTAACACTCTCAAATTTAGCATACCAAAGAACATTGTGCCCGCTATTGATTTGTAGTAGCTATTTTAATTATCTACGATTTTCATTTGTCCTTTCAGATTATGCATTGTTGATTGTTATATAGGAAAACTTCCATCTTTTAATCATAATATAACCAGCAAGAAATTTTTCATAATATCATAATAGCTTTATAATAATAAATTAATATTAACCGTACCCAAACGGATCAGACTGTATTTTAACTCTATTATAATGCCGGAAATTTAAAACATTAACTTTATATCATCAAAGAACATTAGATGTGATATAAATATGCCTATATAATCAATGTTTGTCATACAGGATGCCCAGAAAAATTATTTTTATTTTGTGGAAATGATTAGTTTTCAAAATGAATCTGGGCTTGTGAAAGATTAAATACACTTTTATTACTAAAACTTGTATAATTATGAAAACTAAGTTAAAAAACACAAAAAATAGCACTGCAAAACCTTTGCTAAAAGTACATATAATAGGGAAAATAATTTTGAGGAATACTATAGTTCTTCAGGAGATCGACCATTGTATACCAGGGTAATTCACGAGGATTTACAGCCACTTACGGAGCTTATTTCGGAAGACATTTTGAGCAAAAAATGGCATATAAACATGTTTCCTAATCTCAATACTTTCAGAGTTACACTAATTTAAAGTTGTTTGTAAAATACGTTTTTTCTTTAGTTTGAAAGTAAAAGAATAATAGAAATAGAGAATGAACCATTCAGAAGTATAATTTCTTTAATATGCAAGTATTGTGAAGCTAAAAATGTGCTGTGAACTCCTTACTTGCTTCCTACAGACATCTTTTTCTATTTTTAACTATAAAATTACATTATTCTTACGCACTTATCACAACAATTATTACAAATCACGCCACTTCCACCGACTTGATTATTTGAGTTCAATTTTGCATCCTAATTTACAGTCTTGGACAGTTTACAACACATTTTAAAAATGACGCCGTCCGCTTGAGTACACTTGGCCGCACGCTTGTGAACGGCACTCGTCGCTCTACGTAACTGCATACGGCTATCTTTGATTTCCGTAGCGCTCGCGCTGGCTGCTGACTGCACGCTGACCAAGATCACGCGTTGTTCACACCAATGCGTTCCAATAATGAAACGTTACTCTGTAAATATTGAGAATAGGACGCATGTTTATATGAATTTTTCTGCTCAAAATGTCTTCAGAAATAAGCTCCGTAAGTGGCGGTAAATCCTCGTGAATCACCCTATATAGTTGTGGGCCACATAGTGATTTCATTGTAAAAATATTTAAAGTTCATTTCACATTCTCGATGCTTTTTTTAAGAACATTTTGTACACGATCTTAACATTGAGCCCAGCAGAGAGATTCTTTCTTGAAGTACTTGAATTTACTTTTTTTTTGACAGGAATAAAAGTTAGTTTCTACGAACCTAAACTTATTTGCACATGGCGCCAATTCTTTGAGACGTGGTTTAGATATTGTTTTTCGTTTGGCTTTCCTTATTGTAATATATTTATACTGTTCCGCATTTCTCACGCCTTTCTTCCTTCCTTTTTAACCCTTCAGTAGTCGCGTCATATTTTTATACGCCAGTAGTCGCGTGGATTACAATAGTAATCCATACTAATTAACCACTGAAACATGATAGTAATCGCAAAATAAGTTTTCAATACACCACCATGTGTATTATATCTGAAGATTATAAGGTATTACCATAAATATGTGGGGCTACTGTTACAACTACTACTTCTGCACTCTATTCCTGTTCATCGTGGACCAGGGTATTTTGCAGCGTCTATGTTTCAAACGCTAGCGCCCTTGTATTTCATTCAGAAGATACGGATTCGACTCCCGGCATGGTCGTAACTGACTATGTTGTGCACAAAGCAGATTCTGTAGAATGATTTTCTCGGTTACTCCCGTCCCTCATTGGGCTCTGGAGCTTATCAGGTAATAGCACAGTCTAGTATATACTCTAAGCTCAATACGTAGGGAATATGCATCCGTAGATAGTTGCTAACCAATAGGATTGCTACTATCGCCTCATCACAGACAATGCGAAATAGTACCGGCACAGTCTATTATTTCTAGTACCCTCAACAAGTCAAGCTTCATGACTGTATATACTAGACTGTGGTATTAGTTTGATAGTAGGACCTGGTTCTGTTAGGGCTGAGGAAAGATAATCCACCTGTAAGCATCGAATTTACGAGTGTCATCCAGCCACCTGTCGGACTTGCATAATAATCGCATAATAGGCCTATAAGACGCAGAATGAACCAATGAAAGCCAAAATGGAAGGATGTCAAACCAAGCCAATGAGCGGTTTTGTCTTGGAGCAGAGGACTTTTATCTCTGCTGCTATTAATGTCGATTATCTCTTATATGAGCCGTAACATAAGACACCCCGAGAGAATTTCGAGACCTGTAATGGGGATAACTTTTCTTTTAACATTATTCAGTTCTTTCTTAGTTCTTCATTTACAGTAATGGCAATACATTTTTCATTATTTTTTGACATATTGTATGAATTCTTTATTTGACTATTCTTTTCTGTTTTATTCTTTTAATTTCATTTGTCTATTGTTTAAAATTATTTTGACATAGAATTACATCTTTCTCCAACATATTTGAATTTTTATACCCTTCGAAGGATAAATCTCCAATTTTTATAGTTCCATTTCGTACAATATTCTGGTCACGAGACATAATCATATACTTTGTTTTTTTTTTGTTTTTTTTTTTTTTTTTGGATTTACTGTACTTCCAACCTATCTTGGAGCAACAGTAACAAATATAAATCACACTAGGGAGGAAATTAAACGCACAATAAATATGGGAAGCGCTTATTATTATTCGGTTGAGAAGCTTTTGTCATCTAGTCTGCTGTCAAAAAATCTGAAAATTAGAATTTAAAAAACAGTTATATTACCGGTTGTTCTGTATGGTTGTGAAACTTGGACTCTCACTTTGAGAGAGGAACAGAGATTAAGGGTATTTGAGAATAAGGTTCTTAGGAAAATATTTGGGGATAAGAGGGATGAAGTTACAGGAGAATGGAGAAAGTTACACAACGCAGAACTGCACGCAGTGTATTCTTCACCTGACACAATTAGGGACATTAAATCCAGACGTTTGAGATGGGAGGGGTATGTAGTACATATGGGCAAAGCCAGAAATGCATATAGAGTGTTAGTTGGGAGGCCGGAGGGAATAAGACCTTTGGGGAGGCCGAGACGTAGATGGGAGGATAATATTAAAATGGATTAGAGAGAGGTGGGATATGATGATAGGGACTGGATTAATCTTGCTCAGGATATGGACCGATGGCGGGCTTATGTGAGGGCGGCAATGAACCAGTGGGTTCCTTAAAAGCCACTAAGTAATAAGTAATTAAATCTTTCTCGTCACTAGGTATGGGGAGTGGTATCGTTACTGCTTTTGAATGAAAAGACACAGATAGTGAATATTCTGTTGGATAGAAGAGGAACACTGCACCAATTCAGATATGAACGACCGTTGTCGATTAAGTCTGAGCGAGATTGTACCGTCGCGTAATGTACGCGGCGTAGTAAAGCTATATATCAGCTGTTAACTTTTTTTTTTCCTTCCGTAGATCCTTTCTACTTTTGTTCCTTTTCTTTCATTAATTCTGCGTTTTCACGTTATGTTCGTTCATACATTGATTCTTTATTTTCAGATTCATTTATTTATTTGGTTATTTATTCATTTATAATTTTTATTTTTTAATTATAACTAATTAATTTGTTTGTTTCTTTTTCTTTACTTTTTATTGATTTACTTATTTTCATGCTTATTTATTTATATTTATGTATTTATTATCTCTCTTACTTTTAATATTTCAATCTTAATATACAATTTTTCGCTTTTATTCTCTTTGACTTTCCTTAATTCTTCGTTTGTTTTCCTTCTTGCAGTTTTCTTTGTCTCTCGCCGTTTTTGCACCACTTTCCCCCTGCCTTCAGTTGCTTCATTTTGTATTTTTACCTTCAGTTATATTTTATAATATTTTTTTATTATTTAATTAGTTAATTTTTTCTGCGTTTTTCTCTTTTCTTCATTTCCTTGTTGTTTTCATTTATCTGCTTTCATTGTTCTTATTTCGGATATTTAATCCTTTTTCACTTTCATTCTAACGTACTACTTTTTTCGATATCATCAGTTCGCGAATTCTCAGTAACCTCTATTGTGGGGAGTAGATGCTGCTTAAAGAAGAATTGCATTTTCCAACTTCACACAATATTTCTTTGATATCACAATAGCTGAATAAGAAACAATCGCCCATACCAGGAAGGAGAAGAAGCGGAATCATCATCTTTGACGCATCTTAACCGTACATTTAACAGACAGATCTTTTTTCGAGGCAAATTTTACAACTATCTGTAGGAAGCAGTTCGGTTAAATCTGATTGATCAGCTATCAGGTTTCTCTTTCTGAGAGAATTGAATTTCTCCACCCACGTTCCTCGTGGCAGCAAATGAGTGTGACATGACGTTACAGGAGAATTGCGGCGGATTAAATTAAGCCACTCTGTGTAGGACTTCCAAAGAGAAATGCAAAAGAAGTTTCACAGTTCTTAATGTTCTGAAGGTACAGTTATAAATTGCAGCGTGGAAGAACGATCTATCTGAGAAAACTATGAACTTTCCACCAATTGTAGTCTTACACTTTTGTTACATAAGCGTACAACATGAACTATTCGCTCTGAAAATATGCAGAGATATTTCACGTCCATCCTGTGTGTGTGCGTGTGCGTGCGTGCACGCGAAGATCTGGAAATTAATATCAAATGTAATTAATTAAATATGAATATTGTTATAAAAATAAAATGTAATAAATAAGCACCATTGATTATCAATTATAAAATAAAATGTTATAAGATGACCTTAAAATTGTACTTATAAATAAAAGATTTTATCCATGACCATAACGAAAAACATACCTTTACTAAATACTTTTGCGTATGTAAAGTAAGCTTTTATTCAACATTACTTTATTCCACTAGTGAGATAAAGGCTCCTAAATCACATCATATCTAGTACACGTATCGATTCTAAAATCCATGCCATGATACGTGATTATATGAGGACTTATTTTCAACATATTTTCTTTTATAAAACATAATTTTTCGTTAAGGTCATGGATAAAATTACGTATGGCACTTGTGAGCGTGATCTTTCCACTCGCACAATAAAAGATGCACTTACCTCACAAGTACCATAAATAACTATTATTTCAAATTAGCATATTCTTAATTAAGATCTTCTGACTGGTATAAATGAAATTATATAATCTGCAAGGAATCTTGCGAGATGATTTATTTTAATTTCAGAAGATGGTATTGATAATTGTTTTAAAAAAGCATATGTAAATTTTGGTAAAGAACTCCGAGAACCAAAAAATAAACCTGTCACTGACGAATTGAAGAGAGGGATGTTATACTTGGCACTAAGGTAGGGAATACAAGGTTCATAAATGGCTCTCTTTTCATGGTCTACCTGATGAGCTTGGTTTAGATCTCTCTCCATGCGTATAGTTGGATCTATGATAATAGCCTTTTGTTGTTTCCTGTTTATTGCTATTATATCCGCTCTTCTGTGAGAGTCGTCTTCAGAAATACAGTGGACCTCTTCATCAACTTCCCAATCCTTGTTCCGAAGAAGACAGGCGATAGTTCCACGGATTCTATGGTGCCTGTTGTTACGCAATAACTCTCCTTTCCGATATAGACGACATTTGTATATGGATCATATGTGGGGACTAAGAGGAAGGGAGAAAATAGGAAATACTGGATAATGCTGGGTTTGCAGTGAAAGACCTGCCCTTGGGCAGAACACTATGAATGAATATAATTATATATATATATATATATATATATATATATATACGTATAAATAGATATATATATTGGGTACATATAGGCTATATACATATTATGTAGAAAAAAGCATTCCCTACAATATCCTCTCCATAGCAGACGTCGTTAATTCATTCATTCATTCATTTTATTCCATAGATCTTACATGAACAATGAAGCTTTAAGATGTGGAACAAGTCAAAATTTTACAATATTACAATTACAATTTTTACAAATTTTTACAATATTTTACAATTTTTACAGTTTTACAATTTAGTAATTTTCTACACTTTTTACAATTTTGTGCAATTTTTTACAATATTTTGGCGAGATGTATTGAGATGAGGTGAGGTCCGAGGATTCGCCAAAAGATTACCCGGCATTTGCCTTTTGGTTGGAGAAAACCTCGGAAAAACCCTACCAGGTAATCAAATCAAAGGGTAGAAAATGAAGTGATGCCGAGAACTCGTCATAGACCATTCGGCTTCAGTCCCACGGCTGGGGAAAACCTCGGAAGAAACCATTCAATGAGACCAAAGGGGATCCAACCCAAGCCCGAACTCAGCTCCGGATCAGCAGCCCAGCGAGTCTGCCGACTGAGCTACATCGATGGCTCTACTAAAAATATACAATACATAGCCAATCAGATTATTAAATTTACAAACGCAAACGATCATTCATCAATTGAGCTGTATGTATAATAAAAACAAGTAAGTTAATTAAATTTAAGTCATATACAATTCAACCAGTTGTGATATACAGAAATTGATAATACATATCATGCAAACTACTTCAAATTACAAACACAAACAATTTATCATTAGAGCTATACAGATTACTATTCAATTTAAAGCATATACAATTCATCGGCCAAAACTATACAAACATATACAATACAAAGTAAGCAGATTAATTCAATTTACAAGCATACTTTCATTAAGCTATACAAATTTGTGCAATTAATATCAAGTAGATTAATTCAATTTATAATTTGTGGAGTACAGAATCTCGGGTAATTGGATGACTTGGAAGAAAAGTAATTTCAATGTCCGTTAGAAAATATTTGTTCCAAATATAAATTGCTAAATAAGGCGGAAACGTAATTAGCTAAATTATAACGCCAATATGCCTTGATGTAGTGTCAGGAAGCAAGCAGTGGTGACCTGTTGGTATGTGCAGGTGTGGACCGTGCTCCCAGATCGTTTCAATACCTGCAGGAAGACGAGTATTACTAACACCCTCATTTGTTTGTCAGATGTCAGACCGCTTCATTAGCGTCTGTAATTGCAGGTTCAAACACGCTAATTACACTAATTAGTTTAGTCGCTGTCACGATCAATTACAGGCTAAGGTATTATGGGAGGGTGCACAAACTTTGGAGGAATTTGGATGTGTTAAATTTTAATTTCCGTCGTGGATATAATGGAAAACATGCGTGAAACTTTTCTGTCGACATCGACAACGGGTCCTTTTGTATTTAGAGTTCATCAACATTTCGTACTTTGATTTCAAATATATCAATTTTAGTTTTCCTCTAAGAGTTGTCATATTTTGTGTGTATCAATCTCGGATAAGTTTATTTGTAGATATTGAAAAACAAAAGAAAACAATACAAAAACAAAATCCGTCCACTAGTCCAGAGATGGACAAACAGACTGCATACTAGAGACGAACAAAACTAACTACCGCTCTCGCTCGCTGTGTTCGTCGCATTTGTCTTTCGAGTCTCGTCTCGTCATTCTCGTGCTCTTCGAGTCTCGCTCATCATTCTCGATGAATGATTGTCGGCATGGAAAGATTTCGTAACTTTGAATAACATGCATCATTGAAATAAATAACATTATAAATGTTTAAATGAGACAAAAAGACAAAACAGAATAGTATCTTAGTTATCAAAATGTTCTCGTTCTATTATATATTATATTATAGTGTTGTATTGCATGTTACCACGTATTCACATTTTTTTTCTGTTCTAGTGATATTTAACTTATTTTATATTTTTGTTTTCATATTTTCCGATAATGCTATATCTATAATGTGATAAGTTGAGCTATATATAATCATAATTTTCCTTACTGTGTGTTCATAAAAATATTGTATTCATTGTATGCTTTGTACTGCACTATTTTATTACTACTATTATTATTATTTATCATTATTATTACTATTATTATTATTATCAATAATTGTCTTATTTTTTATACTTTGTATATCTAATGTATTTTGACCTGCTGTTCACATTTTATTATGCTTTCTCCTTTCTTTCTGTATGTTATGTCTGATTTCTACTTGTTGTTTACATTTTATTATTATTATCTTATTCAGTTTTGTGTGTAAAATTGTAGTGTTCTTTGTAAATTTGTAGTGTTTTTTGTAACGCAGTTTTACTCCTGGTTGAGTGTTTCAGAAGGCCGTATGACCTTAACTCTGCCAGGTTAAATAAATTATTATTATTATTATTATTATTATTATTATTATTATTATTATTATTATTATTATTATATTGCCTATGGTTATATAAATAGAAAAAAAAAATTCTCAAATAAATTTGCATTTCTAAGAAAAATAAAACATAACGTTAATATCTTTTTAGTTATGTTTGAGATCAAGTGTGCAATCTCATTATGAAAAGAAAATTCCTAGCCTTTTAATAAGGGCCTAGTAATTAAATAAAGACGGGGGAACGGATTATTATACACTGAAAGGTAGAGATAATGTTTCAAATAGGCTACTTGATTGTTTATACAGTTGCCAACTAGATAAAAGTTCAGTCAGGTATAAAAAAACTGTAGCGATTCAAGGCTGCTTGACGTTCGGGACTTCGGGAGTGATCAACCTCGACGTCTCGAGACACTCACAAGCAGTCTTTACGTCAACGACGCGACGTATAGAACATTGTCATGCGGGTTTTCGGCTTTGCGGGCGCTGTTAGTCTTGCTTTTTCTATCGTTGTCTCGTATCTACTGCAAACCGTGAACAACTTGCTGGTTTCATGCATTTTCTTGAGAATCTCGAAATCATATTAGTCTACGTTGTGATATTAAGTCTTACGTATTTACGCTCTTCTTTTTTTCAATTCTTTTAAAATTTTTACAGTGGTAACACGAAACACATTAAAGATTGAGAACGAGGTAATTGCGAACCTGGAAGACTAGACAACCATGTTATTCTCCCTGAGAAAACCAAGACGTTGATCTATTTGCATTACTTTCAAATATCGACAAGATTTAATTTTCCAAATATATGGAGTAAAAGTGAGGACGTAGCAACATTGTAACTATTCCTTAGTAATGCTGCTTCTGTAAGTATGATAATTCGACGATGCCTTGAATGAATAGCTAAAGTTTTGGCTTACAAGACGACGAAATAGAGAAATGTTGACGGAATGATGAAGGTGCCTGATATGGGGAAAGGGAGAACCCCGAGAAAAACCTCAACTGCGACCTTGTCCGCAGTCACTATGGATTCTTCAATGAAAAATCACAGGCCTAACCGGGAGTCGAACCCGGACCGCCTACGTGACAGGCCGAAGATCTGACCACTCAGAAATCTTAAGTACATTCGGATACTTTGTTCGGTGACCAGGATTCTACAATTTAGCTGCATGGCTAAATGCTAATAACGTTGGCTTGTGGATCTGAGGCTGCGATTTCAGTTTCATGTAAGATGCCATTCATTTTCTAACAGACACGAATGGAATAAAATTACGGATACTTATAGGCTATAACAATCTAATAAGTTGCAAGTTTATTGCAGTAATCTTATTAATTTTGGTTTGACTTAAAACTCAATTGTAGTCTTGTGGGTTCAAAATGAAATGAGATATTTCGTATGCAACAAATCAAGTATCAAAAGTATTATTATTATTATCATCTTCATAGTATATGATTATTACTGATTTAAAGTATGTCTAAGACATTACTTAAAGACAGAACGACCTTCGATTACATGAATACGTTTTGCTTTATTACCTTTTTATCATGGGATATTGTATCGATCTTATTGTATTTCATTTTCGGTTATTCAGATTTTCTTTTGTAAATAATATATACATGATTGAAATATATGTGTGTAGGTCTATGTATGTTCATGTATGTATGTATGTATGTATGTATGTATGTATGTATGTATGTATGTATGTATGTATGTGCAGATATACTATATTATCAGAAATTTCTCTTAAATCCAATGCACGGGTCTTCTGACCGTACGTGCTCTGTAAAACAAGTCCTACTTTGTAGGTTTCACCCCTCTCACCTATGATTAGATCCAACCACTCTTCAAAAGAACACACAGATTAAAATGAAAATGGCACAAACAAAATAGGCCTACATTATATAATATATCCTAACCTAAAACAGACATAAAAGTGTATAATTGAGTAGTTATCATTATCCTTTCGTCAGTTCGCACCACGAACTTCAACAGCTGAAGTTCTAATGTCTCGCCTTCAAGAGAAACAATCCAGTCTTTTGTTCGTATTCTCTATTTCCCATGAGGTCAAGACATGCGAGCGAACTCCTATTTTGACTTAGTATCGAGGGTAGATTCAATATGGTTTATTTAACGACGCTCGCAACTGCAGAGGTTATATCAGCGTCGCTGGATGTGCCGGAATTTTTTCCCGCAGGAGTTATTTTACATGCCAATAAATCTGCTGACATGAGCCTGTCGCATTTAAGCACACTTAAATGCCATCAACCCGGGATCGAACCCGCAACCTTGGGCATAGAAGGCCAGCGCTATATTGTATGTATGTATGTATGTATGTATGTATGTATGTATGTATGTATGTACTTATTTTACATATCCAAAAAAAAAATGTTTCTAATAAAACATAACCATAACCATTTCTATTTCTATATGAAATAGGTTATTATACGTACTTCTGTGCCCGTTGCAAGTTTATTACACTACACTCAACAGATGGTAGCACACGTACGCTTTAGCATGAGCAGCATCTACAATAGAGAGTTCTTGAACTTCCTGTTAGGTTAAAGACGTGACTTTTTTCATCAGTTTTACAACAAACAAAAATTACTAAATTTACGTTAAAAAGAAAATTCCTTACTATTCGAATTAAAAGCAAGAAATGTGTACGAAATTTAAGTGTTGCAACATCGTCAAACATACAAATTATTATTTTGTGAAAAATATGCAAGATTGGATATTTATGTTATTAAAGAGTGTCTTGATTTTTGTAAGAGGACCGCATTTTGGAGTCTTTCTCCATCAAAATTATTTCATCTCCTACTTGTAATTTGTTTTTAATGTTGTGATAATTTAAATTTGTAGATATAATTGCAGTGGTATTTAAGCTCTACTTTACAGTACAGTCTACGAATTTGGACTGAATATTCGATGTGATGATTTTGAAATGTTCTCTTGTTAGGAAATCATCTGCCTAAAATTCACATTCATATCCAGGATTTAAACTTACGTATCTATGGTTTCGTTGGAAGCATTGTAAACACTTCGCTTTTTAGAAAGAAAACTTATTGCTTCAGCCGTTGAATTCCGTTTATATTTCTAAAGTATATAGACCTAGTTCAAAATACAAAACATTAAGTTTTTTTCGTAGAACTGAAGAGGTTTTTTTAAATAATATTTAAAGATTTTGTAGAAGTTTAAGAAGAAATATAGGTGAAAGGTTTCTCTGCCACAGTTAAGATTTGTGTTCTGGCCATAGGACAATCCAGAAACGATGATGGTGATCTGGCAGGCTGTTATCTTATCACTGACCCCATTCTAGCCACGCCAGAGCTTTCCGTTGTTAAAATAAACCGTAGCAGGGTCAGAGGATGCGACATTTCCATAAATCATAGATACAGACAAAGAAAAAGGGATGCCATAATTATTATAGTTGTTGTTCCACTTAATTAATCTTGGTATGATACGAAGACTGTCAAGCTGCAGGAATATAGATTTCATGTCCGGAATAACAAATGATCTCCTTGCTTCTACTCCTGTTTTTTTATCATTTTTTTCTTAAATCATAATTCAAACACAGAATAAAGTAAATCCGTTCAAGACATAGAGATAAAAAAACAAACGCGAGATTAAACTATATGAGATTCTCCAAGTAAGCAGTTCAGAAGGCAGAGGACGAAAATAAAAGAAGAGCGATATGCACAATAAATCTTGGAACAGGTTACATAAGAAATTGCTCATCCGCAAATCATCCAAATGGCAATGAAATCTAAAGTATAGTTTTTAATTTAAGCTGATTGTTGCATCTTATTCGATGTTTTATACCATATAATGTAACAATGGGCTCAGAGAGGAATAATATTGGAATTAACAGTGCTTTATAAATTTATTAATATCTACTTCGTTTCGAAAAAGCTGTGTTTCTACCATCAGAGTGATTATTACAGAAGAGTACACGTATTCTGTATCTGTCCGTTGTACATGTCTAGTCTATAAGAAAACTCAGAACCATCTCCTTATACAGGACGTTTGTATTGCTACAACTACTACGCACTACTAAAGTAAAAGTAAATCCATGGCGCTACAGCCCATGAAGGGCCAAGACCGACCAGCTGCTGGCCTCACTTCCACATGCCGAAACAGAGGTGGACGATCATCCAACTAGAATGGAAGTATCGTGTGGTTAGTACGATGATCCCCCCAGCAGTTATAGCTGGCTTGCGAAACCTGATTTTCGCTATCTATCGTAGCTTCCCAAGTGCATCATGATTCTGGGTGGGACCGGTCCCATACACTGGCCAAAATTCCATGCTACGGACTACTAGTGATACTAATACTACCACTATCCACAACTACTGGTCGACCTGGTTGGCGAGTTGGCATTTAAGTGTGCTTAAATGCGACAGGCTTACGTCAGTAGATTTACTGGCATGTAAAAGAACTCCTGCGGGACAAACTTCCGCTACTTCCGGCGACGCTGATATAACCTGTGCAGTTGCGAGCGTCGTTAAATAAAACATAACATTTAACACAACTACTATACCACTACTATAGGTCTCGCAAGCAGGGAATACCGACGGAAGGAATGCGAATCAAACAATGCGATAAGGAAAGCGGGTAACAGGAAAGGTCACGAGATAGCTTGAATGATATTCAAGAGTACAGTCGGAAGAGAAATGACATCGATAGAATCAGTCTTGCGTTGAGATAGTTACATTACGACTTTAGTTTGTTCCATTGAATGTGAATACGTGTCTTGTATCGCATGGTATTATTATTTCATTCGTAAACATATGTTGCGCGTTTAATTAGCTTCGAATTTTTGTCTTGCTACGTTCTTTATTTCCACAGCGATGTCCTTATTTGTTCATTTTCTTGGAAGAGACAGTACTTCCATCGGCTCGCACCTCTCTCCCCTCGGCGTGCCTACATACACACGTCAAAACAGACAGCAACGCCACCATTGCTTTTCGGTAATCGTTTTTTGCGCGAGCTATAATACTAGGCCTACTACTATTAACCTACTAATACAGTACTACAGTATTACTACTATCACAACCACCACCATATCTTCCCACCATTACCACTACTAATACCATTACCAACAACACTACTGCTACTTACTAATACCACTAAGACAACTACTATCACTATTACAATATTAATACTAAGTTACTACTAATACCACTATTACTACTACTACTACTACTACTACTACTATACCACCACAACTACTATAACTGATACTGCCACTACAACAACTAGGCCTACTTATACTACTAATACCACTATCACTACTACTATACTGCCACTACCTCTACTAATACTACTAAAATCACTATCACTACTGCTGCTACCTACTACTTCTATTACTATACCACTACTAAAACCACTACCACTACTACTACCATACCACCACAACTACTACCACTTTTTTCATTTTCATTTATTTATTTTATTCTATAGATCTTACATGAGCAATGAAGCTTTGAGATGTGGAACAAGTCAAAATTTTACAATATTACAATTACAATTTTTACAGTTTTACAATTTAGTAATTTTCTACAATTTTTACAATTTTGTGAAATTTTTTACAATATTTTGGCGAGATATAGTGAGATGAGTTGAGGTCCGAGGATTCGCCAAAAGATTAACCGGCATTTGCTTTTGGTTGGGGAAAACCTCGGAAAAACCCAACCAGGTAATCAAATCAAAGGGGTTGATGCCGAGGACTCGCCATAGACCATCCGGCTTCAGTCCCACGGCTGGGGAAAACCTCGGAAGAAACCATTCAGTGAGATCAAAGGGGGGATCCAACCCAAGACCGAACGCAGCTCCGGATCAGCAGCCAATACTAATATTACTACTATCAATACCACTATCGCTACCACTACTGTACCATCACAACTAGTATCACCACTACTATAACCACTATTAATACTACTACTAATACCACTATCACTACTACTATTACTAGTGGTGGCGGTAGTAGTAGTAGTAGTAGTAGTAGTAGTAGTAGTAGTAGTAGTAGTAGTAGTACTGAAAATGCAATATATAACGTTTTAGTCCGTAACCAGATGCCTTATCAACTGAGCTAGCATGTTGCCTGCTTAATTTGTATTACGGTATTGCATTTGCATTTCCGGTGGTGCGGAAGAGAAGGCCTGATGGTCGCAACTACTAAATAAATAAATTACAGTATTTTAAGGTATCATAAATTACCATCATCATCATCATCATCATCATCATCAGCAGCAGCAGCAGCAGCAGCGCTACAAACCAACCCATCAAGAGTCCTGGCTGTCCCTAGAAGTCTTCGCCACTCCTCTTCAATATTTGCTCTACCAGTCCAGTTACGCACTCCGATACTTTTAACATCCTTTTCTATGTCGTCCTCTCATCTAAAATAATAATAATAATAATAATAATAATAATAATAATAATAATAATAATAATAATAATAATAATAGCAATAAGCCATTTGTAAATAATAATAATAATAATAATAATAATAATAATAATAATAATAATAATAAGCCATTTGTAAGTAGTAGTAATAATAGTAATAATAATAATAATAATAATAATAATAATAAGCCATTTGTAAGTAGTAATAATAATAATAATAATAATAATAATAATAAGCCATTTGTAAGTAATAATAATAATAATAATAATAAGCCATTTGTAAGTAATAGTAATAATAATAATAATAATAATAATAATAATAATAATAATAATAATAATAAGCCATTTGTAAGTAATAGTAATAATAATAATAATAATAATAATAATAATAATGCGTTTATGAATTCTTGGTATGTTCACGTTCCTGCGCGTCACTCATTCTCCTTGGAACGCATTTAAACAATGGCAGCGCTATAACTTCGCACTGCTATGCGTGTCACTCCAGGCACAGTAACCTCGTTTGACAGGCTCGCGCATCTGCTGCACGTCACAAGTGCCGCTTGTCTTTATGACAGGGGTGTGCAAGTCGGTGTCGTGGGCTTGAAATCATTGCGTACTGCACTCATATACGTTAGATTAAAGTCTGACGCATAAACCGATAAGGTCGAGAGACGTTAGAGTTGAAATTGTGTGATTTATTAAGGTATCAGAGTATCAAATTGAAGCAAAACTCAAGTAGTACTGTCTGTGGCTAGTTATGTTTTCTCTATTGTGTTGTTTGTTCTGTGTTGTCTCAAGCACAAATTTTGCACAACGTTAATTACATGCACCTGTCTCTATTCTTTTTTTTTATGATCTGGCGCTTACCAAGCTCTCCCCCCCATTCCACGTAGCCTTGATTAAACCCGACTGCCGTCTGGTTTTACGAGTAGTTTACGTCATCCGTGGCGAAAATGTAATCGTGCGCCGAGCCACTGTGTAACCTGCAACGTGCATAGCACCTATGGAGGGAGGCGGACACCCGAAGGGGAAGTGAAGCAACTGTCTGACTTATTAACGGATTTTCATTTTCCTTACGTCAAGCACTTAAATATAATTTTATAGAGTATGAGGTTACAAACTAATGTTTATTACGTGTAATGAAGAAAGAAATGAACAAGAAAACATAGGACACGTTATCACAAACTAAAATTAACTGTCTTCAGAATGTCTCTGCGACAGAGTTTCGAAATCAGGAATTATGTCACTTACTGCCAGTCGTAGTTGATCACGAAGGTATTTGTCTGTCAGTCGTAATCTAAATTTGGTTTTTATTATTTTAATTGTTGAAAATAATTTTTCACAAACTTAAGTTGTAGCGAACATGGCTTCAACAGAGCAAGCGAAAGAACGAAGCTTCGGATATTTATTTTTTCGCAAAGATTTGAAAAATTCAACATGTCAAGTCCTTACATCTAGCTTTCATTGTAACATCACATTGTAAATCTGTGAGTTTAAATTGAAGACCTAACCGCATTATTCGTACATCTGCTGAAAAAGGATCGAAATAATAATAATAATAATAATAATAATAATAATAATAATAATAATAATAATAATAATAATAATAATAATAATAATAACAACAATAATAATACTTAGCCTTTTAATATTTCATGAGTAACATGTAGTATAATGCTGTTTTATGTTATACAACCGTTTTCCTCGTAATACTTGTGATCAAATCATACATTTAATATTCTCACCATATTGGCAGCAAAAAATGCGTCCTTCCATCCTACTTGAAACTTTCGTTTTTGTAGAGAGAGAGACATTGCGACGACGCCACTCGCAGGTCAGAGACAAATAGAAATGGAACGGAGTTTGACTCCAGTGAGTGAGAGGGTGGGGGTTGGGGGAGCAAGAGACATCCACAGCTATCATTGCGAGCCACAATGTGCTCGTGAGTTACATTTTCGCCACGGCTGGTTTACCTTTATAAATATCCCTATACTACACCGCGTGTGTGATTCAAGTGCTAGCGCGCTGGTCTTTCACTCAGGAGGCCCGGATTCCATTCTCGGTCAGATAGTGATTAAGTTTGTGATGGACAAAACAGACATTGCAGATAATTTTTCTCCCGTTCCTCTCTGATTCTACCAACACACTCTCTCCATCTCTTCTTATTTCATGTATCATCTGCAGTATTAAAAATAAGCTGAAATGAAGTCTTGGGATAGCGTTGATGTATGAAGGACTTTGGGTTCCGGGCCGAGTGGCTTATCACGCTACTCTTGTGCGGATGAGAACTGGCTCTATCAGTGGCTGAGGCAGGATGGCCCACCTGTCAGCATCGGCTGATCAGGAAGGGTCCCTGTAGCTTGTCTGACTATACGTCTTTCAAACGAGACCTGGCTCTATCAGAGGCTGAAGCAGTTCTGGCAATCTGTCAGCGTCGGATTCACGATTTACCTGAGATACCGATCTCATATTTTATCTCTGCCTCTGAGCAAAGTCACATTTGCTGTGGGGACGTAAGGAGATGGGAGGAAAGTTGTATTGCTTTCCAATACGTTGACGCCCAAGTTGTAAGATAAATCACTTGAAATTTAACGGCCACTGACCGGCAGAGACATAATGCGAGATACTGTGAGATGATAACTGCACATGCGTGGACTTGGTTAATAAAAACCTAAACTAACCAAACCTAACCTTCGTATATGCAAAATGTGTAACTGGAGCACGAAGGGAACTTCTTGATTTGATCTGGAATGTGTACGTGAAAATAAATCCAGGTAAGGATCACGCTTACACTGCATGAGAGGTCCGCGCATGCGAGCTCCCCTCCTGAGGTTGGCTCGATATGAACTGCACAACATGCACCATCGATCAAAAGAATCGATAAGGTTAGAAACACTTCAATTGAAATTTATCATTCTGTCATATTACAATTAAAACAACACGCATACCGTTACAAAATTAATTTCAAATCCGTAGCCATTTTTGGTTCGAATTCAGATAAAATTCTATTATAGTTTTAATAAGCATTAAATTTCATGTGCACAACTTTGGGATAAATTAACTTGTGGATATTGAATTTGAACAAAACCCATTCAGTAGGTAAGGAGAAATCGCTCTACACAGACGGACAGATAGAAAGATTCATAGATATACAGGTAGGTGGATAGATGGGGGTAGGTATTACCGTTACTGAAAGCGTGCGTATCCGCGAAAATTTCGAAATATATACTCTCTCCGTTCCAAAATATAGTATAGTAACAAACAAAACAAGTTTGATTATTGCGCAAGCGTGCACGAAATATTTCGCACTGTGGTATTCTGTTCAATAGTGAAGGGACTATCAAACAGTGCAGTTGTGAAAGTTTCGAATCTTTTGTAGTGCATCAAACTATAATATTAACATAGTTCATTATGGACAGAAATGAAATGGGCATCTGCTGTGGTGTTCCTGTTGCAGAAAATGAAACACTAACGCATTCAATTTTGAATAGGATATCTAAGGCACAATAGCCGTATAAAAACGGATTGTAATTTAGTGCAGTTTTTATGTTATTTTACCTCTCTCAAAACAATGTTTGTTTTTATTTCATAGACATCACACAGAATGAAATGTACTTCATGTACCACAGCAGAAATTTTGGACCCAAAATATATAGTGCATTAATTAGAGCTTACCCTGAGCTAAGTACACTTAACACACATAGATTTAAGAAACAAATCAGATTAATTATTTAATTGTTTAAGCTAATTGAGTTAAAAATTGATACTCTAATATTTATGTACTTTTGTATTTTCTATTTGTATATAGACCTTATTATTACATGCCGTATGTATTTTACCATTTATTAATGTTATAGTGCTCAATGAATTCTCATAATTTTGCGATATATTTTGTATAACTGATCTGAACTGCGCCCGAGCACGAGCTTCTGCTCTGTCGGGCTGCAGTGCCTAGTGTAGCTCAAGTGTAAAGTATTACATAATTAAATTAAATTAAATTTATTCGTTTTTCTTATGTCAATTTCTCAAACATATAAGTATCTAGAAGATTTATTAAAGTTACATTATATTACTGAGAACTTTAACAAATGTACAGCATATGTTGTAACGGAATAACATCGTTCCATACCATATTTTGGAACAGAGGGACTATATTTTTTTCACTTCGTCTAATGGGAGTAAGAAAGAATAATTGAGGTTTTCTGCATGCTTATAATATACATTAAACAACGTAGTACAATTGAATAAAAATCTTTGATCAACTAGGGAAATTGACTTGAACAAATCCGCGTAGATAGCTTGTTATTCTAATCTCTGTGTTGCGTTGTCTCTCGCAACCTCCGAGATTTAACTACTCTTAGAATAGTGACGAAGAATGTAAATTACTTTGCCCGAGAAACAACAAACATAAATGAGAGTGTTTGGAAACAGAAGACGAGAAGAAAATTGGGTTGTAAGAGTGGAGAACGAAGTAAATTACATAATGAGGCGCTGCACATGGAGTTGCTGCGGCTATTAATCCTCGGGGGATAAACTGGAGTGGGCAGAGCACGAATTAAACCGCAGAAATAATTCACAGTGCATATCTTCCGAAAATATGTATATGATGCGAATGGAAAATACTTACGCGATGATTACTTTACAACACTGTGTTGATACTCCAAAACTCTGAGGATTTTCTCTTCATTTATATATCCGGGATTACAACAGATCTTTTAAGTAGTCGTTCTCATGCGAAGGTATGAGATTTATTGCTTCTAATTCTAGCATTTGTGAAGCAGCGCCTGACGAAACTTCATATATACACCATAAAGGTAGGAAGTTCGTACCAAAACATAGATTTCAGGTTGTATACAGTCACGCATATAGATAATCTCGGCTCTATTACACTAGTTGTGTCTGTGTAAACTATATTCCATTCACATAAAAAACTCACAGTATATCCGCAATTGTGGATGGATGACTTTCGTAACTACTTACAGCAATATGAACTGTTGAGTAGTAGTTTCATTACGTGCTAACGTTTGCAGCGGAGTTGTGCAGTTTAGTGAGCAGTTTTTAACATGGAAAAATTTAAATCTTCGCATCACACGAAGTTGAATGCAATATTTCAGTATTTACTGGTAATTATACAAGCTAGTCAGAAAATGAAGAAACGCCTTACATACAAATTATATAATGTGTATACATAATTTAAAGAACGAATATTATTTTAAAGACAATGTCCTACGTAATATTTATATGGTATACTTTTATTTGCATGGGGGAAACAACAATCAAGAAAAACATTCTACTTCAAATTTATTATTATCATTATTATTATTGTTATTCTTCTTCTTCTTCTTCTTCTTCTTATTATTATTATTATTATTTATTATTATTATTATTATTATTATTATTATTATTATTATTATTATTATAAAATATACGTAGTGAAAGATGCCCCTTATGTCGGAAAGTGATATCAACGGACATACATTCACTACGTAAGGAAAATGATAGCATTGGTATTCCTTACCGCCCATGAAAGTTTGTACAGATAGTTTTACAACACTCTGTATGAGTTTAACTACAGACCATTAGGAATAAGAAACGTAAAGACAACTGGAAAACATATGGCGTGGCATGCTGTGATAACGGAACAGGCAATTTGCCTAAGCCATGAAGTGTAATAGAAGAAGAAGAAGAAGAAGAAGAAGAAGAAGAAGAAGAAGAAGAAGAAGAAGAAGACAAATTGTTGATAGCGAGATGTCACTTGGCGAAATGAGGACTATAATTCCCCATGGGATTATGCCTGCCTGACATTCATTTTATAGTTGGGAGAAAACCTCAGAAAAACTCAACCAGGTGATCAACTCAAACGCCTCAAAGTAGCTCTGTATTGGCAGACAAACGTGTCTACTACTTGAACTACGTAGCTGGGATGATGATGATGATGATGATGATTATGATGATGTGTAATCATCATTTCATCTTGATAATGTCTAGTTTTCCGTCTCGTATAATTTCAACTTTCAATTATTAAAAATTCCTTACGCTAAAAGTTTTACCACTTTTTTGTGAAAACCCGTCAGATTTTCTGTTTTCAGCAAGTGTTGTTGCCATTTTTCGAGATTTGAAATTAATCGCCAACTATTCCTTCTTCTTGGAGCAACAGTAACAAATATAAATGACACTCGGGAGGAAATTAAACGCAAAATAAACATAGGAAATGCGTGTTAAGCTATTATTCAGTTGAGAAGCTTTTGTCATCTAGTCTGCTGTCAAAAAATCTGAAAATTAAAATTTATAAAGTTATATTACCGGTTGTTGTGTATGGTTGTGAAACTTGGACTCTCACTTTGAGAGAGGAACAGAGATTAAGGGTGTTTAAAAATAAGGTGCTTAGAAAAATATTTGGAGCTAAGAGGAATGAAGTTACAGGAAAATAGAGAAAGTTACATAACGCAGAACTACACGCATTGTATTCTTCACCTGACATAATTAGGAACATTAAATCCAGACGTTTGAGATGGGCAGGGCAAGTAGCACGTACGGGCGAATCCAGAAATGCATATAGAGTGTTAGTTGGGAGACCGGAGGCAAAAGACCTTTGGGGAGGCCGAGACGTAGAAGGGAAGATATTAAAATGAATATGAGGGAGATGGGATATGATGATAGAGACTGGGTTAATCTTGCACAGGATAGGGACCGATGGAGGGCTTATGTGAGGGCGGCAATGAACCTGCGGGTTCCTTAAAAGACATTTGTAAGTAAGTAAGTATTCCTGGGCCTATTTCTTAATCTTGCATACCGCCTGATCTTACATATTGAATTTATTAAAGAAATATATATAACAACAGGCCGTACCTTAAAGTTGGAAATAGTAAGAGGACATAATGGAATAAACAAAATTGCCAATATTGGATATCAGTATAGTCCAGTATTTTTCAACCCTTTCCAATATGTGGCACACTAAATTAATAATAATAATAATAATAATAATAATAATAATAATAATAATAATAATAATAATAATAATAGTAACAGAGTTAATGCCACAAGGCCTTCTCTTCGACTCAACCAGCCTTAATGAATACAATACATATTTAAATTACGAATATTTACATTACACATAAAAGGTTCTCCAGCAATATTCTTCAGTTATGTTAACGACTAGTAGACTACATATTTATTTAAATTTAGATAAACCTATAAGGTAAAGTAGTAACGTAATTTATGAGCTAATTTAATTCAATCAATTATAATTAATTTGAGGTTTGAGATAGCTAGTAAAATGATGAAAATTAATTTATTAGTAATAATTTTAGTAGTAATTAGTAGTAATTTATTAGTAATTTAAAATCCTGCGGCATACATATAATCTAAAATAATGGCTCCTAACCAGGGGGGGGGGATTTTTTCTCAAGAACAAATAAAATACGAAATTATTAAGGTTGGTACGATAATCTAACTTTACTGATTAGACAACCCTGGTTGCGCATCATTCTCTGCTCTACCTCTCACACATACACTCTTGGCTTGTGCCGCGTTCGCTGAAATTTCACTCTTGTGGACTCACTTTTTTAAACTACTTTTTCCACTTTTATTTTCTAATTTTTGCTACGACAGCCTTTATTACGGCACACAGGTACAAAATGGCTGGTATAGTCGATCAGGAACCAGAGATGTATAAAGGTCCAAAAAACTAAGATATATTAGCTATGAATTCGAAACGAACGGTTGAAATTTAGCGTAACAATAAATTTGTGAATGTCAGTTTGTTTGGAGCATACCGAGATTTTTTCAGCGTTCCCTGTCACGTAAGATAAGGAATTTATGTGTAAGGCGATTTAAAACTGCCGCTACTGATGTAACTACGTGCTACTGAAATATCTGGAATTCAGACCTGTAAATCTGGCAACACTGGTTATTAACTCGCAGTAGAGGCGGCAAGAGGTAGTCAATTGTGTTTCGGATCGATTGAAGTAGTATACTCCTAGACATGTAGGACTAAATGGCTCTTTACAACATTACTGTTAAAGTTAGTATCGTATCACCACCTCGCGTAACCATGGAAACCCGGACAACCCTGGCGATGTTCTCTCGACGCCGCTTGGATGTTTATAAAGGCGCAAACTATGCCTCGCCACAATAAAGGAGACGATTTCTGCTACAGCCACTCCCCCACCATCCTCCAACCGCCCTTTATCACGTATCTGCCACGTGCAAGGGTTACTCTTGCTGAAATTAATATCGGTAGAGCACACTCTGCCGGCAACTCGAGGAATTAGTGTAATGTATCGAATTAAATGAAGACGCTTGTGTAATATTCCATCAACATTATCTTCATACTTTGTCCTTAATAATAATGTTATATTTAGAGATCGGATTTTAAAGGGAAAATTTTTCATCAAAGAAGGACAAAAAGAAGGGAAAGTTACAGCCAAAAAAAAAAGGACTTGAAAAAAGGACTATATTACTCCCCAAAACACACTTCAGCACATTCATGGAAATACATGGTACACACACTCTTGCATTTCTCTCTTCACAAAATAAGGAAAGTGTTGTAATTTGACATGGTCTAAAAAGGACTATATTACTGCCTCAAAAAGCTTCTACTTTAATTGAAAGCACACTTCAGTAAATTCATGGATACACATAGCACACACAACCTTATATTTATCACTTCACAACATAAGGAAAGTGTTGTAATTTGACATAGTCTATATTACTCCCTCAAAAAGCTTCTACTTTAATTGAAAGCACACTTCAGTAAATTCATGGATACACATAGCACACACAACCTTATATTTATCACTTCACAACATAAGGAAAGTGTTGTGTTTGATCACATTCAACATTTCAATATGTTTCAACATGATTCCGCCTCTTTGAATGCAGAATGTCTTTATAAACAGAAAATGGCCGCTCAACATCAACAGAAACCAGAGGTTAAAATTTTCTTTTTATCCTGAACTCTAAATCAGCACATTTTATTAGTTTTTCAATGTCTGGAATCAGAAGAACGATATTTATTTTTGCTTGCACAGGAAGTTATAGGCCTATTGCAAAAATATGAGAAAATTATCTAAATGTTTGCGATATTCTGTCCAAAAAGGACCAAAATAAGAGATGTTTTTAAAAAGGGGGAAAAAAAAAGGAATATGGACTAAAAACGGAAAGAAAAGGGAAGTCAAAACCATATAATTTGGTCGGTGAGTTTTGAACATCGTAATTAATTATTTCATGTTTAGTATTGAAATAAAAAAGGGATTCCTTTTAAAATCATATTATTATTATTATTATTATTATTATTATTATTATTATTATTATTATTTTTATTATTATTATTATTATTACTACTACTACTACTACTACTACTTCTGTTGATAGGCCTACTACTATTACTACTACTACCACTACCACTACTACTACTACTGCTGCAACTACTACTATTACTACTACTCCTGCTGCTGCTGCTACTACTACTACTACTACTACTACTACTACTACTACTACTACTACTACTACTACTTTACTTTTTGCAGACGACAAAGTTCTTAGGTTGAAAATAAGCCGCCACGATGGTCTAGTGCAGTGGTCAGGAAAGATTACGTCATATAAAATACAGCCCGCAATACACAGCAAAGGGGAATTTAGGAGGAGGAACCCAAACTGTGTAACTAGCCTACACAGATTTAAAGTACAATTCTCTAATTAACCATGCACTTAATTACAAAATACATAATAGGTTTTATGTATTTCAATGTATTCTGTTGTCGCATTCAGACACAGTTTTACCACTTCCACTCCGTGTAATATAACTTAATATTATATTATATATATTATATTTAATTTTTTTCTATTATAAAAATGGAGCGTCTACTGGAGTCAGATTATATCTCGTCAACTTTCATTCTCCAATTATTTTACATGGGCCCTCCCCATCCAAAGTGATGGCTAAGAGGAGGGAGATCATGCCTTACCCCTCCACCCTGATTGTTTATTAAGGGATGACTGGCGAGTCAAGAAATGCCGATCACTAGTCTAGTGGCTAGAGCACTGGACTTATAATCCTGTGAACCCAGGTTCGATCTCCGACATGATCCTGATTAATAACTTGTGTTGGGCCGGGACTAAGAATTTCGGCCCGTGCAGATCTCCAGTATACACACGAACTCAGATCCAAATAACATTCCGTCCCGTAGTCACTGCACTGCAGTAAGGTTGCCGGACTTCCTAGTGGCAGTAAATAACGATACGTGTTAAGCTTTTTATTTCATTTGCGAGAATATCTTCCATTTTATTTAAGAACTGCAAAAAAGGATAACTAATTCCTTATCAGTTTCTGTAATGATAAGAATAAAAATCAGAATCGTACGGATAGTACTTATCGAGTAAAACAGTATGAACTTTTAATGGAAAAATAATTTTCTTCTGAGAAAATATTCATTTCGGACTAATATGGTATCTTATTTTCTTTGTACTCTATCCAAAGGATAAGCTGTAAAAATCTGCACACTTATATTTCTTTCACTTTGTGTAAACTATTTTTATTAATGAATTTAAATACTATTATAGTCACAATCATGCCATGATATGAAAGAAAAATTTCACAACCTCGAGCGGGAATCGAACGAAATTTTTCTTTCATACCATGGCATGATTGTGACTGTAATAGCATTTAAATTCATTAATATGTCACATCAACAGACGTGTATACGTCACCAAACATCGTAAGATGAAGAACACATTTGTGAATGTTTCTTTCAACTCATAAGCAGTGCTGACTAGATCAGACGCTATGGACAGTACTCTATAACAGAGTCGCCAGTATGAAAGGATAATTCCAAGCCTTTGGCGTGTGACGAACTCGATAGCTTAGTGGTAGAGCGCCTGACCGGATAACAGGAAGTCGCAGGTTCGATTCCCGCTCCAGGTTGTGAAATTTTTCTTTCATACCATGGCATGATTGTGACTATAATAGTATTTAAATTCATTAATATGTCACATCAACGGACGTGTATAAGTCACCAAACATCGTAAGATGAACATATTTTTATTAACTCGTATCATTTAAAATTAACGAATACATTATGCAAATGCATCAGACGAGCTATATGAACGCCCAGAGAAATAGAATAAGAACGAAACTGGATTGTTAATTGGAGACAACACTGGTCAGTAGAGGTTTAAGGCAACTTAAGGGGGCCCATACAGTAGCGGTGCTGCAGATTGTAAACCTTTCACAAAATTTTGAATATCTCAGAGATAATTCAATAGATCTTTCTCACTTTTTGTACACAAATAAGTGGTATTTGGATCTCTCATTTGGCATCAACAAATTTATGATTATCAAAAAAGTTCGTTATTTTGATTTACAAAATTTAAAGGAAATAATTTGCTGCTATTTTTTAAACTAAAAACATGATATCTCTTGAACTAATTGTCCAAATTGTTTAAAATTTTCAGGATATTCATAGCAATTAAAACTGTAGACGATGTACCACTTTCGTAAAGATATAAGTATAATTTCATATATATTAAGTATTAACGTAAAGTGAAAATGACTTTTTTTCTTATCACTAAATAAAAAAATGTAGTTCGGAAACTTTGTAATGTAGGAAGTTCACTGTAGTCCTTCCTCTAACACTGCATTTCTGAAGTGAGGAATAAAAAAGAAACTCAGAATCTGATAAGTCGTTGGGGGAGAGACTATGTTTTTCCTCTTATGTAGCAGCAAATTATTTCCTTTAAATGATGTAAATAAAAATAATAAATTAATGTGATAATTATAACTTTGTTGATTTCAAATGAGAGGACCAAATACCACTTATTTGTGTACAAAAAGTGAGAAAGATTCACTGAATTATCTCTGAGATATTTAAAATTTTCGGAAAGGTTTTACAATCTGCAGTAACGGTACTGTATGAGCCCCCTTAACATATTTCAAATCAAGAATACAAAGTTAAAGACAATAATGGTGTGACCATCTACAAAGGATGACAAATAGAATGCAAAACACATCTGGCAATATAAACCTAAAGTAGATCACAGGACAGGTTCAAGAAAAGGTGTGACCGAATATTTGAGGATCCTGGACGAAAGTAAAGATTTTATTTATTTAACTAGTTACCTAGCTAGTGAGTACAAATTAAAATTATAAAACAAAAATGTTTCTAGGCACTACCGTAAGAGCCAGGCTCGTGTACGGTGTGGCCTTAGCCAATAATATAACATAAAATTTACAAGGACAGTTTACTAAATACAGTAAGTAACTTAATTAAAACCAATAAATAACACACAAGAGCAAAATAAAAAAAGAAGAAAGAGAAAAAGAGAGAAAAAAATACATTTAATAAAAATTGACAATCAGACAGAAGCCAGTGATATCCAATAAAAACATGAATGTAGTCGACAAATAAAAGGTAAAAAATACACACATTTATTAGTATTATATATCATGAAAAATTTTATAAATATCTTTTTTAAAAGCTTCAATTTTAAAATATTTCAAATTTGGAAAATGGGTTGTAATTTTATTATAAAGTCCTGGGCCGAAACTAGCACCATGTTTAAGAGCTGCACTTCTATGACATTTAGGCTCAATTAATGGGAAAGTAGACTTTTGTCTTCGAGTACGATATTCATATCGGTTAGATTTATGTTTTATTTGATTTCTGTGGTAGTAAGTCAGTAAACTATATTTATAAATTTCTTCAATAGTTAATACGGTACTTTAAAATCTGTATAGGCCTGAATTAAATTTGTTGGGTAATTCATATTTTTGGTTAGACAAATTTGTATTAATCTTCTGTATAATAAAATTAATGGATTAAGTACAGATGATGCTACTCCATCCCAATTTATTATACCATATTGTATTAATGATTGTACTAAAGCTAAAAAATAATATTATTCTCAGTGTCTCCTTAATGATAGAATTTCGAAGTATTATGAATTTATAAATTGTCTTTCTTATACTTGTACAAATAAAATCAATTTGTTTATCCCAACGTAAATGCTGATCTATTCCTAAACATTTGACTTGTGTGGAAGGTGTTAGATGTGGACATTTACAATAATTATTTGTTAATTCATTTTGGTATGTTATTAAATTTAACGACACTCTATAAAATATTATGTCATTTAGAGTCGACGTAATTCGTGATAACAGATGGTCTTTGGTGTTGTGAGGCAGAGAATTCGTCATAAGATTACCTAATATTTGCCTTACAGTTGGAGAAAACCCAACCAAGAAGAACCATATCCACGCTCGAGCACAGCTCTGGATCAACTAACAAACGCTCTATCGCCTGAGCTACGCCAGTACCAGGAACTAATGTTTCAATCCACTTGGTGGTGGTGATTACGTTTGGAATTGTGATTCACTGAGGGAATATGAACATTGGGCACGCGATGGTACTTTATACGTGAAAGCCTGAAACTCCCTACCCTGTTTAATATGTGGGCGTGTAGAATTTCAATTGAAGCCGGAAAATTCCACCCTGTCGATGCATGTAGCTTCCCCTCGGGATAAGCCCACGTCATTGTTTATGACGAACAAGGATCGATGTATTTTTACATTACATATGTACTGTCCGCTGTCTTTATTATGTAAAGTTGTGTAAATAACGTTATCGTTGTAACAAAAACTCCAGTCAGAATTGTTGCTGCTCCTGGAATCAACACGGCTGGACCATGTCCTTCACTTCTTCGACATGAAATATGGAGAGCTGTATCAGCGTGAGTGATGTTTGGTTCGTGCTCTTTGCATGTACAACATCGACTGTTGTCAGTGTCGGTGTTTTCTGTTATTGTTATTTTATGTTAACGTAAACATGTACATACACAGAAAACATTTGTGTACTTGTTTCAACAAAGTTGTGTTTTACATGTATTATAAAACTTTGTGGCTTTAAAACTTAACAGTACAATTACTAAATACTAGCTCTCATCTGTTATTGTCCTCGTTTTATTTTTTCGCTTTATATTTAACGTTATTTACACATCATAAATGTGGGACCTGAATATTCCGAGAATATAATTCTGTTTGCTCGTGATGTTAATGGAAATAATAGTGATGCATACATTGCAAGACATAACAGAATCTACGTCATAATTCACAGTTACGATGCGATCTTATCATCACGTGGGCTTCGGTTCATCCCTGGAATTGACTGGAAAATATAACTTAGGAATATGTATTATATGTCTTTCTCGTTTTAAATATTACCGTACCTGGTTAACATGTTTCAGCCTGTTATGGGCCGTCTTGGCGGCTTTTGTTTGTGTTTCTTGTGGGGGTTTGTATAGTATAATGTGGATTCAAAGAGTGTGTTCTGAAATAAAATTGAGTTGTGTTGAGAATTTCATTTGGATGTGTTTTTGTGTGTCCATAACAAGCCCATGATAGGCTGAAACATGTTAACCAGGTACGGTAAAATTTAAAACGAGAAAGACATATAATATATATTCCTAAGTGATATAGGCTAACTTAGTGCTAAAAATTGTGTAATCAAGATGTATATATGGAAAATATAACTTCGATGAACAAAATCACAGGTTGATAGTATTTTAGGTGGGATCTCCCTTCATTTTCAACGTAACAAATTTCTTTTCAACATCACTATCCATTGTATCTTACATATCCTTTCATTTATTGACTCTTAACTTCATGATACTGACATATTTGTCAATAAAGGTTTCATACGTTTCGAAAGATTTTCAGTACTTTATCGCGTTACCAACTATATTTTTTCTTGTATAGATCTCGGACTATATCTCTGCCGGTCAGTGTCCGTTAAAAATGTCAAATGGCTTATATTACAACGTGGGCGTCAGCGTATGGAAAAGCATTACAACTTTCCTCCCATCCCCTCACTTCTCAACCGCAAAGTGACGTTGGACAAGGCAGAGATAAAATCCGAGATCTGTAGCCTGAGTATGAAAACTGAGTGAGTAGGAGAGAAAATGAGTTTGTACTCTGTGTGAATTACCATCAAAATGATAAATTTTCAGCAATAAGCCTGATGACCTTAACTCCACCAGAACAACATAATAATAATAATAATAATAATAATAATAATAATAATAATAATAATAATAATAATAATAATAATAATAATGATAATGATAATAATAATAATAATAATAATAATAATAATAATAATAATAATAATAATAAGAGACCGAGCGAGTTGGCTCAGACAGTAGCGTTTGAGACCCGCGTTCGGGAGGTCCCGGGTTCAAACTCCGTGGCAGACTAATCTCATTGGGTTTGTCATGGTTTCCTTCAGACACAAAGGCAAATGCCGGAATGTAAATTTTCATGACATGATTCATCACCACCTCAATCACCCGTATCATAAACATTAATCAAAATATAAAATCAGTTAGTAAACGCGGCCTACTGGTATACCTACAGATCCTAAACACGCTTTATGATTACAGATTTTAAAGCTTGTATCAATAAACGTAACAGATAATAATAATAATAATAATAATAATAATAATATTATTATTATTATTATTATTATTATAAATACTGAGCGGGCTAGCAGCGTGGTAGAGGTCCGAGGTTCGATCCCAGGGGCCCGCAATCCTAACAGGTATTTCCATGGTTTCCTCAGTTATTTCCAGGCAAATTCCGGGATTGTACCTCTTGAAAGTCCGGCCATGGACGGCGATCCTTCCCTTAATCCTTTCATATGTGTGAGTGAATGCTGTGTAATGTCTTAAATGTTTGCGTTGTATCGGAGGTGGACCTAGCATTGAGCTGATCCCTCATCCGGGGAGGCCCTCCATGTCCTTGTGTGGTCAAAAAAGTATGTATGTGATTCAATAGATTAATTCCTCTCCCGACAGGTCGCGGCCCTGTAAGGCCCGTGTGGCGTGAGTCGTATAAATGAACCTAAACGGGAAAGTTTAAACTAAGGTAAAGAAAGAAAAGATTATTATAAATACCAAACCGAAGCAAATAAAGCTTTCTTAAATTGACAAAAATAAAGGATTATCGTGTAAGTACATGAGTATCTGAGTAGAAGTTGAAAGAATGAGTTTTAGTAATTGAGTGAATGAATGGGAGGTTGAGAAAGTGAAAGTTTTAATGAGTGACTGAGAAGTTGAATAATTGAAAGTTCTAATGAGAGAGTAACAGGTTAAGCAAGTGACACTTTTAATGAGTAAATAAGGATTTTAATGAGTTAATGAGTGCATGAGTGAGAAACTGAGTACATGAACATTTTAATGAGTGAGTGAGAAGCTGAGTAAATGAGAATTTGAATAAGTGGGAAGCTAAGTAAGTGAACATTTTAATGAGTGAGTGAGAAGCTGAGTAAATAATAATTTTAATAAGTGGGAAGCTAAGTAAGTGAACATTTTAACGAGTGAGTGAGAAGCTGAGTAAATGAGAATTTTAATAAGTGGGAAGCTAAGTAAGTGAAAATTTTAAGAAGTGAGTGAGAAGCTGAGTAAATAAGAATTTTAATAAGTGGGAAGCTAAGTAAGTGAACATTTTAATGAGTGAGTGAGAAGCTGAGTAAATAAGAATTTGAACAAGTGGGAAGCTAAGTAAGTGAACATTTTAACGAGTGAGTGAGAAGCTGAGTAAATGAGAATTTGAACAAGTGGGAAGCTAAGTAAGTGAACATTTTAACGAGTGAGTGACTGAGAGTCTGAATAAATGAACATTGAGCTAGTGAGAAGCTGAGTAAATGAACATTTTAATGAGTGAGTGAGTGAGTGACTGAGTCAAGTGAGAGTGATTTAAAAGACGGATAGAATAACTGAGTTATTAAATGAGAAGTAGAGTAGCTGAGTGATTGAGTAAAATGTTGACTAAACGAGTTATTGAGTAAGAGGCTGAGTTACTGAGCAAGAGCTTGAATTACTGAGTTGAGGTTAAGGTACGGAGTGAGAGGTTATGTGACTGAGTTATTTAGTGAGGAATCGAGTGATTGAATAAGAGATTGAGTGACTGAATTGGATATTGAATGAGTGAGTGACTTGGGTTTTAGTAAAGAAAGTTTGAGTGAGTGATTTAATGTGTGGTTGAGTGACTTGGGTTTTAGTAAAGAAAGGTTGAGTAACTGAATTTTAATGATTGAGCGAGGGGTTGTTAAGTGAGTTAAGTGTGTAGAAAAAGTGAGTGAGTCAGTGTGTGACAGAAAGAGTTAGTGAGCGAATTGAATGGGAATTTGAATGAGTTAATGTACGCTTGAGTAAATGAAGGAATACAATAAGAACAACAAATGAGTTAATGAATTATTGACAGAGTAATTAAGCGGAAAAATAAAATGGAATAAATATACGCTCGAGCGCAAAAATGGATGTATGAAAGAGTAAATTAATCAAAGTAGGTAATTGAATGAAGGCTTTAGTGATACAGTCGTTGAGTGTCTGAACGAGTGGTTGACTGAATGAACGAATACGTGAATGAATGTGTTCGAAATGTGAAAAATGTGCATGACAGCCATTCCAGACAAACTGGAAATTCCAATAAAAGAGTATTTTTCAGAAATATTCGTTTATTATTAGTGTACGACTTACAGAGGGGTCTAAATTTAAATATTCTAATGTTTTTCTTATTTTCAAAGGGAAAATATTTTACAAGTTTTATGGGCCTTGAATCTAAGTGGTCTCGGCTAGGCAATGGGTACTTTTGTTTCCCTAAAGATTGCTACATTTACTCGTAGAGAGATCAATTACTGTTAGTGTATGTTTTTCAAGGACCTATTGTTGAAGAAACATTTTGAGAGCCTACATTGTTAATTCCAGAGCTCCAGGATTAAGGAACTTTTTACTCTTTCTGCCATTTGAAGGGTATACGGAAAAAACGAACAATGTCACAATTCCTTTAAGGGTGATGTCATTATCTAATTCACTGTATTACTACCAACTTTAGCGTTATTTTTACCAAAAGTGGTAAAGGAGAATTAAAACCAAGGATACACTCATCATTTCCTTCATTTCAAGTAGAAACATCAATAAATTTAGCAGTAATATACTGAAATAGATCATTGTCTCACCTTTAATGGAAATGTGACATTGTTCGTTTTTCCCGTGTACCCTTCATTTATTTTAAGTAGTTTGGGTTAATAACAAGTAATCTTACAGTTAATGTGAATATTTTGACTTAGAAATGTCACAGTTGTTTTGAAACTGGAAAAAATGAAGGATATTAACTCATCTGTAACATCCGTGACATGGAAGAAACAGCTATAAAACATTTACCGATTACATTTTTGTGAACTAATTGGATGCCATGAGATTTGCATAGCTTTCACATGGACACTGTCAGATTGAATCTTTTTGCTTGAGACCTACTTATTGTTAATAAGATGTGGAGTTCACAAATCTTGTAACATCCGTGACGGAACCATTTCTTTATTTTCTGCAATAATAATAAATTTTACTCAACTTTTTTTTTCTGTAAAATGATACTATTCTTCTAAATTTTATTATTAACCATTTTTAACGGTAACCTATAATATTTCGAAAGTCTATACTAAGCGTTTGTATTTCATTTTTATTGCTGTTTATATAAACTAGCAAATTAAAATCTACTGAGAGCGGAAGATAAATGTTTTCTCCACCGCTAGTTGCTACACTGCGACATACACACTAGGACAATCTTCATTCATTCATTCATTTATTTTATTCCATAGATCTTACATGAGCAATGAAGCTTTAAGATGTGGAACATGTCAACATTTTACAATATTACAATTACAATTTTTACAAATTTTTATAGTTTTACAATTTAGTAATTTTCTACAATTTTTACAATTTTGTACAATTTTTTTACATTTTTTTATATTTTGGCGAGATGTAGTGAGATGAAATGAGGTCCGAGGATTCGCCAAAATATTACCCGGCATTTGCCTTTTCGGTGGGGGGAACCTCGGAAAAACCCAACCAGGTAATCAAATCAAAGGGGTTGATGCCAAGGACTCGCCATAGACCATCCGGCTTCAGTCCCACGGCTGGGGAAAACCTCCGAAGAAACCAAAGTCCAAAGGGGGATCCAACCCAAGGCCGAACGCAGCTCCGGATCAGCAGCCCAGCGAGTCTGTCGACTGAGCTACATCGATGGCTCTACTAAAAGTATACAATACATAGCCAATCAGATTATTAAATTTACAAACGCAAACGATCATTCATCAATTGAGCTATATGTATAATAAAAACAAGTAAGTTAATTAAATTTAAGGCATATACAATTCAACCAGTTGTGATATACAGAAATTGATAATACATATCATGCAAACTACTTCAAATTACAAACACAAACAATTTATCAGTAGAGCTATATAGATTACTATTCAATTTAAAGCATATACAATTCATCGGCCACAACTATACAAATATATACAATACAAAGTAGCATACTTTCATTAAGCTATACAAATTTGTGCAATTAATATCAAGTAGATTAATTCAATTTATAATCATAAACAATTCATCAGTTGAGCTATACATATTACCATTCAATTTACAATTCATCTCACTACATCTCGCCAAAATGTAAAAAAAATGTAAAAAAATTGTACAAAATTGTAAAAATTGTAGAAAATTACTAAATTGTAAAACTATAAAAATTTGTAAAAATTGTAATTGTAATATTGTAAAATGTTGACATGTTCCACATCTTAAAGCTTCATTGCTCATGTAAGATCTATGGAATAAAATGAATGAATGAATGAATGAATTGATTCTATTGGTAAAAGTTCACAAACCTCATTTCATTTTCAATACACAGAGTGATTCGAAAGTCGCGCGACATAGGACATCTCCGTTAATTAGTGTTAGTACAAAAAATAGTTTCACGTAAATGTTTTAGATATTGGTATATGTAGTTCATGTGCAACATTAATTTAAAGAAAATCGCAAGAACCATTTTTGAGAAAATTGCAACAAACTTGTTCGCGTTTCAAGTAAAGTACCAGTTTGGTTAGGAGAAACGCATCAAAAACTTAGGTGTCGCATCTCTGGAGGATACGAAACATAAATTAGAAATGTAGTTTGGGTATAGATTTTGAAAATAGTAAAAATATAACATCTGTGACAACTGGAATGGCTGATTGACGAACGAGTGAGCAAATAGCTTGATAGCCGGATGAGTGAATGAATTGATTGACATAATAAATAATAATTAATTGACGGATAAGCTGAATAATTAAAGCTCTGAATTATTACAATGCATTAATAATTGAACTACTACAAAAACATGCTTTTGGCACATTTAGCATTAATTGGAGGAAATAAATGAGTGTATGGATTAATGGCTAATGAATGAAACTGGCCATTTCTGCGGAACAAGTTCCTGTATACGAGGGGAAGTACGAAATTATAAATGATGATCGAGATGAAAATATTTAAACAAATGCATACACCCTTGAGGGGAGTTTGAAAGAGTCATAACGATAACAAGCTGATAACTGTAATTTATTAACTAATTAGACAAAACTGTGTGGAGATGTATGGCCTTGGTTTCTGATAATCCCGCAGCTTACAGCGGGTAATGCGCTGTGGTAAATACTGCACCTGTTTTCCCCCACTCTTTAGTTTTATTAAATCCCCTCCTCCCCTTTATAAGGGTGGCTGATATTGATAGCAGGCAATTATTGTCATTATAGCCTATAGGGAGGGCTTACTGTCACTCCATGATCATAAATCAGGGGGCACGGTGCTGCCCTCTGCTCCATCTAACTTGATAAACTCTCTCCATAAACTGTTCTTGCTGCAACAGAATCTTCAGTGAGTCAATATAAAGAGCCGGTTTCCTACTACAATCTGGTCTTAATCTTCAGCTCAGTGTTTCACAAGAGATTACAGGGATTTTCATAAAAGTTACATGCCAACTTTTTACACTATCAGCTGTTTTTCTTACTGTTTACCTGTGGCTGAACATCTCTAATAGAGACGAGAAATATCAGCTGATTGCCGGTCTGACGCCCACTTATTTATTTATTTATTTATTTTTATTAAATAATGAATGAATTTATTTATTTATTAATGCCGATAACAGGGCAAAGCCCCAATTACAACAGACAGTACAGATATTTGTTTACAAAAAAAAACATAGATAACATGAAAATATAAAAAAAAGAGCTGAAACAGATACAAGTGTAAATACAGGGACATCACTTTATTTTTACCAACATTTTTAACATTAACCTGGCTGTACTCCGAAACACTGTTACCCCCTTCCATTACAGGAGTTTGGTGTTACTAGTACAATATGTAAACAAATCATTTTACTAGCTATAGGAGGAGAGAAAAGTAGTGTATCCATTTATGTTACAGAGAAATACAGTATTACGATTTTCAGTTTGATCATTACTTTTACATTATTTTATAAAAAAAAAGTAGAATAGTAATTTTTTTCACAAACTCAACTCTTCAGGCGGTTATATTGATTATGTAATGTCTACTTTATTCAGCATATTACTAACCTAATTTATTCCTGAGAATTTTGTGAGCACTTCCGTAAGAAACCCCAATTTCTACAGCTAACTTCTTGACCGACTTATTAGGACCTCGCTGCATCCTTTCTCTAGCATCTTCTACAGCATCTTCTGTCACAATTAATAAAACCATTTTTTGAAATACTTTCGATTACGATTGGTATAAATCTATGATTTGCCCCACAAATTTCAGAACATTGACCTTTGTTTGCCATCATACACTTTTCTTCCTTTCTTTACACTCTGTTGCTCTAAATGTATCTACCAGATTA
Source organism: Periplaneta americana (assembly GCF_040183065.1). Lineage (NCBI taxonomy): Eukaryota > Metazoa > Arthropoda > Insecta > Blattodea > Blattidae > Periplaneta > Periplaneta americana. Next base: position 50,679,562 of record NC_091118.1, read on the forward strand.
ATGACATTTCTACGAAAATACTCCGTAATGATATAATCAGGAAATTGTAGAAAGGAACTGTTGTTCACATTCGGTTATATTGTAATTCCAGTTTCCATCATCGTCCTTCATACCTACAAACAGTAAAACAAAACTCTTGTTTAAATAATGATGTTAAGTACGGTACCATTTATAGGGTAACGTACTTTCGGTAACTCTAATCTTCACTTGTGCTCAGTCCACACAGATAAATTCAGTTATGCTACACACCATACCTGTGTGAAAATAAACTTCAATAATATAAGCACTTTCTTCTATAGAAAATGCAACATATTTCTGAAACACACTGTACTCTGTACGGTTTATTTCACTGCCAGCAACAGCGGCCGTAAGTTTGTGTGACTGACGTTAGCAAGGACATTGGGGAAAGGGGTGGGGGTCAAGTACATTCAGAAACGCAGGTACAATAAAAATTGAAGTAAAAATAAAATGATGTTCCTGTACAAATTAAAATGGAAAATGAGAAAAGGAAAGAAAAAAAAAAGAACAGACAAATAGATACTACCTAAATAAGAGGTACAGATATAGATATAAATGAAAAATACAAAATAAAATAAATGAAAAATAGTTAAATATAGATACCATACCCAAAAATGTAAAATGTAGCTATAATTGGCAAATTACAGAGTAACAAATAGCAATATTATATAAAATCAACTATCTTCGCTATATTAATAAGAAAATGTTTGTATTCCATGTAAGAAATGCAGAAATATAGATCCCATGTTTTACATATTTCATTGAAATTTGAACACATTTTTAACACTGGTGAATTTTTATGTGATGAAGTGTTTGGTTTTTTATAATATAACAATTGACGATTTCTTAAATGTGATGTTCTAGCGTAAATCTGGATTTGTGATAATATTTCGCTTTTATCCAGTAGACCGTTGAATATTTTATATAATAAAAGTTGTTCAGCAAGTAATCTACGACTGGCAAGAGACATTAAATTAAATTCAGGAAGTAGATTGTTGTACGAAATTTTGTTATGGAAGGCTGAACAATGATATCTTCTAAAATACAGATATCTAGAGAATCGTTTTTGAATTTTTTTCAATTTGATTACTATGTGATTTGCAAGTGGGTGACCACCAGTACCTCAGCAAAGGTGGACGATCATCTGACCATCACGTAGAAATGTGTGGTCAGCACGTTGATCTTTTTGATCCCTCAGCGTTGAAGCTGGTTTGCTATACCGGATTTTGCTACTCATTATAGCAGCCCATTTTCCTTACAATGTTGGATCGATAACAGTCTGATACACTAGCCGGATTTCCGTGAGAAAATTTCTTCTCCCACGAAGATTCCAACCAGCACGATTTTCGTACCTTTAGTCCCAAGCACTACGCCTTAGAGTCATTACACCGGTCTTGTCAAGGTCATTGGCCACTACGAGGGGGTTGTGGCTCACGTGGTAATCCTATAAAAAATAATCTACGATCTACAACCTTGGGATACTTACATTTATTATGTTACAATATTCTTACGTTATATGGTAAGTGTAGCATACTATACGTAAAATCAAGAACTCTGTACACATTATATTCGTATTGAAATAGATTCATACAAGCGGTTTACTTCACAACTGTAATATTAAGGGGATGTGCTACTGAATTTTCTAATTTCTGCATTTTAAGAGATGATGTATTGAAATTTTAACAGCATATAATGATCATGATTATGAATTAATCTGGAAAATTTCAATGACCTAAGTCAAGAAATTACTTTTTTTAAAAATAAAATTTCAAAATAACACGTTTATTTTTGGAAACCGTTATTTGGAATCTAAAACAAGAGTTTTCTATGTTTTTTATAGTGCATATTATAGCTGAAAGACAGCTTGTGGTAATGGAGCATTGGAATTTAGCATATGAAGCAAGGGTAATGTTCAAAATTTCATTTTTTGGAACTCAAAAATCAGAATTTGATTTATTTCACATATTATATTATATTTGCATGGCTTGTAAGTAAAATATTTTTAGAGTAAAAAAAAACTTGAAATTTCTTCAAAAATTGATATTTTTCAGTAGCGCATCCCCTTAAATATTGCACAAGAAAATATCTACTTCGAAAGTGTAGTATACTGGCTCGCAAAACTTTTGTCCGATATACTGTACAGTTTTTCTCGTTCTTCAGTTGGTATTTGTACTCACTCTAGGAGAGTAGCGTAGGCGGTAGGTAGTCTCCCCGCAGGTAACAAACCACCCCTCCTCATAACAGAAAGGTTGAACCAAGCTACTTAGTAAACTTAAAAAGAATATGTTTACTTAATGGTCTAGTGATATAGATAAATTTAATAAACGCGGCATTTTGTAGCTCGTCCTCACGCCTCAGTTCTTTGCGTTATAATGCGCTTATAGCTTATTTTTTCGGCTGTTGTCATAGTAATAACACTACGTGAATAGAATTACATTGATTAAATGTGTCACTAATAATCAATAGATTAATATTCTAAAAAATCGGTTAAATGTTTAATTAAGACACATTTTTATGGGTATGGGTATAATTTAAAACTTGATTGTCAATTATATCTCGTATAATTTATATTTTGCACACATAAAAAAGGTTTGCATATTACTCTCATATAGTAATGCAATGAAAATGTGGATCTAACGAACTAAAAAATAAGCAAAGCATATAGAAATAGCAAATGTCTGTGCTTTCAACACCAGACATGATGTTGGAACCATATCTGATACAACAAAGATGTATAGATGGAGGAATTGTCCTGTTGAAAAAAAAATTATATCATGTTGCAACATGCGCATGTTAGGTAGCATACAGTATTTTCCAATATGTGGATACATTGCAGGGAAGTCAAATTCTCTTCAATTTTACACAGAGTTCCTCCTCATAGTATGGAAATCCATCCCTAAACAGCGACAGAAATACTTCCACTGCGTTGCGTTGATGTTACATATTCTGGCTGGGGTCCACACCTGTGGAGTAACTGTTGGCGCGTCTGCCCAGGTGGTCCGGGTTCTATTCCCGGTCGCGGCAAGTTACCTGGTTGAGGTTTTTACCGGGGTTTTCCCTCAACTCATTACGAGCAAATGCTGGGTAACTATCGGTGCTGGACGCCGGACTCATTTCACCGGCATTATCACCCCCATTTCATTCAGACGCTAAATAACCCAGCTATTGATAAAGCGTCGTAAAATAACCTAATAAAATAAAAAAATATTCTGGCTGCACCCAATAGGACGAAATACCTGAATAGGTCCATGACTGGTGTTTGAGAAAATCTTTTAATCTGGAAATATTAAATTTTCCCATGGATATTCATAATATTCTTGTCAAAACGCGATGTTATCTATTCTATGTTTATGATACAACATGGTATTTATACGTGCAAGGAAGATGAAAATTTTCCTGGAATATTATATAATACTCAAGAGAAATAAACAACAGGTTTTAAACATTTCGGTGCAAAATAGACTCAATGTTTTATTTCTGTCGGTTACTTATACCCTTACTGCTCTAAAAGGTTGTCTTTGGTTCAATTTGCTAGGTATATACCTGCAACTTAGATTTCAAATACCTCCCTTCTCAGGACGACATGTAGAGTGGGGTATGTAGACATTGCCAACATAATATCTCACAAAGTTCACTTCCACATTATTTCATAGGACAAACGTTTTACGAGCCAGTGTACAGCACGAAAAAAAAAAAATAAATAAAACTTTCGGTATTCACAAATTGTCAAGGTTGTACTTCTTGCTTCCACTAGAAAACTGTACTATAATATTGCAATAATGATACTCTTCATAAAAGTAAACTCAATCAATAGTTAAACAAAAATAAAGAAAGTTTTATATTTTCTGAAACAGAATACAACCAATGCTTTTAGTATGTTTATTATGACAAAGGCTAGCAAACTTAACTTCGAGCAATAGAATTCTCAGCTGAGCTGTCAATCATCTGGCTATTGTAGAAGTGTCGAAATACTGTTATGGCTCACTTTGACATGCCTGTATTACAACACTATGCGGACATTGCGATCATCAGTCAGTAAACTGAAAAAAATGTCAATCAGCTTTAATGTCCGGTATTAAAAATGTCCCGTCATCAAATAATCATTATAAAAATATGTCCCCAGTCATTAAATCGCCATTATCTTAATTGCCCTTTAGACATTAAATGACCGTTACCAGGAATGCACACAACAATATTTATTAGGCCTAATGAGTAATTTAACAATGAAATTTAATACATTAATTACAGTATGATCCGTCTATGCTTATCTAACATGAATAACATTACATGTTATTTATGCATTATTTATTAATATATGTGATCATTAAGGAAATGAAAAACCGTAAGTTTTATCTTACTTGTTTCCTCATCCCTGAAAGTTAAAATTTATAAAACGATTATATTCCCGCTTGTTCTGTATGGTTGTGAAACTTGGGCTCCCACGTTGAGAGAGAAACAGACGTTAAGGGTGTTTGAGAATAAGGTTCTTAGAAAAATATTTGGGGCTAAGAGGGATGAAGTTACAGGAGAATGGAGAAAGTTACATAACCCAGAACTGCATGCATTTTTATTCTTAACCTGATAAAATTAGGAACATTAAATCCAGACGTTTGAGGTGGACAGGACATTTGGCAAGTATGGGTTAATCCAGAAATGCATATAGAGTGTTAGTTGAGAGGCCGGAGGAAATGAGACCTTTGGGGAGGCCGAGACGTAGATAGGAGGATAATATAAAATGGATTTGAGGGAGGTGGGACATGATGGTAAAGACTGGATTAATCTTGCTCAGGACAGGGACCGATGGCGGCCTTATGTGAGGGCGGCAATGAACCTCCGGGTTCCTTAAATTCCATAAGTAAGTAAGTAAGTAAGTTTGCTTATGTAGTATATATTTGTAATGTACACACTTTTCAATGTACAGTATATACTGTTTTATTTGAATGTTTCATTTATTTAACATAATATTTTAATATTGCTTTTGGTTTAAGTTAAATATATGAAACGTTACAAAAACAGTATATAGTCGTTAGTAGTGAAGTTTGTACATGAAAAATATATAAGCAAACAAGTAAGATAAAACTTACGATGTTTCACTTGATTAATGACCATATATGTCAATAAATAATGTATAAATAACATGTAATTTTTATTCGTATTAGATAAGCATAGGCGGATCATATTGTAATTAATTTATTAGTATATATCTTATCTGTCACTTATAATGTCTTTTAACCCTTTATGATCTGTTTGTTTTTTGTGGGTGACAATTTTTTCTTTGCATATATCTTGTATTTTGATCTAAGACCATGGAGAAACAAAAAAAAACAAAGCAATCCTCTTCCTATTAACAGCTGGCCAAGGAACTGACGGTTGCTGAACTTTATCGGTAAATAAGGAACTACTTCTGAGGATACCAAATGGAAACATCAGGCAAATCATAGCCTATGAGTCAGAGTAGAGAAAAGTTAATGATTCCAAATGAACTCATTCGAGCGGAAAGGGTTAAATGAAATTTAAGCTAAATTTACACTATTCTGTAAATAACTTCATTTGCTAATTTTTTTTCTGCACTACGGTCAGCATGCAGCTTCATATGATATGAAAGTACCCACAGATAAAATCAGGTGCTACGAATGGACGAATTGCATTCAAAATTTTGAATTACGTGTTCTAGAGAAAGCATTTGTCAGGAAGACCCAACACCCAACTGTGACTTGAGCTCTGAGCAGGCAAGTAAAGGCGTAATTCATGTCAGAAGGGTAAGGATGATGATGACGGTGACAACGTTATAAATACTTTTCAGCATTTTGGTATTGTGTTCCGGAAGCACTTAAGAATTACTTAATTGTAAACAATGCATTAAACCGCCACACCGACAACTTAATTAGTCAGATATTTCTAAACAACTTGTCAGATTCATCTCACAGAACGCTCGAAAAAAAGTCTGCTTTGATGTTTTTATTACAAAAATACAATAATTATAATACAACGTAACCGTAATATTTGATACCATGTAATTAGGATTATTGCTGATTAGCACTACGGTATGAAATGTCGTGATGTGTTATTAATTGTTTGATGTAGAAGCATAGCTATAACGGATTTATTTATACAGGGTCCGGCATTTAACATTTTCCATTTTAAGTTGGCAATTATGCATGCATCATTTAAGGGAGGAGGCTTTGAGCATTGTGATTGGATCTGGCGTGGCCTTAGGATTTAGTTAGGCATGGTACGTTGGCCTTTGCAGGAGTGAATTTTCTATGTAGAACATTATTTATGAAGCAAGTCAATTATGGCTGTACAGCGTGAGTTTCGGCGGATATTTGGCGATTCAATAACGTGGAATTGCACCGTCACGAAAAATAATAAGTCGGTGGGTGAGCCAATGGCGTGAAATCAAATCTGTTCAAAACAAACCTCGTGTTCATATTAATACAGCGCGGACACCTGAAAACTTTGCATATGTGAGAATGGATTTGCAGAGAAGTTCTTGTCGTTCAGTGACAAGGCTTTCCCGAATTCTGGATGTGTCTGATAGAAGCGTGCGAAGAATTCTGGACGTTATTTGCATTTCCATGTGCACATATTTCAATGAACACGCTGCGTACTGCTTTCCCCGGGCGACTTCTCTCCAGGTTCGCTGACAGTCAATGGCCCTCCTTATCCCCAGATTTCACTGCACCAGATTAATTTTTGTGGGAATAGCTGAAGGCTGAGGTCTTCGCTCGTAGACTCACTGATATCAACAGCCTCAAAAATTCAATTCGTGAGGAAATTGCTGGTGTCACGCCAGACACTTTGCAGAGAGTAATGGCTAGTGTACAAAGAAGATTACAACAATGTAATGACGCTAATAGGGGCATCTTAAGGATGTCATTTTCAAAAAATAAGGTAATAATCTGTAAATCAAAGACTATAATGTGCATAATAGTGTCCATGGTTTGTAATTACTTTAAACAGTAAATCAGTTAAGGTATTTTGAAAATGGGAAACGTTATTTGCCGGACCCTATATAATAAAATGATTAATAAATAACAATACTAACGAAATAATGGTGGGATTGTCGATAGTAATTTTGATAATTGTAGTAGTTATGAAATTACAGCGGCAATTACAGTAATTGTGAAAACGATGCACGGACTGAAAGAGTACCGGCCAAGCAACAACGTACTAAGGCGCAAATTACAATCGGAAGTGAACAATCATAATGTTGCTGTGGTTGAAAAGAAATAATTGTAAATAAAAAGGTGGTTGAATATTGTCGTTATTGAAATAATTTATCTAATATCTTTGAAAGGAACTGAGCCAGTGAGATATAATAATAATAATAATAATAATAATAATAATAATAATAATAATAATAATAATGGGCTGCCGGATAGCTCAGTTGGTAGAGCAGACTGGAAGGTGCGGGGTTCGCTCCCATGTGGTGACAGGATTTTTTTCTCGTTGCCAAACTTTGAGAACGGCCCCGAGGTTCACTCAGCCTCCTATAAAATTGAGTACCGGGTCTTTCCCGGTGGTAAAAGGCGATCAGAGCGTGGTGCCGACCACACCACCTCATTCTAGTGCCGAGGTCATGGAAAGCATGGGGCTCTACCTCCATGCCCCCCCTCAAGTGCCTTCATGGTATGTTACGGGAATATCTTTACCTTTTATAATAATAATAATAATAATAATAATAATAATAATAATAATAATAATAATAATAATAATAATGTGCTTAGGAAAATATTTGGGATTAAGAGGAATGAAGTTATATACAAGGGGAATGAACAAAGTTACACCTAACGCAAAACTGCAAGCATTGCATTTTCCACCTAACATAATTAGGAACATTAAATTCAGACGTTTGAGAACAGCAGAGCATGTAGCACGCATGGGTGAATTCAGAAATGCATATAGTGTTAGTAGGAAGACCTAAGAGAAAAAGAGGCCGAGACGTAAATGGTAGCATAATATTATAATGGATTTGAGGGAGGTGGGTTGTGATGGTAAGGACTGGATTAATCTTGCTCAAGATAGAGACCGATGGCCGGCTTATGTGAGGACGGCAATGAACCTCCGGGTTGCTTAAAAGTCAATTGTAAGTAAGTAATAATAATATACCGATTTGACAAGTCTAACTCTTCTATTTCTTAGGATGTAATGTGTTGTATCATGAAGAAATAGATATCCGTATCATAATATGAAAATGTAATGATGACTGGCACAATGAGAAGAATCTTATTTTAGAAAATCGTGGGGCGCCCTCTTGCGGAGATGTCCGCTGTGTTTCAGGCGTAGAATTACGGCAACAGAGTTCATGCGATGCGAACGGAGAAATTTTGGTTCAAGAAATTAAAAAAAATGAACATGTGAACATGACTGGAATGCAATATGGTTAAATAGTACAAATGGTCAAATCACAAAATCACTATATTTTCCCACAGTTAAAGATAGACTAACCGTAAAGAATTATGAACCATCTTACATATCCACGCAATTTATGACTGGACACGGAAAATTTAATTCATATTTTGAACGTTTCAAAATTGACAACCCAAATGGCTCTTCATGTCCCTGTGAACACCCCACACAAACAGTCGACCACCTGTTATTCCAGTGCCCACTACAAGAACGCAAGAGATACCGGCTAGAAACCCACCTTAGCATATGCGATACGACTTTCTCACCACCAATTACAAAAGTTCTTCTGAAGCAATGTTGCATAAAGGAATTTCACATATTTATTACAGGTGTATTTAAGACCTTGTAGAAATAACAGTATTTAGTAACAGTGTCCTATTTATTCTTTTGCAGCCAAATTTGTAACTTTTAAAAGTATAGTTATCATGTTGAAGTGTATGTGTTGTAAAGGATGCTTGATTTGTTGTGTATGTGAGTCATAGTTATGGGATGCTTGATTGTGTTTGTGTGACTATTGTGTATTAATTTATGATGTATGTTAGGGAAAGTTGCTTAATTGTGTTATAGAGTACCGCTATAAGAAATGTTTTGTTTATGTGTTGTAACTGTTTTCTATATGTCTCAATTGATGACTGATGTTTGATTTGCAATCGCAATGTTTAAAATACGGAATGTTTAGGTTTTTTTTTTCCATTTTATAAGCTAATTTATTTTCTTTTCAATTTGTTTTATGCTTAGGCCTAATTTTTGTGTAAAACTATAGCCCTTGCATACATATGTAAAATAGGGCTACCCCCCATTGGAGATACAATAATAACATGTGAACTTTTTTCAATTTTTATACATTACATACATGATAGAGAGATAACCTGTGTTAGTTGGGCTCGAAGTCGATCGCTCAGGAAGAAGTGGAAGGTGACCCTTGCCGCGCGAACACGATTTTGGTAACTCCAATGTGTCCCCACTCCGCTAGGAGCGCAGTGCGCGATCAAAACTTTCACAGTCGTGTTCCCACGTCCTTCCTTCTTCGAACCGTATATTATGGCGTTCTCAGTTTCTATAACAGCGATGTTTCTGGTTACACATTTTCTTTACGTCTAACTCCGAAATCCCACTTCTGAGAAATGTGGGATAGAAGTAATTCTACATAAAAAAGTAGGGAAAGGAACCATAATGAAGTACTATAAATTGATGGCAGTGTAGAAATTCTTATATGGTAGCGAAACACGGACAGTAAGAAAAATAGGTGTATCAAGACTACAGGACACAAAATGAAATTTTATTTCTGAGAAATTCAGCAAGATATAGGCTGCTCTATTAGGTAGGAAAAGGAATATTGAAATTAGAAATGAATTTAAACTTTGACACCCCACATAACATAATCAACAAATACAGAAACTTGTGGACGCAGCATGTTGAACGGATGGACGAGGAAAGAATCGGTAAGAAAATAATATTTTGCAATTCATTTTGATTAATTTTCAGAAAAGTCTATGATATATAATACGAATATTTATTTTCAGTCAATGACTTTACTATTAATATATGTAAGGTGCAGGTCCTTACATAATTTAATATTGTATGAACGTTTTCGTCGGTTTCATACCAACATCATCAGATACAACATTCTATATAGCAATATCATCACTAACGGGTACATATGTCTCTACAAACCAAAATACAATATATAATAATAAGCATACAATATGATAAAACATGATAAAAACATACATCACTAGGATATAAATGTGCCTTTCTTGTGTGACCTGCAGACATATTTGTACAAGTATTGTAATCACATGTGTGCTTTTAATCATTTGGCAGTAGGGTATAGTCACACAAGAAAGACACATTTATATCCTAATGATGTAGTTTTCTATCATGTTTTATCATATTGTATGCTTATTAATATATATTGTATTTGGTTTGTAGAGACATATGTACCTGTTAGTGATGATATTGCTGTATAGAATGTTGTATCTGATGATGTTGTTATTTGATTAATCGCTTGATGTGTAACAGGCAATAGCCTCTATACAGAATGGAAGTGTTACTCAAGAAACGTTGAGAGCAACCTTTAACTATGAGAAAACCTATATTATAGCCTATTTTGTTGTGAAAAGCACGGTTAATTAGATAATTAAGTTCAAATGTTCAGCAGAGCCGTAACCTTGCGTGAACTTCAATGTAAACAAACCATAGGCTACCACCGGGCATAACTTCTTGGGCACAAACTGTAAACTTTCCACTAATATGATTCTAGACTTCTAATATGCAACATGAATTATTCATCCTGATAATTAGCCTTGTTGTTTTACTTCCACCCTGTATTTACAGAAAAGCATAATTACAAATGTAAATGTCATTTCAACCGTAATATGATAGGAATATTTAATAAAGAGTTTGTCATAGTTACCAATTCATCGTCCCTTCACAGCCTTTGTCATTGAAAACAGACATATTATAAAGAATTGAAATTCAAATTACTATATAAGCTGTAATTTAAATCAAAATTCCAATAAACACTTTCCATTACAATAATCACTTTATGTGATTATAATACAAAATGGATGATAAATAAAGTATTATTATTACCCTGCTTGGTTACATTGTGTCAATTACAACAGATCCATTACACTGAAACATATTTTGAATAATATGGAAGTCAAAAGGAATTTGAAATAATTAATACAAATCAAAGTATTTGTGGCTGTGACTAACCTCTGTTATCGTAAAGAGAGAGAAATAATTACAATAACAGTTTTGATTTAATTAATCTGTTTATAGCCTTTGTAGTTTATAAAGGACGAAAATGACTACATTTACATATTTAGTATCCCATGCTCTCTGAAACATTCAACGTATTTTAAAAGCAACATTAATTAAAGAATAACGTTTATTGTTGTTTATAACATGGATTGCCTCCATTTGCTGTTGATTTGCATCGGCATGTTTATCCAACGGTTACTGTAGTTAATTAATGTTATTCATATGGTTCCACTAACCAGACAGAAGTTCTCTGCTGTACATTTTCGCATGAAATTCTGGCCGGATATAACGCTGCATGCATTATGTAAACGCGGTGGTGTTTAAATCGTAATTGGAATATGAAGTATTTTGCGCAGGAAGTTCCTGTAATATGTCCCAGCTAATAATCCAATTAGGCGATTAGTGCGTGGGGGTGTGGTGTCGTGTTGTGCGGGTAACAGCAGGGCGCGTCGCAGGGGCATAGGATGTCCATCCTTCCCGCTCACTGTTGGGGAGTTCAGAGGTGTGGAGGTGAGGGAATTGACCCCGCGGCTGTTTACTTGCTGCGACTAACTACAGTTGGGAACAAGTGAACTTATTAACTGAATTATCATTAGCACCATTCACAACATCATTGTAAATATTATCGTCATAATGAACTTGCTCATTATCATATTTTATTTTCTGCGTGATATTTGTCCGCATAGTTTTCCTTTATGTTCTATCGTAATTGTTTCAGTCAGAATTGTCCTTGTTTTCGTCAGAATTGTCTTTGTTTTCGTCAGAATTGTCCTTGTTATTGTCAAAATTGTCCTTGTTTTTGTCAGAAGTCTCCTGGTTTTTGACAGAATTGCTCTTGTTTTTGCATAATTATCTTTGTTTTTGTCAAAATTCTGCATTTTTTAGTCAGAATTCTGCTTGTTTCATCTGAATTGTTTGTTTTTGTCAGATTTGTGCTTGGTTTTGCCAATTTTTTGATAGAATTGTGCTTGTTTTTGTCAGAGTTGTCCTTGTTTTGTCACAATTTCCTTGTTTTTGTCAGTTTCCCTAGTTTATGTTAGAATTGTCCCTGTTTTTGTCAGAATTGGCTTCTTTCGTGAGAATTGTCCTTGTTTTTGTAATAATTGCTCCTGTTTTTGTCGTAATTATCTTTGTTTTTGTCAAAATTATGCTTCTTTTAGTCAGTATTCTGCTTGTTTTGTCACAATTATTGTGTTTGGTTTTGTGAAAATTGTTTTTTTTTGTCAGAATTGTGTTTGTTTTAGTTAGAATTGTGCTTTTTTGTTATCGTTGCACTTTTTTGTCGTAATTATTTTTGTTTTTTGTCAAAATTATGCTTGTTTTAGTCAGAATTCTGCTTTTTTTGTCACAATTGTGTTTGTTTTTGTGAAAATTTTGCTTTTTGTCAGAATTGTGTTTGTTTTTGTCAGAATTCTGCTTGTTGTTGTCAGAATTGTCCTTGTTTTGTAAGAATTGTGTTTGTTTTTGTCACAATTATCCCTGTTTTTGTCAGAATTGACTTCTTTTGTGAGAATTGTCATTATTTGTCGTCAGAATCCTAATTTTTCTTCAAAATTGGCTTTATTTTTGTCAGAATTGCCCTTTCTTTTGTCATAATTGTCCTCGTTTTCGTCAGAATTTTTTTTAAGTATAATATTATTTGTAACAGGTCACCATCTTGTATGCATTGAGAGTAAACATGTCTGTTGTTATAGTAACAGTACTGCTCAATATTTTGCTACCCGTTGCTTGTATATGCGCTTCCATTTCCGCTGCAAATTCTCGATATTTTAAATTTTCTCTCTTCATTCAAATTGACTAGCGATTTTTCACAATTTAACTTGTCGACTTCTGATTGTTGCACAATTTAGATTGCAGACTGGTTAGTTGCGAATCGTTTGACACCACTACCTACATTCCATCTCTTCGTATTCTCGACTTACGCTGCTTCGGCTGCTTCGTGCCTGAACTTTTCCCGCATATCGCTAGATGACTTTATCCGCTCTAAAGGCTGATGCACGATAAACCGGGAACGGAAACGAGAACGAGAACGTAAATAATGTTAAATACATTTATTTTAACATTATTTCCGTTATCGTTCTCGTTTCCGTTCCCGGTTTATTGTGAACCAGCCTTAACTCAGTTCATGTTGGATACATTGATCCTTTGTCGATCTCCGTTTAGTTCATTGGAATATGTGGCGTAGTTTAGAAATTATAGGTGCAACAAAACTGGTCTGAAAATGTGTCTGTCGACTTTCTGGGAATGGCATCCTATTACTGGACCGAACTGTTAGACATATCCGCGTCAAAAAAATATGTGGATAGTGCGGAATGTTTTTTACGAAAGGGACCGGAACGGGTAAATTTGCCTCTACTTTGATGTAGGTGATGTTAAATTTTGGACAGGAACTGAATTCATAGTATCACTGCGATGCGTTTTCATGGAAAGTGTCTGTATGCTGCTCATTGTTCCGCAGATGAATAAAGTCCATTACCTGAGTGACATGAAATTAATGTATTCGTCGCATTATATCGAGCTGCCGTGGATACAGTAATAGGTTGCCACCGTGTGTTGATGAAGTACAGACAACATGCAGCGGATCAGAAAATTATACTGAGTGGGATGACACTACTGCTGTTAGCAAGGTCAGGTTTGCGAATGTTTTCGCTACCGTTGATTCGTAGGGTTTCTGCGCTCGTTCTTTGTTGGCGGTTCAGCAAAATATATAAAAGTCATTTCCAAACAGACTCGACAAACAGAATTACTGCAGCCTACATATTGGATATACCCACAATCCCTTTGGGGAATGATTATTTACAGTTCACTGAGAAATGGATGTAAAGTAATCAATGTTTTTATTGAGTGGGTAGGCGAATATGTGGAGGAAGGGACGAGGAAGGAGGAGGAAAGGAAATACGGAATGGATATATGGAGAGAGGATGGAAGAATTGGATGAAAGGAAGAAAAAATTGATGAAGGACGGAAAAAAATTGATAAAGGAATGAATGAAAGAAGGTGGTAATGGAAGGATGGAAGACTGGAGGGAATGGACGAAGACAGGAATGAAGGAGGGAATGGACGAAGGATGGAGAGAAATAGGGATGGAAGAAGGAAGAAGGAAATGGAAGAAGGAAGGAGGGAATGGAAGAAAGAAGGAGGGAATGGAAGATGGAAGGAGGAAATGAAAGAAGGAACGAGGTATGGAAGAAGGAGAAAATGGAAGATGGATTGAGGGAATGGAAGAAGGAAGGAGGGAATGGAAGAAGGAAGGAGGGAATGGAAGATGGAAGGAGGAAATGAAAGAAGGAAGGAGGTATGGAAGAAGGAAAAAATGGAAGATAGATAGAGGAAATGGAAGAAGGAAGGAGGGAATGGAAGATGGAAGGAGGAAATGGAAGAAGGAAGGAGAAAATGGAGGAAGGAAGGAGGAAATGGAAGAAGGAAGGAGGAAATGGAAGAAGGATGAAGGGAATGGAAGAAGGAAGGAGGAAATGAAAGAAGGAAAGAGGAAATGAAAGAAGGAAGGAGGGAATGGAAGAAGGAAAGAGGAAGTGGAAGAAGGAAGGAGGGAATGGAAGATGAAAGGAGGAAATGGAAGAAGGAAGGAGGAAATGGAAGAAGGAAGGAGGGATGGAAGAAGGAGAAAATGGAAGATGGAAAGAGGAAATGGAAGAAGGAAGGAGGGAATGGAAGATGGAAGGAGGAAATGGAAGAAGGAGATAATGGAAGAAGGGGGAAGTGGAAGAAGGAAGGAGGGAATGGAAGGAGGAAATGGAAGGAGGAAATGGAAGATGGAAGGAGGAAATGGAAGAAGGATGAAGGAAATGGAAGAAGGATGAAGGAAATGGAAGAAGGAAGGAGGAAATGGAAGAAGGAAGGAGGGAATGAAAGATGGAAGGAGGGAATGGAAGATGGAAGGAGGAAGTGGAAGAAGGAAGGAGGAAGTGGAAGAAGGAAGGAGGAAGTGGAAGAAGGAAGGAGGGAATGGAAGAAGGAAGGAAGGAATGGAAGATGGAAGGAGGAAATGAAAGAAGGAAGGAGGAATGGAAGAAGGAGAAAATGGAAGATGGAAAGAGGAAATGGAAGATGGAAAGAGGAAATGGAAGAAGGAAGGAGGAAATGAAAGAAGGAAAAAGGAAATGAAAGAAGGAAGGAGGGAATGGAAGAAGGAAGGAGGAAATGGAAGAAGGATTAAGGGAATGGAAGAAGGATGAAGGGAATGGAAGAAGGAAGGAGGAAATGGAAGAAGGAAGGAGGGAATGGAAGAAGGAAGGATGAAATGGAAGAAGGAAGGAGGAAATGGAAGAAGGAAGGAGGAAATGGAAGATGGAAGGAGGAAATGGAAGAAGGAAGGAGGGACTGGACGAAGGAAGGAAGGAAATGAACGAAGGAAGGAGGGACTGGACGAAGGAAGGAAGGAATGGACGAAGGAAGGCGAAGAGGAGGGAATTGACGAAGGAAGGCGAGGAGGAGGGAATTGACGAAGAAACGCGAGAAGGGAATTGAGGGAGAAAGGAGAGGAGAGAATGGACAAAGGAAGGAGAGGAGAAGGTAATTGACGAAGGAATGAGAGGGACGGGAATGGACGGAGGAAGGAGAGTAGGAGGGAATGGACGAAGAATGGGGACGAGGAGCGGATGGATGAAGGGGAGGAAGATGGAATGGACAGAAGGAGGAGAGATGGATGAAATGAAGGAAGAAATTAGAGGAGGGGATGAAGGAAGAAAGGAGGAAATGGACGAAGGACAGAGAGAAAGAGCGAATGACGCAAGAAAGGAGAGGAGGAGGAATGGATGAAGGAAGGAAAGAAGGGAAGGGGAGGAGGAAGGAAGGAGAGGAAGGAATGGACGAAGGAAGCAGAGGAGGGAATGGACGAAGGAAGGAGATGAGAGATTGAAGGAGGAAAGGAGAGGAGGGAACGGAGGAAGAAAGTAGAGGAGAAGGGATTGGACGGGGGAAGGAGAGAAGGATAGAATGGACGAAGGAAAGAGCGGAGAAAATGTAGAAAAAGGGAAATCGTTGATGAAACGAAAACAGGGATTAGTGAAAGAATGAACGTAGGAAGTAAAGAATAAATGGTTATACGGAGAAAATGTGAAGGAAATGGATGAGAGAAGGAAAGTGAGAAGGAGAGAATGAAAAAAGAAAGGAGAGGAGGAAAAAATGGGGAAGGAGGAATTGGTTGATGGAAGTAAAAATGCATTATTAAAAAAATGAACTTTGGAAGGAAAGAAGGAATGGTTGTAGGGAGAGAGTGGGGAAAAAATGGATGAAGGAAGGTGAGGAGAGAATGAAAAAAGAAAGCAGAGGAGGAGGGAATGGAGGAAGGAGGAAGCAAAAATACGTCAGTAAGAGGATGAATGATGAAAGGAAAGAATAAATGGTTATAGGGAGAATGAATGGAAGAAGTGGATGAGGGAAGGAAAGCACTGGTCAATGAAGCCGTATACCTTATTAAAATCACCGTATATTTAAGATATTTGAATAATAATAATAATAATAATAATAATAATAATAATAATAATAATAATAATAATAATAATAATAATTCACAAGCGATTAGAGAAAACACTGGAATTTTACTTGAAACAAGTAAAGCCATAGGTTTGGAACTAAAACCCAAAAAGACAAAGTATATGATTATGTCTCGTGACCAGAAGAGGTTGAAAAATTCAAATATCTTGGAGCAACAGTAACAAATATAAATGACACTCGGGAGGAAATTAAACGCAGAATAAATTTGGGAAATGCCTGTTATTATTCTGTTGAGAAGCTTTGTCATTTAGTCTGCTGTCAAAAAATCTAAAAGTTAGAATTTATAAAATAGTTATATTACCAGTTGTTCTGTATGGTTGTGAAACTTGGACTCTCACTCTCAGAGAGGAATAGTAATTAAGGGTTTTTGAGAATAAGGTTCTTAGGAAAATATTTGGGGCTAAGAGGGATGAAGTTACAGTGGAATGGAGAAAGTTACACAACGCAGAACTGCACGCATTGTTATCTTCACCTGACATAATTAGAAACATTAAATCCAGACGTTTGAGATGGGCAGGGTATGTAGCACGTATGGGCGAATCCAGAAATGTATATAGAGTGTTAGTTGGGAGATCGGAGCGATAAAGACCTTTTGGGAGGCCGAGACGTAGATGGGAAGATAATATTAAAATGGATTTGAGGGAGGTGGGATATGATGATAGAGACTGGATTAATCTTGCACAAGATAGGGTCCGATGGCGGGCTTATGTGAGGGCGGCAATGAACCTGCGGGTAGCCTACCTTAAAAGCCATTATTATTATTATTATTATTATTATTATTATTATTATTATTATTATTATTATTATTATTAGTATTATTATTAGAGTGCGATATTATTTATCTGTGTAAGGTATACGAAACATTGTAATTTTCGCATTATGTGTTTATGAAGTTTCGTGAAATGTCGGCTACTTCGATCAGTATATTGTGTAATAGCTTAGTTCTCTCGCATGAGTTGCAATTGAGACGTCTGCTTGTTCTAATGTAAACCCGGAATACACTGAATTATTTTGAATACAGAAAGAGCTTCATGACACCATTTAGTGCAATGTGTAGTTTCAGCGTAGCCCTGAGCATAATTTCGAAGCGAAACGCGTGCATTACGTTTTTTATACGCCGAAACGTAACTCAATAAAACAACAGCACCTATTTCCTGGTACGTCAGAAGCTCCTATTTGCTAGAGGCGGTCTTCAGATTTTATTGGCACTAAAAATAAAGCAATTCTGGAAGTTGTGCTCTATCAGAAAATAAAGCGTTGCTAAATTTATTAACCATGTCAAGCTTCTATCGCACTGCAGCGAATGCCTTATTGCGCCATGTCAGAGTAACGGAACAAGAGATTTGCTTTGTTTTTGCTTTTACTGGCTGTACGCTATACAACTCCGAATGCACTGCAGCCTAACGGGTCACCGTGTGTGAACACAGTCCTATTTCGTTTCCAGGTTTGTCTGTCCCGCATAAATATGTGCATTTATCATGATGTCCACAGTTTGGAACAGTACCCTTTTGTAGTCATAATTCTCCGGTTCATGGCATCCTGAAAACGCCATTCTGTTATCAGTATCACTTTCGAAGATTGTTCTAGTCTAGTGTCTCTTTCAGCCACTACCTCTTCACTATCAGTTTCATTTCTGCAGTTGCTTCAAGCCTATCGCGTATATACCTACTGTTCTTTCTTCCTCGTGTCTATTTTGTTTCACACTCTGTTTCCTTTTTAAGTTTTCTTCATTCATATTCCTTGCAATTTACCTTCTCTTTCCTTCTGCCCTTCTTCCTTCCCTTCTCTTTAACTTGTGTCCTTTCGTCCTTTACATCTTCAATTTTTTATTTTATTGCCTTCTTTATTATCTTCCATTTCTTTTTTCCTTCTTTTTTTTTTAAGTCGACCTGGGTGACAAAGTCGGTAGGGTGCTTACCTGTACCCGACGTTACGGTTTCGATCCCTGCCCATGTCGGTGGCATTTAAGTGTGCTTAAATGCGAGAGGCTCATGACTGTAGATTTACTGGCATGTAAAAGAACTCCTGCGGGACCAAATTCCGGCACACCTGGGACGCTGATATAACCTCAGCAGTCGGGAGCGTCGTTAAATAAAACATAATTTATGATTTTTTTTCTGATCACTTATTCTTTCCTCGTCGTAATTGTTTACCTTTCCTTTCCTCATTACCCCATTCCGCTTTTTCTTTCTATTCCTTCGATCCTCTCCTTCCTGATTCCATTTTCTCTACTTTCTCCATTTTCTCTTTTCCCCTATTCTATTTTTGTTTTCTTTTTCTTTATATTTCCCTTCATTTTTCTCCTACATTTATTTCTCTCATATGTTCCCATTTCGCTCATTGCAGCTGTGTTTTCTCTTTACTACTATTCTCGCTTTAATTTTCTTTTCTTTCCTTAAATACTTTTTCTATTCTTAATTATTTTACCTCTCCTTAACTATCATCCCCTGAATTTTATTTTTTCGCCCCGATTCTCTTATTTCTCGTTAATTCTCTTAACCTTCATCAATTCTCTCTCCTCTCCTAAATTCTCTCCCCTTTCTTAAATTTTCTCCCCCTCTAAAATTTTGTCCTCTCTCCTAAATTCTCTCTCCTCTCTTTTATTATCATCCCTCTCCTTATTTCTCTTCCTTCTCCTTAATTCTCTTCCCTCTACTAAATGATCTTCCCTTCCATCTTATCGTCTCTACTTAGTTTTCGTATCTCTAGATATTATTTATTTCATCCCTTAAATTATCTTTCCTCCACTAAATTAGCTGCTCCATGTTCAATCATGCACAAGATTCCTCTCTTTGTGCGTTCTGTGACTGTACTTGTGATGTCATGATATTAAACTTATCTCACGGCCTGAAAACTGAGAAAACATCCGCTTCGAGGAAGAATTAATCCTCCTGCAACCCCGTCAGTATTTATTTGTTTAGCAGCTCGCTATAAACTTCTAGCAGATACTGTAGATTTAGGCAATTGAGATGAATATGATGCTGGAGATTTTGTTTCAGGAAACTGCCTTATTTTTGTATTAATCAACACTTCCATGTGTTCTGACTATACGACTTTCTGTGTGAAAGATTCTTTTCTATTTGTGTGTGTGTGTGTGCGTGTGTGCGTGAGTGTCCGCGAGCGCAAAAGATCAATAACCGTAATAGTAAAGAAATGGGTATAAAGGTGGCTGGGTGGACGGATAGGAATTATGGTAGAAATAAAGAATGGCAATGACTAAACGAAGGCCGGAGAAAGAAAATAAATTATTAAAGAGTGAATAAATACACCTAGAAATAATGAAAAGGGAAGTAGAAAATAACTGAGAAATCGGGGGAAAGCGAGAAGGAAAAATAGGATGAAAGGGAAGAAAGAAGAAAGAAAAGAAGGATGAGATTAATGGAGGATGACAAAGAAAGAAAAATTAATAAGATATGAACTAAAGGAAGAAATTTGAACGATATACAAAAAGATAAACAAAGTGAGAAGGAAAATAAAAACTGTAAGAATACAAAGAAAAATACAAACTAAAACAAAAAAGTAGAGATAGAGAAATAAAAAGGAGAAAATGTTGCAAAAATATCAATTAATGACAGGAAAGGAAGATCATTAAAGAAAAATAAATCAATAAGGAACGAGAATTTCGAGGACTTAGGCTACTCACAGGATTTCCTTGACATAAATTCGAAAATTTTTATATACGTCACTTTACTGAGTCGGTGCTTACGAATGTTTCGGTGATTACGTAAGCACCGGTGATTTTTAATGTGTCGGTGACTGGAATGTATCTCTGAAAGTGAGGATAGGGAGGATAGGGATGTTGATGGTGGTGATTATACTAATAAGGGTTTACGGATCTAATTGGCACGGTTTTTGGAATCTAACTTTTATGTGAGTCCGAATTCTAAATGTGGCAGTAGAGCAAGTTAACAGCTTCAAATAATTGGAATGTAATATAAGTAATAACATTAACTGCTGCTAGGAAGTCAAGAGGAGGATAGCAATGGCCAAGGAAGCTTTTAATAGAAAAAGGAGCATCTTCTGCGGACATCTGGATAAAGAACTAAGAAAGAGACTAGTGAAAGTGCTTTGTGGCGAGTGTGGCATTGTATGGAGCACAAACATGGACATTACGACGAAATAAAGAGAAATGACTAGAAGCATTTGAAATGTGGATATGGAGAGGAATGAAGCGTGTGAAGTGGACAGACAAAATAAGAAATGAAGTTGTCTTGAAAAGAGTGGATGAAGAAAAATGATGCTGAAACTGATCAGAAAGAGAAAAAGGAATTGGTTGGGTCACTGACTGAGAAGAAACTGCCTACTGAAGGATGCACTGGAAGGAATGGTGAACGGGAGAAGAGTTCAGGGCAGAAGAACATCTTATCAGATAGGCAACATTAAGATATGTAGGTGGATCATATGCGGAGACTATGAGGAAGACAAGGCATAGGAAAGATTGAAGAATGCTGGGTTTGCAGTGAAAGACCTGCCTATGGGCAGAACACGAATGTATGTATGTATGTATGTATATATGTGTGTGTGTGTATGTATGTATGTATGTATGTATGTATGTATGTAATATTATAATGGAATTGTACCTGTATTAAAGTTTCATTCTTTAGTTAGATTTGTAAAATGAAATATACATAGCCATAGCCTATCAAGTCATTTCAACTTCGACACGTGTGCCAACTTACCCCAACTATGATGGCATTCTTCCATAATTTGGCAGCGAATTGTTAGTACAGTAAAATAACACACGTCATATTTCAGTGTTTATTTCTAATAATGATATTCAATGACTCAACTAAAGCCTATAACGCAAAAGTGTTACATGCATCACTGAGACTGAAATTCTGCGCTGACCTATGGACCGAAGCTACCAACGGATTTAATAAACAACTTTAATATGGGAACGACTGAAGAGTTTTATGATGGCTTGCATCAGAACAAGAGTCTTATTTCCAGCATTGCAAAAATAATCAGACAGACGGTGAAGTACATAAATTGCTGAAACTCGAAAACAAGGTGAATTCATACATACATTTACACGAGCATCAATGTTCATGGCCTCCGTTACACTGCGCAGTACTTCCCGCATATTATGGTACAACTTCTATGCATTCTAATTGCAAGGTCACAAGTTAATAAAACTTTACGATGTTGTTTTTGACGTTTCTCTCAATTTTGCCCATATGCTCTGCAGTAATATATGTATGAACTCCGGGAGTTATTTACTGCCAGGCGTCCTCAGATATCACTACTGTGTGCTGGATGAAGTCATATTAAGATACTAAACTTCTATCAGCACCACAGACTTATAAGCCATATCCCATATGACTCAGAGAACAAACAGAATGTGTGTAATCCTGTCGGTTTTGTACGATAAGGACGTACAAGATACGAATTAAAATTCGATGGAAGAAGTGAACAGAGGAGAAGTGTTAGAAAGCGTTTTCCGATATCGCGATTATGTTAGAATCTCCAGAGAAAAGTATAAAATAATTACCGATTTAAAATAATAATGATAATAATAATAATAATAGGTAATAATAATAGGTAATTTTTATTTATTTATTTATTATTAATATTTGTGTGCTGAACAACAGCCAGAGGCCAATTATAGTTAAGCACAATACACAAACAGTAGATACAAAGGTGCTAAAACAAAATAAATAATATCTTAAATAAACAAAAACATACATAAATAAAATTGAGAACAAGAACAGTAAATACTAATAATCAAAACGAAACTATACCTTAAAAGAATCTAAATTATGCCCATGCAAATTGGCATATTTTATGCATCTACAGACTGGAAAAAGTGATTTTGAATTTCTGTTATAAAAATGTTTTTGAAATCTTAAACCTTTTGTAGGAATACGAAGGCTGATATTGTTTATGATGGACTCACAATCAATATCACCCTTAATAACTTTGCAAAAAAATTGATTATCAAGATTTTGACGTCTAGAATAAAGACTACAACAGTTAAAATATTTACAGGTAATCTCATGGTTAAAGTCAGAGGAATTGGGTATAAATCGAAAAGCACATAAGGAAATAAATTTCCTTTGAATATTTTCCAATTTAACCGAATCAGTTGAAGTAATGGAATTCCAGGCTACAGATGCATATTCAAGTTTAGATCGAACCAAAGTAAAGTATAGAGTTAATAGTAACTCTGGAGTAGAAAAAGAATAAGTTGTAGACCTTATTAAACCAAGCATTCTTATTGAATGATTATAAATATATTGAACATGATCATGAAAGTATAATTTAGAATCGAGTAGTACACCAAGATCTTTAATAGAATTTTTCCTAATAATACAGACGTTATTAAGAGAATAATTAAATTTTATGGAAGTAGTTTTTCGTGAGTACGAAATGACAAAAGTTTTTGTTTCATTAATTTTCATTCCATTATTGTCAGACCAAAGTTCAATAGAGTTAATATCATTTTGAAGAGTTAGGCAATCGGCAGAACTATTTATTGAGCGAAAGATTTTGAGGTCATCAGCAAATAACAGGTAGTGTGAACTTATTCTTTTACATATGTCATCTATAAATAATAATAATAATAATAATAATAATAATAATAATAATAATAATTACTACTACTTATGGCTTTTATGAAACCCGGAGGTTCATTGCCGCCCTCACATAAGCCAAACATCGGTCCCTATCCTGAGCAAGATTAATCCAGTCCCTACAATCATATCCCACCTCTCTCAAATCCATTTTAATATTATCCTCCCATCCACCTCTCGGCCTCCCCAAAGGTCTTATTCCCTCCGGCTTCCCAACTAACACTATATGCATTAATGGATTCGGCCATACCTGCTACATGTCCTGCCCATCTCAGACGTCTGGATTTCTTCTTCTTCTTCTTCTTCTACATCATGGAATTAGGCCTTAGACCTGTTTCCACATCAAGAGATCGAGTCTCTCCACTTTGTCATCGTACGCCCAACATTCCTTCTACCTTTAGGTTGGTAGTGGAGTAAAATCAGTGGAAGCCTGTAGGGTGGCATTCTTTCTATGTGCTGTAGCCAATTAGATCTTAGACTTTGAATTCTTTCTGTCAGGTTAAAAATATTTAATTCTGTTCTGATCTCTTCATTATATTCCTTGTCTAATAATGTATAGCCTGCTACTGAAAGTAAGAACTTCATTTCAGCTGTACCTCTGTTCTTCTTTTATTTGATCTGTTAAGTGTCCAATTTTCGCAGGCGTATGTCAGCATTGGTACTGCCATTGTTTTATAAAATTTTAGCTTTGTGGATTTTAGTGTTTTATTTTTCAACGTTCTTCTTATAGTTCCGCACATGTTATAAAATCTATTTAATTTTATGTTTATATCGTTCTTTTGACAGTAAGATACGTTGAATCCTAGATAGTTGAAGTTATTTACCTGCTCTATTAATTTCTTATTAATCATTAGTTTGCTTCTTTTATGATTTGTAGCTTCGAAGGCCATTGCTTTGGTTTTCTTCTCAGAAATACTCATAGTATATTTACTTGCGAGTTCATTCAATTTATGAGCAGCAACTTGTGATTCGTCCTCAGTGTTATTAAAAATTACTTGATCGTCTGCGAACAGTATAGTGTTCAAGACTTCGTCATCAATTTTAAGATGAGTATTTAGTTGTTCTTGCCATTATCTAATGACATTGTCAATATATATACTAAACAGCGCAGGGGACAGTGGACAGCCCTGTTTAAACTCCTTGGTTAGTTTTTATTTGTTTATTACTGGTGTAGTCTGTTCCTATTTTTATCTGTGTTCTGAAGTATAGACTCTGAATTACTTTGGATTTAATGTTCCTAATTATGTCAGTTGAAGAATACAATACGTGCAGTTCTGTGTTGTGTAACTATCTCCATTCTCCTATAACTATTATTATTATTATTATTATTATTATTATTATTATTTATGCTGGTAGGGTTAAGGCCATAGAGTCTTCACTTACATTCCATCAGGTCACAAAGTATACAAGCATTGAAAATTTAACAAAAAGTTAAAGAACAGGATACTAACATGTTACAAAAAAAAAAACAGCATAACAAAATCGACACTAAGCAACATCAAAATAATACCACAATAGAAAAAAAATAAAATACAGATCTAAAAATTGGAATGTAATAAAATGAACTCAGTACAAATAGTTAACAGAGAAAACGTAAGGAAGAATTACAACAAAATAGAATGTAATAAAATAATAATAGAAAAGAAAAAAATACGAAAATTAAATAAAATTCACAATAAAATGGGTATGGTAATAAATTCTTCTGGTGATCAAGAAAACAAAAAAGAGGAAAGGAAGGAAAAGAAATAAATACTAACTAGCTAATTAACATGATAAAAGGAGTGATAGAAAATTATCTTCCACAAAGAATATTGAACATAAGTTATCTAGGTTGCGAATTGTAAATAAAACAGAGCGTGCAAAGTAGAGTCGGAAACGTTTTTATGCACGGCATATGAGCCGATATTGGAATCTTAATGTTACGCTTCATTCTTGTAACCATAATCGGAAAAGCCTAAATGTTCTGTTCGATGGGAGCGGGGAAGGCTCTTCACAGCTTGTAAGCCAAAAATCTTTGCCACATAAATAACTAAGAATTTTATGAGAATTGAATAATTTACAATAATTCATAAGATCTCAATAAGTGAAATAAATCTTCTTAGACATGACAAGAATAATTAATATTACAAAATACGAGAATGAGAGACACTACGTTACAAAAATTTGATACTGTGTCAAATCTATAAGACAAAACTGAAGCTACACATAATAGATGCATAGAAACAAATTAACAATACAATGTCAAAATTCTGTGGTGGAGGGGATATTCCACTGAGAAGCGTTAACGGTAAGAAACTTAGAAATTATAAATAAAAAAACGAACGGAAAGAAACAAAAAGAATGAAGTTAATAACGATGACTGCCCCCTGGCTAGCCAAAAAGGTAGAACTGTAACCGGTGGAACTCTGAAGGAAGGAGAGAATAGATTAAATGATGTCTCTTAACGTTCTACTAACCAAGCTGACATACTTCAACGTTTGGACGCCCGGGAGATGTTGGGAACTACAAGAAAGACTTCTGTGGGACGGAAAATAAAAAGAAAGGTATCACAGATAAATCGAAGCCATTGGCGTCAATTGAAACTGCGTGTTGCTAAAAACAAAAGACAAAAGTAAGACCTGTTTAATATAAAATTTGTAAAATAGTGAATTGCTTATCAAAGAACCATGTAGTCTTTCGTTATAAACCGATCATTATCCAGTCTTCCTTATTTTCCAATTTCCTTTCAGTCACTCCGCACGATCTATATATTTTAATGCTGTCCATCACCTGATAACTTCTTCTGCTCTGGATTCTTCTCTTGTTCACCATTGCTAATAATATTGATATATGTTTAAATGCTTATATCCAAGGAATTGGTATACATTTATTATGCAGTTGTATTAAGTACAATATTCTTGTCAATATTTTTAAGATGTGCATATAATTGGTATAAATTAAGAAATTAGTAATTGAATTCAGTCGTCGATAAAATGTAAGGCATGTATTGTTTTTTCCTATACATCTTGATTACACAACTTTTAACACTGTATCACTTCGGAATATGTATGATAAGAACTTTCTTGTGTTAAATATTATTAACGTACCTTGTTAACATGTTTCACCCTATTTTCGGTCATCTTCGGAACTGGTCGTTGTTGGTCTTGGCACCTCTTGTTTCCTGTGTGGGTGCGTTCTTAGTGTAGAGTCAAAGAGTGTACTCGTATGTGTTTTGAAATTGAGTTGTGTGTTGAGAATATCGTTGGGGTGTGTTTTCGTGTGTCTGTATATTTCATATTGTTCTAGTGTGTTGAGTTTCTGGCTTTTTGGTTGGATGTGTAATATTTCCATGTCTGTGTTCATGTCTCTGTAGTTGTGGTTGGCATTTATGATGTGTTCTGCATATGTGGAGGTGTTTTGTAATTTTGTTATGGCTGTGATGTGTTCTTTGTAACGTGTTTGAAATGATCTGCCTGTCTGTCCTATGTAGAAGTTGTTGCAGGTGTTACATTTGAGTTTGTATTTGTTTGTTTGTGTTGTTTGTGTGTTGAGATGTTTTTTTTAGTGTTATTTGTTCTGTATGCGATGTTGTAGTTTAATTTCTTGAATGAGGTTGCAATTTTATGTGTGTTTTTGTTTTCGTATGTTAGTGTGATGTATTTTTTGTGTTCTTGTGTTTGTGTTGTATTCTTCTGTTTTTCGTGGTTTTGTTTTGTCTTACGTATTATGTTGTCTATTATGTTGAGGTTGTATCCGTTTTCTTGTGCTGTGTATTTAATTGTGTTAGTTTTTCGTTGTAATCCTGTTGGTTCATTGGTATGTTGAGTAGTCTGTGTACCATTGTTCGGAATGCAGCTTGTTTGTGTTCTGTGGGGTGGTTGGATGTGTTGTGTAAGTGTGTTGTTGTTGTGGGTTTTCTGTATACTGCGCGACCAAGGCGGGAACCGTTTTGTTTGGTGGCGCTGCGATTCGCTTCACAATACAGGCCGTGTTGTAAAGTCCGCATCAGATGCAAAATGAAGCACATGCTGGACTGCGCTCTTGTTTCATTATTATTAACACGCTTTATATGTTACAGTATATGTTCGTATATATTATAGTTAAATTTATTATTTAGTTTTTTTTATCATAAGCTTGCATATAGGAATCTACTCAGAAAACACACCACAAAATCGGTGTTCGTAAAGGAGGGAACATGAATCGAAAGTAACGTGAACTAAAGTAGGTACCGTATTTTATACAATATTTCATTTAATATACATTTCTTACCATAGCATTTTAAAGTGGCCGGACTCCGGACATCATATATGAGGAAAGCACCCGGTATAAAACAATCACAACCACCAGCATAGGCTACTACAAGTCGTTGACCTGCACTGCTATTTGTATAAACTCCTGACACGTTTACATCTTGCCAACATTTGTGGACAGTGTAATGAGTATGGAACCATATTTCGTTCAGATAAATAACGGGCTACTATATCAGAGCGTTCTATTAGATATTTCCGTTTATCTTTACATTTTTTGAATGCAAACCCCATGGATAGTATGAGTTTTCGTAAAGTTTCCTTACATCCTTTAAAACCTATCTCTCTCTCTTACAAAATTTATGCAACTTTCCTAATGTTGGAAGCTCTTTGTAGAGACTATAACATTTATGAACTTCTCTTCTTAGGATACATTTGTCCATGTCGTTTAATGCAACCTTATTTGCAGGAGGTCGTCTAACTTAGGTTGATGTCAATATTTCTACACCCTTGTCCACACATTCTTTACCTTTCTTTCTAATCCTACTAATTGTTTCCTTATTTAACTTCACAATAGCTGCAGCACGCTCTGTTGTCTTCGATAGAGGCAGGAATAAACCAGTTGCCTTTTCTTCATCACAAAACTTTATGGCATTATAAATAAGGTTCCGCGCTTGGCTACGAAACACACGTCTTCCTACATGCGGCATTGCGACCAGATTGAAACGCTAGGCATTGGATGTGACGACACTCCAGCAGTAAACATACACAGCGAGCACGGAGTTCCTCATTATGCCACGACGGTTCCCGCCTTGGTCGCGTAGTACAAAGAATTTGTATTTGTTGTCTACTTTTGTTATTGTGATGTCTAGAAAATTTATGGATTTGTTGTTGATTGTTTTTCATCCCTTTGAACAGTTGAAAGTTTACTTTTGAAATTATTGGTGCCATTCCTTCCCAACCTAATACACCATACTGAATTACTGAATGAAACAGAGCTATCAATTTCGAACTACCAAAGTCAGGTGCAGATTTTAAGTGGCAACGAAACAGAACTAACATTTTAAATGCATATTACACTAAAATTTCTTTAGAAAATCTTTACTTGCTGTCGCTTTATGAACCTTATCGGGGAACATGGCTGGAATCGAACCTCAGTCCCTTTAGTAAGATAAAATCCATTGAGTAAAATATCAACTAATAGGGAAGGTTGGAGCTTATTCATTTTTCATAAGTATGTAAATTATGCGGAATAAAATAACAAAAAAAAAAACCGTTTTGAGTTCATACGTGTCCATTCCCAAGGGATAACTTAACAGCCGTTAATTACAGCATAAAAGTCCCCTGAGAGTAGAGCGATAGGCAGCCTTGCAGCACAGGCTATGAATTTATTTACAAAAGCGCTTTGATGAGATATTGGATAATCGATATGCGAATTGAGTTAGGGCCGATTATATGAATAATCTATTTAAATGCGAGCCCGCAGCTGTGATGGACGAGTTCTGTAGATAGCACACGCACGGTCGTTTAAGCGTCGGATCTCTGGAATTGAAGTCAAAAACACGAGCAGATATAATCCCGTTAAATATTCCCGTCGGCCAATTTTATTAGCATATAAAGCAAAACCAGGTGTTGATGCTAACACGTGCTTGAATATTGCGATGTTTGGAGTCGAACCACGGGATTCCATAACGTTACAATATCTATTACAGAAAACTTACAGTTACCAAAATCAGAGCGAACTATTGTAAATTATAAATGTAAATTTAAATTGAAAAGGAAAGAGAGAAATGGACATTGAAAATTCGTAGTTGAAGAAAAATACAAAGGAAAGTTGGTTGAATGACAGGAAGGGAAGAGTATAGAAGAACATAAATATATATGTATGTAATTATTTACACTCCAAGTGGACAAGCACCCGGTGGCAGTGGTAAACACAATATAAACAATACACAATAAAATTACAATACACAATACACAATACAATTAGAATGCACAATATAATTATACACAATAATTACAATTAATAATAATACATAAAATAACCTAATTAATAAATTAATCTAATTTGACATTAAAACCTACATATGTATAGGCCCTACCTAAGTTTCACATTGGTACTGATAATAATCTTTCACTTTACTCTCATCTCACTCACTGCACTGGCACTATGAAACATTTCACTGACACTTTCACATACGGAGAATGGCAGCAGAAAGAGGAGAGGTAAAGAAAGAAAACACGACAGGAGATTTGAGGACAGCACTATGATTGCGTGTAATATGTAGGCCTATACAGGGATAAGGTAATGGAATTAGGATAAATAAATATAATAATAAGCTATGAATAACAGTAAATCCTCCAAAAATATAATAATAACAATAATAATAATGATAATGGTATTGTTTAACCTGACAGATGTAAGGCCATAGGGCCTTCTCTAACTCTCAACCCCAGCAGTAAAACTTCGGTACAAAGAACATGACAAAAAGGTAGTACCAAATATTAAAATATTACAAAAATTAAATATGAGAAACATTATACTACCTATGATTGAGGTTCTGGCTATCTCACTTGACGATATGACGTCAGAGAAAGAACAATTGTTTGTAAACATCTCAAGTCTGATTAGTGTAATATGTAGCTAGTCAGCGATGTATGCAATGGAGGGGGAAAGGAACTGGCCACCCTACCATATTATCTCTTGCCTCATGAGTGCTGCCTTATTGCTGTATTTTGTGAGGTTCAAACCTTTCTTTGGACAGTTAACTGAACAACAATCATAGTACAATGTAAACAATAAGACACTGTAAATTATATGTAAGATATAAAAATAAAGAAAAAACATAATAAAATGTGAACAGTGATGAATGAGACATAATGTATAGAAATATGAAACATTGTTGTTGTGTAGTCAACTGTTCGAAGACAGGTCTGAACCTCACAAGTGATACCAACAAGGCATCAGGTATGAGGCAACTAGGCCAGTTCCTTTCCCCCTCCAGTGAATAAATCGCCGGTTGGCTACATATTACACTAATCAATTAGTCTTCAGATGTACACAAACAATTGTTCTTCCTCTGACACATATCGTTAAGTGAGATGTACTGCTGATAATAGATGTATATAGGCCTACTTATCAGCCGGAACCTCAATCAGAGGCAAATTAAACGATAATAAAAATATATTGAAGTACAGTACATCGATAAATACAATTTTTAAGCACGCCCGCGTGCGGGCGGCGGCACACGCACAAAACTCACACACAAAAAAATATTATAGGGGAAGACTTTATAGGGTAAAAATGTAGCAAAAATAAAATGGTTAATATCACTAGAATATCTAAATGTAGACAATACGTGGAAACATACAACACTCGTCATAACAGTAAAGGCCCATTCACAATGAAAATTAAACATCACCGTAACATAAACACAGAAGTTTGCGCCCAGGCTACCAAATAGGATCATTCACAATGATTCACATAAGCATTGACATAAATTATATTACCGTAAGACGTTAACATGAAAGTTTGCACACTCCAAACTTTCATGCTTATGCTTACGTGATTTGCAAACAGAACACGATCGTGGAGCGCTGAAGTATACGAAAGAATATGAGGAAATGGCGTCGTTGTTATGTTTCCATGGTTACCAAGTATGTTTGCTGTTATGTTTATGTTCCCATGTGAATGATGGTATGACTTCTTGATTTTACTGTAACGTTTATATTCTTAAGTTAACGCTTACGTTATGTTTAATTTCCATTGTGAATGAGCCTTAAGTTAGTTTGGTAAGTCGTCATAAGATAATTTTATAACGTTGATTTAAAAGATTTCAAGGTTCGAAAACCCTTGACTTCAAGCGGCAGAGAGTTCTAGTGACGAGAAGTAGTAACAGTGAAGGATGAGGAGTACAGAGATGATGTGTGGAGTGGAATTTCTAGGGTGTTATCGCTTTGTGATCGAATATTGGTGTTACGATAGCGAGACAGAATATGGAAACGGGCGAATAAATAAAAGGAGGATCAAGTGTGCACAATTTGTATGTAAGAGAGAAAGCTAGTGAAAATGTCTTCTTTTTATGTTACCTGCGCCATGATTAGTTCTCGAAAGAAGGTGAGATATGATCACAGTATCGAACATTACTAATTAAGCGGACGGCGCGTTATGAACACGGTCTAGTTTCTGGGAGGAATCAGCCTTGAGATCACTGAACAAAACGTCGCAATAATCGAAGTGAGATAGAATGAGTGTCTGTACCGGCGTCTGTTTTAATGTAGAGGGATAATGATACAACCTTTTTAGTGAATAGAGAATGCCTTCCCACTTGCATATTTACTATGTGTATCCCAATTGGGAGCCCCTCGCCGTGGTCTAAGATTCGTCATGCCTAGGACTCGCGTTACGGAATGCGCGCTGGTTCGAATCCTCATGGGGGAAGAAATGTTCTTATGACATTTCGGCCAGTGTATGGGACCGGTACCTACCCAGCATCGTGATTCACTTAAGAAACTGTGATGTAAAGCGAAATTCTCTTACGAAAGCCAGGCACAACGGCTGGGCGGATCATCGTGCTAACCACATCATATCTCTATTCTGGTTTAATGATCGTTCACCCCTGCTTCGGCATGTGGACGTGAGGACAGCAGTCGGCTGGTCAGTCTGGGCCCTTAAAAAGGGCTGTAGCGCCACGGATTATTTTATTATTGTATATACCAGCTGAGATTAGATTCGAAATAAAGTTCGAGGTTTTTTACGGTCGAGCTAAACGAAATATAGATATTTCACTTCAAAATATGTTAAGTGAAAAATATAACTTAACAAAAATTGAAGCACCACTGACGTAGCTAATTGTAACTGGTAGGACTACAGTAGTACCTCATACTCCGCTTGGGCAATGGTTTTGATTTTTGCTTGGACTGATTACTTTATTTTTACCTACGTTTCCTCCAACTGTAAAGTGAATAAATGACAATGTTAGGACTAATCTTCGTTAGCGTCTCGCCTAATAGTATATCAGCATCACCAATTACACCAACGCTATATAGTATTCATTCCTTCATTCATTCATTCATAGTGTTCTGCTCAAGGGCAGGTCTTTCACTACAAAACCAGCATTCTTCAGTCTTACCTATTTTCTGCCTTCCTCTTTGTCTCCGCATATGATCCATACACAGTATCTTAATGTCGTCTATCTTCTGACTTCTTCTGTTCCGAACTCTTCTCCCGTTCACCATTCTTTCCGGTGCATCCTTCAGTAGACATTTTCTTCTCAATCAGTCATCCAGCCAAAACATTTTCCTCTTTCTGATCACTTTCAGCATCATTCTTTCTTCATCCACTCTT
Organism: Periplaneta americana; assembly: GCF_040183065.1. Taxonomy (NCBI): domain Eukaryota; kingdom Metazoa; phylum Arthropoda; class Insecta; order Blattodea; family Blattidae; genus Periplaneta; species Periplaneta americana. The sequence continues at coordinate 50,712,423 of NC_091118.1, forward strand.
TCCAACACAGCTTCGTTTTTTACTCTGTCCATTTCACATGCTCCATCCTTCTCCATATCCACATTCCAAATCCTTCTATTCGCTTCTCTTCACTTCGTCGTAATGTCCATGTTTCTGCCCCATGCAGTGCTACACTCCACACAAAGCACTTCACTAGTCTCTTCCTTAGTTCTTTCTCCAGAGGCCTGCAGAAGATGCTCCTTTTTCTATTAAAAGCTTCCCTGGCTATTGGTATTCTCCTTTTGACTTCCTGGCAGCAGCTCATGTTACTGCTTATAGTACATCCCAAATATTTGAAGCTGTTAACTTGCTCTACTGTCTCATTTAGAATTCGCAAGTTCACCTTGTTTACTTTCCTTCCTATGACCATGGTCTTCGTCTTGTTGGCATTTATCTTCATTCCATATTGCTCACAGCTGTCATTTAGCTCCAGTAGCATATCCCTTAGTATCACCTCCTGTTCTACTAATCATCAGCGCTATATAGTATATACGATCTCAGTTGACACTGTATAATTAAATAAACGATTTAAAAACAAGACAATGAATAAAAAGAGAGATAAACTCACAGTTCCTTATAGTGATATTTGTGTCAGGTTTCCTTACGCTACTCGCTTTCCCTCCCAATTCTCATTATATCGATACTCTTTTCCCATAGAATCGATTTCTCATCCTCTCTGAATAGCTTCCGTAGTTGAAAAGGAAAGAAAAGTGAAACAATACACATTGCTAATACCTTTCCACGGCGTGGTAACAGGCACTTTCCTTGCAGAGGATGTAGTAATGTACATCTAAATTCGCCAGCAATTGATAACTGGGTCACCAAGCCTTCATTTCACTCGAGGTCATCTCTATTAAGGATCGTACGGGCTGTACGTTTCGACTTCTTATTATTTGCCTTCCTCCTCGTCCAATAATTCACTCCCCTCACCTCCAGTGCTTGCTGAAGACGTGCGGCCGGTCATTTAGTCCCTACTTCTCATCTGAGCTGTTTCCGTTTGTTCAGGGAGAGAAGAAAGAAAGGATGGAAGGAAAAATTCTGAGTCCTTATCATTTCCACTCGGGCTGCAATGTGACAAGGCCGCTGGCTTTGGGAAGGGGATGTTTCAGGAGTGACCCAAGTAACAGCCGAGACTGGGTTATGAATCTTAAATATTAGAAGAGAGACTGGGAATTTAGATTTTTACACTTCCGGCGTAGAAGCTTTAATTATACTGCCAGTTTTCCTTAGTGCTTTCAATAACTATTTATTAAACTTGTTTCGTGGACTTCAAACTTGAGATAAATAAGTAAGGCTTATGTGGAATCATGTTGAGTGGGCCATAAAACTAAACGAAACACTATTACTAACCAAACTGTACGACAGATGCTCATAAGACAACCATTCACAGTTAAACAATGTCTCAGTGTATCGCGAGAACAGTTCATTGTCTTTCTCACAATTACATGACTGATCTATTCCAACTCATATGTACAATCATGTAGAGTAAGCCATGTAATTTAACAAAACACTAACATTAATCAGTAGGCTGCGGATTTATGCCTATATGCCTATTTTAATCCTTAACCTGAAGACGGAAGAGTTTAGGTTACATATCCATTTTAAGATATTGTATTATATCCGAATTCTATAGTGCCTATAATTGCCTATTTCACTAATAAATGCCTATTTGCTTATAAATACCTAAAATTTGCCTAAATATCCGTATTATATATTATACTTGAATTTACTGACCATTCTATCGATATTTTTTGAATCTGTAATTTCTTTCTTTTTTATCCAGCAGAGGGAAGTGATATAGAACTATCGATAATTCTGTGTGCTACGTTTTACTGCCACCAGAGCGCTGAAAAATCGAATAATTTAAAATCAACCAATAAGAAAAAAATGTATTTTGAAAGCCGCATGAATCATTGTGGTAGTTGACTAGGGTAGTTGTTTTAAACTGTGTATCCGTTTTGTGAGTTTGTGAATCGAGTATGGAGTTGAGTTTTCTGCTGTAATACTTGAAGTATACCGTGGAGATATGCCAAAGCAAAATACATCAGAAGCACTGATTGGAAAATACATTGACATTACTGCGTTCCCACTGGTTTGGTCCCCAGCTGAGATTGGATCTCTGAAGTATTGCCCCATCACTTCATGTGAAGTGGAAGGCAGTTTCTCCCAATTTAAGAACATTCTTACAGACAATAGACATAAGTTCTCATTACAACAATTGGACGAATATTTAGTTATTCACTGGCATAATGACATTCCTATAGAACCTAGTGTATAATGCTACTCTATGGTCGTCTTAGCCATTAAGAATTAGAAATTTTAGTGCATTTTTAAATGCCTATTTTAGAATTTTGAATGCCTATTTTGCCTGCCTATTTCAACTATTTTAGTGCCTAAAAATCCGCAGCTTGTTAATCAGCAATGAACAGTTTTCATTTTTGAGCTGTAAATCTTACAAACGTGGCTTATTTTATGAATATCCTTCATTATAGGCCTAATATAAAAAAATAAACTGAAGAACGAAATTAACAAAGACGGAGAACGACGACTAAGTTGGAAACAAACGACTAAGACGGAGAATAATGAAGATAAAGACGTAGAAAGACGAAGACTAAAATTGAGAGGACGGAGACTGAGAAAAACGGAAGAGAAACTGGAAACCGAAGGCAAAGAACCACGATTAGGACAGAGACGAGTGACCACGAAATGTGAATGTTAATAATGACGATTTACATTTCTAATGAAAAAGTTACACAAAATTTCATTACTCCCTGTATAATACGAAGTAGCCTGTGTTTGTGCACGTTTTATGTTAATACCGAATTAATGATTTGAGGCGTTCAGAGATAAAGTGGATCAAGTCCACGAGACGTAGTTTTGAGATGTTTTTTTTATTTATTTATTTAGCTAGCAAAGTGAGTACAAATTGAAATTATAAAACAAAATTGTTTCTAGCCACAACCGTAAGAGCCAGACTCGTGTACGGTGTGATCTTAGCCAATAATACAGGGTGCGTCAGAAAGAACGGATGGATTTCACATGGCAAGAAAATTGTAAAGATTCATCAAATCAAAAATTTATTGTTATCAACATATTCACCAATACATGCAGTTTATTTATGGAAAGAACATTATCCATATGATGTCCTTGGCTTTCAATACAGGCATCGAGGCTTTTGTGATGTTCGCCATCACTTTCACAGTCATAGCTGGTGCAATTGCCACGATTTCTTCACGAATCGCTGTCTTCAGTTCGTCCAGTGTATGTGATCGATGTTTACAAACTTACGCCTTCAAATGGTCCCAAAGAAAGAAGTCGCAGGGCGCGAGATCTTACCGTAGCCTCGGACAATCTCAGTGCAATAGATTTTCGTCCAGGTGATTTCTTCTTTAATGTTGAACCTGTGATACGAAATGAAGCCACCCACCGCAAAATTGTATTCCGAGTTGGAATCCTAGCGTGACATCCGATGTCGAAATGAGTCCTGAGTGGCGAGCACAGACTCTTCATTTTTCAAAAATGTCTCTACGATGAAAGCACGTTGTACACCAGACCAACACCATATTCTCAACTGAAACTGCATTCTATGGCTGAACCAACAGTCGTGGTCCCCCTCACTATATCTCTCTCCTCGTTGCGTATCGATAGTTTGAAATCCATCCGTTCTTTCTGACGCACGCTTTATAACATAAAATTTACAAGGACAGTTTACTAAATACAGTAAGTAACTTAATTCAAACCGATAAATAACACACAAGAGCAGAAAAAAAGAAAGAGAAAAAGAGAGAAAAAAATACATGTAATGTAATATTGGCAATCAGACAGAAGCCGGTGATATTCAATAAAATATGAATATAGTTGACAGAAATAAAAAGGTAAAAAATACAAACATCTATTAGTTAATATAATATCATGAATAATTTTATAAAGTTCTTTTTTAAAAGGTTCAATTTTAAAATATTTCAAATTTGGAAAATGGTTTGTAATTTTGTTATAAAATCTTGGGCCGAAACTATCACCATGTTTAAGAGCTGCACTTGTAGGTTCAATTAATGGGAAAGTAGACTTTTGTCTTAGAGTATGATATTCATGTCGATTATATTTATGTTTTATTTGATTTCTGTGGTAGTAAGTTAGTAAACTATATTTATAAATTTCTTCAATAGTTAATACTTTAAAATCTGTATAAATTAAATTTGTTGGATAATCCATATTTTTGGTGAGACAAATTTTTATTAATCTTCTGTGTAATAAAATTAATGGATTAAGTATAGATGATGCTACTCTACCCCAATTTATTATACCATATTGTATTAATGATTGTACAGTAGTGGCAAAAAAAAAAAACCGGACCGTAGCTGATTTCAGAGCCTTGTTCACTCAGACCACGATAGACTGGTAACTAAGACTTTCGTGGTTCGAATCCTGCCTGGGAAGGAAACTTTTTCTTGTTTCTTATTCAAATTTATTCCCAATACTTTTCGATTGCAGCGATATTTTACTACTTAATTAACTTCTTATTCCCAGAACATGAATTTTACGAGCAATCGAAAAGTATTGGGAATAAAAAAAAAATTCTTCCCAGGCAGGATTCGAACCACAAAAGTCTTAGTTACCAGTCTATCGTGCTCTGGAGTGTACAAGGCTGTGAAATCAGCTACAAGGTTCGGTCCGGTTGTTTTTGCCACTGCTGTACTAAAGCTGAAAATATTATTCGATTTAAAGTTAACTTGCTTCAGTGGATTATCTAATTTCACTAACGATAATTTTATTGCTCCATTCTCAAATTCTATACTTATAAAATATGAACACTTTTGATGTTAATTGATGCAACGCTTTGGTAACTTGATCCACTATGGCTCAGAACATCGGGAACAAATAATCTGAGCCGAAAGTGACTTGTGTCACCTACCGGCGAATACTTCGAATTAAGACTTTATCCTAGAGATGGGAACGATATATCGCTTTTTACGAAATTCCGATATTTTCGTTTCGATATAGCGATATATAGATATAGAAATTTTGATTCAATATATCGTATAATATATCGTTTTTTTCATAAATGTATCGTTTTTTTGTGGTATTATTATCACTATCAACAACAAAATCCACAGTAGACAACTCCGATAATTTCCGAGAGAAGGTGGACAGTTACATAATTGTGTAATCTCACTCAGTACCTTGTTCTAATTGGCTGGACTGGATTTCGAATCCAAACTCTTTAATATGCAGCACCAAATTCAAAATGCAGCGTGTGCGAACGTGAGACAGACCGGACGTTTATCTCAGCGCTATAGCCCTGGGTTTATCTACTACTGTTTTAATACTGTTATTAATGTTCTCCAAGGCAGGAGCAACTCCAACCTGAAAGGTCTCACCTCAAAACGGGTATCAGAACTTTTATTTCTATATTCTGAAATAAAAAGAGAAGCAAGGATTTAATACCGATGTAACATTTGTTTACGGCTATGATTTCTATGCACAACCTAGTACTGACATTCTTTTTTCTTATTATATTTTTTTAGTGCATAAAAATTCTATCCCTATCATTGACATCATTGTTGTTTGAAATGTTGGAGTGCAACAATAACTTGAAATGGGGATTTACTATAGAAGGGTTGTATCAAATCAACCTTGAAGTTTGTTAAAACTTGTAACAATCTAAGTACGGTTTACTTACATTTAAAATTATATTGTAAATTTTGTTTATTTACATTTAAAAATGATTACGTTGTTAGGTAGAAAAAGCATTATAGTGTCCTGGTTGAATCCTATATAAAATTAGAATAATTCAATCTTGTTCCAATATCAAATTATCATGATTTCACTTGACGCTTTCCCACTATATCATTTAAGCTCACTTTATCTCCAACATAATTTTTATTTAGGTTAGGACCTACATCATATGGTATTGAAAATGTATTGTTTATTGTTACAATTTTACATTTTATGCTTTTGACTGTTATGAAGTTAATGGTAAAAAGGAATATTAAAATGTAAGTAATTTTGTTGTAATACAGTAAATGTACACCTGAAAATGCAATTTGCTTCCACAATAGCGATATCGATAATCTTTCGATAAATCGATATATTTCTTGCAATATATATCGATTATCGAAATTAGTTTGCAATATATTGCAATATCAATATATCGGTATTTAATTTATTTCCTCCATCACTACTTGATCCATTACTGCTCGGAAAAGTTCCAACTTCAGATAATCATAAAAAAAATGAATTAAACTCAATTTATGAAAATTTGTGACTTCATCCATTTTAGCTTTAAACGCCACATTTACACATTCGCAAACAGAAGGTGCAATTTATTTAACAGTTTTGTATTTTCACACAATGTGACAGTAAAACCGTTTGAAAGTTCTATCTGGTCAGTTTTGTTTGAGAACAATTTATCTACATGTTCTACCTAGGAAATGAGGATAAACCCACCGCAGTATTTATTGGAAACAAACAGCAGTCAACAAATGAATCTGCTGGTTTCCTGGAGCCCGAATTTGGCCGGGAAATCCTGTGATAGCCATAATGAATGACGTCACTATCTGTGGTAACAATTGTAGCGCGGGCAATAAACACATAATTCCAGTTTTACATAATCCTGTTGTCATGGTGATGATGGAAGCTCTGACTGTCATATACTGATGACGGTTTTATGTGCGTCACTACACAGCATCGCGCAGTTCGTAATTCATTTGTTCCAACTGTACAGCTCAGTGGGCAGTGATTAACGATGGAAACACTGTTATACGGACGGAAATTTCCGCCTGCGGTACTAATTGGATGCAGAACACTGTTTCTCAAATCTGAATCTAAGATAGTTCTACTGCTGATATGTATATTGTCATCAAAATCATGTACAATTAGTATATCATTCGATAATGGTGATCCTGTCACATTTCTCTTTTCCAGGAAACCACCCTTAACTACCTTTTACTATTCATAACTGATGCTATATAATCTATACTACATGTACAGTCTTACCAATAAACAGTGTATAGTTTTTATACGAGACTTATGCAGAGTTGAGACAGAAAACGTTACTAATAAACCGTGAATAAGCTATGGACGTATAAACAGTCTGTAACTATACAATGGGGATTGCTTTGCTACACGAAACCCCTTGTTTAAGCGTTGTATATAGCGAAAAAATGGCCGCCCCTCTAACAGCTGTTCGTATCGACTGTCTTTTATGATGGTTACCTTGTAACCACAGAAGAACAAACCAAAGATCATAGAATTATTAGAATAATATTGCTGTAGCTTGTACTCTTTGACCAAAATGTAGTGTGGTAATCGATTAGAGCCAGTTGTACTATCGATATTTAACACGCCACACTAGAGCGCTCTACCGGATGCAATAGAGAACCTCAGAGATTCTATTACCTTTCGTAACGAAGTAATGACGAAACTATGACGTATCTGTGTAACAGTTGTACTGTTATACACGACGTATGTAGTGATTATTAGTAAGGAATTTACACACGATTTATAAACGATATACTCATTGTATAAGTATAAGACAGTTAAACGTATGTTATATAGAGTTTTTATTAGTAAGACCGTTAATCATTATATTTATTTACTAGACTGTGCTCTCAGGTTATGATGTTAATTATAAAGTTAACAATTTCGCATGGATAGATAAACATTTATAACAGTATACATTTACATATTCCCATCATAGAATACAAATAGTGTTAAATGAATAATATTCTCTCTTTGATGTGTGCAAGACCATCTTAAATAGACTGAGTCATTTGTTCTGATTTCATTACAGCTTATTAATCTGAGAAGGCGCTGCGGCTCTAGTAAAACGTAGTTTTTTAAAACTCTTGTATCTGCTTAAATGTCAGTCCTATCAAAATTTTACATAGAATAAAACTTATCGGAAAGCATTTTTAATGAAACGTTTGTTATGTAACATTTGTCACAAAAATAAAAAATAAGGGAGATATTTCGATTTATTTAATTCAAGCCCCCTTATAACCCCGCTTTTAAATAAAGCATTTTGAATGCCATATAGCCCAAAATTTAAGTTACAGCGAACTTAATATATATTCCAATTTTCATATAAATCGGTTCAGCCATTATCGCGTGAAAAGGTAACAAACATCCAGACAGGCAGATATATAGACAGACAAACAAAAATTTCAAAAAAGCGATTTTCGGTTTCAGGATGATTAATTATACATGTTAACACCAATTATTTTTGGAAAATCGAAAATTACCAGAAAAATTTTGGCTACAGATTTATTTATTTATTATTATTATTATTATTATTATTATTATTATTATTATTATTATTATTATTATTATTATTATTATTATAGATTAACACAAATCTTCCCATTTGGTCAATATTTCTTATACACATCTACTTATATTTTAGTTTTACCTTCCCATTTTTTCTCTACTATATAATTATAATATAAATTTTCCGAGTTCCCTCAGTTTTCTTCCGTTTACTGTTCTATACAATTTCCTATATGCTATTCTACATAATTTTAGTAATGCTTCCTGAATAAAAAATTTTCTTCTTTCATTTTATGGATAAGATAGCAGAATTTGTAATGCGTCCTCTTTTCTATTACATACAGGACATACGTATTTTTCTACGTCTCTCTTCAATTTTTTAACATCCAAATTCCCAATCTCCAAAACGCTGGTCCCATCCTTTCTTCCCTGTTGTTAACTTTTGTATGTTCTTACTGTCCCCATATGATTTTAATTTCTTTGTAATTTATTAATGATTTTAAACTATTTAAATTGCTAAACATTTCCTGTCCCACTATCTCGTTACTCCTCCTCATTATAATTTTACTTATCAAATTTATATTAATTTCTCCAATTTCTTGCTATAACCAATTTAGTCCTAAACTGTTAACATTATTTTCTAATTATTTTATCCAATTTGACTCAGTTTTCGTCGTTTGTAGGTAACTTATCTCAAACATCTCTACTGCTAATATAGTTTTATCATCGTCATCGTCATCATCATCATAATGAACATAAGAGCGAAATTGACCACATAACTTGCAGAGAGAGCTGTTTCAGCCAATAAGCTTCCGAATGTAAAAATTTGGTTTGCAGTTCTTCTATATTGTCACTTCAAGACTAATGTTAACCTGTTTTTGTATTTTTGACTTATTGAACAATATTCACAGATTAAAATATACATTTATATCTTGATGCAAGAGTGTATAATTACTATGCATTGATCTTTATGTACAGGGTTATTGAGTAGGAATAGTAAATGTCTTAGGGGTGACAATGTGGCCTGTTCTTAGTAAAAATGTTCCTATACACGTGTCCAATTGTCAATGAGTTTGGAGATACTGCTGTTTTAATCTTACTCATAACAAACCTTAAAAATGGTACAAAGGAATGACAAAATGACAACTTACTACCAACTACGTACGAAGGAATAGTATGCGTCACTCTTCTGAGATTGTCTAAAGGTAGCACTATTCATATTGGATGTTAAATTGAATTAATTAAATTCAATTGAATGGATTTGGGAAGGGGGAGCACTACGTTCCAGCACTGCGACCTTTCAAGATCTTTTGCGCTGATTGGATTAGGTGGATGTTTGTAGTTTCCTTGGTTACAAAGATGGGCTTTTTCTTACAGCATGATGGCACCTCTGTACATTTTAGTCGTCAAGTGACGCATTATCTAAATCTCACATTTTCTGGGCAATGGATAGGTCGTGGTTGTAACGTGCGTTGGGCATCAAGGTCCCCTGACCTTATTTATGTCAATTTTTGTCTGTAGGGTGGATGATAAGCGAAGTGTACAAAAATAAAATAATCACAAGAGACGAATTGGCCGGTCCCATTATGAATAGTGCTGCCCTCATAAAAGAAAGACAGGACGATCTCAGAAGAGCAACAAGTCCGCTCTGAACATAGTAGAAGAATGCGTTAAAGGTATTGATACCATGTAAATATCCAATAATTTGCCTTTCCTTCTTGGCACTTGTAATGCTTGTTATGCTTGACATTCAAACTGTTATCTTCACGCTCATTGGCAGTTGAGTACGCTACATGTTTATATGAACTCCTTTATTCAGAATAGTCCATATTACAACCTCCTAAAATATTTACTATTTATTCTGGATATATGACACTATTTTGCAGAATAGGTAGTAACAACATAATTATGTATATTAGAAATCTGTGAGCGTTGATTTTAATACATTTTTCCTTTGTTGCAGGTAAATTCCACGCCATCTGACATCAGCGTTGGATAACACAGTACGATAAGTCAAATAATTGTGTTGATAATTTACCTAATAATTCGAATTCAAAGTTGTTCCGTGTTATACAAGTTAATACATACATGCATGCATGCATACATACATACATACATACATACATACATACATACATACATACATACATACATACATACATACATACATACATACATACATACATACGTACATACGCACATACGTACATACATAGGCATGTACATTTATACGTTCATCCGTATGGTTATAAATATTAATTCATTTATATAGATCAGTGGTTCTCAAAGTGGAGTCCACGGATCATTGGGGGTCTCCGAAGCTCATTCAGGGTGTCTGCGAATATTCTGGATAGGAAAATCTTTTTCATCATCGGGAAGTCTTTTTTTTATATATATATTTTGTTTAATGTCTTCTCCTTTCAGAAGGATTTTTTATTTTTTATGTGGTAATAATGCCTTGGTTGTTGGTATAACTTTTAAATTCCTTCAATTGATGTCGACAGCATTCTTATGTTATTACTTATTACACATGTAAGATTATAAGAAGGATTTTTTGTGTGAAAACAACTCAAGGACATCGGCCGTTGTTGGTATAACTTGTAAATTCGTTGTACATTGTATAAGATTTGTCTGTAGATCATAGCTGGCTTAAACGTCGTCATAATACGGATGAAGATGAACTCAGAGATTATTTTCCGGTTCCTAATTCTAACAATATGTGGAATCAAAATCCCTTTATCATCATGAAGGCTCATAGTTTAGTTATTATGTTGCACTGTTTGGATAAGCTATTAAGAAATGCCAGCTTTTTAATTTTTAGCTGAACGTTCATGTTCCTTAGTTATTTTTCCAGAGGTCCGCAGAAGATGCTCCTTTTTCTTTTAAAAGCTCGCTTTGTCATTGCTATCCTCCTTTTTACTTCCTGGCAGCAGCTCATGTTACTTGTAGTACATCCTAAGTATTTGAAGCTGTCCACTTGCTCTACTGCCTCATTTAGAATTCGCAAGTTTACCTTCTTTACTTTTCTTTCGATAACCACGGTATTCGCCTTGTTTGCATTTATCTTCATTCCATACGCTCACAGCTGTCATTTAGCTCCAGTATCATATCCTCTTCTGCTAACAACGCCATATCATGGATGAATATATAATAGGATGCGAAACTTACTGAGTTTCCCGTAACACATACTAGAGGCGCTGTTGTAGAAATTTATCTCGCTGCCACCTGTTGGGGGAGGGGCGTTATTACATTTAGCAGCGCATCAAGTAGCGAAAAGAGTAACTAATTACTCCATGCATTTAGCAGCGCACCTGGTGACGAAAATGTTAAACTGTGCAGAAAGTATTCCCTCCCACCCTCATCGATATTCAAAACTAACACAATTTAAAATAAAACATTTACATTTTCATTCCTAACAGCATCTTCTATTGAAAATTCTTACCGGAGCCATCAGGAAGAAAAAAGAAACGATCTATTTTACACTACCCAATTAAAATATAACCAGACAGAGACAAAAAAATAAAGCAAAAGGTTAGATAATTGGGATTGTATTCTTTGGGTATTTATTGTACAGCGCAATGGAAAAGTCTGCAAGAACTGTTTAGATAGTTCAATTTATTATATTACTATTACTTTACAATACATTCAACAACACTATTTTTAAAACGTCCATAAACATCACTGTTTAACATACACTGCTTTTACACACGTAGTATCACTTTATGTTCACTTATTAGCAAGTTTCTGTCTGCCATCTTGTTTCTTCGAGAAAATCGAGCAATATTTCGAACGGATAAATAGAGAACTCTGGGTAATGTACTCAACACGTAGTTGTAATGTTCACCACCTACGACGTTGGGCGCTGATCATCGTATTTCAGCCCCCCGCCGCCAGATGGTGCTGACCGCTGTTTCGCATCCTATTATATATTTATCCATGGCCATATCATCAACAAATCTTATGCACTTTGTCTTTTTCCTATTGTCACTCCTACGAACGTTTACATATAAGCTATTATAATTGTTTCTCACAAGCTGGAGCTTAAATAAAGAAAACTATATGAGTAAACGTTTGTCTTCCTGCTACGTCCAGAAATTTTTTTGAGTTACATTATTCTTTCCTCGAATATAATTATGGCACGAGTTGAAGCCAGAAATTCTGTAGATGTTGGAGCTGTCTCATAAAAAGATACAGTTAATTTAAAGGAAAGGAATTGACCGAAGTACGTTTATAGTTCAAGACTTAGAGACTTTATCTTAACAATAAAAATCTGTAATTGAATTATAAGAACGAAAGATGAGGAGCAAAAAATTCTATGAAGAGAATTTTAAGTAGAAGCTCTTGTGGAGAATTGTATTTTTACTTAATAGAAGGGAAGGAATGTTCTTGGGCGTTAAAAATAAAAATTCAATAAAAGAACAGAAATCTTGTTATTATTCAATTAAATTTGTATCATAAAATGAATCTTCAGCAAGTTAGTTTTCCACCATATATTATTTCACTCCGCGAAAGAAGATGACGTTTTATTTTCTTCAACCCTGCATATAAAATGCAATTCATCAAATCAAGGTTTTGAAAGAAACCTAATTTGTGGTACCAGCTTGGATAGTTTAGCATCCTTCGTCCTCTTTCTTTCCTCGTTTCGTCCTACTTCCGTAGTCTAATAAAAGGGAAATTGAAAATCTCTCTTGCTCTCTCTCTCTCTCTCTCTCTCTCTCTCTCTCTCTCTCCCTCTCGCGACACGCACACTCTATTCAATTTCCTACAGATTTAAAACCAACAATGCGTAGGTATTAGGACAGAAAAAAACGTTCATTCACTCAGAAACTTTGATTGATTTATGAGATCTAATATGCGAAAGAGAATGCATTAATAAACGTTTTCAGAAAGCAGCAATTTATCAATTTTTCTGAAAGTGTCATTGTGGTATCTACTTCGGAAACCAGACAAAAGATTTTGGAAATAAATCACATCGCAAGAAAATTGTAGAAGCTGCAATGAAGCTTGTTATTACGCAACAAAACAACGCAAACCTTTACTCAACTTCAGTTATGAAAGTTAGCTTACGATTTTCGTATATTAGAAGGTTCTGATTTCAGTCCTAGGTAAGGGTAACATATTATTCGGGACTAGACATAAAAAAGGATGTAAGTATCAAAGAGAAAATCTCTAGAAAAAAGGGCTTTCTTGTGCAACTGGTAATGTAACATTATAAATTTTTCACATCTATGGAGAAGGTAGGTTTTGAATAAAATTATAGAGGGACTTTATCTTCTTTTCTTACTGGATTGAGCCAGGGATATAGCCTTTTTATGTCCTGTCTTCAATTCTGGATATAAGAATTGGGATATTATATACCAGGTCTGAGCGTTAATGACTCAATTGAGTCACTGCAGACCACTCCATATTTCCCGGCTGAGGCTAAAGGCTGGTTCACAATAAACCGGAAACGAGAATCAGAATGAAAACGAGAAGCAGAGGACGTCATTATGAACATTTTTGATTCACAATAAACCGAGAACGTAGACGACTATGCATATCGATATGCATGTCAAAAAGATATGTAAAGTTGATATTATGCATTCTGATGTTATTTGTGTATAATTGACCAATGGCGTTCTTTCATGAGTACAAGGAATCCAACATAAACACAGGTTAATCAACTTCGAAATTTCAACTGAAACATTTTATTATGTACGGTACTATAAATATGCCCATGCATCTTTATTATCACAACCTATTTTAAGTCTACTATAACGTAAAATAATTAGAGAAGAAACATTTGTAATAGAACAAAAATGAACACAACAGTAGTTATTAAATTGAAGCATGAATATGTAGTGTGTAATACAACCAATACAGTAATAAAATATGATTCACTTACGAACGGTGTTCAAAGATGCAGCTATTGAAAGCCACGTATTCTCCTTCATTTTCTCATCTTTATACGAGGCGCGCCGCTTATCGTAAACGTGAGGATTTTCCTCAACATTCCATATGAGAATGTCATCAAATAAAACTTGCTCCATGATGCACAGCACAGAACAAAATAATGCATAGGTTATGTCACGGTCTTCTTGATACAAAATATATGACGACAAAATAGTTTTTAGTTCGCAATAGAATGAATCTAGTGGGCTGTGATCGGAAACGTGAACGCAAAAGTTGAAACTTGGCCAACTCTCCGTTCCCGATCCCGGGCTCCGGCAAGCTTTTCGTCAATTGTGAATGCTCACATTTAAATGTACACATTTTAACAATTTTACCGTTTTCGTTTTCGTTCCGATTCTCCTTTCCGGTTTATTGTGGACCAGCCTTTAGGCTCAAGTCACACGTCCGATAACTTTGCGATTATTTTGCAACCGACCACACGCGGACTTATTTTTTTTGTGGTCGCTTGAAGTCCATATTGACCACAGACAACCGCACCGCAAGCTTGCTATTTGCCAAGAAAGCGTCTATCGTTTCCAAGGATAAGGTGTAAAAGCGTCTGTCGTTTCCAAGCATACGGTGTCGGCGGCGAGTGGTTAGCGTGTGGTCGGCGTGTCGCACGTGTGAGTTGCGCTCGACCACCGACGACAATTCTGTGGTTGTGCTATGGTGATACTGATGTAACATACATACATACATACATACATACATACATACGTGTTCTACCCATGCGCAAGTCTTTCACTCTTTCACTGGAAACTCAGCGTTATTCAATTTTTCCTAATATATAATATAATATAATATAATATAATATAATATAATATAATATAATATAATATAATATAATGTCATGTAATGTGATATGATATATGATATGATATATGATATGATATGATATGATATGATATGATATGATATGATATGATATGATATGATATGATATGATATGATATGATATGATATGATATGATATAATATAGCCACTGTCTCCACTTGGGCGGCCAATTTCGGACTCGCACGTAATCCAAGTAAGACTCAAGCTATAATTATTGGACATAAGCGTTTAGTTAACTCTCTTAATAACAGTAATCTTTCAGTTGTTACACTTAACAACACGCTAATCCCTTATTCATCTGTCGTAAAAAATCTTGGTTTCTTTCTCGATAATAATCTAAATTGGAATTTTCAAGTTAAAGAAACAATAAAAAAATCTGTTCCTCCATTCACTGTTTGAGTCGCTTAAGAAACTTATTGCCCCAGCAACTAAAACTTACTCTAGTGCAAACCCTAGTAATGCCGCATTTCGATTATTGTGACGTTTTGTTAAGTGACCTAAGTTCTGAACTGTCAGCCAAGTTACAGCGAGTTCAGAATATGTGCGTCAGATACGTATGCAACATCCGACGATATGATCATATATCACCGTCCTTCGCAAGTCTTTCGTGGCCCCGACTTAAAGAACGTAGAACTTTACACTCTTTGTCTTTACTCTTTCGAATTCTGCACACTTCAACATCAAATTACCTTTCGTCTCGCTTCTCTTATCTATACTCTAACCACAACGTAAATACCAGATCACTTATCTGTGGCGCGTTAAGTATATCTCTTCATAGAACATCTCGTTATTCATAATCTTTTACAGTATCCACCTCGCGACAATGGAATTCCCTGTCACACAGTATTAGGGGCTGCAAGACAATTAACACTTTTAAAAACAGCTTAAAAGATAACCTTCTTAGCATTTCACTCCAATCATACTGACTTAAACTATCGCTGTCTACATTGTTACTCCTTCCTTCAGACATGCATCCTGATAGTGCTGTATTTTCAAAATTGTCTCATAATAATTTCTTTCTATTATCTAACATTATTTGAAATATATTAACATTCTATGTATTTTAGCTTAATTCTGCTAAATAGTTTGTATTTCAGTGTTTAATTAATAGTTCATAGTATTTTGTTGTTTAGTTCGTAAATAACTCGTGTATACATGTAGCTCTTATCTAAATCAAATTGTTGAATTCTTTGTAAGTTCATACATATGTATGTATACTTTTTGCTGGTTGAGTGGAAGAGAAGGTCTTACGGCCTTAACTCTGCCAGCTAAAATGAATTATTATTATTATTATTATTATTATTATTATTATTATTATTATTATTATTATTATATAATATAATATAATATAATATAATATAATATAATATAATATAATATAATATAATATAACACAGAAGTTTGAGATGGGCAAGGCATGTAGCACGTATGAGCGAATTCATAAATGCATATAGTGTTAGTTTGGAGGTCAGAGGGAAAAAGATCTTTGGGGATGCCGAGACGTAGATGGGATAATATTAAAATGGGTTTGAGGGAGGTGGAATATGTTGTTAGGGACTGGATTTATCTTGCTCAGGATAGGGACCGTTGGCGGGCTTATTTACTAAGGGCGGCAGTGAACCTCTGTGTTGTTTAAAAGCCTTTTGTAAGTAAGTTAGTAATAATATTAATAATAGTACTTACTTACTTACAAATGGCTTTTAAGGAACCCGAAGGTTCATTGCCGCCCTCACATAAGCCCGCCAGCGGTCCCTATCCTGTGCAAGATTAATCCAGTCTCTATCATCATACCCCACCTCCCTCAAATCCATTTTAATATTATTCTCCCATCTACGTCTCGGCCTCCCTAAAGGTCTTTTTCCCTCCGGTCTCCCAACTAACACTCTATATGCATTTCTGGATTCGCCCATACGTGCTACATGCCCTGCCCATCTCAAACGTCTGGATTTAATGTTCCTAATTATGTCAGGTGAAGAATACAATGCGTGCAGTTCTGTGTTGTGTAACTTTCTCCATTCTCCTGTAACTTCATCCCTCTTAGCCCCAAATATTTTCCTAAGCACCTTATTCTCAAACACCCTGAACCTATATTCCTCTCTCAGAGTGAGAGTCCAAGTTTCACAACCATACAGAACAACCGGTAATATAACTGTTTTATAAATTCTAACTTTCAGATTTTTGGACAGCAGACTGGATGATAAGAGCTTTTCAACGGAATAATAACACGCATTTCCCATATTTATTCTGCGTTTAATTTCCTCCCGAGTGTCATTTATATTTGTTACTGTTGCTCCAAGATATTTGAATTTTTCCACCTCTTCGAAGGATAAATCTCCAATTTTTATATTTCCATTTCGTACAATATTCTGGTCACGAGACATAATCATATACTTTGTCTTTTCGGCATTTACTTCCAAACCGATCGCTCTACTTGCTTCAAGTAAAATTTCCGTATTTCCCCTAATCGTTTGTGGATTTTCTCCTAACATATTCACGTCATCCGCATAGACAAGAAGCTTATGTAACCCGTTCAATTCCAAACCCTGCCTGTTATCCTGAACTTTCCTAATGGCATATTCTAGCGCGAAGTTAAAAAGTAAAGGTGATAGTGCATCTCCCTGCTTTAGCCCGCAGTGAATTGGAAAAGCATCAGATAGAAACTGACCTATACGGACTCTGCTGTATGTTTCACTGAGACACATTTTAATTAATCGAACTAGTTTCTTGGGAATACCAAATTCAATAAGAATATCATATAATACTTCCCTCTTAACCGAGTCATATGCCTTTTTGAAATCTATGAATAACTGATGTACTGTACCCCATTTTTTCTCCATTATCTGTCGAATACAAAAAATCTGATCAATAGTCGATCTATTACGCCGAAAACCGCACTGATGATCCCCAATAATTTCATCTACGTACGGAGTTAATCTTCTCAAAAGAATATTGGACAAAATTTTGTACGACGTCAACAAAAGTGATATTCCTCGAAAGTTACCACAGTTGGTTTTGTCTCCCTTTTTAAAAATAGGTACAATTATGGACTCCTTCCATTGTTCTGGTACAATTTCCTTTCCCCAAATAGCAAGTACAAGTTTATAAACTTCGCTATATAATGCACTTCCACCCTCTTGTATTAATTCTGCTGGAATTTGATCGATACCTGGAGACTTGTACTTTTTCAGATTTTCTATCGCAATTTCGACTTCTGAAAGCGTGGGTTCGGGTATAAATGGCTCAGCAGTTTGTATTTCAATTTCGTCCCGATCATTTCTATTTGGCCTATGTACATTTAGTAGTTGCGCAAAATAGTTTTTCCATCTGTTTAGGATTGATGGAGAATCTGCAAGCAAATCACCATTCTCATCCTTGATCACGTTTACCCTTGACTGATATCCGTTCTTAAATTCTTTTATACCCTTATATAAATCTCGAATGTAATATTAATAATCGTAATAATAATAATAATAATAATAATAATAATAATAATAATAATAATAATAATAATACATGAAAGCCACCTTCTCGTTGACTACGTAGATATTAATGACTTTAAAAGGTAAAAATCCTTACGAATATTCTTTATAAACTTTGTAAATATGTAATAATTAAATTTATCTCGGTATCTTAAAGATTGATCAAATAATATATCTAATACATGGAGCAGGATTACATACACCGTGTCAACAAACTATAAAACATCAAAGAAATATAAACCATATTGTTGTTAATGCATTAAAGATCAGTTAATCACCTTCCGTGACAGTAGAGTGCTATAGTGTTTGCGTCCCGGTCACGTAGCGTTTCCGGTACTTATCACGATAACATCGCGTGTTGTTAATCCATAGTGCTGTTATTCTTTGTAAACTGCTCAGGGCACTGATGTCAAGTCATGAATTACTGAAAGCGCAGGGCATAAGTGCGAAATGTTTCCATTATCACGTCCGGTGATGAATGCAAAAGTGTTATAAAATCATCTAAGCTCCAAGTAGACCGCGTTTGTAATTATACCATTTCACCAACAAACCCTACCTTTCCCTCATTTCATTTGTCATTTGCAGTGGTTAAAAATAGGCTGACGAGAAGATTAAAGGGGCATTCTGATATAGGAAGAGCTTTCGAGCTACTTACCCTGCGGATTATCAGGTTTCTCATAAGTGGGACCTGGTTCTGACTGGGCAAAGATAGGGTGACCCACCTGTCAAAATCATATCCACGAATGCCTTGACAGCAACTTGGAGAATCATAGTATACACGGGAGGAGAGTAATAAAACTATTAAGATTTTAACAGCATTGTACAAAGTAAAGGCGGTCTCTGTGATACTCTATAGCTCTGAATGTTGGGTCTTGGCAGAACAAAGAATTTAAACAGTTGAGATGAAATTTTTGCATCCAGTAGCAGGCAGAAAAGTCATAGACAAACTTTCAAATGAATTGATTAGAACAGAGCTCAATATACACAACGCAGAATTACACATATTGTATTCTTCACATGACATAATTAGTAACATTAAATCCAGACCAGAGTGCTGCAGAACAGCGTTTACAACCGGTTTATATTCGACCGGTTGCAGATCAACCGGCGAGGTTGGACATTCATTCGAATATCCGGTCTTGAAGCGGTTGCGCCTGGCTAGACAGAACCACAGATATAGAGGAGAGGATACCAAGCGCATTTCACCATACAGGAACTTTGATGACATTTTGTAACTACACAAATGGAGTAATTTGAAGGAAATTTACTTTTCCTAAAAAAGGTTTAGCTTGAAATTCTTAGGAACATATTTGGGGCTAAGAGGGATGAAGTTACAGGAGAATGAAGATAGTTACACAACGTAGATGCACACATTGTATTCTTCACCTGACATAATTAGGAACATTAAATCCAGACGTTTGAGATGGGCAGGGCATGTAGCACATATGTGCGAATCCAGAAATGCGTATAGTGTGTTAGTTGGGAGGCCGGAGGGAAAAAGACCTTTGAGAAGACCGAGACGTATATGGGAGGATAATATTGAAATGGATTTGAGGGAAGTGGGATATGATGATAGAGACTGAATTAATTTTGCACAGGATAGGGGCCGATGGCGAGGTTATGTGAGAGCAGCAATGAACCTCCGGGTTCCTTAAAAGCCATAAGTAAGTAAGTTAGCTTGAAATAGGATTATAATTGATTGGACACTTTGGTACATTTATCTTCATAACTAATACCTACATAAATCAACTAATGGACACCGGTAACAACAAAGGAAATAAGCGTAATGCATAGATGAAATCTGACGTGTAAACAAATACAAGAATAAAATAAATTACAATTACTTACAAAAGAGAAGAGCAAATATGTACACACTTACTATTGTAACGTTCATACTTTAAACTCAAAGTACATAGGCTACCTCTGAAAGAGTAGTTGTTATTATAGTCTATGTCTTTTAATTAATTTAAGTGGATGTATTATTATTTCACTAATAAATCGTTTTTAGGGAGATAACAAGTTATTAACAAAAATAAAAGCACTCTCAATTCTAATGATTGTAGTTTCATGATGCGTGCTTCAATCAATGAATAGAGTGGAAGAAATATCAATTATTGAAAGGCACACGATAATAATTGCGTCCTTGCAACGATTATTGGAACTCCTGGATGGCACAATATTATCGTCTTTCATGATCCAGAGTCGTCCAACCGAGTGAGACTCGGACATTCGTTAAACCGATCATTGGTCTACTCCGCGAGACGTAAGATCTTCGCATACTGTCTATAGCGCCAGGCGTTCACTAGCAATCTGCCTGTTCTATCTTTCATAACCGGTTATGCAGGACTGTAATCCAGACGTTTGAGAAGCACAGGGCACGTAGCACGTATGAACGAATCTAGAAATGCATATAGAGTGTTAGTTGGGAGACCGGAGGGAAAAAGACCTTTGGGGAGGCCGAGACGTAGATGGGAGGATAATATTAAAATAGATTTGAGCGAGGAGGGATATAATAGTAGAGATTGGATTAATCTTGCTCTGGATAGGGACTGATGGCGGGTATTGTATTGTATTGTATTGTATTATATTGTATTGTATTTATTAACATTCCATGGTATTTATACATTGCTTTAAAGCTAGAATATGGAACAAGTCAAAAAACTTAATACTATTATAAAGTCTTAATTTATAGTCACAGTCTAGATGAAATATATACAGACGAGATTTACAATATAGTCTACTAGTACAACACAAAGTTTTAGTATCAATTTCATGAAGCGTTATTGAATGTCATGAATTCACCTACAGAATAGAAGGCGTGAGAAATTGGGTACTTCTTTAATTTGGCCCTAAATAATCTTATGTTTTGAGTTTCATTTTTTATATCGATAGGGAGACTATTAAAAATTTTTACTGCCATATAACGCACTCCATTTTGATAGCACGATAGACTTGCCGATGAAATATGAAAGTCGTTTTTTGACGTGTATTTATGCTATGAACCGTTGAATTAGTTACAAAGTTTTTACGATTACTTACGAGGAAGATTATTAATGAAAAGATATACTGACAAGCCTTGGACATTATTTGTAGTTTTTTTTAAATAGTCCTACACGATTCCCTAGATTTGGCACCTACCATTATTCTAATTACTATTTTTTGTAATAGAAATATATGGTTACTATATGTGGAATTTCCCCAGAATATTATTGAAAAACTCATTACCGAGTGGAAGTATGCAAAGTATAATGTTTTTAAGGTATTGATATTTACTATCTTTTGCATAGATCTAATAGCAAAACAAGCTGAATTTGGTTTGGGGGTAATTTCTTTAATATAATTTTTCCAATTTAACACATTATCGATTTTTAAGCCAAGAAATTTGGTTGTTGTTGTTTCTAATAGGGATCTATTGTTAATTATTGCGCTAGAAATTTGCGACGTTGAATTTGAACAGGATTTAAATTGAATTATGTTAGTTTTGTTACAATTTAATACCAATTTATTGACTGAGAACCAATCACATATTTTGAAGATAATTTCCTCTGTTGAAGATTGGAATGTGTTGGAGTTATTGGCTGTAATTACTAGACTTATGTCATCTGCAAATAATATGGGATGACCTACATCTTTTATTAGGGGGGCAAGATCATTTATAAACACTAGAAAAAGTAGAGGACCTAATATTGATCCTTGAGGAATTCCATTATTAATAGTTCCCCATATCGATGCAGTTTATATCAGGGCGGCAATGAACGTGCTTAAAAGACATTTGTAAGTAAGTAAATTTTTCGTTAATTACGAGTGATATGTAATTTTACATTGCCTAAAAAGACATAAGATTAAACATCGTATTCTGCCTTTTAAATTCCTACAGAGTTTAGGTATAGGCTGTTATCACTAATAAGCAGAATAACAGGCGGCCATTGCTGACTGCAAGTAAATTCTAATTTATATGCTATTTTTTCATATCCGAAGGTAGCTATCGCGCCGCTGCGGAACATGTTGCGGTTTTCTAATAGGCGCGATAAAATGACCGCCATTGCTCTGCCATCGATGTAAAACATTATTTTGCATCATAGCGGCTGAATAGTCGTCGAGGCTGAGCGACTACAAAACCACCGTTGTTGTATGTGGAAGTAGGGTTGTACTATGTACCTATATACGAGTGCATTGATGGTCGGACGATGTGAACAAACGCTACATACAACATTTCTCCAAATGTACAAGTGGCAGATATTGTGTTTCTATTTTAAGGCTATGAATCTGTGAATTTTCTAACTTCAACATTTTTACACCAATTAATCTGAAACGTCTACCACATATTTCTTACAATGTGGACGTACAATACACAAATTTTCACTTTGATATTCCAATTAGTATACTCATAGTCAATCTTTCTTTTTTAATACTGAATTGTAATTGTTCCAATTTTCAAAGTTTACATAATTTTTCTTTAAATTTATATTTAATTTATCCCTGATAGACGTATGTAAAATGTGGCACATGCTTTTCATATTTTTATAATTACTTTTTGAGATAAAAAAAATATTTGCCCTTCCCGTTGTTAATTTTTCAATTTTTTAAAACTTATCACTTCCTTAACACATGGTGATTTCAATAATTTCAATAGCAGAAGAAAACACATGTGTCAGTTTACTTAACATACATTTGTGGACTTTGTGCAGAATTTCACTAAGATTGGAGGAAAAACTGCATTTATTGGAGTACTTTAAATGTTACAAAATGTTGACAGTTTGAAAAAGAGAAAACGAGCATCAAAGTATAGCATGTGTATGATATCTAGTATCGATATCTTTCCTTCCTGTATAGGCCTACCACACTCAATTTTCTCCTACATAACAGCGCGAAATACGAGTATAAGCTGAACGAAAAGTTAAATTAGTTAGAATGAAGAACAAAGTCTGTCAGAATGACAGCTGAGCGTAAGTTTAAAGGGATGCAACTCCACACACGCGCTGGTCCCTTTAAATTCGCCTTAAGGGATTTAAATTCTCAAAGGGAAATAATGAGCACAGATTTAGAAAACTGAATCATTGTTTTATATTTAGAGTTAAAAACGAAATTTGCATTTTAATGGGCCATTTAGTATTAATTAAAAATATACCCTTTTTCATTTGGAATCGACGCTGATATGTCGTATTTTTTGTTACTCAATATAAAATATTCACTATTCATTATCTGAAAACATTTAGCCAGTAGGTGTTGCATTCCACACTTACCAAAAAGCTCACCGACAAATATATTAATAAAGAGAAAAAATAAATAATATGAAAGAGATGTGCTGAGAGAGAGAAATAGGCCTACATGTAAGAAATAGAGGAAAAAGAGTAGCTAGGGGATAGAAAGTCAGGATACAAATATATTGAGGAAAGGAAGAAGGTAGGACAAAGAGATAGAGGAAAGATGTGAGCTATGAGATGAAATACACATAAGAAATAGAGAAAATGGAGGAGCGAGGGGAAAGAAACACAGTAAAGAAATAGAGGAGAGAGATGAGTTATGGGAAATAAGTACATAATATGGGAAGCAAGGTGAATGAAATAGGAGAAAGAGGCGAGCTAGGGAAAATATAGAGAGGAAATAGATAGAGGGAAGATAAGAGGTGGAGGAAGATATACAGAAAGCAAATAGAAAGGGGAGAGGGAGAGAATTATGTGCGAAAATATCTGACATCCCTGTTTGCATTGATGTTCTTCAATCTAATATTAAAGCTCCGGAAATTAAAACTTTAATATTGTGAGGCAATTCGTAAGACGGGAGCTTCTGGAATTCATCTGTAAGAATGTAAATATTTTTCTGAATCGCTTGCAACTTGATTGCATATTTTCAAACCTTGTTTGAGAACAATCTTTAGAACAACCATGGTGGTGTCCTCAAAGTTCAGCCATAAAACAAGGAATATAACGGAAGAATGTGTGTGACGATGACATTAAGATATATGGATCATATGAGAAAACGAAAAGGAAGGCAAACATAGGAAAGACTGGAGAAAGCTCGGTTTGCATTGAAAGACGTGCTCTTGGGCAGAGCAGTAAATGAAAATGACTCCATTAATAGAGTTACCAAGACCAGTAATATGTAATAAAATTCAGGTGTAAAGAGCCATAGACCAGTGATGTCAAAGCAAGCGCACTTTTCTGACCTTGACGTCGTGCGCGGGCAGCAAGCGCCAAGTATGGAAAGAGGAAGGGTTGTGTATATGAATAAGCAACCTGTTGGAGTAAGAAAACAGTGGTGCACAAACTTCAAACGGAACGTGAAATTTTATGTCTTTATTTTTATATGGCTTGTTTCCGTTTAATATTATCCATATTGTCTGTAAAACAAAAGTACTAATACTGATTTCTTAATATTGCACTTGTGTTTTAAATCTTAATAACATAATAGAGAGTTAAGAAGGAATATTCACTTAAATTCCATAGCAGTATAATATTATACTGTATTAAGTGGATGAAACATATCATTCATAAAGAAAGTGATATTCCAAAGAAAGAGATTGAGTATGACATGATAAGTTGGAATTTATATTGATGGTATCTTTAACCTCACAAAAGTAATCAATAAACTAATCAAAACAATATTACAGTACAAAGCAAAGTTACCTAGGTACTGTATCTGTTTTAAGTGTAACTAATATTACATAACAAAACTCTTATCGCATTATGCTTTTAAGGTGATATTTGTGAGCAACTTCCTATCATCATTATTTTCTCGAAATCTGCTGAAGCTATAGAGCTGACATTTTTACAACATATGGGCAAGTATCTTTTGCTTATGATGTAACAGTAGTTGCTTTGTTAATTCATTTCCTTACAAACAATTTCCATGCGAATATTTTCAAAATTTTCAATACACTATCTTCAGTAATACGTATATACGGTATATTAGATTTACGACAACATCCTGTAAGGCTACTAAATAAATAGGCCTACACCTGAAAATTTCACTTTTCTATACGAAAAGTTGAGAAAATATTTCTTTTAAATAAAAAAATCAAACTTGTGAAAAATGAGCATTAAAATTAAAACTTACATTCTTATAATGCACTTATACTTCTCAGGCAAATCTAAAAATTAACATGGATACAGTTTTAATAAGTTCTCTTCCCTTTATCTATTGAATCAGTGCTGGCCATCCCTGAATATAGCTCGACGAAGCGGCATTTACCACCTCTTTCGTCTGTCTCTTTCCTTTCCGCTGTAAAGCGCTCAGGCTCTCCTGAGCTCTAAAGCGCGCGCTTGCTCCTGTGGGCATCATTTGACATGCCTGCCATAGACACTTGCATTGTGTATACAATTTCGTAATTAAAAAAGCCATGGTGTACACAAATAGTGGTTAGCAATATGATGATAATGTAATTAATTTATGATTGATGTATTTGAAAATTTTATTTGGTTGTGTAACAATATTTTAAATTTTATCTTATATCACGACCTGAATTATGACATATAAGACGAAAACGTTCGTAATTGTAATGCGAATTATGAAATATTATTTGATAAGTTATTGGACTGTAAAAAAGAAACAAATAAGTATAAATAAAATTATAAATATCATTTTATCTGAACAACCATAATTCATATTAAGATATTAAACTGTTGTGTTTAATTTTATTTTCCTAAACGCTGAATTATTAAAGATTTAAACACAAGAATAGGTTGACAAGGGTATAATCGTGTAATGCGAATAGTGGGGTAAATGTAGCCTACTCGTATCTGGGCTGTTGTATTTCATTCCAATTACAACGGTTGTGTAAATCCGCTTGCAGCACTAGACATGAAATAAATCTTTACTGCGTTGACTACTTCCGCTTTATTCTTGGCGTCAGTTCTGGAGAACCTCCAGTGCTTAATGGTCCAGATATAAACAGGAAACGCACAGAAAGCTCTGGCAAAGACTCTTAAAATACGCCAAATTACGGAGACCTGTAATTGCGGGACCTCGTTAGTGTTTTGTTTATGTGCAGTATCCGTGGCTATTGTTAGCAGGGATAGTAATAACATTAGCAGCACATGCTGATGTGAGTCACGGTGAGGGTTTTTAATGTTTAACGATATGACAGGGCCAAAACTGCAGCTTGGAAACCGAAAATGGCACGGACCTCGGCAAAAAAGCAGTCATGTTTCATAATGATGTTCCAAATGTAAATTGAAAGTAATGTAACACTCATTTGAAAATATTTACTTTCCATTCGAATTCGGCAATCAACTTAGTTAACTGAAAAAAAAAAAAAAACGCGCGCGCGCATGCTCACACACACACACACACACACACACACACACACACGTACATGACATATAGTATATGTCTAAAAGGTAGGTAGTAAGCCATTGATGATACAATAAGAGGAGAGTTCGGCCGTTACCGTGAATCGGTCTCGACATAGCTCAGATGGAAAGAGCGCTCAGTGTAAACAGCTGAGAGCTCCTGGGTTCGATTTCCGGTGCCAGAACGAATTTTTCTCCAATAATAGATATTAACTGGAACATTTTGAATTTTTTTCTCTTTCCACTTATTATTTTTTTCGCCTAATTTTTGTTTATCGAGATACAAGATGAAAAATGTTGCGAACATGCAATCCTCAATATGTCAGTTACTTAAGCATTCAGGCAATCAATTTGCCAATCATTCAAGCATCCAGCAGTCAATCTGTCATTCGAACATCCAGGTTATGGATCTGTCAGTCGCTCAATCATCCAGACAGTTAATGTGTCAGTCACTCAATGATCCAGGCAGTCAATATGTCAGTCACTCAATCATCCAGGCAGTCAATATGTCAGTCGCTCAATTATCCAGGCAGTCAATATGTCAATTGCTCAATCATACAGGCAGTCAATATGTCAGTCACTCAATTATTCAGTCAATCAATCTGTCACTCAAGCATTTAGTCAGTCAATTTGTCAGTAACTCAATCACCCAGTCAGTCAATCTCAGTCAATCAATCGTCCAAGCAGTCAATCGGTCAGTCGCTTAATTATCAAGACAATCAATGTGTCAGTCACTCAGTCATCCAGGCAGTGAATTTGTCAGTGCATCTGCCAGTCACTCAAATATCCATCTGTGAATCAGTCAATCATTCCATTCTCTCAGTCACTCAATCATCGAGACGGTCTATCAGTACTCAATTATCAAGTCAATCTGTCAGTCACACAAATATCCAGTTAGTCAACCTGTCGGTCACTATCATCCAGTCAATCTGTCAGTCACTTAATTACCGAGCTAAACTGTCAGTCACACAATTATCCAGTTAGTCAACCTGTTAGTCTCTCAATCATCCAATCTGTCAGTCACTACTATCCAGTCAATCTGTCAGTGATTCTGTCATCCACTCAATTTGATAATCACTCTATCATCGTGTCAATCTGTTAGTGACTCAATCGTCTAGGTAGTCAGTCTGTTAGTCAATCAGATATCGAAGCAGTGAAACAGCTAATCAAACCAGTCACTTTGTTAGTCATACAATCATCCATTTAGTGAGTCTCTCAGTCATATAATCTTTTAATAAACTATCACTCCAATTACTCTCGTCAGTCGTTCATTTATCTAGTCATTCAATCTGTGTGCTATTCTTATCATTCAGTCAGTCAATATGACAGTCATACAGTCATCCAGTCAGTCAATCAGTCGTTGAGTCTTTCATTCATTCAGCCACTCAATCTGTCAATTCAGTTATCCAGTCAGTCAATCAGTCGTTGAGTCTTTCATTCATTCAGCCACTCAATCTGTCAATTCAGTCATCCAGTCAGTCAATCAGTCGTTAAGTCTTTCATTCATTCAGCCACTCAATCTGTCAATTCAGTCATCCAGTCAGTCAATCAGTCGTTGACTCTTTCATTCATTCAGCCACTCAATCTGTCAATTCAGTCATCCAGTCAGTCAATCAGTCGTTGAGTCCTTCATTCAGCCACTTAATCTTTCAATTCAGTCATCCAGTCAGTCAATCAGTCGTTGAGTCCTTCATTCATTCAGCCACTCAATCTGTCAATTCAGTCATCCAGTCAGTTAATCAGGCGTTGAGTCATTCATTCAGCCACTCAATCTGTCAATTCAGTCAATCAGTCGTTGAGTCTTTCATCCATTCAACCACTCAATCTGTCAATTCAGTCATCCAGTCAGTTAATCAGTCGTTGAGTCTTTCATTCATTCAGCCACTCAATCTGTCAATTCAGTCAGTCAATCAGTCGTTGAGTCTTTCATTCATTCAGCCACTCAATCTGTTAATTTAGTCATCCAGTCAGTAAGTCATTCAAACATTCAGCAGTAAGTCCAAACTGTTGTGACCTGGATGTTCGGATGCGGATGCCATTCACAACACTAATTCACTCTTCCTCACTCCTTCACATGTTAACTCTCACCACTTCATTCACTCTCTCAACCTCTTGTCTTCCTGGTTCTGACGCATTGTCTGAATTACGTCTATTTGCATAAAGGTAACTAGAATGCTGTAGTAACTAGATCCGTATCTTGTACCGCGTTGCTGTGTTGAAATGTAATCTACGTCTGGGATTGATTGATATTCCCTTGAAATCCTACGCGATTAGATCTATTGTATGCTTGATGTATATAATTGTAATTTGCTCCGGAGTCCTTGACAATTAGTAATTGATATTTCATTACCAGCAGCGAAGGACGCGTGGAAGCACTCCCCCATCCTCCCTACGCCCCCACCACATGCCAGCGACATTCCATTGTTCACTGCTGCTTCATTAGTCAAGCACAGCTGGTTGTGATGCACTTTACACGCCACTCGAGTTGCTCGGTTCTGATACAATTGCTAAAATGGTAGCAGAAGTAATTATTGCTTTCAGCTATTCCACACCATGCAAGAAATTCAGTGTCAAAATGGGTCAAGTCTCACTTTGATCTCATGGAGAGGTATTAACAAATACAGGACAGATTCCTTACTAAGCAGAAATGTAATATTTCTGAAAATACTGAAAGACAACCCGATTTTAAACAGATTCTTTAAAATTTTTCTCATTATAGGAAAAGAAAAGAGGAATTATAGCGGTGCTAAAAACTAATTCAAAATTTTCACTTGAATAGAGAGTCCTTTATAACAAAAATTGTTCCAGACACTGAGTCAGTCTGTGTAAAGCGATTTCACCTAAACCACGGAGCGCAAGAGTGACCCGTTGTGCCACTGAAAGGTGACATAATGTCTCTCACTGCTGCATCCATGACGTTGAAGTGACGTGATATGAGTACAGTGACTACCAGGCCGAGAGAGACATATTCTACTTTTCATTACTGACCACAGCACGCTTGCGCAACTCATCCGAGTGAGGGGAAATTAGTAGATGTTTCTTTACGTCACAGCGGGAGATGGGGAGGGACTTAAGCTGTTCCCCTCACTCGGATGAGTTGCGCAACCTTGATCAAAATTGAGGCACTGAGATCAAAGACAGGACCATTCATGGAGAGGTCATTTAAAAAGAACATAAAAAATTAAAAAATAAATACATTGTACTTCGTTTAACCCCTTGTTTTCTGTATTGTCACCTTGCACTTGGCCACATCTGCTTGTCCTACAAGGAGTTATTTTTTTGGGAGAAATGGAGCGTATAGAAAAATTGGTTTGAAAACTGCTGACACGTCCCCTTTTTGATCTAAAGAAACGGACTTTTATAAAAGTAGTATATAAATTAAAATGATAATAATCTTTTGGTAACATAATATTACTATTGTTATATAAACGTTAAAGCACAAGATTACATGTGTACACAAGTTGATATCTCAGTAACACACTATTCGACTGAGTCATCTTTATTGTCCCACAACTCCAGAATCTTCGGATGCTGGGAATGTTTAACACTAAATCTCGAAGAATGTGAAACACTTAGAAGGGGACTATTAATTTGAAAAGTCCCATTTTTCCTTTTAACATTGGAATTATACAATGTTCCATGCAAGTGACGACTTCCATTTTTACATTAAACGATGAAGGGCCGCTCATATAATATGGGGGAAACTCTTAAGTCAGATATCCCATAATTGATGACAAGTCCCGTTTTTGATTTCACCGCCTCAATTTTTGGAGTGTTTTTTGCATATTTGTTATTTACTATAGTCCATCCAATGTGTAGAGTCGGTACTAACGTAAATATGTGTTATTCCACGCACGTATTGGACTAATCCTACTCTAATCTGTTATGTTGCCGCTCATCGAATGCAAAATGTATTATCGTTTATACGACTATGTTCCCGATATGGAATACAACATCCAAATAAAAAATTGACGATACACATTGCATAAAATGTCTCGGTTATTTAAACATTTTTATAGGTGCCATTTTTTTTTGACAAACATAATGTTATTCGTCATAATATTTTTGCTATGCGTTGCCATTACAAACTTCCGTTTGTCAATAGAGAATTATCGCACCCTCGCCGTACGCTATGTTGACGTCATTGAAGAAAGAGCCAATCGGAGCCATTCACCTCACGTTATTTCAATAGCGGAATCCGCTTTCTCTACGCGGATAACGTGAACATGAATGAAGTCTATTTCGGTGTTAGAACATGGTATATCGTTGTGGAAGATATTCATCTACTTAGAACAGCTCAAGTTGGATAAATTACTCAGGCAGAAGTACAATAATGCTCAGGAAAAAATTTTTCGTCGACATTCCAACAGATAAAAAGCTGAATCGTGAGTACTCCGCCAAGCGAAAACGCCCGTTTGTTTAACTCGCCGTAACTCGGAAACCAGTAAAGATTTTGATAGCGACCAATTTCAAAAGTAATTTGCATTCTTTCTCAACATATCTCTCGCTTTGACTCATCTCCATCTAACGTAACAAACAAAAAGGTTTACTACTTTTGAAGGTGTAAATGTCTATTCTCAAAAGATCACATCGAAGTTAATATTTTTTCTTTCCTTTACATAAAATATTTATTTTCTTTTTATGCCTTTCTTAGGCATTGAACTATCAATTAAAACAATTACAGTGCAATTGATCGACTATCATAGGAGCTACGACAAGATAAATATTGAAGAAGCGGAAAATATTGTATCGTATAATGATTCTTTCCGAAGTTTTACGAACGTTATCGTACGTCACCAAATACGACATTACTGGTGTCAACGTATCGTTAATGTTTAACGTATGGCAGGGGTGCGAAAACTCTCTATTAGTGGATATACATTTTATGGACAATTTCACATCATGTGCAGTATTGTGCTTTATTTAAAAAAAAGTAACGATACACCACGTATTTACTAAGCCATAAATTGTGAAATATCTCGTATATCCCAGAAACACGAAAAATAATGAACTTTTTTTTTTCTCTTTCTCCCTGAGTACTTCGAGCAGGGTCTATAGGGTCTACTCTGTATTAACATACATCCCATTGTACCGCGTTTTCGAGTAATCGTTCCATTTATGTTGCAGTAAAGCTAGAAATATTTATACTTACAGGCGACGCTTAAAGTTACACCAGAGCTTGAATGCAAGCATACAGTTGTGATGTAGAATCCCACATTCTTTCATTCTTGGATTCGTTGGCAGCCATCTTATATCTGCTGACGAAATACCAATGTCATGGTGGGAATGGGTTCTGAATAAACTACCCGTAATTCTTTCATATAGTCTCACGAAGAAAAGTCGATTGGATTTAAGTCTGGGGAACGCGCAGGTCATTTTTTTTAGGAAATGTTACATTCAGCCAGTCCATACATCAAATACATACCTGCCATTTTCTGGTTTGAATAATCCATTCTGTAACGTCTGGCTTACAACATCGTACCAACTGCTCACGTTAAGCGTACAGTCTGACCCATCACACTATGCCTAATCAACAGCTCATGTGATACGGACTGTGATGTAGTTGGATGTGCACAGGGGACAGTCGATCTCCAAACAGTGCTCGCTTTCGTGCCTCCCCCTACAGCAAACCTGACCTCCTCCGCAATACTTGCCAACATCCAACAGTACAAGTACCTAACAATAACTTGGGGAACAAGGTACAATGGGACGCATGTTCATATAGAGTTTTCTCTTTGTTTTGCTGTCTCCTAACCACTAGTGACGTGGGTCCCACTTATTACGGTACACTCTGTATAAACTATAGTCATAAAGAATTAACGGGACTTTGTTTGAGAAATAATAACATAAAAGAGATACGTATTGCAAATCATGTGCGACTACTTTTTCATTTTATTTATTTATACAAGACAAATAAATTTTAAAATTGTATTGAAGGTATATATCGACAACAGAGAAATTTATTGATATGACGAAACTATTTCACGAATAGAGCAATAAATTAACCAATGGAATAGAGATAACAACGTATACCATTATTGGATAATTTATTTTATTTACTTACATCGCATCACATTTCATTCGCTGTTACGGCTTATTGCATTCGTAAAAAAGAATGAAGACATTTATTTACAATTCCTAGAGTTAACTATTAACCATAAATGAATAACAGTCACAACGAAATAATGGAAATAATCTTTTTTATCACGAACAATAGAAATTGCAAAGATGGAAATTAATTGAATACATAACTTAATATGTAAGTGATATTCCCATAAAATTAAATCATTTATTGTGTGTAATAATTGATGCTGTGGAAATAGATTTTGATTTATTATTTTTGAGTGTATAAATAAATAAATAAATAAATAAATAAATAAATAAATAAATAAATAAATAAATAAATGACTGAATGAATGAATTAAATAAATAAATGAATAAATAAATAATTAAATAAATTTAATTAATCAGTTAAATAAGTAAATGAACGAATTATTAAGTAAGTGTATAAATAAATGAATGAATGAATGAATGAATGAATGAATGAATGAATGAATGAATGAATGAATGAATGAATGAATGAATGAATGAATGAATGAATGTAGTTACGTTAGGATTTTGCACTGGATAACAATTTTGAGAATGAATTTTGAAACTTCCAAATAGGTTTTTAATTAGCCATAACAATTAAAATATTTATTATGTCATAACATATGAAGGTTTGTGTCTGTTCAATTAACTGATTAAGGAAAAGATTTTAGGGATGTCATTTAATCATCTGCTTACCATTATATTTTATACCTTAACTTACAGTTCTTTATCCATTGTGCTGTTTGTTTCGTTTTTTTTTATTATTCCATCCATTATGATATTGAATAGAAATGAATTTAACGAATCGTGATATTAAACAATTTTTCACCAATATTTCGCCATTAACGTTTACATTGATTTCATACCCTTTTTAGAGATACTGCTTTAAGAGCAATTAAATTAGTTGGCACATTACGTCATTTCAGTTACTTTATAAAGCTCTCTGATTTTATTTTGTCGAAATAAATCTTCAAAGCATTTGAATCCAGCCTATTACAGTCGTAATAAAGTATATGAATGAAATTGTTTCTATACAACATTGCTTTAAGAGAGTGAGGAGTACGGCAGGTAGAAAGAGGAATAAGAAAAAGAAAGAGAAAAGACAAAAGCATAGAAAGGGACAGGTAGTAGCGAAATAAGTGGGGTCTAGAGAGGAGGCGAAAAGTACTGCTCCGTGGATTTAGTAGAATGCATTTGAGTCCAAAGAAAGCAGAAACAGTACAATGTGGTCTGTTGAGACGAGAATCCAAGCCCTGGCATACCGATAAGGCATCATGTCACAAAACGTTCACGTCTGAGTATTTTTGACAATGTAAATATTACGATATTTAACGCTTAGAAGACTGCGCAAATGTTAAAGATATTGCTGGAGAGTTTAAGATAATATTTATTTGTTTATATACGTATTAGTTAACTGTTTATTTATTTATCAGTATATTTATTTACCTATTTATTTATTTATTTATTTATCTATCTGTTTCTTCATTTTTATTCATTAATTCCCTCACTCACGTATTTATGTATCCGTTTACTCATGTATATATTTACTTATTTACTTGATATATTTATATACTTATTTTTTATATATGTACGTATTCATTCATTCATTCATTCATTCATTCACATGCTTATGTATTTGTTTATTTCTTTATTTGCATATGTATTTATTTACTTGTGTATTTATATATTTGTGTGTTTGTTTATGTATGCATATACTTATTTATGTATTCATTTATTTTCTTTGTGTATTTAATTAATTAATTTATTATTATATTTTATAGACATATATTCTGGAAAATAAAATTAATTTATATTAACGTTGTATGAAAGTCACTTTTTTATAAAGAATTAACACTCTCAAATAAGCAAACCCGTATCATCGATGTATGATACAGAGGAATGCAGAGGAAGGGAAAAGCCGGGACAAACAAAGGAACTAAAACAAAGAAAGTGGGAAATAAATTGAGACAAGGGGAATTGAGAATCAGAGAGGAAGAGGGGCGTGGAGAATATGGTAGAATAATAAAGAGAAAAAGAGGACGTGAGAAAGAGCGAAATAGAGAAAAGAAAAACAGAGAGGAAGGGAGAAACGGAGAGGAAGAAAAAATCTGGCGGAGAAGTAACGGAGAGAAACAGAGAAATAAGAAGTAAGAACAGGAGAAAGAGAGATGTGCAGAGGAATATAGAAGTAGAGAGTAATGAGTGAACCATAGAGAGAGGAGCGTGAGGAAGATAAAACGGAGAGGAAGAAAGAAACTGATGTAAGATAAGCAGAAAGAAAGAGAGAGAAATAGAAAGAAGAGAGAAACTGGAGGAAGAGAAACTGAAACGGGAGGAGGAAGATAAGCAGAAAGAGAGAAACGTGAGGAAGGGAAATAGACTAATAATAATAATAATAATAATAATAATAATAATAATAATAGTAATAATAATAATACTTTATTTATTCTGGCAGAGTTAAGGCAATGAGACCTTCTCTTCCACTCAACCAGAGGATAAAAAGGTAATACATGATACTGTGTTAGTACAAAAGAAAGTTGTAGGTATATCTAATAAGACAAAATCGAAACAGAAAAATATGCATAAACCACAAGATTATCGAACTTAACTACATACTTAACTAATTTTACTTTACAAATTATGTACGAACGCTACTAACCTGTAAGTATATTGTCGTACTTTACGGCAGACAAATCGCTATATTGAATGAGAATCTTCAAATGATGAGGAAATGGAGTTATATGAAGATATTTTGTTAATGAAAAGAAAAAGTAGGCCTAAAATTAAAATCAGAAATACCTGGAAATCACATTGTATCTCACGAAGGTAAAGAGCGAGTTTCCGTCCTTGATTTCGATTTGGATGATACGTTTAGGCGTTATTTCAGGTTGAATAGACCTCAGTTTTTTGCCATTCATGATATGATAGAGAATTCTATGCTATGTTCTGATTAAAATTATGTAAACTGTTAAGACATAGACACAATTTAAAATGTTATAATTGATAATATTAAAGCTCATCAAAGTAAAATATAGGCCTACTTATTTTCAGAACGTCTGATATTTGTCTACAGATGTCTTCTTTAATTTTCGTGTTTCTTACAGTTTTCATCCCGTGTATTATATAAATAGGCGTACGGATGACATCGTACAAGTTCGTTAAGTTTATGACTGCAATTATCAGCCATCTTTCCTCATTGTCAATAAAAAAAATACAATTCTTCGCCACTTGTGATATTACTTAATCTTTTTCTACGTTCAATCGTCATAAAGAGTATAAATGTCAAACATCTTTCATAAATGTGTCAAGAAAATTTGCTGAGCTACCGACTTCAGCGAGAAACTCGCGCGAGGTTTTCGCCTCGAACGAGAATCTCTTTCAGTGTGTGGACGTCCATTTGAATCCAAGTTATCAATCTTTGAATTTTCTCGCAACACATTCCTCGCTAGCGAGATGTCTTCAAGTGTATAACGGGCCTAAGGTAGGCAGAGAGAGAGAGAGAGAGAGAAAGGAACGTGAGGAAGATAAGTAGAGAGATAATAATAATGATTTATTTAACCTGGCAGAGTTGTGGCCATACGGCCTTCTCTAACACTCAACAAGGAATAAAACTGCGTTACAAAAAACACTACAAATTTACAAAGTACACTACAATTTTACACACAAAACTGAATAAGATAATAGTAATAAAATGTAAACAACAAGTAAGTAGAAATCAGACATAATATATAACATACAGAAAGAAAGAAAAAAAGCATAATAAAATGGGAACAGGGTCAAAATAAATGAGACATACAAAGTATAAAAAATAAGGCAATTATTGACAATAATAATAATAGTAGTAATAATAATAATAATAATAATAATAATAATAGTAATAAAATAGTGCAGTACAAAGCATACAATGAATACAATATTTTTAAGTACACGCAGTAAGGAAAATTATGATTTTATATATAGCTCAACTTATCAGATTATAGATATATCATTATCGGAAAATATGAAAACAAAAATATAAAATAAGTTAAATATCACTAGAACATAAATAAAATGTGAATACGTGGTAACATGCAATACAACACTTGTCATAATAGTAAGTTAGTTTGGCAACTCGTCATAAGATAATTTTCTAACTTGGATTTGAAAGATTTCAATGTTCGGCAGCCCTTGACTTCAGGTGGCAGAGAGTTCCAGTGACGAGAGGTAGCAACAGTGAAAGATGAGGAATACAGAGATGATGTGTGAAGTGGAATTTCTAGCGTGTTATCGCGTTGTGATCGAGTATTAATATTATGATAGCGAGAGAGAGTATGAAAACGGGCGAATAAATAATAGATACGAGGAAGAGAGAAATTAGAGGAACAGAGAAGAAAAGAGGAAGTGAAGCAGGAAGAGGAAACAGGAGGAAGATATCTGGAGGAAAAGAAGCAAAGAGGGAGAAAGAGAGAGAAACAGGTGGAAGAGACTAACGGAACAATAGGGAAACGGGAGGGAGAGAGGAATGCAGACGAAGAGCGAAACGATGGGAAGAGAGAATTAGAGAAAACTTAATTGTCGGAATTCCGAAGATATAGAGAGAAGAAAGGAAGGGAGCAGATACATTATACAAGAGAGAGAACACAGAATGGGGAAAAAGTAAAATAAAGGGTAGGGAGAGAAAGAGACAATTAGAGGAAGTTAAAAATGGTGATGGCGTATGAGGTTTGATATAGCCCTAGTTGTGTGGGAAATGATTACGGCGTCCTGTAAACTTGGAATTTAAATGTGTGGAGCTTTTTCAAAACATATTATAGTTTGATGTGTGTCGTTAAATCCTATATGACAAATATAGGTCGTACGTCACCCTGCAGCGCTCCCATACGTCATTTCGCAGTTGTTCGTTGAAAACTTATCAATCTAAATATGCGAACACAGAGAAAATAAATATCTGCTGTTTATAGGGGCGTAGAAACATGAATTTCGTGTACTACGCATCAGAGAACGACACGCATGTAGAGCGCAGAAGTTGCTGGTTTACACGTCAGAAATCATGCGAAACAATTCGATTCCCACAGTGCAAGAATGTACTAATGGTTATATAATGCATTTTAATGCGATAATGACGTAAGTGGGCGTTGCGTCCGAGGGGCAATATCTAACGAAATTAAAATAGAGGAAGTGTTACGAATAAGAAGTAGGGGTACAAATATGAGACGCGTTGTATTCTAGCGGAAGCCTTCCAAATTACTACGCACTGATACTTCCTTTCGCGAGAATGTGTTGGTTTGCAGTTAGAAGCTGAACTTTTGAAACGTTTGGCTGTAAGTACTTTTCTTTAATATGCATTGTTATTCCTCAATGTTTGAAATATTAATGATATAATATGTTCTTAAAAATAATCTACGTTAATCTTTTTAAGTAGGTTATTTTACGACGCTTTATTAACATCTTAGGTTATTTAGCGTCTGAATGAGATGAAGGTGATAATGCCGGTGAAATGAGTCCGGGATCCAGCACCGAAAGTAACCCAGCATTTGCTCATATTGGGTTGAGGGAAGACCCCGGAAAAACCTCAACCAGGTAACTTGCCCCGACCAGGAATCGAACCCGGGCCATCTGGTTTCGCGGCCAGATGCGCTAACCATTACTTCACAGGTCATAAAGAAATACTGTAAGTACATGGGTGGAGTGGACCATCATGATTGGTTAGCAGGGAAATATGCCACTTCAATCCATGGAAAAAAGCGGTACTGTAATCTCTTTGTCAGAATGCTGGATATGGCTATAGTAAATGGTTGGATTATCTACAGAGAAATACATGGACGAGACTCCCTGGACCTACTTGTATTCCGACGATGCTTGGCTGTTCAATATCTCAAGATGTTTTCGAACTGCAAGAGAATGGAGCGCCCTATTTCATCACCTCGAGGAGTGAAATTTGGTATGAGGATAGATAGTAGAGGACATTTAATGGCAAAACGACCCTCTCAGAAACACTGCAGGATGGAATGGTGTAAATGCAGACCAGTAACATTCCGCAAGAAGTGTGATGAAACTCTCTGTCAAAGATGGTTTGAGCCTAACCACACTCGGTAAAGACAGACATTACTAAAATAAATGTGTTTCATATGGCCAGTGGTCTATTTATAGACCGGGTGATTTTCAGCTACATGGTGCACGGCAGAAGAAACAAAACGTATTCTTTGCATCTTATGGATTAAATTTATGAAATAGATACTTTATTTTAGTTTTTTTTAATGAAAATAATTTGGGCTTTAATTGGTTAATATAATCGCTCGCCATTTTTGTTCTTTCGTTGGCGTTCGCAGAAAGCACACGAAGACGTTATTCGTAATTTGCGCTCAATTACAGTGCGTTTGATTTATTATCATAGAAGCTGCGACATGATAATGATAATGTTTAACGGCGCGGCAAATAGATTTCTCGACTGGTAGCTCGGCAACGAAAGAACAAAAATGGCGAACGATGTTACCTACCCAGACTTTATAGATCCTTCACTTCCTAAGACGTAAGCAAAGAGGAGGAGTCACGACGGGAACTACAGCGTCGCGACTGTAGTAGGCGATGTATGCGATGGAAGGGGAAAGGAACTGGCCACCCTACCCCCAGTATCTCCTGGTCTAGTTGCCTCATAAGCGGTATCTTCTTGATATCACTTGTGAGGTTCAGATCTGTTTTCGGATAGTTGACTAATAAACAAAATACATAGTGTAAACGGTATAAACTGCCAAAATTATATAGACAGTAGGCTACATATCGGTCGACTGAACAAAATGTCTAATGAAATTTAATTATTTCTTATAATTGTATTTTTTATTTGTAAAATACCATGTTTTTAAGATTGATAGTAGTGTAATTACTTGTTTACATGTCGACTGAACGTGAACACCATTGCCAATGATCTTGCGCCCAACACATACCAATATACAACACAGTAACAAACGACTGCTTCAGCGTACGTATCGGAAAAAATACTTAATGACTGTATTCTCTTTTTCAAAAACGTTACACTCGCAAAATAGATTTTTTTCTGGAAAAAATTTGACAGATCTGGAAAACTTTATTTGGCTTTTTTCTTCAGTTATTTATGCTTCACCACCAGTATTTCTTTGTCAGTTTATATCGTTTACAGCAGCGGTGGCGAAAATGTAATCGTGCGCTGAGCCCCTGTGTAACGCTGCAACGTGCATAGCACCTATGGATGGAGGCGGACACCCGAAGGGGAAGTGAAGCAACTGTCTGACTTATTAATGGATTTTCGTTTTCCTTACGTCAAGCACTTAAATATCATTTTTTTTACAGTATAAGGCTAAAAACTACGTTTAGTACGTGTAACGAAGAAAGAAATTAGCAATAAATGAACAATATCACAACCTAAAATTAACTTTCTTCAGAATGTCTCTGCGACAAAGTTTCAAAATCAGGAATTATCTCACTTACTGCCAATCATAGTTGATCACGAAGGTATTTGTCTGTCAGTTGTGATCTAAATTTGGTTTTTACTATTTTAATTGTTGAAAATAATTTTTCACAAACGTAAGTTGTAGCGAACATGGCTTCAACAGAGCAAGCGAAAGAACGAAGGTTCGGATATTTATTTTTTGGCAAAGATTTGAAAGCTCAACATTTGTCAAGTCCTTACATCTAGCTTTCATTTGACATCACATAGTAAATCTGTGAGTTCAAATTGAAGAGCTAACCGCATTATTCGTACATCTGCTGAAAAAAGGGTCGACATACAGAGATGATGATAATGCTGATGATGATGATGATGATGATGATGATGACAACAACAATAACACTTAACCTTTTAATGTTTCATCAGTAACATGTAGTATAATGCCGTTTTATGTTATACAACCGTTTTCCTCGTAATACTTGTGAACAATATTTAATATTCTCATCATATTGACAGCAAAAAATTGCGTCCTCCCATCCTAGCTACTTGGAACTTTCATACATGGTTTCGAGAGAGACATATGCCACTCGCAGGTCAGAGACAAATACAAATGGAACGGAGTTTGATTTCAGTGAGTGAGAGGGTGGGGGTTGGCGGAGGTTAGAAGCAAGCACAGCTATCACTGCGAGCCATAATGTCTCGAGAGTCACGTTCTCGCCACGGCTGGTTTACAGCCACCGGCGTGGTTCAGTAGGTTAAGGCGCTTGCCTGCCAGTCTGAAGTTGCGCTCGGGCGCGGGTTCGAGCCACACATGGGCTGATTACCTGGTTGGTTTTTTTCCCGAGGTTTTCCCGAACCGTAAGGTGGATGCCAGGTAATCTATGGCGAATCCTCGGCCTCATCTCGTCACATACCATCTCGATATTACCAATTTCATCGACGTTAAACAACCTCGTATTTGATACAGCGTCGTTAAATAACCAAGTAAAAAAATTTAAAATAATAAATATCGTTTACACCCAGTAGAGGTAATTCATTTCAATTTCAATTTCAATTTTATTTATTTCAAATATACAGAATAAAGAAATATAATTACAAAACAAACAAAGAGAAATACAAATAAAATAATACAAGCAATATAAAAAGAAGATACAGTAGTATTAACATAATTTGAGACCGAATGAGCAGCGCTCGTGCTCGGTCGCAGTTCAGATATAATATTAAAATAAAAAATAATAATAATAATAAAAATAAATAAGTAAAATAAAATAGGAAATAAAATTTAATTACAGCGGCAATGGAATTATATAATATAATATTAACACTATAGAAGAATAATATCGCACGTGAAAAGTAGGACTAATACTGTATATATTTCAAAATTATAGAATACAAATATAATATAGGTTGATTAATTCATACACATGGGCTATAAATTTATTTAATCAAATTGAAGATATTAACACGTTTCTAATTTTCTTGTTATATGTTAGTGGGTTACATGTTAAAAGTTCTGGGTGTAATTTAGTTAAAGCATTGTACAACCGAGGGCCAAAATTTATGCTATGCTTTAGACCAGCAGATGTGAGACATTTAGGTTCTACTAATGTTGAATTAATATTTCGTCTTGTGTCATAATTGTGTGTCTGTAATACAAACTTATTACGATTTTTGAAATCATGAAACGAGTTACAAATGTAATTGTTGCAAGAGGTGATATCGTTAAAGACAGCTGTTTTTAAATCATTATTGTCACAGTATAAATTAAGTTGTTCTAAATGACCGTTTACTTCCATTATTGCACGTAATATTATAAAGCATTTCTACAATTAGCATGACAGTTTTTTTTTAATTATTTGTGAACTGTAATTATTATTGGGTATGGGTACTGAATTCACAGTCTTTCTAAGTCAGAGACTGAAAATTTATTTTACTTACAGAACTGCTTTCATTTTCACGTACAAAGATATTACAATCCTTGGTCCATACAAACTTATATCCCTTCATCTTGGCGACGTCCCTGGTTTGTCTCCGAAATCTGT
Organism: Periplaneta americana; assembly: GCF_040183065.1. Taxonomy (NCBI): domain Eukaryota; kingdom Metazoa; phylum Arthropoda; class Insecta; order Blattodea; family Blattidae; genus Periplaneta; species Periplaneta americana. Next base: position 50,754,758 of record NC_091118.1, read on the forward strand.
GTAATTATGATTATCATCATTTAATGACATTATAAGAGAATTGGACATGTCCTTGCCGTGCCCGCTAATTGCAGCTGTTTCCAAAGGAATATTCATGTTTACGCTCGTAATTACACGTTAGCGCGATAACCCACACTGATAGCAGTTCAAGCGGCTTAATTGCTTCAGTGAGTCACGGCGAAAGGTCCGGGGTTCTGTCCTCCCGCAGGCTATAACCATATTTACGTAGTCGCGTCATACATTGTCTGAAGTGGGAAATAGTGTACCTATATTTTGATTACTAAGTGCCATGCATTAGCCGCGTCTGTGGCTCACCGCTAGAGCGCTGGTATTCCAGCAGGCGTCCCGGGTTCGATCCCGGCCAGGCAGTGTTGGAATTTGTGGTGGAGAAAAATATTGCAGAGGTTTTTCTCTCGGTGTACTGTCGTTTCTCTCTATCATTCCACCAACAATTTCCATTCATTATTCATTTAAAGTTTTCTACCCGAAGTCAGGTCTTTCACTAGAAACCCAGTGTTATCTAATCTTTCCTATTTTCTGCCTTTTGTATGTATGTATGTATGTATGTATGTATTATTTACTTGGTCATTTAACGACGCTGTATCAACTATGGGGTTATTTAGCGTCGATGGAATTGGTGATAGCGAGATGATATTTGGCGAGATGAGGCCGAGGATTCGTCGTTGATTACCTGACATTTGCCTTACGGTTGGGGAAAACCTCGGAAAAAATCCAACCAGATAATCAGCCCAAGCGGGAATCGAACCCGCGCCGAGCGCAACTCCTGATCGGAAGGCAAGCACCTTAGCCGACTGAGTTAGACCGGTGGCTATGTATGTATGTATGTATGTATTTTTTAATCCTTCTTTACAAGCATGTTCCATTACAAAAATGCAATAACACATGCTAATAGACTACACATTACAATATTGCTAACTCTTCCGAATACAGTGTATACACATTATTGCTAGCCTATTCTACTTTCCTTAAATTTAATATTTACAACGTGTTAACATCTATGTCACTGTTGACTCTTTTTTAATACTTTGTACAACACTATTTTAGTACCTATTCTGTTTTTCTATTTACAGATTTGAAAAAAATTCAATACTATTGTTAATCCTTTTAAAAACTATGTTCAGAATGTATGTATGTATGTATGTATGTATGTATGTATGTGTAACAAAAACTCTTTCCCTTTAATTAAAATTTCTTATATACATATGTTTATGCCTTAGTTTTCTCTTCCCATTTTTTTTTAGTATATACAAAAATTTTCAGAGTTCTCTAAATTTTTTTCCGTTTACTGTTCTATACGATTTCGTATATGCTACTTCTATATTTAGTTTTTGTAATGGCTCCTGAATAAAAATTATTCTTGTCCTTTCATTTTCTGGGCAGAGTTAGATATTATCTCAAGTCATTCTTCCACATTACAATAATCTGTCACTTCGTGTCCACACTGACCGAATTTCGACCAATTTTTTCCTTTTTTTTTCAAGGAATAAATCTATCCTTTCCACACTTGTAAAAAACTCCTCAACTGTTTACTAAGAATGGAGGGGATTGAGAAGTTTTTATCAACCGCCAAATGTTATGATGTAGCCTAAATGGCAGTGGCGGTCTCTGATAAATTTGCTGCGAATTTCAGACTGAAGAAAAGTTTAGAAACTGTCAGTTTTCCCTAAATAAAATAAAGGAAATATATTGATTACAATGCGTGAACGAGCTTTCACAAATTTTTAAAATAAAAATAACAAGAAACATTTCAGATATGTCGAAGTTTATCCCAAAATTCATTGATTTAACTACACTCATTCTGGAGTAATTAATTTTTCCCTACAAACAAAATTTAATTTTTAATAAGTTTTCATAACAGAAAAATTGTTATATAATCCATAGTTTGAAAAATATAAATATTGGGTTTAAAGCAAAAACTTTATTTTTCACAGGCATTTGTTCCCTGTACAAAGCTCAAGGGGTTTCACATATGTATAAAGTCAGGAGTGAAACATCACTTTTGAAGGGGTGTCCTTAAACTTTTGGTAGAAACTGTACATCGAAAAACTTCAGACAACAGCGCTAAAATGTAACAGGAAGATACTGAAAATATCACGCAATCAGCTTTGAAGGCGGAGATGTGATGACGTAATAATCAACAGTGAATTACAAATGTATGCCGCGCGATTACTGGAGGGTTAACATAATTTTATTCTCCTTTTGTATGTATGTATGTATGTATGTATGTATGTATGTATGTATTCACACTGCAAATGGGTAAATACCCGGTGGCAGTGGTAACTAATTACACTCAATAATGACAGTTAATAAACAATTAATAAAAAATACATTTACTAATAATAATAATAATAATAATAATAATAATAATAATGAACAGTTATATTACCGGTTGTTCTCTATGATTGTGAAACTTGGACTCTCACTCTGAGAGAGGAACATAGATTAAGGGTGTTTGAGAATAAGGTGCTTAGGAAAATATTTGGGGCTAAGAGGGATGAAGTTACAGGAGAATGGAGAAAATTACACAACACAGAACTGCACGCATTGTATTCTTCACGTGACATAATTAGGAACATTAAATCCAGACGTTTGCGATGGGCAGGGCATGTAGCACATATGGGCGAATCCAGAAATGCATATAGAGTGTTACTTGGGAGACCGGAGGGAAAAAGACCTTTGGCGAGGCCGAGACGTAGATGGGAGGATAATATTAAAATGGATTTGAGGGAGGTGGGATATGATGATAGAGACTGGATTAATCTTGTACAGGATAGGGATCAATGGCGGGCTTATGTGAGGGCGGCAATGAACCTTCGGATTCCTTAAAGGCCATTTGTAATTAAGTAAGCAAATAATAATGAGCACCCGAAATTAAATGGAGCACGATCACTTAAAATAACATTTAAAGTAAATCTAATTTGCATCTTAACCCTAAGTTCGAACTAAAACCCACGAGTATGATATGTTCATACATGCACTCATTTCGCTGTCAACTCACTGCACTGGAACTGCGACACATTTCACTGATACTATCCTGATTTCACTAACACTTCAAAAATATTTCGCTGTTCAAGTACTTTGCACTACCACTGACACAAACACACTTCACACTTCACTGACACAACACACTTCTTCACCGATACAACTCTTCAAGTAACAAAACATCAATTACACTCTTTAAGTAATGTGTATAATATACTACCGTCTATTAGTAAAGTCTTTTCGGTTTAACATTCCCTCTCGTTTCTGAATTCTGTGTTTTACCTTGAGAATGTTACAAGCATATTTAAAGAATTCTGGTATTCTCAGCAAGAAATAAATCATTTTTACGCATAAATGTCCGGCTTGTTTTTCTGCTGCAGTGAAATTTCACGGTGACAGTAATTTTTGTCCTGCTATGCCCCCGAGACAGACTGCTTTACCCCCACCCCCTCATACCGACGGCTATTCTGCTTTGTGTTACGAGATTCGTAAACTGTTCAGCTTTAAACTGTGTCTACTTTTTAACAGGGGAATGCAGGAAAAACAGTAGCAATACGAAATGCGGGAGACTGACAATGATTTAATAGCAACAATACAACCGTGGACATCCTCGCCACGGGCAACGTTCCAACAATGCCACGTTTGTTTGCTTTACTCCATTAACCCCATAAAGCACTCTCCAACGACCCCGTTTCATAGCACAGCTCTTTCCCATTTACAATGGATTAAAGAGAATCTGTTATGTTATAGGTAGAAAAATCTTTTACATTTTTCAACAATACTTTTTAAGCTGGAAATACGACATGAATTCCGTGCAGCGTGCTTTGTCTGTAGTTACAGAATTTGAAGTGTAGTGGTTTAACTCGGTAACATTTCGTTGAAATCAGCAATGATAACGTTAATCTGCTTCATTAACACGTTTTCCTATCCGTTATTTCTGATATTTATAAGAATATGTTATTCTCTGTGTATTACATTTTTAGATCTCTTCGAAATTTAAAACGGTAAATAAAACAAACAATTTTTATTCTTTAATAGTTACATGAAATTTCGGTTCAGAAAACTGAATTAGTGTTAACAGTTCTACAGCCATTGTCCGACTTTGACATCTATAGGCCTAACAACAGTTCTTTTTTGTTTTTTATTGTTCACTTTAACACTTGAATAAAACTATAAAACTTTCTACAGTTAAAACATTAAAGTGTTTCAATTTTTAATAAGGTAATGTACCTTTATAACAGACTGGCCCCGTTCCAACACCGGTGTGGTGTCATCTTCAGTAGCTAAGCTGTACATCTCCTAAAATTACGCAGAACATACTGCTATAGGTCTCGCAAACAGGGAATACCGACGGAAGAAATGCGAATGAAACAATGCGGTAAGGAAGAGCGGGCGACAGGAAAGGTCACGAGATAGCTTGAATGATATTCAAGAGTACAGTCGAAAGAGAAATGACATCGATAGAATCAGTCTTGCGTTCTGATAGTTACAGTACGGCTTTAGTTTGTTCCATTGCATGTGAATACTTGTTTTGAATCGCACGGTATTATTATTTCATTCATAAACGTATGTTGCGCGTTTAATTAGCTTCGAATTTTTCCCTTGCTACGTTCTTTATTTCCACAGCGATGTCCTCATTTGTTCATCATCTTGAAGAGACGATACATCCATCGGACCGCATCTCTCGCCCCCTCGGCGTGCCGGCCTACACACGTCAAAACAGACAGTAACGACACCATTGCGTTAAGGCAATCGTTCCTTGCGCGAGCTATAACAACAATCACGAATACAATAACATAGAAATAGATATGAAAATACTATACATCACATCAAAAGTCCACAGTTAAACATATTAGAATAATACGAAATGTATACCCATAGGATATAGGCTACTTAATACACAATTACAAGTCAATACACATATATTCTTCTTCTTCCTCTTCCTATCAAGGATGGGTAAATCCCGTTCCGAGACTAACGGAATTGCGAAGTCCATCTTGTTTGTGGCCGACCAATATCTCGTCTGCCTTGGGGTTGATAAAAACATGCTTGCCGTGGGAAACGATCAGGGGGCATCCGTTGTACATGCATATACCATTGTTGTTGATAGGTATGAATTTCTTCGACCATATTTGTTCTTTTAAGTTCTTTCCGTATGTCTTCGCTTTCATTCTGTCCCTTAATGTGACTCCCAGGGTGTGTCTTAGTGTAAAAACATGTTGGAGTTGTTCATTTCGCCTCTCCGAGTAGCGCACCTCGCCATTCACTCGCCGTGCATCTCGCATCTCGTCTCAGCAGAACATAGTGAAGCAATTCACCTCGCCATGATTCTCGCCGATACGCGGACAATGAGTACAGATGTGAGATTCTCATGAATACGTGGTAAATACTAATAAATTTATTGGTCGTACATATTAGTACTTAAAAAATGTTTACAAATTCTGACAGTGTTAGCGATTTATCTACGAGTACTGCAATGAAGTGGTGGTTACTTTCCAACAGAAGAAGAAAATACAGCGTGCATCCATTCAATAAGGAACGCACTAAACTTGGTGAATTCTATCAATTATATCAGCAGCTTAAGGCATTTCTAGATAGATTTTACGAATATTTAAGAATGTCTCAGTCAACGTTCAATTACATCTTGATGCTAATAGAACCTAAAATCCAAAAAGTGTACACTAACATACATAAACAACCAATCTGTGATGAAGAGAGGTTGGTAGTGACTCTCAGGTAATTAATAATTATACAGTATATAATAATGTACTATTATCAAAATGTATTACTTATTATTAGCAAAAATCTTTCACTGTCAATCACAATAAGAAACACATATTCTTTCAAAATATCGTGCAAAAGTTTGACGTCAGTATAAACACTTTTTGTTCTGAAAACTAAATGAATAATAATAATAATAATAATAATAATAATAATAATAATAATAATAATAATAATAATAATAATGATAATGGCTTTAAAAATGAACATACTGTAATATAATAAGCAATTAAGAACTGCAAGATTAAAAAAAATAATAATAAGAATTTCTTTCCAATCTTATGCCTTGAGAGGACAGATGGAGAGAATCATGACGTTCCGTTGCGACAACCGACCAATCAGAACGCTAGTTTCAGGCAGCTGCATCTTGAAAATCAAACCAGTTTGATTCCCGCTGAACGGCGAGATGCGTGGCGAGATGAACTACTCCAGCATGTTTTTTATCGATTATATATCGTTGGTTTGTTTCCTAATCGCCACACGGCGAGATGCGCGGCGATATGCGTGGCGAGATGAACAACTCCAACATGTTTTTACCCTTAGGAACCTCATTTCTGATGCTTCTATTCTCTTTCCATCTTGTTGTCTTAGCACCCATGTTTCACTTCCATAGCGGAGGGCCGGTTTTGATATAATGTTATGCATCCTGATTTTTAGATCTTGTCTCAGATTCTTTCCGAAATACCTGTTTATACATCCATTTAATTTATTGTATTTCTGGACATTTTCTTCTAGATCAGCATTAAATGTAAATGTTGAAATAGTACAGCCAAGATACTTAAATGCATGAACCTGTTCTATTGTTTCTAAGTCTATCATTATTTTAACTCTTCGTTGATTCTTTCCATGCATGGCCATTGATTTTGTCTTTCTAGTAGAAATTTTCATATTATACATCTCTAATATTCTATTTAAAGTAGTAACATTTGTCTGTAGGTTGTCTTCAGAGTTTGCTATTAGGACCTGGTCATCTGCAAACAAGACTGTAGCTATGTAATTATTATTGCCCAAATATATGTCACTCGGACTCGTCATTTGCCAGTCTTGTAGTATTTTATTGATGTATAAATCAAACAGCAAAGGTGATAACCCACATCCCTGTCTTAGGCCTTGATTTACCACAAGGGGCTTTCCATTTTTGTTAAACATAATAATGGTTGAATCATATAGTGATTTAATAGCATTTATCAAGTTGGGGGGTAAATTATATTCATCCAAAATGCTCCATATTTTTTGTCGTAGGACTCTGTCATTCGCCTTCTCGTGATCTAAGAACAATAAATAAGTTGGCAAGTTAAATTCTTTACGCTTTTCTACAATCTATATATATTATATATTTACATATATTATTCGATCTCATAATACATGACACACAAAGAACCAACCCCCACCATAAGAGCAACACACCCCCACCCCTATCACTGACGAAAGCAAACGCTGGAAATCAAGACCAGCTGGAGCAGCAGTAGTTCGGACACTGAAGATGACACCACATCGGTGTTCAAACGGTGTCCGACTGTTATAATAGTACATTATGCAACGAGCCTATAATGATAGTAATTAAGACGCGAGTATGTTTGTTTATGAAACGAGCGCAAGCGAGTTTCATAATTTTCATACGAGCGTCTTAATTACCATTATAGGCAAGTTTCATACGACTTTTTATGCTCGACCATATTTCTAACTTGAAATTGTTCAGAAATATTCATTTTATTTGTATCTGACAGAATATCGAAGTGACCTTGTTCATAGCTCGAAATTGTGAGATGTGCGCAGACGCGAAAGTATTGATTTTTTCCGAGGAACAATAATGTCATTGACCTCGATGTAATGCAGAGAATGTATAACCTGGAAATTGATTTAGAATTGAAAAACGAGATGACAAATTGAATTTATTTGAATATTATTTACAATTAATGCTAATTATTATAGTAACAGAACATAACCTTCTGCGACAGTATTGGATTTCCAGCCTCCGTGACGTTTCCCTCGTCTTTCGATTGCATAAATCCGAGAATAATCGAAAACCTGAACTTTAATGAATAGGTGTACTTTAATGACATGCATTAAAGGACTGCTACCAGGTGTATAATTACTATATTCGGCATGGTCGAGCATAAAGATACATTACTTTTTTTTTTAATTGTAATACTTTTAACGTTTTAACTCTAGAAAGTTTTTATCTTTTTTTTCTCTTGTACGGAGGAGAGAACTGAAGCCTTACACTGCAGCCTGAGGCTTATTGTGTTTGCCACTCTTCTTCTGTGAATGATTGGGTAGCCGAACTGCCGCGCTCTTGAACAAGTACAGCACGCTGCACCATGAACTTAACCCGGGTTTGTGGTGACATGTAAATTAATGATGGCGAAATGAGTCCGAGGTCCAACGCCGAAAGTTACCCAGAAATTCTGCTTCAATTGGTTGAGGGAAAACCCCGGAAAAACCTCAACCTAGTAAATTTCCCAAACCAGGATTTAAAACCGAGCTGGCTCGTTTCACGGTTAGACGTGCTAACCACAGCGGTGGACATAACAGCTGTCATTTGAAAATTAGTGGCGACACTGCTAGTATTTAATTCCCATAATGGTGACTAATGTAGTGGTAATAATAATAATAATTTATTTAATTTTACCTGACAGAGTTAAGGCTTTAAAGCCTTGAAAATACGTATGCAATCTATTGAAATTAAATTTTATGGCGAATATTCAGTTAAGCTATAAGCTAATAGTCACAAACCAAATGACAAAATAAGAAGTGAAATGAGTAATCTGAAGGATAGAATTAAAAACCTGTTTAGATAAAATAAATGGATCACTATTTCCTTACGAATAAAGGAAGGAGAGACTGCGTACGGAGGTGTTCCATTATAATTCGAGAAGTCTAAGCCCTGTGAGAAAGTCGAGCGAGTCAGCGGCGTAGCTAATGCGTAGGCACGTTTGACTGCTGATTCGGGCTGCTACGGGACGTGGGTTCGATTCCCGCTTGGGCTGATTACTTGGTTGGGCTTTTTCCGAGATTTTTTTTTCTATAAGTCGAATACAAGGAAATCCTTTGCTCCATCTTGCCAAGTACAAGTAGCATACCAATAGATTCCCGGACATTTTCTCGATTTACCCATTCTTCCGAAAGACTCCCTCCCGAATCCAGTTTCCCTAATGACTTTGCCCGAAATCAAATTTCCCGAAAAAAAAACCAAACAAATATCAAAATTTTATGACCGGTGAATAATTTTATTGCTGTCAATATTAGAATACTATTTTCAAAACAGGACGTTTACAACGACAAATTATATCCAATGCGTCTCATGTTGTCTAATAATTTTCTGCTTTCCTCTTTATTGTGTATTCATACCCAATTTTCAATCTCTCCACCTTAATCAAAACTATCAATTAGGAGGTAGTTATCGGCATGATTTTTTTTAATCTCTCTGGAATCTCTGAATTTGTGTTAGCGACATTGGATTACCTGGTAGATCTTTTCATCTTTACCTCCTTATAGCTTTCAGAGATCCGGCGCGAGCTCTGCCAAGTTAAAAGTATTATTTCACTCAATTTTCTCGTAATTACCTTATTTATAACTTGTGGGAATCAATTTAATACGCTTTCTTTCACTATCTATAGGCAGGAAGTATGACAGATGAACACACGGTCAAAAAAATTCGTTCAGTCTACGGCCTTCAATTAAAAAAAAAAAAGAGTATCGACTCATCCCGAGAGCAAATATGTCTATTTCGCTTTGATTCCTCATTTTATCCGTAATTCTATTATCATCACTACAACTGTCATTGCCACAATTACGATAATTACCACAGTTCACCGTCACCATCATATCCACCAAGTCCTCCTAAATCCGCCACTTGTATATCTATCGCGTATGGAGCAGAAGACAGAAGCATTTAAAGCAAGTATGTGTTTTTTCTTTATATTTAGAGAGGCGCAGTTGGCTGCCCTGTGTGTTTTAATGATCAATTATCGAGGTCGTTTGCGCGGGTCCGACGTGTATTAATATCTGCCGCTTCGAGACACTTGCCGCAGAGCGTCAGGGTACGCGTTAGGAGATGTCGATACAGCCTGAAAGAATCGGGAGAATGGAGACAGAGGAATGGGAAGGAAAACTGGAGATAGGGAAATGGGAAGAAAAACTGGAGACAAAGGAATAGGAAGGGAAAGTGGGGACAAAGGAAGAAGAAGGGAAGCTGGAGAAAGAGGAATGGAAAGGGAAACTAGTGACAAAGAAATGAGAAGGGAAACTGGGAACTGAGGAATGAGAAGGGAAACTAGGGACAAAGGAATGAGGAGGGAATCTGGAGACAGGGAAATAGGAAGGGGAAACTTGAGACAAAGGATTGGGAAGGGAAACTGGAAGCAGAGGAATGGGAAGGAAAGCTGGAAGCAGAGGATTGGGAAGGAAAGCTGGAAGCAGAGGAATGGGAAGGAAAACTGTGGACAGAGGAATGGGAAGGAAAACTGGAGACAGAGAGAATGAGAAGGGAAACTGGAGACAGAGGAATGGAAAGGGAAACTAGCGACAAAGAAATGAGAAGGGAAACTGGGAACTGAGGAATGAGAAGGGAAACTAGGGACAAAGTAATGAGGAGGGAAATTGGAGACAGGGAAATAGGAAGGGGAAACTTGAGACAAAGGATTGGGAAGGGAAACTGGAGACAGAGGATTGGGAAGGAAAGCTGGAAGCAGAGGATTGGGAAGGAAAGCTGGAAGCAGAGGAATGGGAAGGAAAACTGGAGACAGAGAGAATGAGAAGGGAAACTGGAGACAGAGAGAATGGGAAGGGAAACTGGGGACAGGGGAATGGGAAGAGAAACTTAGACAGAGGAATGGGAAGGAAAACTGGAGACAGGAATGGGAAGGGAAACTGGAGAAAGAGAGAATGAGAAGGGAAACTGGAGACATAGAAAATGGGAAGGGAAACTGGAGACAGAGGAATGGGAAGGGAAACTGGTGACAGAAGGTTGGGAAGGAAAGCTGGAAGCAAAGGAATGGGAAGGGAATCTGGAGACAGGAAATGAAAAGGAAAATTGGGGACAGAGGAATGGGAAGGAAAGCTGGGGACAGAGGAATGGGAAGGAAAACTGGGGACAGAGGAATGGGAAGGAAAACTGGAGATAGAGGAATGGGAAGGAAAACTGGGGACAGAGAATGGGAAGGGAAACTGGAGACAGAGAGAATGAGAAGAGAAACTAGAGACAGATAATGGGAAGGGAAACTGGAGACAGAGGAATGGGAAGGGAAACTGGAGACAGAGACAGAGGAATGGGAAGGGAAACTGGAGACAGAGAATGGGAAGGGAAACTGGAGACAGAGAGAATGGGGAGGGAAACTGGAGACAGAGGAATGGGAAGAGAAACTGGGGACAGGGAAATGGGAAGAGAAACTTAGACAGATGAATGGGAAGAAAAACTGGAGACAGAAAGAATGAGAAGGGAAACTGGAGACAGAGGAATGGGAAGGGAAACTGGAGGCAGAGGAATAGGAAGGGAAACTGGAGACAGGAATGGGAAGGAAAACTGGGGACAGGGGAATAGGAAGAGAAACTTAGACAGAGGAATGGGAAGGAAAGCTGGAGACAGAGAGAATGAGAAGGGAAATTGGAGACAGGGAGAATGGGAAGGGAAACTGGAGACAGAGAGAATGGGAAGGGAAACTAGATACAGAGGAATGGGAAGGGAAACTGGAGACAGAGAGAATGGGAAGGAAAACTGGAGACAGAGAGAATGAGAAGGGAAACTGGAGACAGAGAGAATTGGAAGAGAAACTGGAGACGGAGGAATGGGAAGGGAAACTGGTGACAGAGGGTTGGGAAGGAAAGCTGGAAGCAAAGGGATGGGAAGGGAATGTGGAGTCAGGGAATGAAAAGGAAAATTGGGGACAGAGGAATGGGAAGGAACACTGGAAACAAAGGAATGGGAAGGGAAATTGGGGACAGAGGAATGGTAAGGGAAACTGGGGACAGAGGAATGGTAAGGGAAGCTGGAGACACAGGAGTAGGAAAGAAAACTGTAAACAGAGGAATGGGAAGGGAAACTGGAGACAGAGGAATGGGAAGGGAAACTGGGGACAGAGAAATGGGAAGAGAAACTGGAGTCAGACGAATTGGAAGGAAAACTAGAGGGAGGGAGAGAGAGGAATAAGAAGAGAAAAGGTGAGAGAGGAATGGAAAGCTAAAAGTAGAGAAAAGAATGATAAAGAAGAGGAAGGAGACAGAGAAATAGGATGAAAAATGGAGAGAAAAGCAAGTAAGTGGGTAGGAGAGATGGAAGTAAATAGTAAGAGAATGGAAGAATAGTTCACGAAGCAAGAGAAATGGAAAAGTCACGAAGAATAGGACAATAATTGGTTTTGGGTGGAAGAGTAGAAAGAGAAGTGAGAGAATCTGGGGAAGTAATAAGATTGAGGAGGGGAAGATGAAAGAGAACTAAAATAAGGTAGCTAATAGAATATTAAAACATAAGTAAGAAGTAGAGAAATTAGGGGATGAATTGAGACTGATAGTTTGAGAAGGAGGTAAAGAAGGAAGACCTAGATTGGGATTTGTGGAAATAGAGAGGAGAGACTGCAGGGAGAAAATGAGAGCATGGAGAGTGTTATCGATAGTGAAGAAGGATATTTATTTGTGTGGTCTTGTCTGTTCTGTGTACTTATATTAAAATAGTTGGTGTGCTTCTTAATGTTTGTGAAGCTATGAAAGGGAGAGGTCAGAGTGAAAGAGGTGAAGCTAGAGGTTTATCGCAGAATCTCAAAGCGCTAGGTTGGGAGGTCGATCTGCTTTAAGATTGGGCTCCAGACTTGTCTTACTAGAGCGCTTTTGATGGTCTGTCGGCGTTTGTGTGCTGGTTAATACGAGATAGAGAGCAGAGGATATTTAAAACACTTTCTGCATCCTTTAGAGAGACAGAGGTGTACGACCTTTGTGTAAAGGCAGTGACGGATCTGAGATTTTTCCTAGACTATTTTAATGTTACCGTAAGAAAAACGAATTTTTTTTTATTACGCTACTGGTGTCGCAAAGATTCGTAAAGAGTTTAAGTATCCCATTCAAAAGATGCCAAGGACTTTGACTAGGCTTAAATATAATAAAGAATTTAATGTGTTTTCATTTGAAGACCAGGGAATTGTGAATGGTTACTAATATTCCACAGACTATAGTAATTTCAAATATGGATTTTTGCTGTAATTTTATATATATATACAGTATTTATACAGGGTGTTTCCGGGCTAGTGTTACAAACTTTCAGGGATGATGGGGAAGGGAACATGTATCACTTTGACATAAGGAACCCTGGTCCGGAAATGACCGAGTCGAAAGTTACAAGCAAAAATAGTTGTGTGTAAATGGAATAACTATATTCCTCTGTACACGCATTGTAGTCTTCACCTAACATAATTAGGAACATTAAATTCAGACGTTTGAGATGGCAGAGCATGCAGCACGTATGGATGAATCCAGAAATGCGTATAGAGTATAAGTTGGGAGACCTGAGCTAAAAAAGACCTTTCGGGAGGCCGAGACGTAGATGGGAGGATAATATAAAAATGGATTTGAGGGAGGTTGGTTATGATGTTAGGGACTGGATTAAACTTGCTCATGCTAGTGACCGATGGCAGGCTTATATGAGGGCGGCAGTAAACCTCTGGGTTCTCTAAAATCCATTTGTAAGTATGTAAGTATGGTATGTTATGTAAATTCAATTTAGATGTACTTGTTTAATAACGGAAATCGTACTTACTTCGAGCTCCACTGCATGGATTAATTCATATGGCAACAGTTGGTTTACTGTAATTAAACATTTATATATATATATATATATATATATATATATATATTTTTTTTTTTGACTTTTTCAAAGCCGAAATAATACTAAACAAAAGTATTATTATTGTTGTTGGTATAGCATTATTATTACTGATGTTACGTGGATAACATACATAATGCAATTAGGATATAGGGCCTAATACGGACGTTAACTCACTTCTTTACTACGCCTCGTTCACTTATAGTACTTAGCATTAATATGATAGAAACTTCATCACTATGCTTATCTAGTTCGGAATTCTGCAACTGATACCGCTAAATTGGAAATTATTCAACACCAATTCATATCATTTGGCCTTCTCTTTTCGTATAGATTTCTGTGTAGTGACTCCAAGAATCACTGGTCGACAAGGTTTTCTTCACAAGAAATCTGATTAGTGATTCTAGTGCAGTTTTTCATACTGAATTCAGATATGTAGTCAGAATTTTTCCATCAGGCACAGTTTTTTTTTTTGTGACAGCTACTACTTATTAAAATCGGATTTTAGCGTTTTCTTTGACCTGTCATAGGAACCGTTACCTCATATGTAGCGATTTTATCCAAGCTGTATTTAAGGAAATGATTTGTAATACAGTATTATACTGAAGCACCATAAAACAATCCTGTGCAGGTTCATTCATGTTTGGACATGCTCAGATCTGTTCATCTGGCATTGTGATGTGTCAGTATCGAGCTGGCCGTGAGTTTGTTCAGTAGTGAAATAGTTCCTTCCTTTCTTTTCGGAAGTATATTGTGTATGTAGTGTTTTAGTGCTTAATGTTGTTCATCATGCCAAGAAAGTGTGTAAATCATGTAGACAGTTTCTGCTATATTTGTGGTGACATTTGACCCCACTTGTAAAGAAGTGTTATCAATTTTACTTTGGCTGTCAGGCTGGTGATTTTGATAAGAGCTGGGCCTCAATACATGCTGTGTTTCGTGTGTTAGATTGCTGACTGAATGGAAAAAGGATACACATCGTATGCCATTTGCAATTCCTATGATTTGGAGGGAACCGAAGGATCATTTAAGCGATTGTTATTTCTGTTTGACAAATATTACAGGAATCACATCTAAAACAAAACATACAGTTAAGTATCCTTATTTGAAATCTGCAATAAGACCTGTCTTACACAATGAACAGTTCTCTGTACCAGTATATGCCGACACGACCTTAGGTAATAACTCTGATTCTGACCTAACTGAAACTGAAAATGCTTCAGATGAAAATAAAAATGATCCAACATTTGAAGCCAATACCTGTTCATCAGAACCATACTTTCCCAATCAGAAAGACCTTAATGACCTGATTTGGGATTTAAATCTGTCTAAGCAGCAAGCTGAAGGTTTAGCTTCCAGACTCAAAGGGTGGAATATACTCCAAAAAGACGTATGAATATGTAGTTATCGTGGCCGCCATAGTGATTTCAAGGACTGCTTCTCTGAAGAAAATGGTATTGTGTTCTGTAATGATATTTGTTCAGTTATGGAAACTTTTGGGCTTCAACACCGGCCAGATGAGTGGCGACTATTCATAGATTCGTCTAAAGTTAGTTTGAAGGCTGTGCTGCTACATATTGGCAATGAACTTCCATCAATACCTGTAGCGCATGCCGCTGATATGAAAGAGACATATAAAAATATGAAAGTAATTCTAGAGAAAATACAATATGGGAAATATGAATGGTATATCTGTGGTGATTTAAAGGTCGTTGCTTTATTGCTTGGTTTGCAACTTGGGTTCACCAAATTTTGCTGTTTTTTGTGCCTCTGGGACAGCAGAGATAGGAAGTCTCACTATGTTACAACATCATGGCCTAAACGTGAATCTCATAACCCTGGCCAGAAAAATGTGTCATATGTCCCTTTAGTGAATCCTGAAAAAATATTATCTCCATTGCATATTAAGTTAGGAGTAATGAAAAATTTTGTCAAAGCTATGGATAAACAGTCTGAT
The DNA here is from genome assembly GCF_040183065.1 of Periplaneta americana. Lineage (NCBI taxonomy): Eukaryota > Metazoa > Arthropoda > Insecta > Blattodea > Blattidae > Periplaneta > Periplaneta americana. Next base: position 50,770,309 of record NC_091118.1, read on the forward strand.
GGATTCTTGTACTTGAAATCGAAATTCCCCAAAGTCAGTGATGCTAAACTGAAGGAAGGAATTTTTATAGGACAACAAATCCGGTCATTAATGGGTGATGATCATTTCGGAGGACTGTTAAATCCACTGGAGAAAGCAGCCTGGCAGTCTTTCAAAAGTTTATGTTTATGTTTCTTGGAAACCATAAAGCAGAAAACTATCGTGACATAGTGACTGATCTTCTGCATTCTTATAAAGCTATGGGATGCAACATGTCTTTAAAAATTCACTTCTTGGACTCTCACTTGGACTTCTTCCCCGAAAATCTTGGAGCCGTCAGCGATGAGCACGGTGAGCGTTTTCATCAGCAAATTTCTACTAATGGAAAAGAGGTACCAAGGCAAGTGGAGTTCCAATATGCTGGCTGACTACTGTTGGACCAAGAAGAGAGACGTTCCTGATGCAAAATATGCCCGAAAATCACTGTCTACCACTTGCTACGTAAGTCAGAATGAGTAGTTATAATGTTGAGTTAGATAGCTAGTTACAGATTTTTTTAGAATATTATAAAAATCCAAATGAATATCACAAAAAACTCCTGCCCGATGGGGAAAAACTGAAATTATATTTGAATTCAGCACGAAATATTGTTCTAGAAAATTTTATTTTACTTCTTGTGAAAGAAATAAAGTTCATTTTTGTCGACTAGTGAATTGTTAGAAAATGTCGCAGTTTTTAAACCAGGCGCAAAGAAGACAAAGAACTGTGCTTAAGAAAGACAAGGAAAGTTAACACTGTTTTATATAGAAGTATTTAAAAGTTGTGAAAATTTTAAAGTCCTTTTTGTTAGAAATTAAGTTCATGGAGAAATGGGCGGGTTGGCTGCCAAGTGGTGTACGTCCAAACTGCTATGTTTTCAGGAGAGCAAATTTAAAGTTTGCAATTTACTGTAAATTCAGAATTGTATATGTCTGGAGTAAATAATGGCTTGGCAATAAGTTGAACATACATACTTTCAATTAGAAGTTATAAATCTATCTTCCAAGTGTTTTAACTACCTAAAAAGTGAACTTTTCAAAGTCATGATGTTGAAAAAAATAATAGCGTTCCCCTAATTGAAACAAAAATAAATTGGGAAAGAAAATGAGATTGAATAAAAGTTGAAAGCCTACTCAAAAACAGAACTGTTGTTTGTTGTTAAGAAATACAAACAAAAAGAACATTGAAAAAAACAAAATGAAAATTCATACGATGTCATCTGATATCATGATTTCATCAACTTATTCATCTTCATCGGAAACAGTACAAGGATAAGAATTTAAGCCAAGAAAAAAAGAATGGTAATAAGTGGATATAAACTGCAATAGGTCCCCTATATCTTTTTTCTTTGCTCTTGTGACGAATCTTTCATCAGGGTAGGTTGTTTGAAGTTGATGCCGAGTCGGGCACATTGACGGTCGCCCAGTTCTGTGACGACCTTTTCTCAAGTCAAGCTCGTCGAACTCAACTATTTCGTTCAGATTTCCTTTATAAAGGATAAAGGTTCCATGCGCCTTACTGTACTTGATATGACGCATTTTCAGCCAGTTGCTTTCATTTCCAGCCAGATTTTGTTTTCTCTTCGTGACACTGCTGAAGACCTTTGATTGTCAGAAAATCTGGACGTTGCATCTCATGAACCAAAGCTTATTGGTTCTTCGGATTTCCTCCATCACGTTGTACCAATCATTTGGTACCTACATAAATGGTTCTATTTCTACTGGCAGTTTCAATACACCAAAAATCACCATCGTTGGAAAGGTATGAATGTCTCGAAACCAAAAATGTTTGTTGAAACGTTTCGATGTCATTGTCACTGGACAGAACATTACGCAGAAGTGTGAGGGCTACATTGAAATTTCGGTTCTGTACAGTACAAGAATCTAAGTCACAATATACTTTATAGCTGGCTTAGCCAACAACATTTCTTGAAGTGAATAACCAAGGATGAGGGAATCTCCAGGGAGCCCAAGGTGCAATAGCTTCATCCCAACAATAGAAATATCCCGTATTACTTTTCATGTCATTAATGCCAAAGTTATAGACGTATAGGTTTCTTTTGTAGTATCACTGACTGTCAGTATTGGGAATGGAAGGGTCTTCTGTATATCTATGGATATCACGTACATTTCAGTCTCGCGACAGTCTCCTATCACTCACTTGTTTCACATACAGACTAGTTATTTACAGCCGTGAGCAACTTGCACTTAATATGAATGGTTCATACACAGGCTACGTTATTTTATTCTTGAACAACACTTACCTAATAATAAGAATGTTTGGAACACAACAGAGTAAACAATGTCCACAGGCGCCGACAGCACAGAATCTGTGTGCTGATAACACTGGCAGGAGCACTTGGACGTACAGCCCAGTTACTTTATGGTGACAGCTCGTCGACGCGAGAGAGGAGAAGGTTCGACTGCGGGAGGGAGACCGATGCGAGACGGAGCGAATGGAGGGAGGGAAATACAGTCATATTAGAAATGAAGTCTCACATTGTTCTCTCGCACATTGCGGCGTCTGCATAATTTTGAGCTCCTGTCACTGTGTTCACTTCATACTCCGGAACAATAGTCACTAATAAACACTAAAGAAGTAAACTAACATGGAAATACAATGAGCAGCAGTTCGGAACAATAGTCACTAATAAACACTAAAGTAGGAAACTAATGGAAATACAATGAGCAGGAGTTCGGAACAATAATAACTCTAAAGAAATAAAATAACATGGAAATACAATGAGCAGGAGTTCGGAACAATAATAACTCTAAAGAAATAAAATAACATGGAAATACAATGAGTAGCAGTTCGGAACAATAGTCACTAATAAACATTAAAGTAGTAAACTAATGCAAATACAATGAGCAGGAGTTCGGAACAATAATAACTCTACAGAAATAAAATAACATGGAAATACAATGAGCAGAGTTCGGAACAATAATAATCACTAAAGAAATAAACTAACATGGAAATACAATGAGTAGCAGTTCGGAACAATAGTCACTAATAAACACTAAAGTAGTAAACTAATGGAAATACAATGAGCAGGAGTTAGGAACAATAATAACTCTAAGGAAATAAAATAACATGGAAATAAAATGAGCAGGAGTTCGGAACAATAATAATCACTAAAGAAGTAAACTAACATGGAAATACAATCAGCAGCAGTTCGGAACAATAGTCACTAATAAACACTAAAGTAGTAAACTAATGGAAACACAATGAGCAGGAGTTCGGAACAATAATAAACACTAAAGATGTAAACTAATGTGCAAATACAATGAGCAGCAATCGAATCATTATATTTAACAGTTAATCACTAATTAACAATGAAATATATTCATGCGGAAATACCGGTAATGTTCATCAGTGCTTCACTGTTACCTTTCCCATCATCATCATCATCATCATCATCATCATCATCATCCATGTAAAAGATGGAGCGGCCTTCTTCTCGGTACTTCTTTATTTTCCTCAATTCCTGCAAACTTTTGGCACTAATGCTGTGATGCTCCAACACAGTTTGGCGATTATTTTGTGTTTTTTTTACAATGAAATCCTAATTTCAAAATAACTTTCCTTAAAGTCGAGATACCTCCCTGAAAGTCGATAGTCTTTCAATATCAATAATATATATATATATTTTTTTTTATTTAAGTGTTTCTGTGAAATATAGAACTCGTGCTTTGGTTCGTCTTATGACAGTTGATTTTGGCGCCGATTATCAATGTCTTTACTCTCCCTTATTATTTGACTAACACAGCTCTCAGACACAGCGGTGAACTCTGCTACAAGTTATCCAACATTTGTTACGTTTTTTCTTCCGACGCTATCTTCATAAAGCGCTACACGTTGCTCACGACTTCTCGCGACTGCGAATGCAATACCCGGCGTTTCAGTTTGCTTCTAACAGGCAGCATTTTCACAAACAGAAAATAGCAGTGAATCTATACAATAAATACTACATACTAAACAATACAAAACAGAAGCACTACAACTATTTAAGTAACTAAATGAAATGCACGTAACAAACACACTAAATTGCAATATACAAGACAGTGGTGGTGTAGTACGTCCTTAGCGCGACTGTACGCCCACACTAACGCTCCCGAGATGTGACCGGTAAGGCAGCCAGGGGAAGACTAAAAGGAACGCCCCTTCGGACAAACAGTGAACTCGCACAAACCACTGCGTCGCCAGGCCAGAGCTGTCACCATAAAGTAACTGGCCTGTACACCACTTGACTGCCAAGGCGCTCAGCAATTTCGTTCAGTGTAATAACGTTCTGCGTTATTTTGTGAGCGAACTATTGAAGTTGGACACGCACTACTTGTCGGATACACAGAACTGGATGTCTAGTAACTATAAGTGGTGTTAGTCCATTTTTCAATTTTTGAGACTTACACCACTTGGCAGCCAACCCGCCCAAATAATAGTAGAGTTTTGTTTATGAAAGAATTGGGTTTATGTTTACAGAAAATTCTATTTAAATTGTTTCACTATTCCAGCAATGAAATATACAGGAAATTTCCAACCTTTAGAATCAAAATTATGCAGATGGCGAAATGATTAGCCTAAAAATGTCCCGTTAAGGGCGAAGACCTCCTCCTGTAGAGGGAGAGCTCTATTTTTGTCTCACGCGGTGAGCTACTCCGCGTGAGTGGAATTGTTCACTTGGTTCACATTCTGCACAGTTTGGTATTGTTCGCTTGTTTCTGTCGCACTGGTTTTAGTCGCTGTTCACTTGTCTTCTTATGTTTTTCCAGTCTTCCCTATGTCTTGCTCTGCTTGACCAATGGCTTCCTACTCGTTCACTGAAGAGGTTGGCCCATCTTCGTCTTGATCTTCCGGGTGATCTCTTGCCAATGCGGGGATCCCATAGTGTGACTTTCTGCGTCCATCTTCCGTCTCTAGAGGACTTTAAGCTGAGAATTTTGACTTCAGGAACCAATGGTCGGAAATTCATATTTCAAAATCTATAAGCTCTTGAACAAGTAATAACTTTCAAGATCATTTTTGCAAGCTGCTATTATTATTATTACTATTATTATTATTATTATTATTATTATTATTATTATTATTAATATTATTATGTACATGTTATTGAATTATCAGCTTCTTGTTTAATTATGTTAATTCTACTTGCTTGTAATTTAATATCAATATGTATTCCAATGTATTTATTATTGTTTTATCGAGTACATTTTATTGAATTATCGGCTTCTGATTTCCTGTATTTTATTCTAACAACATTAATATGTATTCCACTGTGTTCATTTTTATTTTATTGGGTAAATTTTATTTAACTGCCTCTTTTGATATCACAATGTAAATCGTATCTGTATGTAATTAAATCCGATTCAGTATATGTTGAACTATCTAAGCAAGTTTTTAATCCTGGTTGAGTGTAAGAGAAGCCCTATGGCCTTAACTCTGCCAGGTTAAATAAAGCCGCCATTATTATTATTATTATTATCATCATCATAATCATTTTTATTATTATTATTATTATTATTATTGTTATTATAGCTCATAGGAACTGTTCAAAGTGGTGATCACCAGCCTTGATATATCCAAAACAAGAATGCATAACATTTTGCTCCACACTCTTATATATCCCTGTTGTCTGCTGTACAATGAGGCAGGCAGATAAGATTCTGTTGCTCATGTGATTATGGATATGAAGTGGGCAGTGGTGCGACCAATTTCTCTTGCAAACTACAAGATATTTAATGTTTTATTTCGAAAACAACATACACCTCATAGCAACAACTTGAGCTCAGAGTAGTTGTTGAAAGTGGCGATCACGTGTCTCAATACACGCATTACAACGACGCATGAAATTCTGTAAGCAATAATAAATAAGAAATATCACCATGGAAGCGCCAGGCTGTTTTATGTTGTGAAAATTAAAGCAGCTTAAGAAACGTACCTCACTTATACTTTCCAAGATCTCGTGGCGTCCGAAATATATATTTCCGACCACTGGTTCTTGATGTCAGAATGCTCAGTTTGGAGTTCTCTATCATCTGTATAGTTTTGAACCTAAACGTTGGAGACACCCTGTATAAACATGAATAGTGACATTAAGTGGTCTGTAAAACGGAAGCCTACCCTAGGGCGGCAGGTACTGCACGACACTGAAATTGATAGAGGCATGGTTATTACAACTTGTCGTCATTGTGGAAGCTTGTAAAAAATATGAGACGTGTCTCGTGGTAGATAAAAAAAAGTTGATGCACCAAAATCCGTAAAATTACTCGGTGATGTTAACAGCGATTTGTTCATTATAAATACAGTTCAGTAAAACCTCGTTAATCCGGACTATTTGGGGGATATGTGACCGGTTTAACGAAAGTCCGGATTAAATGAAATAACCTAAAAGGACAATAGAAAGTGCATTGAAACTCCGTTTATAGAAAAAACATTTTATTTTTTGTGGTGTATTTATAGGGCATATACCTAAATATACTATAGAGTACAGTAAAATGTAAAGCAATACATACAATGCAGTACATACACGATATCCATAATTATGATGATGTGCCCGACGTTCCTGGCTCTGCATCACTCGAAACTCTTGCTTCCTACGGAAATTAGTTTGATGGATTTTCTTTATTTTTAATACCATATGTGTAATATTGTAATTATTATAATTCCTTAGTTCTACAGGAACATCCTTTTATTTTTACTAACATTTCTAATATTAACCTGGCTATACCTTTGGATTAACGGTTGAGAACCGGAAACACCGTTTGCTACCCTCTTGCACGACTGGAGTTCGATGACACTGGCGTAAAATACAAACAAATCATTTTACTAGATAGGCTATAGCAGGGAAGGAAAGCACTTCATCCATTTACATAAACTGGGATATCGCGATTTTGAGTTTGATAATTTTCAATAGGTTTTTATGTAAGCAAAATACAGGACAGAATTAACAATAACTGCTTTTACTCACGAACTGAGCTATCCATTCGGAAGTTTTCATTATGCAGTGTATATTATACTGTCTACAGCACGTTAGCGTACAATTTAGAGAATGAAGTTAAATTTGATAAATAATCATAATATGGATATTTAAACACAATTTTGAAAATGGTGGCCGTTCATTTCGATACAGGCTTCAGTTCTTTTGTGCGTATTATCGCAGTATAGACTATTGTACCTCATTCCAATATCAGTTTCGTCCTTCGTACTAGTAACTCATGTTGAAATAATTCTGTACCTACTCTATAAAAGAGTACTTTACGTACTGTAAATTCAATCTTCACTTCTGCCCGATCCGAAAAGATAAAATTACTCAGACATGCTATTACTGTCCGTCCAAGTGGTTTTGTCACAGGGTCGTAGAAAGGGCCGAAATCACGTGACAGTTAATTACTTAACGAGGTCCTTTTATTTAAGTTACTTTAAACAGTTGTATAATATTACGTAGACGTCCAATTCCTAACAGAAACTAATGTTTTCAGAAAAGAGCTAAGACACCCAGCCACTAGCCTTTACAGAGGGGCGAGCAGAAGCGGGTGGGGAAAACCGGGATGAGACGTAGACAAACGAACGACAGTACCTGTGCGAAAATATAATTCAATATTGAAAGCTCTTTCGTCACTGGAAAACGCGAACATATTTCTGGAACGTACTATACTCGCTAATCAGTACTGTTTACTGCATACGTGGCCTTGGTTCTGTGTGGAGGACGATTGGAAGTTTATTAGTAGAGGGGGTGGGAGTGAAGTACGTTAAAAAACTCAGATACAATAAAAATTGAAGTGAAACTAAATTATGTCCCTGTGTAATGTATAAAAGTAAATTTTAAAACAAGTTTCTTTAATTTTGTCACTCATAGTTTTTTTGCCTGTCCAGATTAAGCGAAGTCCGGCTTATCGGGGTCCGGATTAACAAGGTTTTACTGTATCACAGAAATATTCGGGATTAGTATTCCGACTCCACTATGCCACTATGTAGAGTTAACAGCTCTTGAACTGTAATACAGATGGCAAAGTTAATGAATCAAGTTGAACGCAATACTGCGAAATAGCTGTTATGAAACATGAATTACATGGTTTACATTAGGAAGGGAATGAAATTACAAAATTATATTCGTACAATTTTCTGAATTCTGGTTTCAGACTGAAACTGTAAACCCCGTTCTTGCATCGTAATTTCGAACATTAGAAACTTTATTATCTGCCATTCGCAGTTCCCACATTCAGTTGGCCAATATCATACAAAAGTTAATAGAATTCCAATTAAATGAATCCGATAAATCTTCAGGTTATTGCGGGAAATAGAGGGGCGGGAAGGGAAACGTGGCTTGTGTAACCGATACAGCTGGACTACACCGTTTTTGGATATTGAAATAGAACTTAAATTCCATAACATCTGTCTCCCCTTTCCTGCCTCTGTCTTGTTTGGATATGTAATTCTGTTTTGATTACTTTATATCTCCAGATGCGACTGTAATAAACTCCCAACAGTTTAGTAGCTAAAAATAAAACGAGTGTATATTCTTCCTCCTTAACCACAGACACATGTGCTCTTCCAACTGTTTCCTACTTCACAGCTTTCTCCCTGGCTCTTGGTGACCTATATAGTACGGATACTTTGGATTTATGCCCTCATTGTGGTTGCGTTTGTTGTGATGCTTGACAATTATAACACACGAATTACGCAAGACAATTAAATTGGTGGTATAGGGAAGAAAACAAGACCTTATTCTATAGGTTAAAAATCATAGTAAGCTGTATCGGAGACAAAGCCGCAAATTTTATTAATCAATCCAGCAATCAATCAATCATGTTTATTTGTCGGAATTACAATACCGTAATTATAGACAATGGTCAATAAAAACAAACAGATTAAAATTACAAGTTAATATGGCTGTCAAAAATTCATTAATATGATAAAAAGGATTATCTAAAAGCCATTTTCTTAAAACAACTTTAATTCTAAATAAGCTAACTGAGTGGGCATTCTTAGACAATTTATTAAACATACCTAAAGAAATAACATAGAACCATTTCTTGGTCTTTGCCGGATGGTCTATGGCGAGTTCTCAGCCTCACTTCATTACGCCACTTTTGGTCTGATTACCTGGTTGGGTTTTTACCGAAATTTTCCCCACCCATAAGGCAAATGCCGGGTAATCTTTTGGCGAATCCTCGGGCCTCACATCATCTCACTACAGCTCCCCAAAATATAAAAAAAAAAAAAATAGTAGAAAATTACAAAATTGTAAAACTGTAAAAATTGTAAAATATTGTAAAAATTGTAAAAATTTGTAAAAATTGTAATTGTAATATTGTAAAATTTTGACTTGTTCCACATCTTAAAGCTTCATTGCTCATGTAAGATCTATGGAATATAATGAAATGAAAATCAAATGAAATTTGCCAATCTGACCGTAGGTGTTGCAATATAATGATTATTTCTAATACAATATTTATGAAGCTGGGATCGAGAAACATGACTATTTAAATTAATCTTGGTATATACTAAACAGTCATAAATACATTTATTAATTACAGTAAGAATATTAGTATTATAGTCCGCGTCACCGTTTTTAGCGTGTGAAATAAGTAATGGAGACATTAAGTTCGAGTGTTTTACATTTGCCGCAGTCAGTCTGACAACTGTTTGGCAAAGACTGATGTGACGTGTATTAAAGTGGTACCATTCTCAGCTGCATTTGCAACATGCTCACAAGCTGGGCACTACATATCTAGGACACACGCCAAAAACGGTGACGCGAACTGTACGAAATAAAGGTCAACAATGAGCATTAAAAGACGAATTAGTAATTATATTTAATGCTTTTTTCTGCAAGATTAGAACACTATTAACATTAGCACCGTTACCCTACAAACAAATTTAATATCATAATAAAATACACTATGGAAAAATGCATAATAGGCTTGTTTCAAATATCTACTAGATACAAGAGCTTTTAATTTACACAAGAGATAAAGTACACGGGATAACCTTTTGCGCACAAACGCAATGTGACCCGCCCAAGTAAGTTTTGAATCTAATGTAATACCAAGAATTGCATGAATACGTCGCTGATAGAATTGTTGTTAAGGTAAACAGCAGTGACAACATATCGAGAGCATCATGCCAGAAGGGTGTATCAACAGAACTGCAACTTTACTTCATAGCCACTTAAAAATACAGAGTGGGCACAAAGTTCTGTTACTCCCTATAAATATCTCAAATTTATGTAATAACAGTCATAATGCAAACATACAACCACTTACACTAACAGTATGTCCTAAGTTTCTAAAGGGTCAGTATTCTCATTCTCCACATACAAAATAATGCATCGCGTCGCAAGGTTTAGTGCGACATTCGCCTCAGCATTTTGTTATAATCTGTTGGAAAGCGCGTCGCACGGCGTCCTTCAGTTCATCAATGAACTGTTCCTGTGCAACAATGCTCTTGATGAAACCTCACAGCGCATTATCACAGGTTTCCACAACGCTGGATTGGCCGTGGGTCACCCATTTTACCAGCTTCTCTCGACTGGCCACCTCACAAGACCTGACTTCACAACCTGTGACAATAAGCTGTTGAGTTTAATCAGAGAGCATTGGAACATTTTCTGAGGGTGGAAGTGAAATAAGCCTGCAGATTTTCAGAGCGAATAGCTCATGTTATACGTAACAAAAATGTGTAATACCATATTCATAGTTTTCTCAGAAAAAAAAAATGTTTTTTTTTTTCTTTCAAATGTGTAACACTCTCATATTCCGTAAATATTGCGAGTAGGATCGTGATTTCTGTTGATATCTATAGAAAATCACTCCACCGTGGATTATGCGACGTCCCATGTTTGATACAAGTCTGAACAGAAGTTTTGAGAATTTGACACCAGATTTTGTTTATAGACTTCGTTTTAGTGAACTTTTATCATGTTTTTTTTTCAAATGATTCATTAATTTTTACTGTTGGATCCCGGGTAAATGATTGTGTTGATTGTTCCTTTGTTGAAAATGGAGAGGTATTTAAATATAAACTGAGCCAATATACTAGTGTTTTTACCGCCGAACTGTGTGCCTTTTAAAGACCTTTATTGTTTTCAGACAACCCCGGGGCAGATTCCTTATCTGCTCCGACTCTTTAAGCGCTATTCAATCACTGCAGTCTTTTAACTTTGAAGATCCACTTGTGTTAAGGGTTCAGAAGCTCGTCCACACTCTCCTTATCTGTGATTATGCGCTTGGAGTAGTGTGGATTCCTGGTCATGAAGGAATTCCAGGCAATGAGGCCGCCGATGCTGCAGCAAAGGATGGTGCCTTGAATGGCTCTGAGGTGACAAAACATTCAAAATTGTTTCAAATATAGAATATGGTGGCAATGGCAAGGAGAATGGTCTGTACTAAAGGGAAATAAATTGAGAATCATAAAGAATACAGTCCGCGTTTGGGATTCGTCCATAAGAGCGTCACGACATGAAGGTTCACTTACCCGGTTGAGGATTGGCCACTATCGTCTGACACATGGCCTTCTCCTATGTGGCGAGCCACAACCGGAGTGTGATGTTTGCAATTTACCGGTTACGGTCGAACTCATCATATTGGATTGTAGGAAATAATATGACCGTGCCGTCGTCAATGCGCAATTCGGCCGAATCTATGCGACGCTCTTGGAAATGATTTTAATTGTGCAAATGCTGTACTAAGATTTTTATTCCATACAGAACTTGAGAAGGTGATTTAGATTTTATTTAACCAGTTGTTTGTTTATCCTCTGGACCCTTTACATCCGGAGGTTATTTTGTTTTATTGAACTTGACGTTTCGGTCCGCCTACATCCGAATATTATTATAGATTTTTATTGTTTTTTTTGTGTCTGGTGGCATTTGTTTTATCATTTTCTGGTTGCATTTTAAACATAGTCTGATGTCCAATAATTGCCCTTTTTTATAATATTTTAACTATCATCTTACTAGTAATGCATTTGTGTAGCTGATTTTAATGTGACAACGATTTTTAGTTTGTATTAGTATTCACTATATCGTTTGTGTTTTGTTTTTTTTTAAAGAATTTTAGATAATGGCGCAAATAGCCATAGTAGTTGACGCGCCCTTTTAAATTCCACTAATCAATCAGTAGAAAATCTAATAAATAATCGTTTATGCCTCTGGCGTATTTCAATAGTGTGAACGGTTCTCGTGTACATTAAAAAAAACACCAATTTCAAGCCACTGAACGATGCAACCAGACTGTAACGTTGTAGCCAGAGAGGGAGGCGGGAGACAGTTCACGTACGCTGAGTTCACTAACCTCTCACATCTGTATTACAATAAGAAATGGGACTGTGTAAGCGGCGATTTAGTCAGACTGCTAAAACTTCCAACTTAATTTTCTAATTAACCGTGCATTTAATTACAAAACGTAATATAGGTTTTCTATTATTTTAAGTGCACCCTATTGCATCCTTCACTCTGTAGGTTTATTTCACTTCCTGAAAATTCATGTTTTGGCGCTTACTTCCTTTTGCCTTCAAACGCAAAATTTTGTAAAAATGAATAGTTAGGAGGTTAGGTACAGCTTACAGCAGTAACATTTTAGACATATTCAACATTTTATTTCATCATTACTGTATCTTGTACAATAATGCAAATTAGTATGTGTCCTTCTGCTATATGAAAAAGGTATTTTTACGATTTAAATAAAAATTATTTACATTTTTTTTAAAATTCTGTTCACTGTGCAGTGATGAAGCGTTTCCCACAGAACTCACGAACTATCCAACATTCTGTGATGAAATTTTTTGTGTGTTTTTATTGTACAGGTGCATCATTTTATTTTTACTTGCATTTTTATTGTACCTGCATTTCTGAATGTACTTCACTCCCACCCCTTCACTAATGTCCTTGCTCCCGTCAGACACACAAACTTACGGCCGCTGTTGCATTCAAAGTCTTCAAGCAGTGAAGTAAACACTGCAGTGTATAGTGTGTTTCATAAATATGGTTGCGTTTTCTATAGAAGAAAGAACCTATATTAATAATATCGTACTAAAAAATTATATTCGAGAAACGATAAATTCAATTTCAGAGAATATGCTTCAAAATGTTTTTAATAATATGCGTAAAGAATTGAAGCCTGCATTGTAATGAACGGCAACCATTTTCAGCAACTTGTTTAAAAATTCAGATTAGCTTATTTTGAATTGAGGTGGCTACAAGCAAAGGAATGCTAGTGACATTTGTAATAACATGAGTTAAGTGCATCCAGTGTAAGCTAAAGAATCTAAAATTTTAGTGGCAAAGGGATATTTTAATCTCATCACACATTAAAATTTAAATAAAAATTTCACCAATTTTACGAAAGTTTAAATATTTAAACCCCATTTTCTCAAAAGTAACTTACTGTAAGTGCATTTACAGCCCTTTACTTATGACCCCCTCAATTTAAATGCACTCTCTATATTGATGTTAACATCAATAATTAATATGCTAAATAAAGTAGACATTACGTAACGAACATAGCCGCCTGAAAAGTTGAGTTTTGAAAAAAAAATGTTACTACTCTACTGTATTTTGATAAATTCCATAAAAGTGATGATCAAACTGAAAGTCGTAATATCGTATTTCCCTACAACATAAATGGACACACTACTTTTCTCTCCTCCTATACTTAGTAAAATGATTTGTTTACATATTGCACTAGCAACATCAAACTCCTGTAATGGAACGGGGCAACAGTGTTTCCGAGTATAGCCAGGTTAATGTTAAAAATGTTGGTAAAAATAAAGTGATGTCCCTGTATTTATGTACGTCATATCTAAAATACGATGCAAGATCACTTCTCTACTTTTGATAGATTGTCTGATAAAAAATAAATTCATTTAAAAATATGTTCAAATATTAGTATTTTCTATTACATCAAATAAAAAGTATATTATTTATTAAGGAATGTAGTTTAAAGAGCATGATATTGTAAACAAGAGTTTCAGCAATAAAAGAAATGAGTGAGAACATGAAAAAGTTAACAAGTTTTTGAGTTATGAGGCAAACGCTTCATCACTGCACAGTGAACTGCCAACACTTTCAATCATGGGGGGGGGGGAAGATCTTTAAAATCGTGAAAATATTTTTTATATATAGCAAAAGGACAGTGTTTTATACATGTCAATTTCCATTATTGTAAAAGATACAGTAATGGAGGAAAAAAATGTTGAATATTCCAAAAATGTTACTGCTGTAAGGTGTACTAACCCCTTAAATACAGTAGTAGCCTAATTGCAACAGCAAAATGTATTTATACGGGTTTACTTTTACGTTCGACTCCTAGGAAGCTTGCGACCAACCCCTTACAACACAAGACCGCAGTTTTACCAGTGAGAAGCTGATTTTTAACCTAGGACGGAAAAATTCTATGCAATAATTGTTAATTATATTTTGTGTTATTGTTCGAAAAATAATTTTAGTTTTACAGATTTTAAAATCGTCTGTTAGAATCACCGAACACGTCACTGCTAACTATATTCTGTTGTTTGTATGGAAATCTGAATCTCTGTTCTTTTATAATTTACTAACTCTGCATTTCAACGACCGGGAAAAGTTTTACATGTTTATGAGAAAAATTGTGCAGTATGTTTCATGTAATAGCTCGCTATTTGTTTTCAGTACCTCTCATTTCATTGCACACCATATTCATTCTCAACTTTATTTTTATTGCACTTGATATTTAAACAACTGAACATTCTAGTAACATTGCTACGCCGTTCACACATTATTACTATTGGACTCATTTTATAAATTGAATACAAGCACTGCAAGCGACTCTTATGTTTACATTACTTGGTATGTAAACATGAGAGAGGAGTGAAGATAAAAATTTTGTACAGCTCATATTTACAGGCTGAACCGAAAGTGATGTCATTAATTTTAGGGGGTTATTCTTAGAGATAAAGCCCGGATTTCTATGCACAATCAAGCAGTAAAATAAGGAAGCAAATAAGCAAGAAAAATGGTGAAAATAAGCACCAAAATAAACAAAAACGAATACATGGAAACCGAACCCTTCCTAGCCACAAGAAAAGTAACGTGTCGTTGGAAAAATTTTGAACAGTGAAATGATTTACTCAGTCTAGTATTTGTATATTAAGAAGAAAATAATGATCTGTTGCCTGTTTTCATAGCACCAACAGCACTACATACACACTATCCTGATGCATCTGTGATTTCAGCAGTAGAAATCCATATGTTTTTGTGGTTCAGTTTGTCCCGAATATTACAAATTATTTCTTGAAAACACTGTGGCATATAGTTTTTGCGCAATGTAGATTCGTCCGGCACCCTTTTGTTTGTGTATTTTTCTAAAAATACCCGAATTTGCACATTATTCAATTTCCATAACGGAATGTCGGAACCCCGCTGATGCTAAACACAAGTCTTTGAAAAATGTATCACTAGAACGCGATTTTTCACCCACATTGCTTTTTATCAGTTGCTGGTTTAACTTAAATTATTCTTAAAAGTCTCCTTATGCCGCGTTATATTAATATGCTGCACAATGTCATATTTTTTCTTCGCAGATACACTCTTTTCACACACCAAACAAAATAAGACACTGCTGTCTTCACTGAAAATACATGTATTACTTCCAAATTCATTTACGCATTTGCGTAAGAATGCCGATTGAGAGGTTTTTGTCGGTGGCATTCCTTAACTACAACAGCGAGCAATCTCACACATCTTATTGAACCAACGCGTATTGCACAACTTGCACACTGCAGCTTGGAACTCGGGGATTCACCATCTATGCACATGACATCATTCCGATAACGCGATAAGTGCGATAATTGACCTGCCTAGTCGCAGAAGCTTGGCGGGGAATCCCAAGGTTCTCTCCTAATTAGAAATAGAACTGGATCATAGTCTAGCATTGCTTTCTTACGCATTGGACTGAAGTTAATTTTTTATTAGCCAATAAAAAACAGGGAATGAGAGATAAATGACGGCTAGGAGTGAAATGTGCACTTTTAAAATTAGGCAGTTTTGGGTAAAATATGCTGTTTTAATTAAGAATCGTAAAATAAGCAAGCAAAAACGTTTTCCTGCGAAATAAGCATTTATAAACACTAACAAACACAGTTAAAACTGCTTATCTAGGTGTGTCTTACGAAGTATAGGCCTAACCTTTCTGCTTACCTTTAAAAGTGTGGAAAAGAATACGCATTTTGCTTAGAAATCTGGACTTTACTTAGAGATATTTGAAACAAAAAGGTTTAATACAATTTTGCTTGTGTTTGCATTCTTTTCGAGATAAAAATTGTTTTATATGAAATATTTCATAGCGTGCTTTGGGAAAGGCATTGATTGAATTCTCAATATGCTCAGTCAATTAAAGAGAGCAGTGTACTATGATAATAAATGACTGAATGGATTTTAGTTTTGTCCTTTAATATGCAGAAATGTGATCCGAACAAATGTAAATTTTCGTTCTCCAATGAAATTCCTGAATGTTACGCTTGTCCGGATCAAATATCTGTACATTTAAAGGACAAAACTAAAAGTTTTACAGAACAGGACATATAATACAGAATAATATATCAGACTACAGAATATAATTACAACAATACAATTAGAAATAAAATAATACAATCAATATAAAAAGAGGATACACTAATATTTACAAAATTTTAGGACCGAATGAGCCCCGCTCGTGTTCGGTCGCAGTTCAGATATGTTATTAATATAAGAGGAATATAGGAAATAAAATAAAATAAAATAGGAACCAAAATTAAAATTACAACTACAATGAAAATATATAATATAATATTAACATAGAGATGAATAATATCGTACGTGAATAAAGTAGGGCAATTTATGAAAAAATATATATTCCGAAATTATAGAATACAAATATAATATAGGCTGATTAATTCATACACATAGGCTATAAATTTATTTAATCAAATTGAAGACATTAACACATTTATAATTTTCTTGTTATATGTTAGTGCATTACATGTTAGAAGTTCTGGGTGTAATTTAGCTAAAGAATTACACAACCGAGGGCCAAAATTAATGCTATGATTTAGACCAGTAGATGTGAAACATTTAGGTTCTACTGATGTTGAATTATTATTTCGTCTTTTGTCATGATTATGTGCCTGTAATATAAACTTATTACGATTTTTATGATAAAATTTTATCAGAGTATATTTATAAACTTGTTCAATATTAAATACATTAAATTCGGAACAAATTAATTTAGTTGAATAATCAAAACATATCTTCAAACAAATTTTAATTCTTCGTTTTTGTAGTAAATTTAACGGACTAAGATTAATTTTTGTACTTCCACCCCAAACAATAATACCATATTGAATGATATACTGAAAAATGGCCAAATAAACATTTCATAGAACTCTAATGGGTAAGTAGCATCGAACATTAACGAATTTATAAATTGTTTTCGCCATTTTAAATGTTGATCAATAATGATATCCAGATATTTCACGTATGTAGCTACTTTTAATGGTGGACATTTACAACTTTTGGGATCTAAACAATTTTCACTGTGTATTATTATTATTATTATTATTATTATTATTATTATTATTATTGTAATTGATATTGTTATTATTTTTATTTTTATTTCAATAATTTATTATCATAATACACTGATCTTTTAAATTGACTGAGCATATTGGGAATTTAATCAATGTCTTTCCCAAAAGACGTAATGAAATGTTTCATAAAAATTTTTATCTTCAAAAGGAAGCAAAAACGAGCAAAATGTATTAAATTTATTTGTTTGAAATATCTCAAAGAATCACCTCCTGAAATTAATGACACTACTTACGGTTCACTCTATATATTGTTTGCATTTCTTACTCTCTTTTGAATTTGTCAAACTAAGTTTCCAAGTAAATACGAGTTGTAACTTCAGAGAGAAGAATATAATATGTCGGATAGTATTTATGTCACGTGCAGAGATATAACTCAAACATTGGTGTCAAATACAGAGGTTGTATTTACGATTTAGCCGTATAACTTATAAATAGCTACTGGTAGACATTAGACAGGCAAAAGAATGAACTCTTGAGGAATACGACATGTATTGACAGATTACTGCTAAGGAAAACGTGTCAAAATACGGTACTGTTAAATTAAATAACGGGTAAAGCCAACACAGTATTAATATGTTTAGTCCGTCTTTAGCCACCGGCATAGTTCAATAGGTACAGGCGATTGGTTTCTGATCTAGAGCTTCATTCGGGCGTGGGTTCGATTCCCGCTTGGGCTGATTACCTGCTTGGGTTTTTTCTAGGTTTTTCTCAATCAGGTAATCTGTAGCGAATCCTCGGCTTCATCTCAAGAAATGCCATCTCGCTTTCACCAATTCCATCGGTGCTAAATAACCTAGTAGTAGATACAGCGTCATTAAATAACCAACAAAAATTGTCATTATTTAACGACGGTGCACCAACTACTAACTTATTTAGTAGCATTGATGGAATTGATGATAGGAATAATATAGTATTTCACGAGGTGAAGCCGATCATTTTCCATGTGATTACCTGATATTCGTCTTACAGTTGGGAAAAACTTCGTAAAAATCTTAATCGGAAATTAGGCCAAGTGGAAGAAACGACGCCAATTGTAGAAACCTCGAAAAATGATTATTATCAATGCGAAAGAAACCGGTGGTCCTGAAATTTATACACGACTTTTAGCACAGTTATAAAAAAATTGTCTAGTTCGATGATATTCGATTGGGACAAATCATTTAAAGGTGGGCGTACTATCTCCTAGTATCACATGCTACATGTCTCTGACCTCTATCAACGAACAAAAGATTCGAAGCATTGAAGAACTTGGTGTGTGGATAAGCTTCAGGGCTTCTACCGCATTGTCTTGGTGTTGGTGAGCCACCAACAGCAAGACATCGCGGTAGAAGCCCTGTAGTTTATCCACACACCATGTACACCAGCCGCGGAAGCCTACGCGAACATTGAAGAACTTATTCGGGGAAAGACGACGAACAATTTGTCAGTTGGGAAAGCGTTGGTTACGCCGGACTAACTGTTCACCGACAACTAATGTTTAATAATTTGTGTATGAAAGATAGGTGCTTAGGTTTCTGTTAAAAAAAGAAAAAAAAAATAAAGAAAAAAATTAATACTCTTTGAACTTCCCTCCCCCCCCCCCCTACATATTCTGTGCTACAACCAAGAAAGTCGGAAGTTTTTGAATATTACTTTGACAACAGATTATACTTTGGTATGCCAATATACTCGTGCAATGCAAAAATTCAGTTTCGCTACCACCAACTTTGAGACGAAATATGGCTACAGAGTTCTGAAAAGTGACAGTGTCAAAATTAATGATTTTATTTAGAAAAACAAAGAGTAATAAATGCTAAATACTACATACAGAGTGTAAGGGGTATGAGTGCCGTACTTTTCACAGTCGGCGGGGACGGTCTACAGAATCAAAAAATGTCCCTACAGCATAGGGTTAAAACTTTATAGTTTTTCCAGAAAGAAAAATCTTCTCTTATTTTATTCGCGTTATACTCATTATATCGTTAGTAAAATTATGAAAACAATTACGTCAGTAGGGTCCACACCTGTGGAGTAACGATCAGCGTGTGTAACCGCGAAGCCAGTTGGCCCGGGTTGTATTCCCGGTCGTGGCAAGTTACCTGGTTGAGGTTTTTTCCGGGGTTTTCCCTCAACCCAACATGAGCAAATACTGAATAACTTTCGGTGCTGGACCCCGGACTCATTTCACCAGCATTATCACCTTCATCTCATTGAGACTCTAAATAACCTAAGATGTCGATGAAGCGGCGTAAAATAACCTACTAAAAATAAAAAAAACGTCAGTAGGTATATCTAGCAAAGAGTTAATATTTTAATATTAGTTTAAATACATATTTGTGTGTTCTATTACTTTTCGCGAACTTGAATGCTTAAATTTGTTAATATTCTGGCGTGAGAGACGTGGCAACATGCTGAGCAGGTAGGCCTTGTACTCTGCACAGACGTGCGTACATGTCAGCTGAGTTCTCCCTGTCCATAGGTCTACTGTCGAGCGGATGGCAGTTCAGTACAGGGTATTCGATAAACAACTTACAGTGTCTTTCACAGTTTAGGAATAGGCCTATCATATTTATGGAGAAAGTCGTCGTAATTCAAGTGAGGCAAGAAGGATGTACCGTCAATGTTTTCCGCAAAGAAGGTTACCTAATCGACGAATTTTTGTAGCAGTTTCTCAACGATTATTAGAAATTAGGAGTTTCTTACCCCATTTCGAAAATCACACAAAGAGAAATTTATGTAAAAATGGCATTGCTTTATGGAAACGGGAGAGATTAATATGTTGCATTTAAAAAAAAGTTCGTGTGATTTTGTTTTAGTTTTTAGACGTACAATAAGAAATAGACCAATATTGCCAATATTGTTAGATAAAATGGAAATTTACCATAAAGTTCTCTTAATGAGATTGAAAGTTTGTATTTGCTGTTCGTTTTATGTAAACAACGGTCCGCCCTTGCATTAAACCAGAGCATCTGTTTTGTACCGGCATGTCGGTATCCGCTTGAGCTGTACTGTGTACTTGTAAACTCCTTCCTTCCCATCCAGCAGGCTAGTAGAAAAGCGTGGAAAATTGTCTGAAGGCATCATCCTTCATGAATTCAACCGTCCTTACTGCGCAAAAAATCACACAAGATACCGTTACTGATATAGCTGGGAAGTGCTGCCACATCCCTCATACAGCCCGAATTTATTGAAATTTGGTATCAAATTTGAAGTTCTTAAGTACAAATTTGTTTCTTTCGTGCTCGGGACTGAATGTTTGTGTGTTGTCTTGCGATTGTCCTATGATATATCAACGGTGTCCCAGCGTAATGTCCATCGCATGACTAGGCCGACTAGGGGACCCACATTTTTGAGATTTTTAGTGTACGGTGAGATGAATCTCCCTCCCTTACCCGCAGTAGTGTGTAAATCAGATAAAGGAGAGATTAAGCGTAATAAATAAATAAATAAATAAATGCTTACATAATTAATACTTAAGTAAATAAGTGAAGAAATAAGTAAATAATTAAATAAATATATGCAATGAATAAGTAAATTGTTAAATAAATAAATAAACATAAATAAATAAATAAATTTTGAGTAGAAGGAAGAATTGGTGGATTATTCAGGATAGTTGCAGGCCTATGTCGTAATTTTTCTGTTGCTTGTGATCAATATCGAAATAAATTATCGTTTCAGAGTTTGACAGTTGGACAGCCATTGGTTTACTATTTGGAAGCAGGAAAGAAGTAAAGTTTCAAGATAAACATGGTCATATTTGAAAGATTTGCAGTTTCCTCTCACTTAGTTATGTGACATAGGATTCAGTGAAGATTCTACACTAAACAACACAACATTTATGTTTTTATTAGTAAGTAAATTAAATTAAATAAAACAAAGGGAATGTTATAAATTTAATTCAAGTTGGATATAGTCCACACCTATGGAGTAACGGTCAGCGCGTCTGGCCGTGAAACCAGGTGGCCCGGGTTCGAATCCCTTTCGGGAAAGTTACCTGTTTGAGGTTTTTTTCCGGGGTATTCCCTCAACCCCTTTAAGAGCAAATGTTGGGTAACTTTCGGTGCTGGACCCCGACTCATTTCACCGGCATTATCACCTTTATTTCATTCAGACGCTAAATAACCTAGATGTTGATACAGCGTCGTAAAATAACCCAATATAGTAATAAGATGGATATATAATCCAATATTTAATTATATTATTAACAATGTATTTTGTGTATGTTATTTTATTTCAGGACACTTCAAGTCATAGATGTAAAATTCATTGGCCAAAATTTCATTGATAAAATAATATAAAAACGACTAAATGCACTTACATGACCTTTGATAGTAAATAATTCTAGTGCTGCAGGGCAATTTAACTGAAGTAAGTTTTCATTTTTTTAGTAGGTTATTTTACGACGCTTTATCAACATTTAGGTTATTTAGCGTCTGAATGAGATGAAGGTGATAATGCGGGTGAAATGAGTCCGGGGTCCAACACCGAAAGTTACCCAGCATTTGCTCATATTGGGTTGAGGGAAAATCCCGGGAAAAAACCTCAACCAGGTAACTTGCCCCGACCGGGAATCGAACCCGGGCCACCTGATTTCGCGGCTAGACGTGCTAACCGTTACTCCACAGGTGTGGACACGTTTTAAATATGCCTCACATTTATCATATTTATGACTAATTTCGTATGAGCTGTGCTTTCGCTTATCCGTGAAATGGCACCTAACCACAACAGCGGATAATCGAGAATTGACTTCAGTTGTCTCAAAACAATTTAATACCTACCGGCATAAGGGTCTAGCTTTAATTCTGAAAAATATATTCCTTAGATCCTTATTCCGAGGTGAATTCCATTGCTATACTGATGGAAAGTTTTGTATATCACATTATTTAATTCATATCATTATTAAAAAACCTTATTACAGGCCCAACCTGCACTTACACGTCTTCTGTCTTACACTTTCATAGAGATGATTTCTCTTGTATCAACAGTGCCCGTATAGGGGAACCATTACTCGGCATTGCACTACACGTCTCTTGCCTTAGGACTCGCGCGCCACGCTTTGATCACGTCACTGTCGGATGCACGATTTGATTTGCGATTTGCAGAACAATTGGAGTCAATGAAGCGTAGGTAACATCATCAGTCCATACGACAAGGGCCATAAAGCGTGTTATTAGCTGGAATTGACCCCACTGCAATTGATGTAGTCTTTGTTACACAGCGCGTTCTGGTGTTTAAATGCGGAAAACAGCCAACAAGAGCTTTCAAAAAAAGCTTTGTTGTAAATATTGTTAAAGTGACACAAGTGGTTGTTTTAAAACTGTTTTCTAGATTTGTCAAAGGTAACGCGTGATTCTAGTTTTGTTTGTGAGAAGTTCTAATGTCTTAGGAATAGACTATGTTCCATGATTGGGTTCGATGCCATATCAGAGGATTTATTTGTACCGACAGCATCTTAAGGGAGTACCAACAAGTAACTGCATGGATAAATATATAATAGGATGCGAAACTGCGGTCAGCACCATCTGACGGCAGGGGGCTCAAATAAGATATCAGCGTCCGACGTCGTAGGTAGTGAACATTAAAACTACGTGTTGGGTACGTTACCCAGAGTTCTCTATCCTTCGTTCGAGACGTTGCTCGAGAAGACAAGATGGCAGCCAGAAACTTGCTAATCACTGGACATAAAGTGATACTACGTGTGTGTGTGTGTGTGTGTGTGTGTGTGTGTGTGTGTGTGTGTGTGTGTGTGTGTGTGTGTGTGTGTAAGAGTGAATGTTAAACAGTGATGTTTATGGACGTTGTAAAAATAGTGTTGTTGACTGTATTGTAAAGTAATAGTAATATAATAAATTGAACTATCTAAGTAGTTTTTGCAGACTTTCCCATTACGCTGTAGCTACACTAAATACCCAAAGAATGCAATCCCAATTATCTAACCTTTTATTTTCTGTCTCTGTCTGGTTATATTTTAATTGGATAGTACAAAATAGATCATCTCTTTTATCTTCCTGTTGACTCCGGTAAGAATTTTCAGTGGAAGATGCTGTGAGGAATAAAAATGTAAATGTTTTATTTTAAATTGAGTTGGTTTGAGAATAAAGTTAAGGGAGGGGGAGGAATACTTTCTGCATAGTCTAACATTTTCGTCACCAGGTGCGCTGCTAAATGCATGAAGTAATTAGTTTTTATTTTCGCTACTTGGTGCGCTGCTAGATGTAATAAGCTCTCCACCGCCCAACAAGTGGTAGCAAGATCAATTTCTACATTAGCGCCTCTAGCATGTGTTACGGGAAACTCAGTAAGTTTCGCATCCTATTATACAGGGACATCATTTTATTTTTACT
Source organism: Periplaneta americana (assembly GCF_040183065.1). Taxonomy (NCBI): domain Eukaryota; kingdom Metazoa; phylum Arthropoda; class Insecta; order Blattodea; family Blattidae; genus Periplaneta; species Periplaneta americana. Next base: position 50,794,245 of record NC_091118.1, read on the forward strand.
AACATTTTTAATATTAACCTGGCTATACCTTTAGAGAACCGGAAACACAGATTGCTCCCCCTTCCACGACTGTAGTTCGATGATACTTGCGTAACACACAAACAAATCACTTTACTAGGTATAGGAGGGAAGAAAAGTAGTTCATCCATTTACGTAAACTAGGAAATATCGCGATTTTGAGTTCGATAATTTTCATTAGGTTTTTGTTCAATCTTAATACAGTACTGTATTAAGATTAAGTGTTTTTACTCACGAACTGAGTTATCCATGCGAACGTATTCAATATGCAGTGTATATTATACTATCTACAGAACATTAGCGTACAATATAGAGAATGAAGTTAAATTGAAAAATAATCATAATATGGATATTTAAAAACATTTTTGAAAATGGTGGCCGTTCATTTCGATACAGGCTTCAGTTCTTTTGTGCATATTATCGCACTGTAGACTATTGCATCTAATTCCAATTGCCAGTTTCGTCCTTCGTACTAGTAACTCATGTTGAAATAATTCTGTATATACCTACTCTATAAAAGAGTACCTTACGTACTGTAAATTCAATCTTCAATTCTGCCCGACTGCACAGATAAAATTACTCAGACATGCTATCTACTGTCCAAGTGGTTATGTCGCAGGATCGTAGAAAGGGGGAAAATCACGTGACAGTGAATTACTTAACGAGGCCTTTTTATTTAAGTTATTTTAAACAGTTGTATAATATTATGTAAACGTCCAATTCCTAACAGAAATTAATGTTTTCAGAAAAGAGCTAAGACAGCCCTGCTTTTGCAGAGGGGCGAACAGAAACAGGTGGAGGAAATAGGGATGCGACGTAGGCAAACGGACAGCAACTGTGCGAAAATATGATTCAATATTGAAAGCTTTTTCGTCACTGGAAAACGCGAACATATTTCTGGAACGTACTATACTCGCTAACTCAGTGCTGTTTACTATATACGGTCTTGGATCTGTGTGTAGAGGACAGCTGGAACTTCATTAGTAGAAGGGGTGGGAGTGAAGTACATTCCAAAACTCAGGTACAATAAAAATTGAAGTAAAAATAAAATGATGTCCCTGTATATTTATCCATGGTAACTGTCTTATATTTGAAACAGCTCAGTTCTATAGTCATGCTGCTAGGTATATGTTTAACCCCTGAAGTGTTTGCCTGACTTAAATAGCAATCATGACGGAATAAATTTTTTCATGAAATGTCGGCCAGTGTTGGATTTTTGAAGTTAAAGTGAGCAGCGAAATTCTTTTTTTGAGAACCAGCTATAACGACTCGAGTGATCGTGCTAACCACACTTCATTTATCTCTGGAGACGTAATATAAGCATAATTACTTGATCTCCTATGATCTGTTATCCTGTTGGTACTAAATTGATTTTAAGAATGAATTTAGAGAATAGGTATCATATTATAACTTTTTAGTGTTTCATAATCCGTTTGAACAAAATGACGATCTTACTTATGGTCAAGTGGGGCTAATACGATACAGTAAAAGGTCGGGCTAATTTGATACAGACTTTAAAATATATCAAAGACTCAATTTGAACATGCTTAAAACTGCGATTATGGAAATACATTTTATGCTCTTAATGGAGCAATATTGAACATAGTTTAAAAAATAATTATCAGTTTCATAAATGTATTTAAAAAAAAGTTTTTTTTTTTTTTTTTCTTGCTTGAAAAAACTTTGATGTGACACTCGCTTATTTTTGTTATTGGTCTTGAATGAATAAAGCTAGAATAATTTTTAAATTTTCCTTGTACTCAGAATAGTGTCAGCTTCATTTTTCTGTAAAGAAAAGCTGTGAATGTTGAGCAGTCTAACAATAATTGAAGCATGCATTTCCAGAACGTTGTAAATGCCAATTTGTAAAGTTTACAGTAGGAACAAAAATAGTTTTATACAGTACACACAACGTTGTAACTTGCACAACCTGAAAGTGCACTACTTTATTACTTGGAGCAGCACTTTCTTCATAACCTTTCGTAATATTGTCAAACAGGGCACCTACAACAGTTATATGTGAAAAAATAGATTCTCCCGGTTTCGGCACTTACAACGTTATGGAAATGCACGCTCCAATTAGTGTATGAATGAGAAGGGTTATATGCGATACATTTTTCAGGGCCATTATGATACGCTACAAGGGCTATTATGGTGCAATTTTTAGGACTATTATGTTATCCTAGAAGGGCTATTATGAAATTTGAAATTTTGTGTCAATTTCAAATACCTACTGTAAATTTTATAAAATGATTGTGTTCGATATGCAGCATTCAAGGAAGATTGTATTGGTAATTGGTAAATATGAGTGAAAGTTATCGAATACAATAAGAGGAATCGGAGCATTAGTGAAATTGAAATGGTAGAGGAATTTGATTTGGCCTATAAACCTTCTCCACAGAGCCTTAGTCTATCAAGAAACTTTCGAGATGCGCCCGGAATAGAAATCCAGTATTATTTTACAGATCATAAAAAAATCACTGTAGGGTAAAGTTGCCTAATTCCGCGATACGTTTTTTCACTGCATGTCATGGGGTTCGGTATCTTGCTAGGAAGTTCGCCGATTTCTCAAAAATAGGCGAAATACGCAATCTTTCGAGAAAGATGGCAGGCGCTATAGTCGAACGGAAAAGCTTTGACTGACATTCGATTAAAAATAGTACCATGGGATAAGAGGTATCACGAAAATAGGCAACTTTACTCTACTATGGATAGCTTTCAGACAATTATGTAAAGTTAATTGTGAACTAAAGAAATTATTCACAAACTGTATCTTGGTGATACGATGGTATTGGGACAGTGCTTGAACAGGAATAATGTAGAAGTAGCAAAGTCATCTGAGGAAAGCTGCCGCCAAGCTACTTTATTCACCAAAATCTTTAGTCTACGGAAGCTCTAATTGAAGGGTTCAGAATCATAGTGGGCCAAGCGCCATTTATTAAAAACGGAGAAAGCAAGGGTTAAAGTTAAGTAAATATCATAGTTTAATGAAGATTGACATATCATTTAATTTTAATGTGCATAATTTATCTTACTTGCTATATGTTTCGTTAAATTATGGTAATCAATTAATTTTAACTCTTGTTTTCTCCTTTTTTAATAAATGGCAGTTGGCACACTATGGCTCTGAACCCTTCAATTGTGCCTGGTAATGTGTAGGGAGAAGTTGTGACATTTTTGCAGGATGAAATCCGTTTAACATCGCTTACTGTTCAATGATCGATGTTTTGCTGTATTTGATTTTTTTGTTTGTTTTCTTTCGGTTTACCATCGAAATGGATCTGTTGAAACATTGTTATATATTTTATTATTCACACAGAGTGGGTATATGTGTTCTTTTTTTCTGTAAAATTATAAACAGTTATCCAATTGAATTAAATTCATAATTTGACTTACTATTAAAACATAGACTATTCAGAGTTGATGAGCTTGAGTGCCTAAAATATAGCAAGGCAGAATATACATTGAAACAAACATTACTATTAGCCACCAGTGTGGGTCAGTCGGTTAAGGCGCTTTGCCTATCGGTCTCAAGTTGTGCTCGGGCGCGGGTTCGATCCACGCTTGGGCTGAATACTTGGTTGGGGATTTTTACGAGGTTTCTCCCAACCGTAAGGTGAATGCCAGGTAATCTATGGCGAATCCTCGGCCTCATTTTGCGAAATACTATCTCGCTGTCACCAATCTCATCGACGCTAAATAACCTAGTAATTGATACAACGTCGTTAAATAACCAACTGAAAAAACATTACAGTTGGGTTTTTCTGAACAGTGAATCGGTAAATTACTAGAAATTTTTGATGATTATTAACATTTTTTACATTTTATTCTTTTAGAATAATAAATTCTACTAATTTACTGGTTAATTTCACGGCAAAACTCTATAGTGAGTTTAGATCCCATGTACATAAAGATCTTTATAAGTGAATATCAGTTAAGAATAATGTAAATTGTGGCGCAAGCGACTTTTTATATAGAGAGATTCAATATTTTAATAAAACATTAATACGATGCAAACCACTTACCATAAACGAATGAAATTCTGTAGTACTGTCATTATTAACCACATATACCTGTGATAAAAATTTGGTGTATCTAGCTTCATAAGTATGGTAGTTATTGATTTCACTATTGTGAACCCTTAAAAATATGGAACTTGGAAATTTCAGTATAGTGTCTCCTTGAAGCAAGAGCATTGTTGAGAAAGAAAGGAAATTGCTTTTAAAAGTGGTCGCTGCTCAAAATCTTTACTGGTTTCCAAGTTACGGCGAGTTAAACAAAAGCGTTTTCGCTTGGCGGAGTACTCAGTACTGAATCTTTTGTCTGTTGTAAGCTCAACGAAAAATTCTTTCCTGAGTCTTTATCCATCTTGAGCTGTTCTAAGTAGATGAATATCGTCCACAGTGGTAAATCTGAAACGAGATACCATGTTTTAACACCGAATTAGTCGTCCCGATTGGCGCAGTTTGTATAGCGTTGGCCTTCTATGCCAGAGGTTGCGGGTTCGATCCCGGGCCAGGTTGATGGCATTTAAGTGTGCTTAAATGTGACTGGCTCATGTCAGTAGATTTACTGGCATGTAAAAGAACTCCCGCGAGGCAAAATTCCGGCACGCCGGCGACGCTGATATAATCTCGGCAGTTGTGAGCGTCTTTAATAAAACATAACATTTAATTTTAACGCCGAATTAGGCGTACGGTAAAATGAGTTCACTTCCACGTTATCCGGCTAGAGATACCATGTCCGCTATTGAAATAACGTCAGGCGAGTGGCTCTGATTGACCTTATCAGTGACATCAACATAGCGTTAACGGTTTAGTGTACCAGTAGGGTGCCAAAACTCGCTAATCATAAAGTAATCATATCGTTTTTTTTATGAGACAAAGTTTTTGGAAAGTTAATGTTGCTTGGTGAGGCCAGGTCGGGTACATTTTTTTTTCATATTAGTTGTTTGCTTTTATATGAAAACTATACCTACCAGGGATAACGTCATTTCCCATAACTATGGTCCAAGCACCCAACTATGGTCCAAAACGCATTATGTACTACTTAGTCCCCCAAGAGTTCGGTGTTAGCCATTTGAGGCGCCACTGTGATGGAATTATGTTCCCCTTAGATGCTTCCATCTACCGTTACACGTGGCAATGATATGGATGCTTAACAAGGTCAGTGTGCATCGTTCTATTGAATGTGTGAAGACACGAAATCATTCAGTTTGTGATTGTCTGTTTTATTAAGTTCTCCTCTGTAGAACTGGTACGTTATAGATATATGATTGTTTGTACAATTAAACCTGCCTATATAGTGTTTACTTTCACGTAATAATTATACTGGCAGAGGTTAAGGACTCTGCGTGAAAAATGTTTAACCTCAAGGCTAGAAGTCAGTCCTCAACTATGTACCACAATTTTTCGTGGACCATAGTTGTATTTCATTTTGAAATATTTGTTTTAATAAAATGTGATCAATGTGATTATTCACTTCTGCAAATACGGTATCTCAGTATATTATAAAACACCTTTTAACATTATAGTCCAGTAAAAAAAGAAACAGGCTGTTCCAGCATCAATGGTACTAGCACGAATGATGGTCCGGTAAAATGAAAACTTCAGGGTAGAAGGAAAACAACCATCCCTGTAAGTGACTATGAGAGCGTTGAAATTGAATTGAATACAGATTATGATGTTTCCGGTGTTTTCTCCATATTTACAGACGAAATGTGTTAAATTAATGCTAAAGGCAAATAGATATATGGTAGATACTTATGAGGAGGAATTGTGGCCAAGGAAAGTTTTGGAAGTGAAGAACAATAGAGCTGTTGTTTCATTTATGGTAATAAGCGGCAATTACTGAGGTGGCGAGAAATGGAAGACATTTTATTCTATAGAAAGGAAAACATAATAAAACAAATTGAAGATCCCAAATTCGTCTAGAAAAAGAGAGATCTATTTTCAATTTCAGAATTACAAGAGAAGTGGAGATTCAAAGGATCGAAATAAGCCTACTGAATGTAATTCTCAGTATGGCAAATAAACATTATCAGTGAATTTATTTGCATAATATTTTGCTAAGAATGTGTTAGTTTATTTTGATACCGTACTTTTGTTCTTTAATATACTGTAGTTGTTCATTATTGCAGGAAAATGACTTTCAGATTTCACTTGTTTATGTGTGTTTATGCAATGTGTACTAATAAAAAGAATCCATGTCCTTTTCATTTATTTTTAATATTTCTGTGCTAGATTATGTTTCTACCCTTAAATTAGAAACTCAATGTATTGATTTACGAATAATTACAGCTCCAGCTATAGTCCATTCATGCTTTCAAGCATGAATATATGAGTGGACCATAGTTGGGCAACTCAGAATACAACCATGTACCAATGCTTATTATTTTTTAACACTTGTACTTAAATAATTTCAAACACATATGTCAATATTTATTTAATATACGCTTACAAGAGTCCGAAGCCAAAATTTCACTTAATCTGGATGAATAGTACTGAATATACAAAGAAAATGTGGACCATAGTTAAGGGAAACTATGGTACCTATTTATGTGAGTGTATATTGCGGATTGTAAAGGGTCGTGGGAGTAGGCTATGATGGATGTTTGTGGAACCACCCACGGATATAACACGGGTTGCTGGTTTTTATATTATCATCCTGACCGTATTTTAAATTACAATAAAGCCCTATATACCTACAGCTCAGGACAAGCTGCTGGATATGGGGGTCGGAAAAAAGTTAATTAACAAACGAATAAAACACAGAGAGAATGACAAATTAATTTTCACTACGCAAGTTTGTTTTACATTGCCAACAGTTTTTAAAGTTAGAACAGAAATGACTGATATTAAATAAATGAAGTTCACATGCTATTATGTTGTTAACGGTTTTTAAATGTATAATGACGAAATTAATTGTAACATTATTACTTTTCCAGTTAAAATTCTAATTTGTTTCGTGCTAATAGCAGATGGAAACAAATTTATATCATTTAATTTATTCCAGCTAATTTATGACTGAACAAATTTTAATAAATTTCATAGCTTTTTACTTCATTCATAAAAATAATTATAATTGTTAATTAGTGTGATTTAAAAGTGATATTGTGCCATGTGTGTGTTCACACATTTAAATCACAGACAGAATCCTTTGAACGATAGCCCAAGGTGGCTCAGGTCTTAAGGCTCATTCACAATGAAAATTAAACATAACGTAAGCGTTATCTTAAGAATATAAACGTTACGGTAAAATCAAGAAGTCATACCATCATTCACGATGAGAACATAAACATAACAGCAAACATACTTGGTAACCGTGGAAACATAACAACGACGCCATTTCCTCGTATTCTGTCGTATACTTCAGCGCTCCACGATTGTGTTCTGTTTGCAAATCATGTAAGCATAAGCATGAAAGTTTGGAGTTCGAAAGTTTCATGTTAACGTCTTACAGCAATGTTTATGTCAATGCTTATGTGAATCTTTGTGAATGATCTATTTGGTAGCCTGGGCGCAAACTTCTGTGTTTATGTTACGGTTATGTTTAATTTTCATTGTGAATGGGCCTTTACAAGCTTAACTACTGACCTCATATTCATATGCTTCAGCAGAGGTGAACGATCTCCAACCAGTACGGAGGTAACTTGTGGTGGGCATGATGATAATCCTAGTCGTTATATCTGGCTTTAAAGAACCGTATTTCATTACTGGCTTAATCGATTATTTTTTAGCTCTTTTTTCATCCGATATGTATTTCTAGTAATTTTACTTGTATTTTAGCTGCAAATATTTCGACGTTTTTATTTCTTTAGTTCTTTTTTTAAATTTTCACTTGTAACTTTTTACTATCTGTTTAGATTCTTATGATTTAGAGCAGTGCTCGTCAGCACTGGCTGAAATGGATAACGGGTGAAGTGTGTAGCGAAATATGCTCCATCGTGCAGAAGGGATAGGGAGAAAGCATAGCCGCCAGTAGCAGCGGATGCAGGGTAATGCCTGGCTTATCCGCTAGCCCGAGGGTGCACTGTGCTGATGACCGCTAATTTAAAGCGTTTTGTGATACGATCTCGTCCAGATGAATTGTTGGAGACCCGTATCACCGTCCTACTACGTTGAAATTTGGTGATATAGGCTACTGACTTCAAGACGCGTGACTCATCGAGAAGAACCAAACGTGGCGAACGCTGTCCCTGCTCTCCTCACGTGCGCGTGACTTCAAAGTATCTATTGCATACATGGGCATAATTTTCGGTTACGTGAGGCACTCGATTTGAAATAGTTTGTTTACTAGGGGAGAAGACTGCAGAGTAGGATGGGAAATATAAACTGCTGTGCCTGCGTCACCTTATCGTAATCGCTAAGGCGGTCAGTGGCGATTTATTAGGAAAGCGCTCGGTTAACGTAAGAGACTCGAAAACTTTTATTCAATTTGGCAAATTAATTCGGCAGCTTTAATCATAAACCTCTTTACTACTTCTCCATCATTGAATGGATTTAAATCACAGGCGAGAAATTGCGTAACTAGCCAATAATATTCCATACGTTGTCTACGTTTATTTTCTTGAATATTCTGTTGTTTCTCAAGATTACTTAATAGATTTTTTTTATTTTATTGGGTTATTTTACGACGCTGTATCAACATCTAGGTTATTTAGCGTATGAATGAAATGAAGGTGATAATGCCGGTGAAATGAGTCCGGGGTCCAGCACCGAAAGTTACCCAGCATTTGCTCGTATTGGGTTGAGGGAAAACCCCGGAAAAAACCTCAACCAGGTAACTTGTCCCAACCGGGATTCGAACCCGGGCCACCTGGTTTCCCGGCCAGACGCGCTGACCGTTACTCCACAGGTGTGGACTTACGTAATAGATTTGCACGTTCTCGTCCTAAAATAAATTCAGAAAATCATGCTTCGTTTTCTACGCATATTTGATATTGTTTTTTTTTTATAAATTTCTTTTGGAAATAATACATACAAACAACATTTAATTCCTCGTAGGCTACCTTTTAATGCAGCGTGTTTAAGCCTATAATCTCGTATTTAGTATACTATGCAAATGTTAAGATCATAAATTTTCTTCGGAATAGTACGAAAAATAACATTTAATTTGTCTTACCTTCTAATTCAGCATGTTCTTTATGACATAAGGAGTAATGTTGTTGTATATTAAATTTATTAATGCCTAATAGGATTTTCGAACATAACATACATCGTATGTTCTCCCCTTCTAAACAGCAAAAAAACTCTTCCTCCCATTTCTCATGAAATAATCGTTTTCTAACGCGTACACACTGCTTTGATATGCCATTATGCCACCACTGATATTGCTTATGAAACTGATGTAGAACCTGCCCACGCCTAGGAGCTACGTGAGGGAGGAACTGGGACTGTGAAGATGATGTCATTCAGAGCGATAAGCTCTGTGAAGGTCAGTGAGGCACAAATTCTCAATTGAGGCACGATGCCCATCTATGATCTATTGAGTGATGTGATGAAAAAAACTTATTCAGGACAAAAAATCAAAAGTAGAACATTTTATTTGAAAAGGCATGTTTTTCCACATGAAAGCAGGACAGGATCACATGACGCTTACTTGTAATATTTTATATACTTGTTTTTGTTAATGCACAATAAAATTAATACAAATGTTAATAAATATTAGATAAATTAACTATTTAACTGCACACGTTATAAATAAGCTCATACCTTCTCTAATTTCTTGTTTCTTGATACTAATCTGATGACTCGATTTGTTTGAACAAGGAATGATATTAGTCATTCAGTAAATACTTAAGAGTCCATCGCTAAAGAGTAACTATAAGCGTGCCTGACTGTGGAACGAGCGTTTCCGGGTTCAAATCTTGGGATAAGTTACCTGGTTGAGGTTTTTTCCTGGGTTTTCCCTCAATCCATTAACAGCAAATGGAGGGTAACTTTCGGCGTTGGACTTTCAACTCATTTCGCTGGCATTATCACCTTAATTTCATTCAGACTCTAGATAGCCATGGCAGTTGATACAAGTCTTAAAATGAACCAATTATTATTAAATACTTAACACTTTCGGAAATCCACACAAGATAAATATTTTTAATCAAATCTTACAAACATAATCCATATAATGTACTTCAGACATAGTCGGTTTCTCTCCTTCAACATTTACAATTGAAGAGTCCACTGCAAGAATGATGGATGCCACTTTCTTGTCGAAAATGAACCAAGATTGTCAATGTACGTATATCTTAAGACATATAGAATGCACATAGAGAGTTACATGGCATTAACCCTTTCCAGCCCAAATTAAATTGAAAAAATTATATATATATATATTTTTTTTTTTTTGACATGAAGGGGAAACGCTGCCCGATAGTGTTTTGTTTCGGGATTTCAGGGGTGCTAGCTATCTTAAAAGTAACTAAGAATATGGCTATGATAACATATGGAGTCATTTGGCATTTTAAATGCATTCTCAGAGCAGGTAAAGTGTATGATGCCATATGGAATCATTGGGCTGGAAAGGGTTAACACTGATAGTCATTGTCCAGTAATGATCGGAAAATCACAGTTAAGTTTTGAGCGCTAAGCACTTCACACTTTCAATTACTTCTCCTGAAAAATGTATTCCAAATGACATCCATCATTCTTGCAGTGGACTCTTCAATTGACGAGAGAGAGAAGCAGGACGTCTGGTAACCCTACCGACTCTGATTCATTATCACCGGCTCAGTTTCACTTATCAACCACTGACTCAGCTGTTTACACCTACCTAGTTTCATCCCCTAACTTTGATTCACTCGCGTCTTTCAGTATTTTTTCATTCACGGACTCCGACTTTCACTCGATCAGTAACTCGTTGTCATTCAGTCAGTCATTTATTTAGGCACTTAACCACGCATCTCACTAAGTCATACTCTATGAAAGTGAGTCACAATTCTGGTCATTTAATCACGATTCTAATGACAATTGCTCTCCAAGTGACTGAGTCAGGCATCTTATGGTTCAGTCACGCACCTAGTGACTGAGTCACATATATACGGTCTAGTCACTCACCTAGTGTCCAGTCTAGTCACTGAACTAACCATTCAGCTACTCACCTAGTCAGTTAGTCAAACTCTTAGACACTGGAGTCACACACCTCGTCACTGAGAAACACCCGTTCATTGAGTCTCACACCTGTTCATTGAGTCTCACACCTGTTCATTGAGACTCACACCTGTTCATTAAGTCTCACACCTGTTCATTGAGTCACTATCCTGTTCATTGAGTCACTAACCTGTTCATTGAGTCTCACACCTGTTCATTGATTCTCACACCTGTTCATTGATTCTCACGCCTGTTCATTAAGTCTCACACCTGTCCATTGAGTCACTAACCTGTTCATTGAGTCTCACACCTGTTCATTGATTCTCACGGCTGTTCATTAAGTCTCACACCTGTCAATTGAGTCACAAACCTGTTCATTGAGTAACACACATGTTCATTGAGTCTCACACCTGTTCATTGAGTCTCACATCTGATCACTGAGTCTCACTCCTGATCACTGAATCACACCCCCTGTCACTGAGTCACACTCCTAGTCACCGAGTCGCACTTCCAGTTACTGAGACTCACCTGATCACTGAGTCACACACCTATTCATTGAGTCACATACCTAGTCACTGAGTCACACTTCTAGTCAATGAGTCACATTTCTAGTCACTGAGTTACACTTTTAGTCACTGAGTCACACTTTTAGTCACTGAGTCACACTTTAGCCGCTGAGTCACACTTTAGCCGCTGTCACACTTTAGCCGCTGAGTCACACTTTTAGTCACTGAGTCACACTTCTAGTCACTGAGTCACACTTCTAGTCACTGAGTCAGACACCTAGTGACTGAGATATGGGCCTAGTGACTGAGACACGTGCCAAGTCACTCACTCAGTTACTCAACTAGTCACCTCATCAGTCAGTCATTTCTATTTTACTCAGCCCCCACATTGATCCTCTTACTAAATCTGTTCTAAATTTAAAGCAATGTACTTGGTTGATAAAAGTAAACTTGCATTTAGCTGCTACTACTATTAAAATATTCAGTTCTCTTTTCAAAATAGTAATAATGTTTTAAATATTTTCCATTATAATATCAAAGTAATTGCACAATAATTATACTATTCACTTGTCTGAAACACAATCACTAAGTAGGTGCACATTGCACTCAGTGTAGCATAAAGGTTTGCAAGGTTTATCTTGAAAACTCCACAGGCTGTGAACTCAGATCTCATGTCCCGTATTTGTGCGAGGTGCAACTTCAGTTCCGACACGAATTGAATGTTCATATCTGAACGCAGCAACAACTTGTGCAAATGTACGACTGCTAGTTTGCTTTCTTCTGTCGTACAGTGGCAAATCACAGCTATCTCAATGATAACAGTAACGATTATTACAGTTCCAATAATAGCAATTGTCATTCGTGTAAATGGATTTGCATAAAATACGGAATTAGATTCTTCTGAATTCATAATGAATGTTATGAGGTACACTGTGTCTATTACATCAACAAACATCCAGCAACTTGCCATCAGTAACGGAAATCCAAATGCAGAATTTATCAAGGTCACAGAATCATACAATTTTCCATACAGTATTCGTGCATTTCTGATCTGACGTAATGCATGTTTTCCTGGCTTCTTAATTAAATTTTCGTCATATGCATTCTTAATATCGATAACATAGCTTCCGTTCAGGTTGTAACAATTCGATGTATATTCATTGTCAAAGGTTTTGTGTATCAATTTGATGAGGTTGTTCAAGTGTCGATATCTGTATTTTAAATGTAATACTAATGTCAAAAACATTGTAATAAACATTAAATTAATAGCGCAGTACATGTTATATGATAAACACCAGACAAATAGTATTGGCTTTTTACAAATTAGCATTATCGGAATGAAGATACATTCAATAGGAAGAGCATGGAGTGCGAGAAACCATATTAGACATTTACTTCTGTCATTATACATAGATCGTTTTTCTTGATATTGAAATAGTGTTCTGTCTATTTCATCTATTTGAGAAAGTATTCGAGGAATGTGATGTTTTTTTGTAGTTATAAATAGTAACAAAGCACTTGCTGATGTACACATTATTGACAACAACTTTAAAATGTCAACGTACATTCTAGACTTTGGTAACAGTAAATTGAACTCCAAATTAAATCTGATAGGCAGAAACACTATATGAGCAGCGATCCAGAATATAGTACACCAAACACCGAAATATTTTGTGAAGAAACATTGATTCTTCTTCTCTTTGCTGAGTGAATAAGGTGCTAAACCGAATATTTTGCACAAATAATATAAAGGTTTAATTGCTGAGAAAACACTGTATTTATCTTTAGAGAAGTTCATAATGTATGTCTTTGTCTCACTCAGTATGATGGGAAAAACCTTTAAGTGGGAGTTAAAAACGAAGAATCGAAGACTTTCCCAAACAAGTTCAGTCAAAAGCCACTAAAATAAGCCAGTTCATAAAAATGCTTAGTTTTTTGTTTATTCTGTGAGATAAGAAAGTAGATTTTCCCGAAAAAAAGTTTCTTATGCAGGACATAACAACACTTTAATCCTGCTTTTCGTGAAAGCAGGTTACCAGTTGTTAAGGTTTTCTTCCTGTCTCTAAAACAACGAGAAATAGACTGTACCAGTTCTGCAAACTAGTTCCATTGCAATTGACAAATTGATGAATTTCACTTGTAATACACTCCTAAATTTGCTTTACTTGATAACATGTATAATGACACTTTCATTGTTACAATGTGTGAGTTTTCTGTATTGACATACGGACTAATCTTTTTCTCTATCATAGAATAAAAGCAAGTAATTTGTTTTCGTGTTGTATAGGATATGAAACGTGACAGAAATTCAATATTATTGGGTATGAACTACGAGTATTTGAAAATTAATAACGCATTTACTATATTCTAAACAAAAGTCAGTATTAATGGAAAATGATTACCAATGTCATTTAAAATGACAGTTTTTCATGACACATTTATTGCGCTGTAGGAATAATGGTTGTGAAATATATACAATTTTTAATTAATCGGAACTTATATTTGAAATAAAATTACAAAATTTGTGTTCACTCAAAATATTATCTTAATATTTTTCTACTCTCCTTCCTTTTAAGCAACAAAAAGTGAAAAATGAAATTATGTAATTATGTCTCCAAAAATTGTCATTCAGAAGGACTTATTATTATGAATATAAGTTAATTGTGTCTTCAATCTAAAAATTCCTCTGATAGAAATTTTGGAATTTACAGCTCGTCATTCGTAGTTTTGCCAAAAGGCAGGCTTTCACTACAAACCCAGCATTCTCAAAGCTTTCTTATTTTCTGACTTCCTTTTGTCTTCGCATACGATGTATATATCTTAATGTTGTCTATCTTCTGATATATTCTTTTGCCCCGAATTATTGTTCCGTTTACCATTCCTTCCAGTGCATTCTTCAGTAGGCAATTTTTCTCAGCCAGTGACCCAACCGATTCCTTTTTATCTTCCTGATTTATTCCAACATTATTCTCTCTTTACCCATTCTTTCTAGCACAACTTCATCTCTTATTCTGCCTATCCATTTCATATTCTCCATTGTTTCTATATCCACTTTTCAAATGCTTCTAGTCGTTTCTCTCCAGTTCGTCGTAATGTTCATGTTTCTGCCTCATTCAATGCCACGCTCCACACAAAGCATTCACTAGTCTCTTCCTTAGTTCTTTTTCCTGGAGTCCGCAGAAGATTCTCCTTTTCCTATTAAAAGCTTCATTTGCAGTATCTGTTCCAATTTGTTTGCAAAATTAACAATCTTATCCAGAAGTAGACCAAGACAAAATGTAGTTAAACTGAATCAATTATCAATCATTCCTTGTCATTGATGTGTGATTCGATTAAACTTAAACGTATGTATGTTATTTATACTTTCAACAGCCTATTGTACAAACTGCTCTCTGTCGCAGCTTATTAACACAGGGAGGTGTTATCGTTTAGATAATTAAATGAATGAATGAATGAATAAATAAATAAATAGAGAAATAGGTAAATAGATAAATAAATATACATAATGTATAATGAAAGTGAAAACTTTTTAACTTTTTGAATCAAAATAATTAAAACTGTAAGATATCAGCACTAATTAATTTTTGAAACTAAGGAATGGTAAGCAGAGCCTACGAAAATAGAGCAAGGAAAATTAATCTGCAGTGAGAGGAATAAAATTTGGGACTAAGTAGTCAGGAAATGTTTTTATTCCCGAAATTTACATTCAGTATTCATTTGTCGTAAAAAAAAAGAAGTAAAACCGGACTTGTTTACTCTCTACAAGATTTTTGGCGTAATTTTCACGGACAATATTTGTAAATAGGCCTCTTTATAACTGAAATTCACTAAGGTGATTTTTCACAAGAAATATAATGAAAGTTCCATTATAATTTTTTAGTTGGTTGTTTAAGGGCACCGGGTTAAAAATCTGTTGTATTTTCTTGTAGGAATTGTACCATATTAAAATTCCAAGTTTTGACTTCTATTTAAGATGGATTAGTGAATATTTTAACAATGATTAAATTGGTCTCAAATATTAGTTATTTATTTATATGATTGGTATTACAATTTATAAATTATGCACAGAGTAACAAAAATACATACAGATTATACAATAATATAGAATATGAATAGACCTAGATGGCTTAAGAAGATGTGTTTCATATTAATATAAATGTCCTGTAATACATAAATAAGTTATAAAGTTGTGTCATGCTTTGTAAATCGATAATTTTCAAATAAAGAAATCAGTAAATAATAAATGTATACACTGATGTGAAACAGGGATGTCGAACAGCACTCTCGAGCTGTGAACTGCAGAGCCTTCACTCCTCCCTTACCGTGCAACGGTTGAACACAGGTAGCAGGCAGTCCGGCCGAATGGTAGTAAACAAAAGCGAAACTGCGGCGGCTGGTACTTTGATAACTTTTATACATCTTACCAATTGATTAGGAACTCAGTTTAGATTTGCACTTGATTAACTCTGATAAACAAATAATGTAGCCTACATGAGGATGAATTATGATGATAATAATAATAGCCTAATAATAATAATAATAATAATAATAATAATAATAATAATAATAATAATAATAATAATAGAGTTTTATCTACTGGGTCATTCCGTGAATGTTGTTCATTAGTGACGGAAATAGGTAGATCATAATAATAATAATAATAATAATAATAATAATAATAATAATAATGTTGTTAATATCATGTTTAAAATATCAACTTTGTGTGTATGTGTTGTAGCAGAGTAACTTCGGGTGCTATTCATAGACATTTCGCAGCACGCGCTACGAGCGTACTAAGCTAGCCCCGGCTATCCACTGGTTACTAGTACAGAATTCAAATCATATCCTATCGCTAACACTGGTTTAGGAATACGAAAAACGCTGATCATCCACCGAAAGCCCACACTAAAAATGTCTATGAATAGGGCCCTTAAAGTTCAGAAACGTAAATGCTTTGATGTATAAAATTAATTACTTTTAGCGTGACCTGAAATTTCTTCATAGTTTTTGTTACAGATTCAAAAATATCTCCTCCTCGAGTTCGATCCTTTAGTGAAATGACATCTACAAGATCCCCATGAATATTGAAATCTGAATCGACACTCCTTATGAATGAATATACTACAGCTAGCTGCGCCATAGCTTTCCGGTCGGTACTTTCATCAACAGCTATAGTGAGTGACAAGTGAAAGTTTTTATTCTTGCTATCAGTTGTTCCTCCAAGTTATCCCCAATTTCTGATACGCTCTCTGCAACAATATTCCGAGCCAAACATATAGATTTAAAATCATTAACGTATTCCGGACATATCCTTTTGCAACAGCTATGAGACAGTCTTTCACAAATTCTCCGTCAGTAAATAGCTTTGAAGCCGTTGCAATAGTTTTACAAATTTTGTAGCTAGCACAGACTAAGCTTATTCTACTAACACCCGATGATGGTGGAAGGTTTTCTGAATTCAATCTTCATTTTAATTCTTCTACAGCCTTTTCACGAGTGAAACCGGATAGCTTTTCTGGTCCATAAGCTTCAGCATGACGTGTAGAATGAAAATGTCTTTTAATATTATGATGGCTAATGTATCCAAGTTCTTTTCTACATATTAAGCAATGTGCCCTTCCGTCCTTTAAGATAAATGAATATTTATCTGTCCACTCACTACTGAATCTTCGTTCCATATCCGTACCAGCCGCCAGAGTTGATAAACACACTGAGTACAGAACACTGCTACAGTGAGCTGACCGACTGTCGTTTCAACTCAGCTACGGTAGGAAACAGTATTAATCGTTTCACAGTTTGAGAGCGCTGTTCGACATCCCTGATGTAAAATGCACTGTTGTTTCATATAGAAGTAATTCCATACAAATAGTTTCCAAAAAAATTGCCATAGAGTATTTAATAATTGTGACAACTATTTCAGAATTAAACCTGTAAGACTGTTAGTTTAGGCTTAATAAAAATTTTAATTATGAGTACAAAATTCGAACATTATGTTTTGGCATGTATCGGAACACACTGCGCAAAAAGTACTATTCAAATCCTATTCAAAAGTTTGCGTGTTACTGTGTATATATACGCTTCCCTGTTTTGTATATGAGAAGAATTATTTTTTTTTGTTTATGATATTCACTTCAATTGAAAAGATATAATGCATGAAGTGTTGATTTTCGTATCAGTTTTTAATTAATTTTATACCTTTAATTGAATCTGATGCCATAACTTAATAGAGAAGGGCACTCCATATCAACCAAAGTATGGACAGTAACACACAATTTTTAATAGAACCTGTGTAATCGTTTTTATGTAATGTATATGCCTACCGATATGTATAAACATAATTTTCAAATTCTATACTCATATGTTTACAATTTTTATTATGCATGAACTAACAGTACCGTATGTTACACTCTCATGTATGCATTATTTGGTACCTATTAAATGAATTATAGAAGTATCACCGAACTTTGGAAATATTGTATTTTTAACACATCAAAGTTTTAACTACAAAATAGAGCTGAATTAATACTTTGTGCCACTAATGACTGTGTATTAATTACCAGATTGTTTATCATCGATAAAATTGATGCTAACGAGTGATATTTGGCGAGGTGAGGCCAAGGATTCATCATAGATTACCTGACATTCGTGTTAACTTTGGGCAAAACGAAAGAAAATACTTATCAGGTAATCAACCCAAGTAAGAATCGAACCCATGCCCGAAAGCAGCTCTGGATCAACAGACAAACGTGCTAATTCCTCAGCTACGCCTGTGGTTATCATTATAAATTAGTAATACCTTTTCACATTGATACAAATTTTGAATAGGCCTATAGATTTTTGTAGAAACCGAAATAATGTTGAAAGAAAATTTGTGCAAATAATTTGTGTAAAAATGATAAGCCACGTATCACATTTATAAACTTAGCAATGAATGTGGTGTAGTGTTGAAATTACAAAGAGATACATGTTATTAATCATTTTAACAGTGGTCATGCTAATATATAACAAAATAGTATTTTATAATCATTTAATATTTTGGCATGTAAGCAATTACAACCCACATCAGAAACCACGCGGTACACATAGCTGTACATTAACCGGGTAACTAACCTCTATACGTTCTTCTGGTGAATTATTTATACCAACTGAAGTTTCCCTGTAATCAGTATCTTTTCAGATGTTATCACTATCAAAATCATCACCGTTGTCACTGTTTTGCTCTTGATAAACACGATTATCTTTAGCTGAACTCTTATGTTTCACTACACTGTCCTCCATCTTGAAAATGAGGGTTGTGATTATTTACTGCAGAACCATGTGGATTGTTATAAACTATAGCCTGCACTGTTTTGCCATTTACCAGTAGATTCATGTACTACTTGAAAATGAAAGTTCTTGTTGGATGTAACTATTTGCACAAAAAACATTGAAAATATAAAATGTGAGGGTTATCATTATTTACCCCGAGGTCTTCATTTCTCAATTTATTTTCTTTGGATCTACAGTAATACTGGACTATGTTTCGTACTGGCATGTAGATGATTAGGAATAAGATTTTATTATAAATTTGTATTAGGAATGTCTTGAAAAACATCTAAATTTCTTTACATCCATTAGTGCAAAGCAACAAACTTTTGAATTGTGCATACGTAAATTTATTATGTTACGCTATTAATACTTATAAAATGTTACTTTTCACTTGAAAACTTGTAGCTCAATTGCCACTTTTTTTAAATCATAACACAATTAAGCGTCTTTTCTGCTGTGTTTTTCTGAAAGTAATAATATTTGTAACTTGTTTTAACGCCTTTGTAGAATATTTTTATTGTGAGTATCACACTATTTCTTGGAACTATGTACCTAAAGAGTGTATATTAGCGAAATATATATGGTTAATAAAATTTTTAAGTATATTATGAACATTAAATTGCATTACGCATTTAAAATTATATGTGATATAATTATATTGCAGGTCTATTCACATTCATTTTCAGAATTCTACAACATTATTTATACATCTTGATTACACAACTTTTAACACTATATCACTTCGGAAAACGTATTATGTGTCTTTCACGTGTTAATTTTTTTTACCTTGTTCACATGTTTCATCACACTAACATACGAAAACAAAAACACACACAAGATTGCAACCTGATTCAAAAAATTAAATTACAACATCGCATACAGAACAAATAATATTCTACAAAATCATCTCAACACACAAACAACACAAACAAATATAACTACACAGGCATATACAAACTCAAATGCAACATCTGCTACATAGGACAGACAGGCAGATCATTTTAAATATGTTACAAAGAACACATCACAGCCATAACAAAACTACAAAACATTTCCACATATGCAGAATACATCACAAATGCTAACCACACCTATAGAGACATCAATACAGACATGGAAATTCTACACATCTAACCAAAAAGCTACAAACTAAACACACTAGAACAATACGAAATATACAGACACACAAAAACACATCCAAATGAAATTCTCAACACACAACTCAATTTCAGAACACACACACTTTTTGACTCCACATTACACTACACAAACACACCCCCACAGGAAACAAAACAAAAGACGCCAAAACCAGCAACAAACAGTTCTGAAAATGGTCACTAGCCATGTTAAGAAGGTAATATAAAATTTAACACGTGAAAGACACATAATACGTTTTCCGAAACAATATTTAGGTTGTCTGGAGCAGTACTATGAAGTAAGTACATATTACACCCAGAGTGCTGTAGAGATGCTTCAGGTCGATGTTGAAAAATCCACTTGCAGTAAATTCAGCTCTCATATCCTTCACCTGCTTGAGATATAACAACAGTTCTTTCACAACATTCTGCTCAAGATCTGGGCGGAGCAACAATATTTGAACTCGAGTCACAGTTAGCTCACTTTCCTG
Organism: Periplaneta americana; assembly: GCF_040183065.1. NCBI lineage: Eukaryota > Metazoa > Arthropoda > Insecta > Blattodea > Blattidae > Periplaneta > Periplaneta americana. The sequence continues at coordinate 50,814,791 of NC_091118.1, forward strand.
TGTTGTAGAATGACAAAACACGGCCATCTGGGTTAATAATGAGAGCTTAAATGTAGTCGAAAGAATAGTGACAAGTATTTCATATAAGTAAGTAATATTATTTGAAATTGTCCTCAGAAAAAACATCACATGGAACGAGTCGTGTACTATGTTTGTGAAGATCCAAAGGTCCAAAAAGAAAATAAGAATTCCGAATGCAGAGTTGATTAAACACACAGTTTCATACAGTTTTCTATATATGACTCTCATTTCTCTAATATGAGATAGAAGGCTGTCGTTGGGTACGGAGAGAAATAATTTGTCGAAAGCCTTCTCGATATCTGCAAAGCGATATCTATTTCTTGTCGTTCTTCGTGTTAAGATGTTATTGTAATATTTAGAATACAGAGACTCTGTTAGTAAATTCAATTGACGATATCTGTGTTTTAAGTTTGACACTAAAGTCGAAAATAACATAAAAATTGTGATGTTTGAAAGAGAAGCAAGTATGCACTCAATAGAGTAATGAATTCCTGATGTTACCCCAATATAACCCATAAACGAGATACAGGGCATAAGGAAAACTGAAACGTGAAAGCAAAGATACATTATTATAAATCTTTGTTTGTTCCTGTACATGTTATTCCTCTCATTTTCTTGGAATAATTGTTTGTCAATAACAGATAGTGTTGCAAGAATTTTGCGGACATGACTTCTTTTTGTAGTAGCCGTGTGCGCTAATGATACTACTGCAGTCATGTTCATTAAAATGGATTGAAGAATGTTTACCGCTGTCATGACATCGAAAACATTTTCTTTTAATTCAAGCACTATCCAGTACGGTATGAAGTAGAAATGACCAAGCATACACAAAACAGTCCAAATTTTGCAAATATTACACTTTGCAGTGTTTTCAGTTGCATGGAGCGAGTAAGGTGCCAAACCAAATATTTTGCATAAGTAATAAATTGGCTTAAAAACCGAGTAAATATCAAATGGTCCTCTGCCTCGTCCCATCTTGTATTCTTCGGTTCTTGTTTAGATTAGGTTGAAGTACTCTGTTCTCTGGTAAAAGACTGAATAAGCTTTATCTTTGTCGTTCTTATAGTGTTCGACTATCGATAAAAGTCATATTAAAAGTAGATTACATTAATTGTCTAATCAATTGAAAATAAGCCACTAATGGCCCTAATATTATTGCTTCCTTTTACTATCCACCTCTATATAAATATTGTTTTAGTTGTAAAAACAACTTGTAGTGCTACTGCATCCGTTTTGTGATCAAATTGTTTAGGTTTGATTAATTGAAGGGCTCAGAGCCAACGGCGACCAACCCACAATTTTGTAGAATTCGTGATAGTCATGTTTTCCGATAAAGATTTTTCAGTTTTGTGTGTGGAAGAAATGACTAACCATCATACCCATGGATGGGCAACTCATGCTCCCAAAGTGCTGAAAAAACCTTGAAAGAGGGAAAGGCAGACGGAGCCAGCCGCAGCAGTTACAAGTTGTTCGTAGTTTCGCTGCAAAAGCCACGGTGCGCTCTGGCGGCTCATGCAGGTTGTCGTGATATCTATTTCATGATTTGAATTTCAGGATGATGCATGGTACAATAATTATAGTAATTTTAGACAGACTGTACCTAAACACATAACAAAATTATATTATTTTCTAGCTTTGTAAATTAGTTTAGTACTGGAAACAAACTGAATACAACCTTTTCAAGAGACAACAAATATGGCTGCAACATTTATTTATTATTACACTATTTGTTCATATTTCTTATTATAGGTCTTATTTGAAACGTAGAACGCTAGAATTTACAAGTCTTTATACATTAAAGAGTATTCCTCTGTTCTCAGTATTCGCAAACAATAACACATTCAAGGAAGTATTTTTTTACATGTCACGGGAGATGAAATAAGCTTACTTCTGAGCTCTTTCTTTAACTCAGCTTTAATTCAGCTTTATTCTATTAAACTCTGCCTCAAGCACATACAGTATAAATATGGAAATTCTGACTTAGGCAACATTACGAACAGTTCGATTCCTGATTTTGCTGGAATCTGAGTGGCGTGCTGTTCTGTAGATTTATTAATTTAAGCTATAAATTTTCAGGATTTTCTATCTGCGTAAGCCAATAGGATTTCAGAAAAATTTCGATTCCTTGCCAATTGTCACTGTTTCTCCAAACTTAGCAGTGAATTCTGCTGTAGGTCTTGAAGTAGGGTCTTATATTTGATAAGATTATTTTCTTATCACTCTTCAAGATAATTTATAGTCAAAGAAAGTGAAGTTGTCTATGTTCTACATGATACTGCCACATTTCAAATTTATCCATAAATGTTCTTAGCTAGTCGATTATAAGTCTTGCAATTCTGTAACTCGCACGCACAACGTGCTAATGATATTTGATATCAGTGTCACCTTGTTGATATCCCATTTTTACCTGTAGCTGTTCTAAAGCAGATGCAGACAGTATTTCTTTACTAAAACCTTCACTGTTTATTTGTAACATAAACTGTCATGCGTAAGAAAGTGTAATAGAATACAAGCTTTACCTCTCTTCTTAATAAAAAAAAATTATCTTTTTACTCATAACTAAAGGGAAATGATCTGGGAATTATATTGCTTTTCACTTAAAACGAGCCGCCACTTACTGCAGACGCGATCGAACTTGTGTCTTGAAAGAACCGTACACAAACATTACAGCTAGTACAGAGTCCGTTCTACCTGCACTGAGATTGTGTTGACACTTTGAGAGCACGAGTTGCCCACCCATGATTATACCTAATTGATTAATAGTGACATCTATGACTATGTTTTGGAACTTCTTGCAAAGCTGAATTATATGGGAGGGAAACGCGACTAACCCATAATAACAATGGCTTTGGCGGGATCAAGTAGCAACATTCCAGATTTATTTGAAGATTCTGATGACTCTGTGGCAGATCCTGTTTATAAACCAGCTAAGAATGATTCAAGTGTATCTTCTAATGATTCTTCAGCTAATTGCAATTATTTTTAAGTATGTTATATATAGCTACATTAAAATCAGTATTGTAAAATTATTTGCTACAGGTTAGGTTTCATGTTTGAGTTGTTTTAGGTAACATATTCTACATTTTATTAAGTAAATTAATAATTTTAATAACTATTTATTGTTAACAATCATTAATACAATGTTTGGCTTTACATAAGATTGTGTTTATTTATTATTAGAAACAAACTAAATAGTTGAAATAATACAGCCTACTCAACAAAATAGTAGACTCCTTAGTGTGAAAACAATGACATTTCTACTCATGTTTGATTAATTTATTATGATGGATTTTTATTTGTAGACGTAGAGTTAAAAGTATTATTGTGCTTTATACTGGTCGAACAACGAACACTCGTATCGGATTGGAGGCGATGCTTTTGCTCGGTTACGTGGAGTTAGCCGCAATAGCTAGCGTTACGAACGGTATCAAAGCACTGTATTAATCATAAAATAAACATACCTCATTTTTCAAGCAGATTTTGTCAAATATTCTTCCTTTCCACTTCAGTGCACTTGGCCGCACGGATGTGAATGGCGCGCGTAGTGTTCACAATTCGACACTCTGTTGAGTGTAGCTGACAATCACCAGACGTAATAATTTATTGTTATAAATAAATGCTTTAAAATTACTTTTTCTACCTCCATCATATATTTCAAGAATGTCATGTTACATCCCTTTTCTGCGACGGTCTTCAATTCCTTTACTGACCACTTGAGTAGGTAGCAGTTGTGATTTTTACAGTATTGATTTATTGTGAACTATTATTTTATTTACAACTGAATTACCAACTCACAGTTCGCATAGCATTCTTTACACAAGTAAACTGTTTACGCTGTATAAACTGTTAAGAGATATTTTATAAAAGCGTTTGCAAAGCAACCAATTGAAAAACGTTATTATTTATAAACAAGTATCAAGGAACACGAAGGAGGAAAGAATCAAATAATTATCGGTATTATATGATTTATTTTTGTCTACAATAACACTTATGAAGTACATTCTTGTGATAAGATTTGCGAACGTTAAAGAAAACAAGGCGACGTTTAGTGCCTGAATAAATATACGCTGAACTTGGGTAGAAAATGTTGATACGTACCACAACTGCAGTGTCATTTAGGCAGTTTTTAAATATGTACACCGTGCTTCAAAATGATGGCAAAATTTTCCTTTCATTCTTAAGTACATATTAATGAGAAATTAACTTGATAACGTCATTTTGATAGTGGAACTCTCAAAGTCTCAAATTCTAAGTTAATGAATAATTATTAATATCATATGATTTATTTGTATTTGGTATTCACTTTAACGCTTGTAAAATTTAAAACTTTCTAAAAATTTAAAAGCGCCAAGATTGTTAAAAGGTAATATACCTTCTATGACGGTGCCGTACGTCATACAAGCTGTATTAACTTTTTAACAATTTTAACACTTTGAAACTTCAACATTTTTCAGAACGTTTTATGATTGTAATTAACACTATTTCTGTTTCCTTGGGAGACATTGTTTAAGAATTGCAACTCCACAGCATAAATCATTTTGCGTTTTGCAGCTTAGCGAAAACAGTCCAATAGCAATGATACAAAGGTCGTTTCATATACATTTTCGAATTGACCATCTACCACATTCTTGGATTAGAAGTGCTACCGCCGCTGATCTGGCATATCGCCTTTGACCTCCCAGGTGACCCGACTTGACACAATGTGACTTCCTTCTTTAGGAGTATGTGAAGGTTGGAGTTTGTGTCTCATACCTACTCCAGTACTTCGAAGAAGTAAGACATCGAACCATTGCTACGATTGCATACATAAATATATGAGCTGTTGAGAGCAGAAGTGGTGTAAGTCAAAAATGGTAATGAAGATTAAAGTAAACATTCTGTAAAATACAGCGCAAAGTAACAATTAATATTAATTTTATTTAAACTATTGGTAGTCAGTGGGTAGCACGAATAACATATTAATTGCTACTTTGCGCTGTATTTTACAGAATTTTTACTTTAAACCTCATCACCCAATTTTGACTTACACCACTTTTGCTCTGAACGGCTCATATATTGGAGGAAGTGTGGCAAGAATCTGACTATAGTGTAACAAGGGTTTCTCACATTGAGTATTTATAGTGTACTACTAAGAAACTTTAAAGAATTTTAAAAATTAAGTTACAAGCATCAAGTTATTGTATTATTAATGCTTACTTAATAATAACCGTATGAAGGACCACCATAACTTTTATACACGGTGTAGGGTAAACGTTGGTAATTTCGTGATAATTTCATGAAAACTAATTTAAAATGCAAATGTGTAAATATAACCTTATTCCGATTTTTTCATCTAAAAGACGATAACTTGCTGTACAAATCTGGAGACATAAAAGATTGGATACGTTCTTGAATATGTGCCAAAACCACCTTTACAACTTAAGCTGAAAGGTTGGTTATTTCGTGATAACCTTGGTAATTTCGTGATATTGCATTAATAATTTCGTGAGAGGTAGAAGAATTGTGGAAAAATTCATTAAAGTCAAATGAAATTCTCATTTATTGTTACAAGACTTCAAACATAGTAATTCCGTCTAATATTCATAGCAAGAAAACAGAAATACGTATCAACACATAATAAGAATGAAATCAAAGTAAAAATTGAAATTGAAAAGGGATCTTCTTTGCCCTGAAAGGGTGAACACTTTTATTACGGACTTTACTATAGCCTATATTACTAGGGTAACTCCAAAAGTAATGCATAACGTTTGTTTAAAAAATATATTTTTATCCTACGGCTTTGCTATTTTCACAGAATGTAGATGCATCCTTAAGGAACAAAATGTCACTTTTCCACATAATTCCCGTCCCTTTCAACTGCCTTACGTAACCTAGGAACGAGGGCTTGTAGACCAGCACGGTAAAAGTCTGGACCAACACATCTGAGCCACTCTTGAGCAGCGTGCACAAGGGAGTCATCTTCTAACCTCGTTCCGCGAAGGGATCCTTCAGTTTACCAAAGAGATGGTAATCGCACGGTGCCAGTTCAGGACTGTAAGGCGGGTGTTTCAGTGTTTATCCGAAATTTCTGATCTGGTCTGTGGTCTTGTGACTGACATATGGCTGTGCGTTGTCATGCAATAGCAGAACATCCTGCTTCTCCCGATGCCGTCGAACACGACTCAGTCGAACTAGAAGTTTCTTGAGATTTGAAACATACCCGTCAGAATTAATAGTGGTTCCGTGTGGCATGATGTCCACAAGCAAGAGTCCTTCTGAATCGAAAAACACAGTAGCCATAACGTTTCCTGCCGAAGGTGTACTTTTGAATTTCTATTTCTTTGGTGAATTAGCATGATGCCACTCCATTGTCTGCCTCTGTCTCCGGTCCAAAATGGTGGAGCCATGTTCCATCTTCTGTCACAATTCTTGCAAGTAAGTCATCTAGCACTTATCATTGACACTTAGCATGATAACAATTCAAACAGAAGCTACACTGGACCCATTGCGTCTCCGTTTTCTTTTTTGTTATCACATCTTGTCTTCAGATTTCTAAAATTCCTATTGTAATACAATTTTTAAAATAGTATAAAATGTAATACTTAATGCTCAACAAAATTTCGCCTCAAACAGCTAAGATTTCTATCAGTAAAGCTAAGCCTATATGGCGATTTCAGCTGTATCTAAAATTCCAAAAACATTTCCTAAAATTTCATGAAGATACAATAAATCTTTGTACCAAATATTATATGCTTACCTTTAGTAATAAGCCTGTAATGTAATTACAAACATCCACAAAATTTGTACGCCTGAGAAGTCAATGCAAACTTGCTCTCTCCAAACATAAAAGCTCACTGAAGCAACTACAATAGTCACACAAAGCTTAGCTGTATGTTTCTGGAAACTGGATAACATATGCAATCCCTTGGCGGAAATTTGGATCTCGTAACACCGTTGGTTAGTTCACAAAAGAGCAAAGAAAAAGTATCACGAAATAACCACTGCCACGAAATTACCAATGTTTACCCTACATACAAAAATATTCATTTTTAAGATTTCTCACAGAATTTATTAAGGGGAACACCCATTTGAATCAAAACATAACATGTCACTGAATTTCAATACTAGAAAGTAATATTAAAGGGTTTGTTTCACTTCAAATTTCAGGAAGTTGCTGAATGGAGTTGAAGAGAAAGTTACGTGATATCGTTTGGAATAGAAACAGTTTTTCTTCCATGATCATAATGGTTTATTAGTGTTAGATAGTGTTACACAGATTATTCATAGCAGACAGGGCACAGTTATACTGTAACTTGAAATTTACCAATTTATTGTCACTGCTGTGCAACATTTGACGCATTTCCTTGTCTTTAAGAAAAGGAAAGTTGAACGACTATTCCAATACCAGTGCAACTGATCCTTTTACGCTCTCCCGATCTACTTTTCGTCCAAATAATTTTAAGGAAAAAATTGTTCCGGGGCCGGGTATTGAACCCGCTTCATCACAGACAATGCGAAATACTACCTGCACAGTCTATTGTTTCTAGTACCCTCACAACTCAAGCTTCGCGACTGTATATACTAGACTGTGGTACAATGAAGTCAACGATTATAAATTGTACCAGATGTATTATAAATTATATTATGCAATCCTAGCATTAAAACACGCTTGTTTTGACACTATAAATCTTACTCAATTGCACTGGTGTCAGAAAAGGTTACCTAGCAACTAGTATTCCATGTCGTCATCACCGCCTATACAACACAATTTTATAGAACGAACCTGTAAGAAAAATCTTCAAAATAAGAACAAAATAACATTGTCTTAGAAACAGTTACCTAGCGATCGTGCAACATTACGTCATAGCCACGCTCACGCGCTACACATTGACTCATGTCATAATTACCAAGATTATACACTAGTCACTTAAATTACTACTATACATATTTAGATTAAATATGTAATTTTTTATCGATGTGACATAACTTATTTCTTAATGTTACAATATGTATTGTTGTTATATTTGATTAACAATGAAGTTTAAAACGTGTACATTTTAAATAATATAGAACAAATCAAAATACTAACTTTTTTTCCTGTTTTAGAGTTTTGTTTCGAGAAAACCACGTTACATGAAACTTTTTGTATGATCGTACGTTTTATGTAGTTTGAATTAATACTACAAAGTAAGAACAAATGGCACCCATTGTAGTGTAGAAATTATATAAATTTATCTTGAAGAAGCCATAAGCATTGAATTCAGCTGTCATCTCTCTGAATTGTGAGGCAAGTAATTTCAGTTCCATTCTTACACTAATCTCAAAATCTGATCGTTGAAGCATCTTGTGTACAAGGTAAATAGATTCTTCCGATTCCTCTGTGGTAAAGTGACAAATAAGCGACAGCTCAAAGAAAACAAGTAAGAGAAGTAACATATTGATAGTCATTGTTGCCAACTTTGTGTATTCGTAGGCTCCCACGCACATTGCTTCAGCAACTTTAAAACAATATATTACGGAATTTGCCATGTTCATAACACCAATGAATATCCAGATATTAGCAATGAGGAGTGGAATCCCGAACATAGAGTTCATTAAATGAACAACATCATGCAGTTTGGCATGGCTAATTCTGATATTCTTAACTATTTGTAGTAGTGTACGTGTTTGTAGTGAAGAAGATAATTTGTCAAACTCGTTCTCGAAATCTATGAAACTTGCTTGAGTGCGCTTATAGAACAATGCAGCAGTTTCATTCTTTGTTTTAGTGCATAGGAAGGATAATCTTGTGTTGAGGTGCTTGTATCTTTCTCTAATGTATAAAACCATGATCATGAATAACAGAACCATAACGAAACTTGATAAAATGTTGAAGTTTTGAAAGACACGCACAATAACCGGGAAAGGCGTAAGCTCTGTGGCCATAACTAATACAATTTCAAATTGATAAATACATATGTGTGAAGAGAGAGAAAATATCGTAAGTCTTCTTTGCTTACAATACATCTGTTCTTTCTCGTCTTGGAACATTGTTTGATCTATATGAGAAAGAAGTTCAAGAATTTTTGGCAGGTTGTGTTTCTTGATTAGAAATACAATTAATGCAGTACATTTTGTAATATTCATACTCACAAACATGATGAAACTCAGGTAAAGAATCCTCGGATGATCTTGTAAATTTGATTGTAATATAATACGGTAGACTATAGTAATGAATATGATCAGAAGGCACACAGCAACCCAAAATATGTTCAAGTACTGATCACGGGTTTCTGTATCTTTTCGTTTATATAATGTATAAGGTGCCAATCCGCAGAATTTGCAGATGTAATATAAAGGACTGAACACTGCATACACATCGGGTATACGTTTCAAGGGTGCCATTTTCTGTTGCACTTGATAATAACGGTACGGAATGACGTTAATACAGTAAGTCTTTTCTACAAGCAGGGCTGTTTACCGAGTTCTACCGCCGTACCTGTCAAAGTAAAGCGTCTAACCAAATGCGTGATAAATTAAAGTTGTTACTTTAATATATTTCAAATACTACTTTTGTATTTTATTCTTCATTCGTTTGTCATTTTGAAATATTAGAAGAACTGAAATGACAGCGCTTTATTGAACTCTGAGAAAGTATATCCTTCATAATATTCATATAATACGAGGTGAATTCTATAGGTAAAATAAAAGTTTCCATTGAAATTTTTTTGCGGATCATACTTCTGTAACAAAAAAATAAAATAAAACAAATTGTTGCTGTCGTTAAAGTGGAATATAAAATATAAGTTATACTGAAAATTGATTACATTATAAATAAAATATCTTCCCAGTATTCGGGATTGAATGTACCAATGTTAGTTCTAAAGAACTAATCGATTTTTGGCATAACTTTGCATGATTTTAACTTGTGGAAAATACTTAATACACTAGTTAATATTATAAATGATAAATATATGCCTATAAACAAATTACAAGTATGTACAATTAAATAAAGTTATTAATTATTGAAAACTAGAGAGTTTTCGTACACTGGTCCGCTAAACGGTTAACGCTATGTTGACGTTAATGATGAAAGAACCAATCAGATCCTTTTATCTCACGTCATTTCAACAGCGGATAAAGTGGAAGTGAACGAAGTTTGCCGTAGACCTAATTTGATGTTAAAGCATGACATATCGTTAAAATTTACCACTGTGAATGATATTCATCTACTTATTAAAGCTCAAGATGGATATTCAGATCGAAGTGTAAAAAGGCTCAGGAAAGAATTTTTCCAATAGAAAAAAAGTTTGAGTCGTCAGTACTCCGCCAAACCGAAAACGCTCCTTTGTTTAACTCGCTGTAACTCGGAAACCAGTAAATATTTTAAGTAGCGACCACTTTTAAAAGTAATTTACATTCATTCTCAACATTTCTCTCGCTTTGACACTCCATCTAAATTGAAAAATAAAAAAGTTTGCCACTTACTCATTTTTTAAGGTGTGGATGTCTGTTATGAACAGATCACATGGAATTTAGTATTTTTAAATCACTTTTCAAGAAAAATATTTTCATTTCGAATTTTTTTTACGCTTTTCTTAGACATTGAACTATCAATTAAAGAAAGTTACAGCGCGATTGATTCACTGTCATAGGAGCTACGACATGATAAATGTTAACGGAGCGGGAAATATCGTGTAATAGAGGCATACGTTAAATATATACTCTTACGTTCACCGATCCCTTACGATTTTTTCCGAAGTTTTTCCAGCGTGAACATACTCTACGTCACCAAATACGTCACTATTGACATGAACACAGCTTTAGCCGTTTTGTGGACGACGAGGATGCGAAAACCCTCTATTGTACAATGCGTCAAAACTTTCATTTTTCTCTCAAATTCATGGACCTGTGAAAATGAATTGGTGAATATTGATTGATTTATTAATTGAATGATTGCCTTTAAACCGAGGTTTTCCCCAACCATAAGGCAAATGCGGGGTAATCATTTGACGAATCCTAGGGCCTCACATCATCTCACTACAGCTCGCCAAAATAATTTAAAAAAATTGTAGAGAATTACAAAATTGTAAAACTATAAAAATTGTAAAATATTGTAAAAATCGTAAAAATTTGTAATTGCAATACTGTAAAATTTTTGACTTGTTCCACATCTTAAAGCTTCATTGCTCTTGTAAGATCTATGGGATATAATAAATGAAATAAAAGAAAATGAAATATATATATATATATATATATATATATATATATATATATATATATATATATACTCGTAGGTTATAAAGAAGAATATACTCCATAACTATTTCTAAATGTTATCATTTTAATTTCAAATATGTGGACCGCTTCAATACAGAATGTTAACAAGAATACCGCTCTGCACACTGAATTACAAGCCGAGTAAAGTAACATCACCGCACCGAAAAAGATGAGGAAATTGATATCCTATGGTCACGGAACGGGAAGTAATCTTGATAGAATGCAGAAATAATAAAATTAACCGAACTATTTCGTGTACTTTCCATGGGATCACTCTTCACTGTGATAATTTCGTACAGCGGATCCATGTATGACATACAATTTTATTTCGAATGTTGCATGTGTACTGTCACGAAAGTAACTGAAATTGGCATGAACTGCTCATCAGTTGATCACAATTTCCTACTACAGTGTTTTCAATGGACTTTAAGGCACTAGAATAGAGTATTTAGCTTATTTAGCTAATTATTGTATTTGCCTACCGAATAGATTAGTTGGAAATTCATTACACAGCATGTTATAGAAATTCATATTAAGCATTCTTTTTATTGGAAACTAAATTCTTGATTCCAAACACTATATTTTTCATACGAAAAATTTGTTGCACTTTCATCCTAATTAAAATGATATAAACATGAATTTACCTCTGACTGGTATGTACATCTATTATCAGGCAGTACATCACACTTGGTATGTGTCAGAGGAAGAACAATATTGGTAGTATACATTTGAAGTCTAATTAATGTAATATGTAGCTAGTCAGCGATGTTTGCAATGGAGGGGGAAAGGAACTGACCCACCACCCCATTATCTTCTTGCCTAGTTGCATCATAAGTGGTGCCCTGTTAGTATCTTTTTTTTTTTTGGTACAGACTTGTCTTCGGACAGTTGAACAAACAACAAAAAAACATGAAGTATCACAGCTTTTTATTCATGTCATCAACTGATAATTGTATCGCTAAATAAAATGGGGCCAATTAACATACGTACACCACACCATACTTTTCACTATCTGATCGTGGAGAAGAAATTTATGCACATTAAGGATTGTCAGTGTCCCAGAATCTTATAATGTGAGGGTGGACATAACCGCTCCTAAATAATACCACGCTTGGTCCGTCGTCAGGGCTACTAATCTAGATGGATCAACAGTACCGTCCTCGGCAGATTACATCATCCATTCAGAAAATCTCACGCCAGTGCCCATAATTATTGATGAGCCACTGTCACTCTATAAGGATAAAGTGTAGCATCTTCAGTCATTGTAATGCTGATCTTTGTGACATATCTCTTTATTATGAAGCTTTCCTAGGACTTATCTGTATTTTTGCCTGTATATCTGCAAGTGTCTCCGATGTTATTTTTGTATCCAGAAAGATGGACATGATTTTAAAAATTGATGAAAGATAATATAAACATTAACTTTTTTTGTTACCTTTTACCTGCGCATTATTTGTACTGGACTATAAGCTAAATCAACGTCATTTACCATCGATTCGCTTTTCTCGCGTACGAGAGAGTGGTCGGATCTTCGAACTGAAAACGAGCGCTACGACCGCTTACAATGCCTATGAATTGTATCTGTGCGACAGAACTATTTTCTAAGATCGTACCTACTTTACTTAAGACCGCCCTCGAATAAGGGTGTAATTAACTCTTAACTAGTCGCGTGAAAAATATGGACACAGGTAGTCGCGTGGGGGTTGTTTTGACCCCCAAAGAGAATCGAAAAAATTAAGGCTATTAATGACGTTTTTGTAAATCACTTTACACATAGTATTATTTTATAAGTATGTTAAACATTTCTACTCTAAAAAAAAAAAACCACAAAATTTGATTGGAATTTCACAGAAAATAACACAATTGCAAATCCGGCAAAATTTTCATGGATGTCAATCGAGTAAAACATGAATTTGCATTACATAAATTATTAAGCTAGTATTGTCCAAATAAGGTAATCAAGACTTAATAAAATTCAAGATTAATAATGCTTGTAGAGGAATTCACACATATTCGTCATTTTTCTTATCTTCTAGACAATCTACGCATACGTGTTTTAAATGACTTTTATACATAATTTTCCTGGATGCGACACAAAAATGCTTGTTTTATTGTCTTTGTTTCTCGGAAAAAAACACAGCATCTTGCACGTCGGGGATTCTCCTCTATTTCTTTCGTCTGTAGTGGGGGGGGGGTTTGATTTTAGCAATTTTAGCAGCACTAGCTCGATGATGTCTTGGAATGTGACTAGTCATTGCTCTCTTCCTTATTTGTTGTTTGGCCAATTCATAGTCAATTACTGTAAAATATATATCCTGATATTTGTAGTGTGAGGGCAGTTGTGAATAAATATGGCTTAGGCATTGATGTAATTCGTTCCCTTTTCTATCTGCAAGAAACTCGGGTCACCTGAATTAGGCCTATTCAAAATAATGTATAAATGAAATAAATAATTAATTAATTAATTATAGGAAAAAATAAAAAAGGACGTAAAATAAACACATTCTTATCTCATAAGCATGCAGAAGAAGGCTTAAAAACTATCTAAGCTTAAAAACTGATCGCCAACAAAAAGTTACACTATTAGTCGCGTGGGGGTCAGTCTGACCCAGTGACAAATCAACACATTCTAACTCACCCAAGGTAACTGTTAGACTAACAACAATGACAATGGTCGAAAGGTATCCTTGTTTTAGGAAGGTATGGAAATACAGAACAGTATGGCCAAGGTAATAATGCAAATACAGCTAAATTTGAATACCCATGGGTCAATTTGACCCCCACGCGACTACTTAAGGGTTAATAAACCTAAAATCAACGTTTCAGAAGAAAATAGAATAATTTCAGGTGCATATTTTGTTAGGCCTATATTTACTAGCACAACCTTTTCATTAATCAAGGCTACATCGTTTTACGATAACTGAAAGACTGTAACCGGCGTCGGTAACTCAATAATGTACCCCTGCCACATGTCAGCAATAATTGTTGAAGCAATTATTGACGAAATATAGCATCCGACTTACCCAGAAGTATCTCCAGACGCACACTGCCACAGTGACGCGATTGCAGGCGTTAGCTGTACAAACTACAGAGTGATTTATATAGAACTGACACATTTCTTTCATTAATTGTTTCAAAACGAATTGTGCTAGCGACAACTTATTATACCTAAAATGTAGAGGAATTTTGGGAGATTATTTACCTCTATAGCAAATGTTGAAAATGTCCTCCATCCTGCATAAGGCACAACTCAACACGTCGTTCCATGTTACTGACCACTCGTTGGAGGACTCTGTTGTCAATAGCTTGAATCTCCTGTGTAATGTTGTGCTTCAGATCGTCCAATGTCTGGGGACGTGTGGCGTAAACCCTGTCTTTTAAGTAACCCCATAGAAAGAAGTCCGGCTTTGTCAAATCCGGAGATCTCGGTGGCCACAGGTTCTCTTACTTTTCGCAGCTCTCTGATACATTGAGTAGGTGTACCCTGTCTCCTGCGACAAACGTCTTAATGATTTTTTGGGTGACTGCTCCAGTCGTGCTCTTACGTCAACAACAACCGTGGGAAGCCTAGATGAACGATGCTTGCCCTTTTCACTCACCAGAGATCCAGTTGTTTCCAATTTGTTTACCAGTCCCAGTATTGTGTTTCTTTTGGGAGGATTGCGAACACCAAATTCTCTCTGGTATGCCCTTTGAGTAGCTGTAATTGAATTCGTAATCCAGTATTGCTTCACAAGGAAGAGTCGTTGATTTAATGTGTACTGCATTTTCACATTGACACAAAATGTCGAAAACAGCTGCCAACAATAGGAATAAAACATAAATATCTGCGCATCTAGTGCTGCCAACAATAGAAATAAAACATAAACATCTGCGCATCTAGTGACAAGGAATCGAAACTCCAGAACATTCTGCTTAATTTGGTACTAAAATTGGGTCAGTGCTGCCAACAATAGGAATAAAACATAAACATCTGCGCATCTAGTGACAAGGAATCGAAACTCCAGAGCATTCTGCTTAATTTGGTGCTAAAATTGGGTCATTGAATGAATTTCCAACGGAATAATTAAAGAAAGAAATGTGTCAGTTCTATATAAATCACTCTGTATTGTTGGGTGAACCAATCAAATTCGTCCAAGCTTAACTTGACTATTTTCCGTAATCCAAGTGCATCTTCAAATGCAGTGAATGAGGGAGTACTTTGATCCAGCATTGCGATCTTCTACGATCTACTGCGCTAACCCTCATGCTAAGTACATTCACAAATCCACACCGATTGACCACTCTAAAGTTCACTTCGTACCCAAGTTTCGAGCAAGCCAATCCTTCATCCGTGGGCAGCCCACTCCGTGCGACGCCAGCCGGCGTTTGGGGAAAGCTGTGGAAAAATGATGGAATGGAGAAATTGACGCAATGATGTAGATTTCAAATATGGGGAAATGGGAGAATACCGAGAAATACCTCAACTGGCAGCTTGTCCGCCAAATGTGTCACTACGGACCTAAGCGGGATACGAAATCGAACCGCCTGCGAGACAGGCTGAAGGTCTGACCACTAAGCCACAGCAGGGGCCTACGTGCTTCTTAGCGGCAGCGGTCCTATGAATCCCAGAACATATCGTTACTGGAAAAATAAATGAATTTTGAATGTCATCGTTTTATCATTCAAAATATTACAAGTGACTTGTGTAGCGAACGCTGTATTCATTTTCTTGCACGGGTTACGATATGTTAGGATGATCCTCATCATACGGTGACGACTTACAATTATTTGAAATAACATGATTATCTTTTAAGAATACATTTTATATGTATATTAATTTATAGAAATAAGGAAGGAAATTTTTCAAATGCTACAAAATAAATTCCTGCTGGAGAAAAAAGTTTCCTAACAGCCTAAAGAATATGCGTTCTAAATATCATGCATGTAAGAGTAATTGCTTCGAAGATAAAAGTTATGGTTTATTTAACGACGCTCGCAACTTCCGAGGTTATAACAACGTCGCCGGTGTCCCGCAATTTTGTCCGGCAACAGTTCTTTTTCATGCCACTAAATCTAGTGACATGATACTGTCGTCGTTCAGCACACTTAAATGCCATCGACCTGGGCCGAGATCTAACACACAACCTCTGGTACAGTAGACAAGGGCTATACCAACTGCGCCAAACAGGGCGACTTCCGAAAATATATATAATTTTTATATACGAATAATGCAAAGTTACGAGAAATTAGAATCATTGTTTGGTATAGGCTAATTTATAAATCGTGTGCACCGGAGCTTCAAAAATGGCGTCAAAGCAGATAAGACCATAAATGCGCATTGTATTATTACATTTTTCACATATCGAAGATTATTTTAAACCCTTTTCTTTTCTATTTAAAATTTACTGCTTTTCAACAATATTTTAACACACATATTCACCTTGCACTGGAGCTTTAAATATAGCGTCGAAGACGCCGACATGGGCATAAATTCGCAATAAATTTTATGTGCTACATTTCTCACAAAAAGAAGTTCATTTTTGGCATGTTTTTAAATTCACTGGTTTTCCTCTATATGAAAACTATCCTCTTCCACTATCGACGATTTGTTCTATATGATGAATGAAAATACTAAAGACAGTAGGTATGATTTCATTTGATATAATACTAATAATAACACACATAATTGTAACATTTTGCCATCTTGAAAGTCATCATATTGAATGCAAGTTTTAAATTTCAAATCGAAATGAAAACTCTTAAATATCGGGGCAAAACCTACAGAGGTGTGAAAATTATTAGAATAATCTTAATTTTAAAGGTTTTTTTAATAGTTCCTTCACAAATATTAATTGAATTGATGAATATTGGTATATATTACTATACTGATGTAGGATATATTTACTACTAACAATGCCAGAAAGCATTGTTGTACATTGGTATTTTTCTTATTTTACAATTGTTATGGGAACTCAGAAATTATTATATTATGTTGGCGGAATTGGAAACAACAACAATTATATGCATAAAACAGATGTATACGTTCATTTGAACCTTCACAACAATGTGAACGCAAAGAACAATTTGTTTAAAGCATTTCTTAATTCATTTTTTATGTTTCCAATTCCGCCTACATATATCCTACATCAGTATAGTAATATTATATACCAATATTCATCAATTCAATGAATATTTGTGAAGGAACTATTAAAAAACCTTTAAAATTAAGATTATTCCAATAATTTTCACACCTCTGTACAGCAAAATCGTTGTTAATACATTTCTGGAATACATATTTTATATTAATTTTTCCATAGAACTGGATACAAATCTGAAATTGAAATTGAAAAGAAAAGGTATGAAATGTTAGTAACACAAAATTAAATATGCTCAGCATTCTGTCCACTTTCGCAAAGTTATCCCATCTCACTCACTTGCCCGGGAGAACACGCTGACGTACCTTAGGAGAGACATTAGCACAAGCTTCAATGGTGCAGAAACAACTTTGTAGAACATTTCATAACTACACTATTTTTCAACGTTCAGGTTCCCTTAACTGTGTCGAATTATCTAGGGAATATTTAATTTCAGGTAGTCTGAAGCAACACCACAAAGTACGAACATATCACACCCAATGTTGCGTACAGAAAGGGTAAATCAAAAGTGAACATACCACACGCAGTGAAATTTGGCCTCATATCCTTGATGTAATTCGCAAATGTCTCCAGTTCATTCATAACTGCATCATTAAGATCGTGCCTCAACAGCAACTTGCGTACCAACACAAGTGACGTCTTCGATTCTGTCTTCGTCATGTGACAACACACACAGATCTCAGTTAACAACATTATCTTCATAAGACCGAGTAATGAGGCAGCAAAGACATATCGGAGGTAGATGCCGACGGCCTTACCTCTGATAACAGTAATTAACAAAACAAACAACGTATTTAATAAAGATACGAAAATCCAGAAGAAAGCTATCAAAAGAGGAAATCCAAACGCTAAGTTGATCAGACGTGCTACTCCATACAATTCCATGTAAATAAGTCTAAATGACGTAATCTGGTGCAGCATTCCTTTAGGTGTCTTCAATTCAAAGTTTTCACTAGCCTTCTTGATGGTGAACACAGGAATTCCAACACAGTTAAGACGATCTCTGCTGTCTAGAGTGTTAAGCTTCATGATGAGGGAGTTCAAGTGTATGTATCTGCATCTCAAGTTCAACACTAAATTCATAAACAAGATGATCATAACCATGTTTGAGCAAGTGCACAAGTCTATTGCTATAAACTTAGTAACATTTCCAATGGCAGAAGATATACTGAAATATACTGCAATTGGTATCTGAAGTGCAACGATATGTAGGGTTAATTGTAATAATGTATATCGTTTCCTCTTTCTGTAGAACTGGTACCTTTCTTTTTCCATGTATAAAATGAAGTCGACATCAGATAAATCATTAATTAGCTTCGGAATCAGTTTCCTTCTTGTAGAAATGAACCACACTGTTGTCATTATAGCAGATAGGATCATCATTAATGAACTTAGATAACCTACATATTTCAGTCTTGCTGGATAATTCTTATTCACTTCAAATGCAATTAAGAAAACTACTGCAACACAATACATCAGAATACAGAGGATGCTCCAGCACAGTCCATAATATTTAAAATAACTTGTACGTCTTCCATATGCTGCATATCCAAAAAACTTGAAGACACTGAGCAAAGGTACTAAAGAAAAGAATACTCCATTAGTATTTGTTACCGTTATCATTTTACTTTGAAATATGTGGACCGCTTTATTAGAGAATCGTAACAAGAATACCGCTCTGCGCACTGAATAACAACCCCAAGTGAAATATCAATACCATATCGAGAATATCAGGAAATTGATAACCTACAGTCACGGAAAGGGAGGTAATGTCGATAGAATACATAAATAATAAAAATCAAGGGAACAATCTTTGTACTTTCCTTGTTATAATTGCTCACTCTGCTGATTTCATGCAACGGATACATTTACGACAAATTTTCTTTCGTATATCTATCGGCTACATGTGTACTAAAAATCAACTATGACGAAAGTATCTGACGTTGGCATGAATTGCGTATCACGTACTCACAATTTTCTTCTATAGTGTGTTCAATGGACATAGTGTTACTTCAATATCTAGAGCAGCCGTGGCGAAAATGTGACTCGCGAGAACATTGTGGCTCCCCAACCCCACCCTCTTACTCACTGGAGTAAAACCCCGTTCCATTTGTATTTGCCTCTTACCTGTGAGTGGCGTATCGTCGCAATGTCTCTCTCGAAAAATGTACCTCTACAAAAACGAAAGTTTCAAGTAGGATGGGAGGACGCATTTTTTTGCTGCCAATGTGATGACAATATTAAATGTAGGATTAGTTCACAAGTATTACGAGGAAAACGGTCGTATAGCATAAAACGGCATTATACTACATGTTACTCATGAACATTAAAAGGTTAAGTGTTATTATTATTATTATTATTATTATGATTATTATTATTATTATTATTATTATTATTATTATTATTATTATTATTAATATCCTAAGCTTCGTTCTTTCGCTTTCTCTCTTTAAGCCATGGTCGCTACAATTTTCGTTTGTGAAAAATTATTTTCAACAATGAAAATAATAAAAACCAAATTTAGAGCACGACTGACAGACAAACACCTTCGTGATCAACTACAACTGGCAGTAAGTGACATAATTCCTGATTTTGAAACTCTGTCGCAGAGATATTCTGAATACAGTTAATTTTAAGATGTGATAATGTGTCCTGTGTTTTCTTATTGATTTCTTTCTTCCTTACTCGTATTAAACATTAGTTTCTAACCTTATATTGTATAAAATTATATTTAAGTGTTTGACGTAAGGAAAATGAAAATCGGTTAATAAGTGATACAGATGCTTCACTTCCCCTTCAGGTATTCGCCTCCCTCCATAGGTGCTATGCAGGTTGCAGGTTACACAGTGGCTCGGCGCACGATCACATTTTCGCCACGGCTAATCTAGAGCATTTCATTTAAACATATTTAACAAATTATTGTGTTTCCATAATAGAAAGAATCACACCTACCGAATGGATTAGTTAGCAATTCATTACCACAAAATGTTTGTTGGAAACTAAATTCTTCATTCCAAGCACTACACTTTTCATTCCAAAAATTTGTTGCATTTTCTGTCCTAAATTAAATGAGTTTATCTCTGATTGCGGTTCTGGCTGATATGTAGCCTACATCAAATTATCAGGCAGTACATCTCACGTGACAATAGGTGTCAGAGGAAGAACAATTCATTGTATACATCTGAAGTCTGATTAGTGTAGTATCTAGCTAATTGGCGATGTATGCAATGGTGAGGGAAAGAAACTGACCACCCTACACCAATAACGACATGGAGAAATGTTGACGGAATTATGTAGATGTCTATTATGGGGAAAGAGGAGAATTCCGAGAAAACCCCCAACTGGCACCTTGTCCGTCAAAATTGTCACTACGGACCTGAGCGGATACAAAATCGGATCACCTGCGAGACAGGCTGAAGGTCTGACTACTAAGCCTCGTGGTCCTTAGCGGCAGCGGTCCTATGAATCCCAGAACATATTGATATTGAAAAAATGAATGAATTTTTAATATCATCCTATTATTATTCAAGATATTACAAGTAACTTGAGTAGCGAACGCTGTATTCATTTTCTTGCAGGGTTTACGATATGTTAGGATTATCCTCATAAAACGGTGACGACTTACAATTATTTGAAATAACATGCTTATCTTCTAAGAATACATTTTATATGTATATTAGTTTATAGAAATATGGGGGGAAATTTTTCAAATGCAACAAAATAAATTTCTGTTGAAAAAAACTTTCCTAGTAACATAACACTATCGCCTTTTAGCATACTTAAATGCCATGTACCTAGGCCGGGATCGAAACCTCAACCTTGGGCACAGAAAGCCAGCGCTATACAAATTTCGCCACTGAAGACAACTTCCGAAATTTTTATTATTTTGGTAGGCTATTTTACGACGCTTTATCAACATCTTAGGTTATTTAGCGTCTCAATGAGATGAAGGTGATAATGCCGGTGAAATGAGTCCGGGGTCCAGCACCGAAAGTTACCCAGCATACTTCCGAAAATCTATAACACGTTTTATATGTAAATAAAATGCAACGAATTGAAGTTAAGAGAAGTTACAATCAACGTTTGATGTCATTTAAAAACCGTGTGTATCGGAACTTTAAAAATGGGTCCAAAGCAAATAGGACTCTAAATGCGCATTATATTAATACATTTTTCACATATCAAAAATTATTTTAAACCAATTCTTTTCTTTTTTGACATTTTCTGTTTTTCTGCAATATTTAACCATATTTTCCCTTTGCACTACAGATTTGGAAATAGCGTCGAAGCAGCTGACATACGCATAAATTGGCATTAAATTTTACGTATTATAACTCTAACGTAATGAAGTGCATTTTAAAGCATTTTTTTTAAATTCACTTGTTTTCCTCTATATAAAAATCATACTATTTCATTATCGTTGATATCATCTATATGACGGCTGAGCACCGGGAGCGAATCCAAACTCTAAACGGGGATGCTTAATATTCATCCGTCACAGCATCAACGCTGCGCGGTGTTCGGCGGAGAAGTAGTGGGTAGAAGAGAAGACATATGGCTTCCCGTGAGCGAGTAAAATTCACTCTTGGTGTCTAACCCTGTTCTATATGATGAATCAAAACAATAAATAGATGTTCCCATTTATTATCATTAGACTTCGTTGAATTGCCACACGCAGCATGCAATCAGGTTGCCGATGTACGGTAGTATAGAGAAGGTGAGCGACCGCCCGGTCTCATAGTATAAGCAGTTCTTGTTAAGAGTTGTGACAGGTCCAAATAGATGGAGCAGCTACAGCTAATGTATACCTATGTAAGCACATGTTTTTGCATTACTGTGGTTGGAATAGTCAAAGCTTAACATTTGTTCAGTGCAGACAAGAATTCAATCAAACATACTACAATGACAGTGTTGCTGTTCCAAACAATTGCCCCTGGAATATCCTTACCCCCGCAGCTAGTCTTGACCCGTTGGAAAACGTGGTTGGATTCTGTTAATTATTATGCAGAATATTACGGCAAAATAATGGAGGTAATTGATGCATTGGATAGCACAGACAGTTCCGCTGTTGCAGCTGTAAAATCATTGCCTTCTAAACAGCTATTGGAAGATATTCTGTTCATCGATTCTAATTTTAAAATCGTGTCGAAAGCATCACCCCGTTAGAATTGTCTAATCTACATCTCTCAGAAGCCCTTAATATAGTATATAAAGTATCACAAACCGTTATCCAAAATAACAATTCACTAATTTCAGAAAAAGTGAAATATAAGTTGAAAAACATTATTGCTAAAAATTCTGCCTATTCATAACTTCGTATTATAAATGATGTACTATCAGGTCACGACAAGACATCTGAAGTTGGTGTAGGCCTACTAAAAAGTAGTGACTTTCCGTTGTTCAAATATCCACCCATTACATCGTGTGATGTTGAACGTACATTTTCCCAATATAAAAAATGTTTGAGTGACCATCGGAGGAGGTTCACTTTGCAGTCGCTCAAAATGTACGTAACTCTTCACTGCAATGCACATTTTCATGGATGATGTGAGTATATTACATTAAATTTTAAGAGTTAATATATCACACTATAAAATAATTGTGTATTTACATGTTTAGACTTTTCCCACTTCAATGATCATTCATTGTATTTCTTGAACGCAGGATACAGGTTTTATTGTAACCGCAGTATACTGCTCAGTTTTTACATCAGAGGCATACTCCATCCGTTGCATGTCCCCTTCTCATACAGTCTATACCGCGTGCACAGTAAACCTTACGATTCTCGTGGCAATTCCACGTAGTCTAATTATCATATAAATGAATCAATTAATTATACACATAATTGTAATATTTCTCCATCTTGAAAGCTATGATATTGAATGCAACTTTTAAATTTCAAATGCAACTGGGGTCTGTGAATTGTGTAAAATTTTGTGGTAAAGCCTATAGCAAAATCGCCTTTAATATATTATTGAAAAACTAGCTGTACCCGTGCGCTCCGATGCGCTTATTAAAAATGAATATAAAGTAATTACATAATTAAAATAGAACATTGGGTTCAGGGAACATTCGTGTTGGATAGAAGAATAAATCGCTTAATATGGTACTTAATTTAAATTCTATTTAAATAATTAATATTCTATCATTTTAGTGCAGAGACCATTCATTTGGTGTAATTATAATTCGTTTAACATTTTTCTAAATTAGTCTTAAATGCATCCTTTAATAAATCACTCCAAATTAATAGAGTTGATTGTGTACGAAGATCATTTTTATGTTAACCTTACTGTGCATCTTTTTCTTTTTGTTAAGTTTATTTTATTCACGCCTTAACATCTATAGTCATGTCGCGTGTTTAGAATGTGTGGATATGTCTGCATACCGTTTTTACTCTTGTTGAGTTCCTGTTTCTATTGTGTGTTGTAGATGGCTTGTGTTCATGTAACTGATTATGGACTTTGATTAATGGTTTTGGTATTGGTAATTGAGGCGGTGATGAATAATGGCATGTACAGTATCTTTCCAATCCGGCATTTGCCTTTATGACTAAGGGAAATCATGAAAAACCTCAGTCAGATTGGCAGACCACGGGGTTTCAACCAGGGACCCTTCAATGCATATCTCAAATGCTACCGCCTGAGCCAACTCGCTCGGTTGTATATCATTGTTTATGCAAATAAAAAAAATGAGGTACCCTACATAAATATTATTTTAAGAAACACAGGAAACGAATATGGGTGAATTATGAGCGCAGGAACGCCATTTCGTGACACCTTTTAAAATAACTGAGCTCCAGTGATCTCTATGGTAAAATCTATACTAATAATAAATCTGTAAGGGAAATTTTTCTGGTAATTTTCGCTTTTCCAAAAATAATTGGTGTTAACATGTATAATTAATCATCCTGAAACCGAAAATCGCTTTTTTGAAATTTTTGTTTGTATGTCTGTCTGTCTGTCTGTATGTTTGTTACCTTTTCACGCGATAATGGCTGAACCGATTTATATGAAAATTGGAACATAAATTAAGTTCGTTGTAACTTAGATTTTAGGCTATATGGCATTCAAAATACTTTATTTAAAAGGGGGGTTATAAGGGGGCCTGAATTACATAAACCGAAATATCTCGCTTATTATTGATTTTTGTGAAAAATGTTACATAACAAAAATTTCTTTAAAAATGATTTCCGATAAGTTTTATTTCAGGCAAAATTTTGATAGGACTGATATTTAAGTCTGTCTGTCTGTCTGGATGTTTTTCTTTTCACGCGATAATCGCTGAACGGATTTCGATGAAAATTGGAATATTAATTAAATTCGTTGTAACTTAGATTTTAGGCTATATAGCACTCAAAATACTTTATTTAAAAGGGGGTTATAAGGGGGCCTGAATTAAATAAACCAAAATATCTCGCTTATTATTGATTTTTTTGAAAAATATTACATAACAAACGTTTCTTTAAAAATGATTTCCGATAAGTTTTATTCCAGGCAAAATTTTGATAGGACTGATATTTAAGTCTGTGTGTCTGTCTGTCTGGATGTTTGTTACCTTTCCACGCGATAATGGCTGAACGGATTTAGATGAAAATTGGAACATAAATTAAATTCATTGTAACTTAGATTTTAGGCTATATGGCATTCAAAATAGTTTATTTAAAAGGGGGTTATAAGGGGGCCTGAATTAAATAAACCGAAATATCTCGCTTATTATTGATTTTTGTGAAAAATGTTACATAACAAAAATTTATTTAAAAATGATTTCCGATAAGTTTTATCCCAGGCAAAATTTTGATAGGACTGATATTTAAGGACATACAAGAGTTTTACAATAACAATACAATACATTTCCACCGCCGCTTCAGATTATAGTGTCGTTGTTCCGTAACTGCTATGTGTAAAATATTAAATTTTTTAGTAGGAAGAAAAAGAAATTTATTCATTCTATGGCAGTAGTGCATAGATGATCGTGAATTCTTACATTTTTACAGAATCAACTCTATTAATTTGGAATGATTTATTAAAGGATGCATTCAAGACTAATTTAGAAAAATGTTAAACGAATTGTATTTGCACCAAATGAGTGGTCCCTGAACCAAAATGATAGCATTTTAATTATTTAAATACAATTTAAATTAAGTAGCATATTAAACGATTTATCCTTCTATCAAACACGAATGTTCCCTGGACCCATTGCTCTATTTTAATTATGTAATTACTTTATATTTATGTCTAATAAGTGGAGCGGAGCGCACGGGTACAGCTAGTGAGTGTATAAAATTAGAGTATTTTATGTGGACCAAATAAAACTGCAATAATCAAGTTATACAATATTTCGACAGAATATCAAGTTTTCTGTGCGTACAGATTTCTTTTCATCATACCTCAGTCCTCATTTCCTCATTTGTAGCATTACATCCATCTAGAGCAGAGTTTCTCAAAGTGTGTTCCCCGGAACCCCCGGGTTCCGTAAGCAAATCTTAGGGGTTCCGCGCAATTCCTCATGTGAAATTTATTTACTTTTTAATCTCTATAATGTTAAAAAAAAACATGAAAAAGAATAAGAACAGAACTATAACTGTTTATTCAGCCATTTTATTGGCAATTATCAGGACAACAATGGGTATCGTTTACGGCAATCCGATCACTAATGCACATTGTTGAAATAGTAATAATAATAATAATAATAATAATAATAATAATAATAATAATAATAATAATAAAAATAATAATAGGTGCGCTTGAAATAACTTAAGTGTCTGCAGCTAACACATTTTCCAACAATAATGCAGAGGTGTAAATTGTATACGAAATTAATTGAAAGTTCTGTGAAGGATATTTCGCAGAGTTGTTTTGACGTTCCGTCAAGAAAGCACATGAAACTTCTTTTGGAGAAGAGAGAACATTATTTTGAAGTTCAAGGTAAGTTATGTGTTAATTGTGTCTCAACGTAAATAGAGGGCAAGACCGATCATTGCGAGCTATGTTATCGTATTTTTAATACAGAGTGATACTGATCATAACTCTACTTTTTTAATACAGAGTGACACCGAATCATAGGTCGGTGGCTTAAAACAGGATCATTAAAACAATCAACATCCAACTGTGCCACTAAACTTCAACTATCCCTAAACAAGTATGTGGGTCTGATGAAACCAGGTGTACAAAATAGCTTCTCGTCACCTGAAAATATGATGGAGTCAATATCAAAAACATAACATGAACCTGTAATTAAAAAACGTAAATATAATGAGAGTTACTTAGCCTTGGGTTTCATGAATGCTAAAAATTGTCCTCGGTGTGTAATATGTGGCAGAATTTTACCTAATAATTCGATGGCACATTCAAAATTACGTCGCCATTTTAAAACAAACCATGCTCAGTTTTATGACAAGAATATTAATTTCTTTGGTAGAAAACGTCGTGAGTTACTAAATTCACTAAATTTATTAGCTCAGTCATCTTAATATAGTGCAAATGAAAAAGCAACAGAGGCATCTTTCATTGTAAGCTACAGAGTGGCTCAGGCAGGTGAGTCCCACAAAATAGCCGAAAAAGCAATAAAACCCTGCGCGATTGATATGGTTAAGTGCATTATCAATGATAAGGAGGCTAAACAATATTTTCCGTGCCGCTTTCAAATGACACAGTGGCTCGTTGCATTCAAGATATGACAGCTTACGTCAAGGAAGAGGCTCAGATCATGTCAATTTGCACTACAGATAGACGAGTCAACTGATGTAACAGATCTGGCAGCTGTATTAGTGTTTGTCCGTTAACATTATGAAGTTGCTATTGAAGACGGTACGCTAATACATAAACCGCTGCCAGCTAATGCAACAGGATCTGAAATTTTCAGACTTGTTAGTGAATACTTTTAAAGAAAATTATATACTCTGGGACAATTGTGTTCATGTCTGCACGGATGGTGCAAAGGCAATGGTTGAGAAAACAGCTGGTGCAGTATCGCGCAAAAAGTCAGTTGCAAAAAATTGCAAAATCAGTCGTATTTTACACCGTCAAGCTTTGGCCATATTAAAAATCCCACTGTCCCCCAAAAATGTTCTTAATGAAGCAGTAAAAATCGTTAATTTTATCAAGTCCAGAAAATTAAATTCAAGACTCTTCAAAATCATTTGTGACAACATGGGAAATTTTAAGTAGACTCTCCGAACGTAAGGCTGAGGTGATGGCTTTCTTCATTGATCACCATTTCGAGTTGGACGATAGTTTGACAAACAATGGCTCTTGATATTTGCATATTTAGCTGAATTTTTGTGCTAATATATTCAATGCAGCAAATAAAATGAGGGCTTTCAAGAGAAAATTGCAGCTCTGGATGAGAAGTCTAGCTGGCCGTGAATTTGAGAGTTTCCCTGCTTTGAAAGATTTCCTTGAGGAGAGCAAAGAAACTCTCCGAGAACTTGATGAAATCATTGAAGAATCTGTAAAGCATTTGGGGGATATGCGCCAAAGTGTAGAGCAGTATTTTCCAGAATAGGAAAGTGAAAACAATTCTCAAAACGTATGGGTCAAAAATCCATTTGATATCAAATAAAAAAAACCTTCTTCCCTCGCTTCTGAAGGATATGAAGCATTACTGGAAGTGACGTCTGATTCATCCCTGTAACCTCAGTTTAAGAATCTCCCTGTGGTGGATTTTTGGCACTGCCTGAGAAAAGAGTAGGCCTACCCAGTGTTATCAAAGAAAGCTATTACAATTCTACTTCCTTTTTGTAAGTACTTACCTATGTGAAACTGGGTTTTCTGTGTATACGTCTATCAAAACTAAATACCGGAACAGATTGGCTGCAGAACCAGACATGAGACTTTAGCTTTCTAACATTAAACCCGATATTAAAGAAATATGCAGGCGTAAACAACAAAAACACTCGTCCCTCTGATGTATTTCAAATAGGTGTTTTTTCTGAAAAAAATTAAGTACCTGAATTTTAGTGTAAATTACAAAACAGTGTTAACAATGCAAGTGGACTTAATTTCATTTATACTTGTTATATATTTACTAATCTTTGTAACAATAGCAAATATATTTCAGAAACATTAAATAATTTTTAAATACGAGAATGTATAACGTGTGAGTTCAGAAAATATGTTTAATTTTAGTGGTAAAAATAAACCAGGATTACTAATCTTTGTAATAACAGCAAATATAGTTCAACAATATTATTTATAATTTTTAAATATGTATAATATGTGACATCAATAAAAATGTGTAATGTTAGTGGTAAAAGTACATTTGGTAATTTATATACCACTAATATTCCGCTGGGCTCCACAATTCTATTTTAGGTTTAAAAGGGTTCCGTGGATAGAAAAGTCTGAGAAACGCTGATCTAGAGAAACTACAAATTTCAAATAGTGAATGTTAATTAGCTTCTGAGATTACTTCATACAATCACACAAAATATTCTCTGTATATTAATATTAATAAACGTCAAGGCCGCCTTAAATAGACGGAGTCATTTGTTTTGATTTCATTGTAGCCATCGTCGTCGTTCCTGCAATAACTCCTATGTCACATATGAGGTGCCTAGAAGCAAAGTCAGCAATCTCCACTTTTTTTAGAAACTTATATTATGGCAGCATTGGATTCTTCTTGGTGTTTTCTAGCAACCTCCATAGGTTATGTGAAGCAAAAGCAGCTGTAAATGGTTTAATTTTCATATTGAAAACCGGGCTTAGAAGCAAAGGCAGCAATCTCCATGCTCAAATTTTACAATCTGAGAAGCAAAGCCAGCAATATCCACATTGGCCAATCAGAGAATCCCATTTGGTCATGTGACCGTCAGCTGTCTTCTTTTCTTTTTCTCATTGTTATTATGGTTATTACAGTGTCAGTTCTATTTCTCTGAGGTGAAAGTAAACTAAATTACTTTGTTTTAATGAATACAGC
Organism: Periplaneta americana; assembly: GCF_040183065.1. Classification (NCBI taxonomy): domain Eukaryota; kingdom Metazoa; phylum Arthropoda; class Insecta; order Blattodea; family Blattidae; genus Periplaneta; species Periplaneta americana. Next base: position 50,844,103 of record NC_091118.1, read on the forward strand.
TGTCATAAAATTTCTATTAAAATGAATAGTATAGAGAAAATAACACCAGTCTCGCATTCCAAAGCAAGGAAAAGAAAATCTCAACCTGAGAAGTGGAAAAGATCAAAAGATAAACAGCTCAGGTTAGTTAAATATTTTCTTATATAATATCTTATTGTTTTGCTTTGGTTTGTTTTAATGAAAACTAGTTTCAAAGTTACTATTGCAGATGAAGCAATAGTATAAATAAATATGTAAATAAATAAATAACTGCAGTGTACATTCTTCTAGGACTCTTTATACTTTGATTTTAATACTGACAACATTGTAGTTTATATTCATAATTTGTGAAATAGGTACCTAGACCTAGCTTAAAAAATTAGAGAGAGAATTCCTTCTTTTCCACAGGTATGGGCATCCAATGCTACCAGCCTTTCCTACAAGTAGGCATGCTACAAAAAGCTTTCGATGTTCAACCTTATCTATGAAGCAGTGCCTAGATTTCCATAAGCTTTTCTATGCGAATAAAGAATCGATCCAGTCAAAATGACTTTTTTATTACAGTATTGTAAAGTGTCCTCCATAATCCGAAATACATCGACGACAGGTACTCGCAGAAGACAATATTTCCAAATAAAGTACTTTCTAAGGAAAAGTGAGAGTAATAATCTAGTCCCTGTATGCCAGAAGGCTATTTTCGGGATTATCCAGGTAAAACGAGCAAGTGTTGAATTTGTAACGAAACAGTGTTTCAGCACTGGAAATGTTCCAGCTGAAAAACGAGATCACTGCTCTCAGAAATTACAGGCAAAAAAAAAAGAGGCTGTGATAAAATTCGTATCATCTCTGAACTTCACTACTGCCATTCACCAAGAGGGAGAAAATATTTGTCATCTCAATTGAATATGGCACTACTTCACCGAATGTACAGTGAATGATTCCCAAAACGTATTCCAATTCTACAGCCAAATCTTGTGCATCCTAAGAAAATTTCTGATGTCAAACGACTGCTTCAAATCTACTTCAGTGAGAACTGGCTTCAGAACGCAAAATTGGATTTTTACAAGCCACTAATTGACAGTGTTGATACATTGGACGTATCTAATGAGGCAGACACTAATGACTGTGCGTGTGAACTCATGGAAGAATCTCCAGAATTGTGTGTGTAGCAAGATGAACAATAAGATTTTTCAAATGTTGAATATTGTGAAAAAAAATGTATGCTTTGTTATCCCTAAAATAATGTTTATAATTCAGAATTAAATTTGATAATTACACATGAAATCTGCAATAAAACCTGGTAATCTTCCTCATCTTACATGCAGAGACTGTAATATTCACATCTGAGAAGCAAAAACAGCAATCTCCGTATTAAAAGCTTTAATATATTGTTCCACAGTTACTCTGAAGTAAAGATACTATGTAAAATTGCTTTCCCGATGTCTGTTTACATATGAAAATAGTTTTTGATGGAATTGTCGTTCAGTGAACACCTCAAAACGTTTCTTTGCTTCTACTGTAAAATTTTCCAAAGTGGACATTGCTGACTTTGCTTCTAGGCACCTCATATCGATTTTTAGATTTTTGCTCTATTAAATAACTTAAATAGTGATGCAGCAAATAATACAATCTACTATATATAAATTAATTATATTTCTTTCTTTCGAAAATGTAAGAATTCACGATCTCCTATGCACTACTGTCATAAGATGAATAAATTTGTTTTTCTTCCTACTAAAAAATGTAATATTTTGCACATAGAAGTTACGGAACAACGGCACTATAATCTGAGGCGCCAGTGGAAATGTATTGTTATTTTAAAACTCTTGTATATCCTTAAATATCAGTCCTATCATAATTTTGCCTGGGATAAAATTTATCGGAAATCATTTTTAAAGAAACTTGTGTTATGTAACATTTTTCACAAAAATCAATAATAAGCGAGATATTTCGGTTTATTTAATTCAGGCCCCCTTATAACCACCCTTTTAAATAAAGTATTTTGAATGCCATATAGCCTAAAATCTAAGTTACAACGAACTTGATTTATGTTCCAAATTTCATCTAAATCCGTTCAGCCATTACCGCGTGAAAAGGTAACAAGCATCCAGACAGACATAAAAACAAAAATTTCAAAAAAGCGATTTTCGGTTTCAGGGTGGTTAATTATATATGTCAGGACCAATTAGTTTTGGAAAATCGAAAATTACCAGAAACATTTCGGCTACAGATTTATTATTAGTATAGATGTATCGTATATTAATGTTTCCATAGAAATGGATACAAATTTGAAATTCAAAATGTAAATGGAAACTAAAATGCTCAGCATGCTGTTCATTTTCGAGAATTTACAGTCGTAGATGTTTTCTCCTCTCACTCACTTGCCAGAGAGAACACGCTGACGTATTTCAGGACTGACATCAGCACAAGCAGCACTGATGCGGAAACAACTTTGCCGAACATTTAATATCTACACCAGGTTTGCAGAACTGGGGTAGAAAGACGTGGAAGAATGGGAAAAGAGTTCGTTCCCCCATCCACAAAGCCTGAGCTTTCAATGACGTTTCTGTGACATTTCACAAACACTGTTGTGTCTCATCTTATTCCCCTACCGTACAATGACACAAGAGTTCCAGGGAAGGGATGAGTTACACATTCCGGCTTATGACGCGTGGTGACGTGTGCTTCAGTTGCAGTACAGTTTTGCATCCCTGACCTACACTATTTTTCAAGGTCCAGTCTCCCTCATTTGTGTCTAATTATACAGGAAAATTTTAATTTTAGGCAGTCTGAAATAACACCACAAAGTAGGCAAACACCACTCCCATTGTTGCGTACAGAAATGGCAAATCAAAAGTGAACATACTACACGCAGTGAATATAGGCCTCATATCCTTGATGTAATTCACAAATGTCTCCAGTTCATTCATAACTGCATTATTAAGATTGTGTCTCAATAACAATTTCCGTACCAACACAAGTGACTTATTGGTTTCTGTCGTCGTCATGTGACAACACACACAAATCTCAGCTAACAACATTATCTTCATAAGACCCAGTATTGAGGAAGCAATGGCATATCTGAGATAGATGCCGACGGCCTTAAATCTGATCACAGTCATTAACAAAACAAACAACGTGTTCATTAAGGAAACGAAAATCCAGAAGAAAGCTATCAAAAGAGGAAGTCCAAACGCTGAGTTGATCAGACGTGCTACTCCATACAAGTCCGTGTAAATAAGTCTAAAAGTTGTAATCTGGTGTAGCAATCCTTTAGGTGTCTTCACTACAAAATTTTCACTTGTCTTCTTAATGGTGAACACAGGCACTCCAACACAGTTATGACGATCGCTGGTGTCTTGTGTACTAAATATTTGATTGTTGAGGTTCATGATGAGGGAGTTCAAGTGTATGTATCTGCATCTCAAGTTCAACACTAAATTCATAAACAAGATTATCATAACCATGTTTGAGCACGTGCACAAGTCTATTGATATATACTTAATAATATATCCGATGGCAGAAGATACACTAAAATACACTGCAATTGGTATCTGAAATGCAGCAATATGTATGGTTAATTGTAAAAATGCATGTCTCTTTCTTTCTCTCTAGAACCCGTATCTTTCTCTTTCCATGTATAAAATGAAGTCGACGTCTGATAAATCATTGATTAGTTTCGGAATCAGTTTTCTTCTTGTAGAAATGAACCACACTGTTGTCATTATAGCAGATAGGGTCATCATTAATGCACGTAGGTAACCTACATATTTCAGTCTTGTTGGATAATTCTTATTCACTTCAAAACCAATTAGCAAAACTACTGCAGCACAATACATCAGAATACAGAAGAGGCTCCAGCACAGACCACAGTATTTAAAATAACTTGTACGTCTTCCGTGTGCTGCATATCCAAAAAACTTGAAAACACTGAGCAAAGGTTTTAAAGAAAAGAATACTCCATTAATATTTCTAAATGTTATCATTTTAATTTCAAATATGTGTACCGCTTCATTCGAGATTCGTAACAAGAATACCGCTCTGCACCCTGATTTACAACGCCAAGGGAAGTAACAAAACCGCATCGAAAAAGATAAAGAAATTGATATCCTACAGTCACGGAAAGGGAGGTAATCTCGATAAAATGCATACAAAATAAAATAATCCCAAATTTTTCGTGTACTTTCCATGTTATAATTGCCCACTCAGCTAATTTCTTGCAACGAATACATTTATGACATAAAATTTTCTTTTGTATAGCTATCGGCTGCATGCGTTCTAAAAATTAACTGTCACGAAAGTATCTGACGTTGACCTGAATTGCGTATCACGTGCTCACAATTTTCTTCTACAGTGTGTTCAATGGACATAGTGTTACTTCAATATCCAGAGTATCGTATTTAAACTTACTTAAATTATTGTGTTCGCGTTATAGAATGGACCACGCCTACCGATTGGATTAGTTGGCAAATAATTATACAGCGTCTTACAGAAATTCATAGTAACATAAAATTTTTATTAGTAACTAATTTCTTCATTCCAAACACTACATTTTTTTTCCAGAAATTTGTTGCACCTTCAACCCTAATTGGAATGAAATTACCTCTGACTGATGTTCTAGCTGATATGTAAATCAGCCTGATGGCCTTATCTCTACCAGGTTAAATAAATGAACGAACGAACGAACGAACGAACAAATAAATAAACGAATAAATAAATAATGAATAAATAAATAATGAATAAATAATGAATGAATAAATAATGAATGAATAAATAATGAATAAATAAATAATGAATAAATAAATAAATGAATAAATATATAAATGAATAAATAAAAAATAGAATAAATAAATAAATGAATAAATAAATAAAAAATAGAATAAATAAATAAAAAATAGAATAAATAAATAAAAAATAGAATAAATAAATAAAAAATAGAATAAATAAATAAAAATAGAATAAATAAATAAATAAATAAATGAATAAATAAATAAAAAATGGAATAAATAAATAAAAAAATAAATAAAATAAATAAATAACTAAGTAAGTAAATAAATAAATACATAAATAATTAATACATACATAAATAAAAAAACAAATAAATAAACAAACAAATAAATCAATCAATCAATAAATGAATGAATACATGAATAAATAAAAGAATAAATCTTATAATCAGGCAGAACAACTCACTTGACGATAAGTGTCAGAGGAATAACTATTGTCTGTATATATCTGAAGTCTGAATAGTGTGATATGTAGGTTACCAACGATGTATGCAATGGTGGGAGAAAGGAACTGATCACCCTACACCATTAACGAAATGGAGAAATGTTGATGGAATTATGTAGAATTTCAATATGGGGAAACAGGAGAATCCTGAGAAAAACCTCAACTGGCACCTTGTCCGTCAAATGTATCACCACGGACCTGAGCGGGATACAAGACAGGCTGATGGTCTGACCACTAAGCCACAGCAGAGGCGTCGTTGCAACTCTCATTAGCAGCATCGGTCTTATGCATCGCAGAACATATTGATATTGAAAAAATAAATGAATTTGTATATGAGCTATACCATCTCAAATCGACCGAAATATAGAGAAAACTGACCTTACAATTTCTAAATACAATGAAACTTTTTTTGTACCTAGAGAACTGTGATACAATGCTTTGTGCAAAGTTTGAGGCATCAGAACTGCATAGTGTTTAATTTAAAAATATTTAAATTTATCGTATTTTCATAAAATTAGCAACTTTGAACTGTTGTAGCTCCGAAACCCTTTCACCCAATGATCAAAATCATGGTTTATTTTGATGCTGAGAAATTAAAGTTTACATTGACATATAAACAGATTTTCTTACTTTTTATGGAAATGGAGAAATTTAGATTTTTCTTCCTTAAGACGCCTTTGGCCAAGAAAAAATATTTTTTAAATATATACTCGTAGTTAGATTCCGCATTGAAAGTACAAATAAACACACATTTTTTACTGATGGTATGTTGATAAGAAAGTATTGAAAATATCAAATAAAGAAAATAAATAATACGCGTGTGAACTAAACAACTGACTGTGAGACAGGAGCTAGCCCAGATAAGCAAGGCCAGGAGACATAAACACGTGATGTTTCGTCTAGTAGCGCATAGCTGGGCTAGCTTTATCACAAGTTTTCATAAACACAGGAGTAAAATGACTCCCAACGCTCGCTTATCTTCAGCTCTCGGCCAGTGCGTGCAGTATTGCACTGTTTAAGTCCAGGCGTGTGAAAATAATTTATTTAATACCCTCGAAACTTATTGCCATACCACTAAGCAAACAATGCCGAATCTCTCTTAATAATGCAAGGTTTTTTCTCAATATTTTTTTTACATTTTTACAAATTGCCAAAAAGCCTAAAAGTAAGTAAAATCAGATTATCTGTCTTTCTGTGTGCAATAAAAATAAGGATTACTTCTTAACATAACCTACCAATTGTCAGCTTCAAAATGAGCTCTCGTTCACTGTTCTCCAGTAAATGGTTCCAGAGTTCTGAGCGCTGAAAGAGGCTTATAAAATACGCTACATTTGTCGCTTAACAATAGGAAAACCGTTTGACTTTGGATAGTATATTTTTGAAAATGCACTCTTCTCAGCACCTTGTATAAATAGGGAAAAAATTAGAGTATAAAAAAATGCGAGGTTTTTTACTGATCGATTTCATATGGAATAGCCCATATCATCCTATTATCATTCAAGATATTGGAAGTGACTTGAGTAGCGAATGCTCTATTCATTTTCTTGCACGAGTTACGACATGTTAGGATGATTATCGTCAAATGGTGACGACTTGCAATTATTTGAAATAACACGATTATCTTTTAACATTTTATATGTATATTAATTTATAGAAATATGGAAATAAGTTTTTCACATGCAACAAAATAAATTTCTGTCGAAGAAAAAATGTTTCCAAATAGCCTAAAGAAAATGCGTTCAAAATATCATGCATGTAGAAGTAATTGTTCCGAAGATAAAAAAAAAATTATGGCTTATTTAACGACACTCGCAACTGCAGAGATTACATCAGCGTCGCTGGTATGCCGGAATTTTGTTCCGCAGGAATTCTTTTACATTGCCACTAAATGTAGTCACATGAGACTGTCGCATATAAGCACACTTAAATGCCATCGACCTGGGCTGGGATCGAACCGGCAACCTCGGGCACAGAAGGACATCGCTATACGAACTGCGCCACTCAGGGCGGCTTCCGGATATATATATATATATATATATATATATATATATATATATATATATATATATATATATATAACATTTTTATACACGAATAATGCAGAGAATTAAAGCTACGAGAAATTGCAATCAACGTTTGGTGTCATTTAAAAACCGTGTGCACAAAAGCTTTAAAAATGGCGCCAAAGCAGATTATAAGACTATAAATATGCATTATATTAATGCATTTTTGGCATATCAAAGATTTTTTAAACTATTTTTTTTTTCTTTTTTAAAATGTACTACTTGTCTGCAATATTTAACCGTATTTTACCTTTACACTACAGCTTTAAAAATAGCGTCGAAGCAGCTGACATGGGCATAAATTTGCATTAAATTTTACATATTGTAACTCTCATACAATGAAGTGCATTTTAAAGCATTTTTTTTAATTCACTGGTTTTCTCTATATTAAAACAATCCTCTTTCCTTATCGGTGATTTGTTCTATTTCAGGACTGGGCACATGGAGCGAATACAAACTCTAAACCCGGACGCTTAAAATTCATCCGTGACAGCATCAACGCTGCGCGATGTTAGGCGGGAAAGAAAGGAAAGGGGTAAAAGAGAAGTCATATGGCTCCTCGTGTCATTGTAGAATTCAATCTTGGTGTCCAACCCTGTTCTATATGATGAATCAAAACACTAACTAGATGTTCCCATTTATTATTATATAAATGAATCATTGAATTACACACATAATTGTAACATTTCAATATCTTGAAAGCCATCATATTGAATGCAACTTTGAAATTTCAAATGGAAATGTGGCCTGTGAATTGTGTAAAATATTGTGTTAAAACATATAGCAAAATCGCTTCTAATATATTATTGAAAAATGTATCGCATACTAATGTTTCCATAGACTTGGATACAAATTTGAAATTCAAAATGGAAAAGAAAAGGTATGAAATGTTAATGACACAAAACTAAATATGTTCAGTATACTGTTCACTTTAGACAATGTACACTTAACGGCAAAAAGAATGCTTTTTCTGATGTCACCATTTTCAATTATATACAACTACCAAATTCGACACCATACCCATTTATAATCACGAAAGTTTTCTGTGAACATTCTGAATTGTAAGTGCGGCAACTGAAGTTTGTATTGAATACAGTGAAATCTGTATAAACCTGTGAGACACTGATGAAATGTAGATGTTATTGTAGGCCTACATTTTGGTGCCGGAAACAATTAGTGCAAAAACTTACAACTGTTCTCACATCCAAGGGACCGATGTGACACATCCTGTTACATTTTTCCTGGAAATTCAGTTTCTTCTTGGAGTTCTGTACTAATAAACTTAGGTGACATTTCTAGCGTTCAGGATGCTCTTCTGCCAAATATTTTAATAAAGTTAGCATGCACCAAATAATTTGTACCTAGCAATCCAAAATCTCAACCATTTCACAGATTTACTCGTATATATGCTTTTAGTTCCAAAATGTTACGAAATACGAGTAATTTCATAAATTATTTAAATACTACTATTAACACCAGCAAAGCTCGTATGACGAATCACAGGGTCGAGAATCAATTAAATATTGTGTAAATGGCATCTAGCACTTCAAGCCACTGCATTGCTTCCTCCGTGTAAACCGATGTTAACTGACAACTTTACTTGATGCCAAACACTTTACACATGAACTACTTAAGCCTACCTTACAGAATACAGTAGTTTCAGCATTATGAATACATATTAAAACTCCACACAAGGGACCAAGTTACAAGTTCCCTGAACATAATCTGCAGCCGTGTTTGAAGAATATAGCGAAAATATCTTCGTTTTGAAGAATATATAATTGAAGGGTTCGGAAGTAAAACATGGCAAGTGACATTTTAGTGTTTTGAAGCTATTAGATAGGTAAACATTTTATACATGCAACAATTTTTTTATATTACCAGAAAAATAAAATCTGTATACTTCTGCCATCTGTTGAGATGTTGGAAAACTAACTACTGCATTAGACGCAGAATGTAAGATACCATATTATACGCTATACGAGTATATCTCATTTTTAACCAGAATGTAAGTTACTTACCATGTTTTACGCCTCTCATATAAGACTTTAACTAGTTTGAAGTAACACTACAAAATATGTGCACATTATTCCTATAGTGCTATAAAAGTATGTTAAATTTATCTTAATTCCACAGGCAATGAATTCAGCTTTCATACCTTTCAACTGTGCGAGGTGTAGACATAATTCTTTCATAATATCTTTGTGAAGATGGGGTTGAGTCAGCAATTTCTGAACATTGGTAATGGATTGTTTATAATCTTCTGTTGTGGAATGACAAAATGCGGACATCTGAATCAGCAGTAACAAAGGGAAAGAAATCGTCAATATTACTACTGTCATTGTCATCGCTGGCCTTGAAGGATTAATATCGATATTGCCTCTTGCGAAATATATACCATAAGAAACATAGTTAATAACAGTCATGAATATCCAACAGGTTGCAAAGAAGACAGGAATTCCAAACGCAGAATTCATTAAACAGATAGCGTCATGAAGTTGACAATGTATAAATCCCATTTGTCTGATATTGCGAAGAATATTGTTATGCAATGGAAGTGGAATTCTGTCCACAACTTTCTCTATGTCTAAAATGCGGTTTCTGTTGATTATTGCTCCTAGCGATAGACTTCTGGTGTATCCCTTTATGTACAATGATCCTGTGATTGATTTGAAGTGATTGTATCTGTACTTAATTTGTGATACTAAGTTTAAAAACAGTACAACTACCATTACATTTGAAAAATGAGTTATGCTGTACGTTATCCTATTCCATATCATTGCTGACTTTTCGTCATTTATAATTGAAATTAAACATGTAATGAATTCAAGAAGTGCTATATGTATGAATACATGCATTATTACGAATATTCTTTTATATCTATATAATTTGTTTCTCTGTTTTTCATCGTGGAATAGTATTTTGTCAACTTGTGAAATCTTTGCAAATATTTCAGATACCTGGTGTTTCTTTTGTAGAGTGAAGAGTATCAATGCACTTAATGAAGGACCCGTAATAGATACCAAGCTAAGAATACGAACTCCTCTGTAGATGCTTGATACTTTTATATCCTTTTCTAACTCGATGTCATAGATTAATAGAAAGCAATGGACTAGTATCCATAACAAAGTCCACATGTAGTTTAAGAAATGCTGAAATTTTCCTCTAGATCTTCCATGCTTGCAGAATGAATACGGTGCCAATCCGATTACTTTGCACACAAGATACAATGGTTTGAAAGCCGAGTAGATACCAGATGTGTTCTTCTGACTCGTCATTTTGGTCGAAATGGAATGAGATCCGTTTGTTTCGGGAGAGTTATAGGCTATAGGGATTATCATCTCCAATGTGTAGAATATTTGTCATGTTCAAACGATCAGATATTCCAAATGAAAAATGACATGTGAAAGTTGACAATTTATCATTACTGTTAATGCATGTAGCGAATATTTATCGGTTGTGCCCTTCATTTGTCTTTCTTTTTATCGAACAAGAAATTATAGCTGAGTCACTCTTGTATTGCTTAAATTCTTACTCAAAATATGTACCGAAAGTTCATACAATTTTGACCCTATAATTGAAGTATATATATATATATATATATATATATATATATATACACACATATATATATGTATATGTATGTGTGTATACCGATCCTGATTGATCCGTGCTATTTCCAAACGGCGAATTGTAGGACTAATTTCTTGTCAACAGCAATGTCAAATCAATCGTATAAGCAGATATTTATTAACAGTTCCATGACTTGCTGGAAGAGATAAATTATTATTGCTGGTTTCAGCAAGCTGTATATCATGGCGCACGTGAAACCAATGCAACATTATTATTTTATATACTTTATTTTTAGTAGGTTATTTTACGAGGCTATATCAACATCTTAGGTTATTTAGCGTCTGAATGGGATGAAGGTGATAATGCCGGTGAAATGAATCCGGGTCTAGCACTGATAGTTACCCGGCATTTGCTCAAACTGGGCTGAGGGAAAACGCCGGAAAAAACCTCGACCAGGTAACTTGTCCTAACCGGGATTCGAACCCGGACCATCTGGTTTCGCGAGCAGACGTGCTAACCGTTACTCAATATATATTGATTAATAGTTAAACAAGAACTATCCGCCATTGAGAAAGGAGAAGCCAGTTCGTTCACAACACCAGATAAAATTCGCGAACGTTGTAGGATTGTTACGAACTTGGAGGAAGAGCAGGACATTGATGGTGAGGATGGTGTTGAATATTTGCAATAATCCTGAAAGGAGACGTACAGATATGCTTCACTGCAATTTATTTATTTAGTAGGCCTACAATGAGTAATTTTCATATTGCGAAAACCATATTAATGCTTCGTAACATTGAGCTTATACAGTTAATGTTAAAACAATTGTAAAAATACTTAGGTACTCAGAGTTAAGCATTTGGGCGAACTTGTTTTCACATACTAGTACAACCGTTGCTTTCCCTCTTTCTCTGTACCGCAAACTATGACGTCGCCCACCGGCAGGGATAAAATTCGAGATCTGTACCTTGGTAAATATGAGCATGTTTAAGATAACTTGTACTTCTATTAACTGAACGATTTTCTGCATTTTTCATAAAACACTTTCTCTGTCCGCATCTCTCCACAATCGTTTAATTTAATTCATAAACTTACACCAAGTTTTCTACGCAAAGGTTCATAACCCATATAGGCCTACTTATAAGTATAGTTTACAAATAGGCTTATATATATATATATATATATATATATATATATATATATATATATATATATATATATATATATCTACAACATTGAATATAGTGACCTCTAAATAACCAGTATTCACACACAATCTTTGAAAGTGAACTAATAATCTAGCTGAGCTTTACATTTTCATAAACAACTAATGGACAAAGTCCGGTGCATGTGCAGCATGTGCACGAAACGGAAGTATTCCATTCCAAGAAATACTATTACTCTGATCATAAACCCCTTCCAATTTAAAAATTTCAGCTGCCTCCAGTGCCCTTTTCCACGAAAGTATGGTCTAATGCATTATTATTTATTAGTAAAAGTTCTTGTATCGTATAGAGCGGTTCCGGACAATTGGCCACAGAAAATTTATAACTGGGACAATTGGCCACAGAAAATTGGTAATAGGGACAATTCGCCACAGATAGACAATTTGCCACACCGTCCATTATCCAAAAATGGGACCGTAACAATTTATTTAAATGTGAATTAGTGGCAAATATGATAAGTTTCACGTTGTCGTCCGGTTCGAAATACAACAACCACCTTTCTCCTTGTACAGTCTTAGTGTATTTGTCGGCTATAACGTTCAGTTCGTCAATATTCCTTGGTTCAAGTGGTAGGTGCAGCTTCCTGGCACAGCGCACAGTTTTTTTAATAGATAGTTTCTTCGGTAGATTCACATTGGCTTCGCTTGCAGTACGCTGTAACTCATTTTGAATAATGTCAGACGTTGGTTCTCGGGAAGTCCCCGCCCTTGCCTTCATGTTCTCTACACATTCCTTTGCCTTAATCGTTCCCCAGTCTGCAGAATGATTCTTGTGTTGAGACGGTTCTTCGACGACACTGCTTCCATCTTCTGATAACGTGACTGTTGCATTACACCCGCCACGCATGTCACAGCGCCAAACAACTCCATTCTTATTTACTCTAAGTCTCATGTAGCCTACATGTAGCCGAGATATATTAATTTGTCAGAGCCTCTTTCTGATTTTGTGAAGCGAATTTCTTCCCCCATAGTTCCGAATTAGTTTACAGCTTCTAGATTTGTCTTGTGTTACCATAGAAATATATTATAAATTGTTGCGAATTTGAGTATTGCCTTGAATTTTAATGTGTGGCTAATTGTCTTTGATACGAATTTAAATTATGTAGCGAATTTTATTGTCTTTGATACGAATTTCAATTATGTGGCGAGTTACCTCTGTGGCCAATTGTCCCCAACCCCGTATAGAGTTGTAACTTTCTGTTCCACAAGATAATGTACAACAGTTTTATAGTATTAGTAAAAAGTTATTAGTAACGTCATAAAAGTGTAGGCCTATAGCAAAGGAACAGCTGTTTGCCACATGACGTCATATCTTGAATTAAGTTATGTCCACCTCCTGGGCAATAAATTCGTATTTCAGGATACAAAAAACGGTTAATCATCATTCCCATAATATTTGTCTGAATTATTTTATCAGGGATAATGATAATTTAAATATTTTATCATGTATTTGTCAATATTTAAACGTAATCATTCACTTTAAGATTACCGTCGTAATTTTCCGTGCGTAACAGTACCAATTTCAGTCGAGAGACAGTGCAAGTATCGATATTCTCATATGCACGCGTTAATTTGTCTGTTATTGTTTCGCAAACAAGGAAAATTCTTTCAAATTGTGTTAAATGAGACGAAATTATTTATTTTATAAGAGCTAGAGGCAAGGAAAGGTATTTCCATTCAGCACATTTAGCGAAATACTAAAATAAAAGATACAATAAGTAGAGGTACTGAAATTGCATGTAATTTATAGCTGCTATCACAGAATGAATTCATCTACAGTTAAAATATCAATATTCCATAAATATCTGCTGTTCCATGATATTGACTACTATTATCAACCCAGTGAAGTGTATTTAGTAACTGATGCTTAGCTGATAATGATTTACTTCGATTTGTTGGATGTTCTAATCAATGTCTCATGTTAATGAAAAGTCCTACTTGAAGTGTACTTAACCTAAAACGTTGATTTTACTCAAATACAGAGTTGAAATGGAATTTTATTCTTTCTTTTTATACATGCATATTCTCAAGGACAAGGTGGAAATATGGGCTTCCGTTTTCCTCATAATAATGGAAAATGGTGTGGCATATTACTTGGAAATCTTTATTGACATACAAAGTAATTATTTATATACAATTTTTCCAGTCTTAAAGGCCAATAGTTGCAATAGATATTTGCATATAATTACTTTTTGAAAGAAATACGAACTGACCACTCTATAAGTAGTGGGGTCTAAATATGGACTATCACAAAAATTCGAAAATAAAATTGGAAAAAGCAAAGAAACATAAATAGGAAACCTGTGTCACATCAATGGCAATATTCTGTAACAAATAACGCAAATCACGATAGTGAAAATATGGGACGTGTTGATGTGCTGGTAATATGGGTTACCTATCCCATATTTGACACACAGCGGTAGCCCATATTAGCAGCATCGACTCATGAAGGTTTCTAAGATTATGTATGGGAATTGTTGTTCTAAATTAATATTACTTTTATGCCATATGATAGAGCTATTCTTAATCAGCGCAACACTTCAAGCGTCATTTCTAAACACGAAATATATATCTTTCAATAAAATTGAAAATGCATACCTGTAAAAACTTTGAAATTGATGAAAAACACAAAAAACACACCACAAAGGCTACTGGTTTGCTTATGTCTTTGTGCACGCAGACTGATGGACACGAGATGAACTTTTATAGCTTTTTCGCTAGGTAACAATACCATATATAGTAAAAAACGAGGTAGCCCATATTACCACACCTAACCCTAGTTCCACCGTCTCCTCATTATAATAATCACTTTTACTGCTATTAGACTACATAATTCAGTGAACTATTTCTTGAATTATACAGAAAGTTCACCGGTATTTGAAGTTATTAGAATTCCTTCAATTGTAGGGGAATCTGTACAAATTACAACAGACTGACTAATGCTAATACTTACAGGGATCAGATCAACGAAAAATCACTTCTACTGTTGTAAGTATGGGGTAATAAAGTACAAATGTACAAGAAACGTTTGTGGAACATAATTCCATTAATAACTATTACTTACAGCGCAAAACACTTGTAATATATTACAATATAATTTTGTGGAGTACGGGCCAGTTGCCATTTTGACACAGGATATTATGTCTGCAAATATAATACAATATACACTGTGTTCACGCTAAAAGTATACAGAAATAACAGCTTATATCATAACTTAGATATGGTTTATTAAATAAATTTCTAATGTTTTGTTTAGAGTAACTGAAAAAGTTTTTATTTCCACTAGTACACTTCAACATGAGAACCATTTATAGCTCGACAGGTACCAAAACGATACTAAACCTCTCCCCAGGTGTTCACCAAATTATCAGTTGTTATAAGCTCAACTACTTGAATGATACGCTATCTGAAATCAATAAAATTACGAATCCTTCTGCTGTACACAAAATGTTTAATGAATCCCCACGCATAAAAATCCAAAGGAGTTAAATCCGGGGATCTAGGCGGCGAGGAAGTTGGTCCATCCCTACCAATCCAATTTCTTGGGAAGGTTACATCCAAAAAAGTTTTAACATTTCGATGGAAGTGTGGTGAAGCACCATACTGCTGAAATGTTAAACCTCGCGAAAATTGCGGAATAGCAGTTCTCCAGCATATCAAGATACGTGATTTACGTGGGCTTCTAGCAAATGATTCACGCACCTGATCAACAGTCATTTCGGCCACATGCTTTTTAGAATATTTCCCTGTCTTTGAAATCAAACTTCCATTATCTCGTAGAGTTCTATCCCAATCGTAAATGTATTTGCATGTAGGAGGATCCACATTCCAATCCCTCCTTATGCGTCGCTGAACACGCGTAACTGAATTCAATTCTGCAAACCAGAGCACGCATTGAATTTTTTGCTGTACCGTCCACATCTCTATTGCCAAGGAATTAGACTGATAAATGCAAATTTTCATTTATGCAACAATAAGCTTGAAACGAAACATTTCACTCAACAATGGCCATCTAACAATAAGCTTCAAACAAAACATTGCACACAACAATGGCCGTGGAAAAGGTATGAAAAGAAATCTTGGAGAGTTTTTCTATTGATGAAGCTTTATCTTAAGGAATTATAATATACGATTTTGAAATTTTAAGCTATTATTTCCGTATACTCTTAGTGTGAACATGGTGCAGTATAATACGTCCTTTCTATAGTATGTGAATGGAAGTGGTCGTCTAAACCAACTTTCCAAACAAGAAAGCCGTTAAGGTGGGATTTGTTTTTAAAGGAAGTGTTATTTAGCGATGAGTTAAATATTGTAACATACTTATTTCATATTTTTAAATTCCACACACTATGATCAAATACAGAATTCAATCTTTAATTTATTTGAAGTATAACCACGAAGTAAGTGCCAAGTATTCCTAGAGTACTGTAGAGGTATAGTAAATTGATCTTAAGTTCACATGCAACGAATTCAGCTCTCATATCCTTTATCTGTGTGAGATAGAGAGACAGTTCTTTCAAAACATTGTTCCCGATATCGGATCGTAGCAACATGTACTGGACATTTGTAATCGATTTGTTACATTCTTCTGTTGTGAAATGGCAGAATGCTGCCATTTGAATTAGAAGACAGACAATTACTGACGTATAAATCAGTGTAGCTGTTATTATTATCGAGGAGGCTGAAGTGTCAAGAAAAGTATTACCTCTTAAAAAATTAACGAGAAAACAAATTTCGCTAATAATTGTCATGAATATCCAACCACTTCCAAGGAGAAGAGGTAATCCGAAAGCATGGTTTACTAAGGAAATGATGATATCTAGTTTACAGTGTATTTGTCTTATTTTTCTAATGTCACTTTGGTTGTCTTCCTTGCGTGTAACAAGCGACGCACTGTTGAAGACATTATGTAGATCAGTAATACGATTGACTTTCTTTGATGTTTCTCCTGGTATATTTGTGTTGCATCTATTTGAGTGCAGTATATTTATTAACGAATTTAGGCGATGATATCTATTTTTAAGATGTAGTACTAGGTGTAAGAACATTATAACCACCATCATATTAGTGAAGGGGCTTATGTTAATAAATAACGTCAAGATTATTGTGATGAAATTCTCATTTGCCGCATAAAAGATTACACACATTTGGAAAGTAAATATATATAAGATAACATGCAATACAGTAAAAATCCTCCTACGTTTGTAGAACCTTTCCTTTTCTTCAGTATGAAATAAATGTTTGTCGACTTCAGAAAGGCGTTCGAGTATTTCAGATATGTGATATTTCTTCGTTGTGGAAAACAAAATCATTGCACTAAATGTTGTGCTGGTCAAGAATATTATTAGAAGACTGTCAATTACAGTTATCGTGTTAGGTTTTGCTGCATGTATTTCGACCTGGATTCTGATGAATAGAACACAAAAGTGAAGTGCTAAGCATATGAGAGTCCACAGTGAAGCAAAACATGAAGATTTCTGTTCTGTAGTATTTTGGTGTTTCCGTGTGATCAGGGTACCAACCCAAGAAATCTGTACACAAGAAGCAGTACCTTGAAAGTTGACTGAATATCATTAATTGACTGTTGCTTACTGTTCTTCCTTGTTGAGGTTCGAGACATGTTTGCGTTGAAAGATAACTTCACACACTGCGCTGTTACTCTTTATGAAAGATGTCTACAGGCTTGCTGAGTTGACGAAAGATGAATTGCCTTCGAAATTCAAATCGATATGTTACCAGTATTATCGGAAAATACATTACTGTACCTGAAAAAAGTATTTTGACACATAAATAAAATACACGTTTCCATATATGAATTAAACATTTTCTTCATCGATATGCTATACTGGGTTCCATTATGCCGGTGTCTTTCTAACTTATCTTTTCAGAGTTCAGTATGATATTAAAATATATAGTTCCATCAAAATGTATTCCGACTGGAACTTTATAAATGTTGACACTTGCCTAATTTAAGGGAAATGGAGTTTACTAGCTTGACAATATTAATTTATGTCTTACATAAGAAACTTTCTCTTGGAAACTGTTGAAGATAGAGAAATGATTCTTGTACAACTGATGTATGTAACTAAACTTTTTGCTGGAACAGTAGTTTTTATTTTATTTATTTTCTTAATGAGAAATAAATTTTACCCCATTCGTATAGCCTACTTTTTCAACGATTTTAGTACATTATAATTATAGTACAGTCAGATCTCTAAAATTCATCAAATTAAAAAAGAGAGTCCACACCTGTGGAGTAACGGTTAGAGCGTCTGGCCGCGAAACCAGGTGGCCCAGGTTCGATTCCCGGTTGGGACAAGTTACCTGGTTGAGGTTTTTCCCGGGATTTTCCCTCAACCCAATATGAGCAAATGCTGGTTAAATATCGGTGCCAGACTCTGGACTCATTTCACCGGCATTATCACTGTCATCTCATTCAGACGCTAAATAACCTAAGATGTTGATAAAGCGTCGTAAAATAACCTACTGAAATAAAATAAAAAAGAGCAACATTGTTTCAGCAGATGTAAAACAATCAATTACATAGTTCTCGAAAATTTAAGCTTTTTAGATTAAATAGAAACTGATAAAAGGTTTCTTAGCATGGAAAGAAGCTACACTTACAGAAAATTAGCATTAAAATAAAACTTGTATACATAATATACTATGTCCTCTCTCCTATGTCCTTTGTAGATATATCATTTTCATATTGGTTTTATAGATGACTGTGCAAGACGCTCTGTTGTAGATTTTCTTATGTAATGACAGATCAGAACCTACCAGAACGAGGACCGCTAAAGACACCCAACCACGTGCATCAACGTCCATCCACAGCCTCTCTTCGTTCAGCCTGCGACGTAGGCAAATAAATACTCGAGGTATCTCCATTTAAATACTGAAAATATCAGTTGCATAGAATCGTGATGTGAACAGCCGATTCGTGGAAGAAATAGGATTGTCTGTTGATTATTCCAAGTGATCCATTTGTTCAGCAGAAATGACACTATACAGGTTGTTTAAAAAATACGGGGCATAATTTCAGGTATGTATTTCCCACATGTAGACAATCAAAATAGTTCATTACAACATGTGTCCGGAAATGCTTCATTTCCGAATTATGGCCTTCACAACATTGAAATTCACCGGAACGTTTTTCCTTCCGCAGGTCGTTGTCATTACAGAAGATGTTCAAAATGTCCACCTCCTGCTTGAATACAGACCTCACATCGATGTCTCATTGACCTGCGAACACGATCCCAAACTCCAGGAGTATTGCGTATGTCCTCAGAACACGCCACAATTCGATTCCGGAGGGATTCCAAATCAGGCACCGGAGACGAATAAACCAATGATTTTAAATGGCCCCACAAGTAGAGATCGAGATCGAGAGGGTTCAGATCAGGTGAGCGTGGAGGCCAAGCAATTGGGCCACCTCTACCTATCAATCGATCAGGAAACCTTCGATCCAAGTACCGGCGAGTCGTACGACTGAAGTGTGCAGGAGCGCAATCATGCAAGAAGTGAATGTGTTGACGATTGATCAGTGGAGTGTCTTCTAAAACATGAGGTATGGTGTTTTCCAGGAAGTTTGTGTACGCCTGCCCCGTAAGCCTGTTTACAAGTACATGGGGTCCAACTAATCGATCACCAATGATACCGGCCCACATGTTGAGGGAGAACCGCACCTGGTGATGAGATGGAACAGTTGCACGTGGGTTTTCATACGCCCATACATGCTGATTGTGGAAATTTGTTATGCCATCTCGTGTGAACTATAAATAATACTAAGGCAGGAAAGTTCGGATTTACACCACACTGCTGCAAGAACCACTGACAGAACTTAACTCATGCACGGTAATCTGCTGGTGACAGGGCCTGTACACGTTGCAAATGATAAGGATACAATTGATACTCTTTCAACAGTTCCAGACAGTCGTATGAGGAATATTGACTTGCAACGCTACCCTTCGTGTGCTGATAGGAGTCATGTTCACAGCCTCCAGAATCTCCTCCTGTACTTCAGGAGTTGTAGATCTTGGTCGTCCCCTTCCCAAACCAGGAGAGTTAAATTTTCCATACTCGCACAGACGGTAATGGAGACGTACAAATGTCTTCCGATCTGGACATTGTCGCTGTGGGTACCTCTCCTGGTACAAACGACGAGCCAGCGCAGCATTGCCGTCCGCCTTATCGTACATGAAGTGTATCTCTGCCAGCTCTTGATTTGAATACATGTCGCACAGTCTAACGCGTACACAACACTGAATGTAACCTTCGCCTCGGAATGAACTGTCAGAGTGCCCTCTTAATGTCTCCTTTGACGGAAAGGATCTGCGGAAAGAAAAACGTTCCGGTGAATTTCAATGTTGTGAAGGCCATAACTCGGAAATAAAGCATTTCCGGACACATGTTGTAATGAGCTATTTTGATTGTCTACATGTGGGAAATACATACTTGAGCAGTTTATAAATAACTTAACATCACTGTAATTTTGGTCCTGTTTCCACCACATTCCGAAGTGCACTCCGTAAACAAATTTCCAGTAATTGTACACGTGTTAACTAATCCAACACTAAAAGTGCTTTTTAGTAGCTACTAGTGGCAATTCACATGGACCACACTTTCTACTTATGGATCATTCCATTGTTACGGGCGTGACAGATATTTAGCTAGATTAAGATTATGTCAATTTCTTATTTTGTAGGCAGTTGAAAAAAGCTATGGTATATACCTCTAGTTACCTAATTGTTATCCATAATAATGAAATCCATATCTTATGCCTAAGAAAAGGGAGAGAGGAAGACTAAATGTTACGGGTGTGACAAAATTTTTGATAAGAATTGCGCATTCATGTAGTTCATTCAGTAACTCTACTAATTGGTAAGCTCTGAAAGAATGGAGCATTTTTTATGTATCTGTAATATTTTTTAGAATGAGATTAACTTTTTTAAACTTGGGTTTATATTTGACCAATGGCATACACAATTTTATAACATGTTACGAGTGTGACAGAAAAGTTAAAATATGAAATTTCAATTAGTTCATTATTATTTTCTCCAAACATCGGAAGATACAACTAATTAAAAACAGGCCTATAAAAGGAAAGAATAATGCAATCGCAATGTTTTACTGTTTGATTTTACTGTGAAAATTAATCATTTTAAAACAAAAACAAACTGTTCACGCTTATTCATAAATCTTGGACGTTTCACTTTTTTAACTACGATAAAACTTTCTCCATAGATACATCTTCCTTCTTTGGCCAGATCCATGAACTCCCACTGTAGCCAATATAGGAAACAAAACCACGATTGAGATTAGATGAGCGGTGACCAAAACTCAAAAGGGCAGTGATTACACGCGAGAGACAGTGTAAGAAGTAAGGAGACGAGGGAGAGGTACAGGCATGAAGACTACAACCAGTGGTGGTTCGTGCACTAACATTGAATTCTTCATCAACCCTGCGAATAAAAGTAGCAAGCTTTGCTGTATCAGTAATGTCACTACTGTCGTCAAGAACCAGTAAAAAATACATACAAATTTTAAAATATTCCTCAGTGAACACAATCAGTAATTTCCTGAATAATTCTCTTCTAGATCTTTAGTCGAGAAATACGCAGTTTTTCAAAATTTATTAACAACTTACATTGGATAAATTATTTCAGCCACCTTGATCATTACGCTTTTATAAAACTCTCCTTCGTTGGAAGGCTTAAGAGAACGAGCTATTTCGTTCGCCACTACATAGCTGGCTTCCTTACATTTATTTATGTCAGTTCTTGGAGTTCAGTAGCTCACTTCATTACTACACTAACACGTAATATTCAATCAGATTCTCTATATCATCATCATCATCATCATCATTACTACTACTACTACTACTACTACTACTACTACTACTACTACTACTACTACTACTTCTGCTACTGATAAAGCTATCAGTATCGGTATTCTTCTTCTTCTTCTTCTTCTTCTTATTATTATTATTATTATTATTATTATTATTATTATTATTAAATCCATAACTAGTAAATAACTGATAAGTCATCAAAAGATGAAAAAAAGAAATTATAATATAGATATAGCTTAGTAATAATTTTATCATTCAAGGAAACATGTAGGCCTATATATTGAGACACATATATAAGAATTATGGTAACACTTGCTGATAAAATAATAATAATGATAATAATAATAATAATAATAATAATAATAATAATAATAATAATAATAATAATAATACCTGTTATGCCTGTGTATTCAGGGTAATGCCCTGTAATGTCGCTTCTATATACTAGGCCTACTACTAATTGAATCGTTGAGAAAAGCAACATATTACATTTTCTCCGACAGAACAGCGAATAATTTCCTCTTCCCATTCTGTAGGCTACGAAACCTTCTGTTCCTGCTCGTAGAGACAGAGGGTTTGTATACCTACATGGTACAGACACTGCTTACCTTCAGTACGTGAGCGAGACAGAGAGCAATGTACCAGTATGAATCACTATATGTAATCACGATACCCAGTTTGGTGTCCGCTGGATTAGATTAACATTAATTTTTTTTTTAGATACAAGACCAGTTGCCATTGGATAACACTTATGTAACATTGCGTAAAATTTGAGAAATCATGTTTTAAATATATAGTATAAACATTTTATGACGAATTATGAGTGGGATGTCCCCCTACGGAGAGGTATGCAATATTTCAGACGTATAATTAAATCAACAGGATTCATGCAATGAGAACGGAGTAGTTTTCGCTCAAGAAAGTTGGAAAGAAATAAGCATTTTGAAAAGGATAATTTATTTCTTTGAAATTTCAAATTTTGCAATTGTACATGATATACAAGAGTTCACAGAGATATTGTGTGTTAGACTCGAAATCGATTGCTGGGGAAGACGTGGAAGTTATCGGTTCGCCGAGTCGTTCGGGCATGGTTTTAGTACCCCAACTTGCATTCCCAACCACTTCCGCTAGGAGCGCAACGGACGGTCGAAACTTCCCCATTTGTGTACGTACCTACGGCCTTCCTCTTTCGAACCTTGTACGTCGATAGTAGTTTCCATCTCTACTTGATGACAACGGTTTCTGCGTTACACAGTTTTTGTTACATCGAACTGCCAAATGTCACCCCTGAGGAACGATCAGATCGGCTTCATTCTGGAACAGACGATTCTCTTTTGAACGGAATTTACCCGACCCATTTACGACGCGTATTTCTCTAGTTACAAATTCACGGAGCAGCGCGATTACTGTTTCGAGACCCCAAACTACGTCCCCACCACTCTTATATGACATCAGCGCGCGATCGAAACTTTCACAGTCGTGTACCCACATCCTTCCTCTTTCGAACCGTCTACGGCGTTCGCAATTTCCACGTCTTCGAACTTGTTGACAACAATGTTTCTGCGTAACACATTTTCGTCATATTATGTCGCCTATGAGGAACAATAGGATAGACGTAGACTAAATATACTTAAAAATTTGTCACATAGTCCATTAGCATATACACAAACACATTTGAATAGAAATATTTCTTAATTTACTTATTATGAAAGAGTAATACATATTGCAGCACTCATTTGTGATACCTCATATCGTAGCAATACAAAGTGTCCACAGAAAACCTCCGTTATTATAAACGGTTATTCTCTGTCTGTAGTCATATGCACATGAAAATGGCGACACCAAAAAAGCAACTCAAAAATTGTATAGTGCGTACCTCTGAAACACTCAATGTGTGCCCCTCGTGTCACACAGCAGACAACAAGGCGATATTACCACTCACGCCACACGCACTCCAACATATCTACTGGAATGGACTCAGTGGCACCGGAGATACGATGTCGCAGCTCTTAAAGATTCTGAGACGGTGGAGATACATAGATGATAATCTTTTGTGTAACCTCATAACAAGAAATCACAGACATTCAAGTCTGGGTATCGCGGAGGCCATTTTCAAAAGACTTTGTCTCGATCTCCAACGCGCCCAATCCACCGTCCTGCCTATTGTTTGTTAAGACGGTCAGGAACATTTGCTACAATGCAATAATTCAAAAATAACAAAAGACGGGTAAACCCCAACAAACGAAGCCCATATTAACAGATTCTATTCGCTTCTGCTGTCATCTATTGCCGCCAATTAGACATACCGCAATATTCAAAAGAGTAATTCTTAGAGTCGTCCTTTCTCAGATAGATGGATTTATTAAGCAATATTACACAGATGCACTACACTATCAGTGTGCCTTGACCGTACGCGCTTTTCAAAACAATTCTTACTTTGTAGATTTCGTCCCCTCACCTATGATTAAATCCAACCTTTCTCCATAAAACACATACGTAAATAGATTAATATGAAAATTGTACAAACAAACATTGTATCACAAATCCTAACCTAACATAGAAACAGGCATAAAAGTGTATAATTCAATACTTAGCATTATTCCTTCGTAAGTTCGTATCATAAACTTCAACAGCTGATGTTCTAAGCTGTCCTAAGCTGTCTCGCCTTGAAGAAGAACAATCCAGTCTTTTCTTCGTATTCTGTATTCCCCATGAGATGAAGACATGCAACTGAACTCCTATTCCGATTTAGCATCGAGGGTGATAGATATTTTCTCCGGAGATCTTCTGTTTTTTCACACTGTGCCAAAATGTGTCCCCATCTCTCCTTTACCACACATAGGCCTATTGAGCAGATGCGGTTCCCTTCTTCGGTGACAATTTTATTACCTTTCCATGGCCCCCAATCTTAGCCACACCAAACTCGCTCTATTAACTTTGCTACAAGAACTTCCATACTCACCCCTCCCCAATTAAGCATGAAGTCTGATTGTAAATGCATTGAGGGTTTTTCCGAACATTGGAGCTCAATCTCTTGCTTCTCGATATCAATTAAACGTATCTTGACATTACACCATACATTTATTCTGTTATTTGCTCTTTTTTTTTCCACACTCAACCATTTCTTATGACAATAGTGTAAAGTTCTTAATATACACCGTTACGAAATTACAGTCGTTTGTAGTCACGGAAGGTTTCTGTGAACATACTGTAGGCCTATATTGAAATTGTAAGCAGTTACACCCAAATATAAGTAGAATGCTTCATGGTAAGAAATTCGACATTTAACGTGTTTGAAGTAGAACGACGAAATAAGTACTAATTATCCCTAGAGTGCTGTAAAAGATTGATAATTTCATTTTAACTCCACATGCAATGAATTCAGCTCTCATATCCTTTACCTGTGCGAGATAGAGGGACAATTCTTTCAAAAAGCCGTTCCCGAAATCAGATCTTAGCAATAGGTTCTGAACAATTGTGATAGATTTGTTGCATTCTTCTGTTGTGTAATGACAGAATGCGGCTATCTGAAATAGGAGGATCAGCACCAATGATATTAAAATCACTGACGAAGTTATGGATATAATAGCCGAACTGGAGGTATCAATTAACGTGTCATTTCTTACAATATGAATAACATAATATATTTGGATAATAACAGACATAAATATCCAACCACTAGCAAAAAGAAGAGGTATTTCGAAAGCAGAGTTGACTAAGCCTTTACTGTATAGATGTAATTTACTGTATAGATGTCTTATTTTTTTAATCTGATATGTTTGTTTCGATGGCGACGTTCCGTTGAAGATTTCCTCTACGTTAGTAACTCGATTGACGTTGTTTGTTGTGTTTGCTGATGTATATTTCATGTAATCATTTGAGCACAGCAAACTTGTTATCGAATTCAAGTGATGATATCTGTATTTAATATGTAACACCAAGTGTAGAAACAACATAATTGTCATCATATTTGTGAAAGAAGCTGTTCCAGTGGATAAAGTCCATATTACTGTAATATAAATGCCATTAGTGTAAGGTAAAATCACGAAAACAACTACAAGAAGTAATATGTGTAAGGTAACATGCAATATCGTAAAAATTCTCTTTCTCTTGTAGAACTCTTTTCTTGCTTCCGAGTTAAATAACTGTTTGTCGACTTCAGAAAGGCATTCGAGCATTTTAGACAAGTGATGCTTCTTTGTTGTGGCAAATAAAATCAACGCACTAAAAGTAGTCGTCATCATGAATATTAGATGAAGACAATGAACTGCCATGGCCGTGTAATGTGATGGATAACATATTACGATTTGGATCTTGAGGATTGATATACATAAGTAAAATAGCACATAGATCAGAGTCCACAATAAGGAGATATGTGACATATGGTTTCTTGCAGACTCTTGGTGATTCCACAGTGAGTACGGTGCCAAACCAAGCATTCTGCATAAGGTATGCAGAATTTTGAATGTAGTGTGAACGTCGTTAAATTGCACGTCATTTGCCATCTCTGTTGAAACCCAATTCATGTCTGTCTGTGTTGTCAGAATTTTGTACACTGGATAGTTGCTTGTTATTTTCACTTACGTGTCAGACTTGGGGCGTTGACGAGAGATAAATTGTCCGTGGAATTTAAATCAATAATTCTGTAGAGAAAAATACATTACTAACTCATAGCTGAAGTACCTAACTATTTGAAAACTTAAATAAATATCCCTCTATGCTTTCGAGTTCAATTCATAACTGATGTCGATATGACAATGCTGAGCGTCCTTCGGCTCGAATGGTGTTGATGTATTATCAGATAGTATTTTTGTGCCTGTTTAATTTAAATTAATAATTTTCAAAGCATGTGCTGCTTTGTAATGCCGCTAGTAATGTAATCTATGTAATGCATGCCCTCTATAAATGCTTAGGTGTCTCAGTGAATACAGAGATGGAGTAGTGAAAGCAGAAATGTTTGATGAATTGAAATAAAAAAAAGCTATTTTCATTTATGGGTTAATGAACGGATTGACGAATTAGTGAATGGATGGTTAGCTGTTTCGTCCGATGGATGGATGGTGGGGGGAATATACAAAGGATTAGATGGCTAAATGGGCGGATGTTTAATGTTTGGTTCGAACGTACCGAAGAATTAATTTGAATCATCCAGTATGAAAACTCCTCAAATCCACATTTTTTCGATTTTATTTTTGTTGTTGCATATTATTGTCCATGATACTATACACAATTCCTAATGAATAAACGTCCCAAATCGACATTTTTTTTTATTTTCGTCATTTTGTCTATTGCAGTTCATAACTTTGAACACCTATTCCAAAATGAAAAAGCCCAACAGTCATTCCAGGCAAAGTGTAAATTCCAATGAGAAAGTCTTTTTTTGAAAGTATTTGTTTATTATTAGTCTCAAACATAGGTAATGCTCTAACTTTCAATATTCTAATGTTTTATTTTCAAAAGGAAAATATTTTACAAGTTTTATGTGCATTGAATCTAAATAGCCTTAGCTAAGTAATAGGTACCTTTTTGTTTCCATAAAGTTTGCAACACTTACTCATAGAGAGATCAGCTGTTAATGTATGTTTTTCAAGGAGATATTGTTGAAGAAATATTCTGAGAGCTTATACTGTTAATACCAGAGCTCCAGGATCAAGGAACGTTTTACTTTGTACTACATTTTTTCTCCCTTTTATTTTAAGTAGTTTGGGTTAATAACAATTAGCAATGTTACAGTTCAAATAAATATTTTAACTTAGAAATGTTACAGTTTTGAAACTGGAAAGAATCAACTACATTAACTCATCTGTAACATCCGTGATAAAATGTGTGTAACATCCGCGACGTGGAAGAAACAGCTACAAAATATTTACCGATTATGTTTTTGTGAACTAATTGCATGCCATGAGATTTGCATAGCTTCCAAATGGACACTATCAGAATGAATCTCTTTTTGCTCGATACAGAGGCCTGTGTTTTACACTTTTTTTTTAATAAAGTGTGAAGTGAGTTCATAAATCTTGTAATATCCGTGAAGGAACCTTTTCTTTATTTTCTGCAATAATAATGCTCTAGAATATGCCATTAGGAAGGTTCAAGATAATAGACAGGGTTTGGAGTTGAATGGGTTACATCAGCTTCTTGTCTATGTGGACGACGTGAATATGCTAGGAGAAAATCCACAAACGATTAGGGAAAACGCGGAAATTCTAGTTGAAGTAAGTAAAGCGATAGGGTTAGAAGTAAATCCCGAAAAGACTAAGTATATGATTATGTCTCGTGACCAGAATATTGTACGAAATGGAACTATAAGAATTGTAGATTTATCTTTCGATGAGGTGGAAAAATTCAAACACCTTGGAGTAACAGTAACAAATATAAATGACACTCGGGAGGAAATTAAACGCAGAATAAATATGGGAAATGCGTGTTATTATTCGGTTGAGAAGCTTTTGTCATCTAGTCTTCTGTCAAAAAACCTGAAAGTTAGAATTTATAAAACAGTTTTATTACCGGTTGTTCTGTATGGTTGTGAAATTTGGACTCTCACTTTGAGAGAGGAACAGAGATTAAGGGTGTTTGAGAATAAGGTTCTTAGGAAAATATTTGGGGCTAAGAGGGATGAAGTTACAGGAGAATGGAGAAAGTTACACAACGCAGAGCTGCACGCATTGTATTCTTCACCTGACATAATTAGGAACATAAAATCCAGACGTTTGAGAAGGGCAGGACATGTAGCACGTATGGGCGAATCCAGAAATGCACATAGAGTGTAGTTGGGAGGCCGGAGGGAAAATGACCTTTAGGGAGGCCGAGACGTAGATGGGAAGATAATATTAAAATGGATTTAAGGGAGGTAGGATATGATGATAGAGAATGGATTAATCTTGCTCAGGATAGGGACCAATGGCGGGCTTATGTGAGGGCGGCAATGAACCTCCGGGTTCCTTAAAAGCCAGTAAGTAAGTAATAATGCATTTTATTCGAACAACTTTTTTTCTGTAAAATTGTACTCATCTTCTAAATTGATTCTAATAATATAAGTTGACAAACGTCATTTCATTTTCAATATATAGAGTTTAAAAATAGTAAAAATGTAACATCCGTGACAACTAAAATGGCTGCCAAACTCCACCTGAAACACATTTGTTCTGTCAAAATAATCCAACTGTACACACGAAAATCGTGATTATATGTTATATTACTAGCATTTTTCTCTCAGGGATAGCGCTGTGGATTTCCTAATTCATTACTTGACGCTATATCTTAGATATCTTGTGTTGATCTTGCAAACTAATGTAGTGAAACAAAAAAGACTTTTTCCTGAGAATTTTTGTGCGTTTGAGTTGGACTTTTTCCATATTTGATTATTAATTTGCGCGTGGATGTTTCGACGGACAGTGGATGTATGGATCGATTACTGGACGTATAGCATGTTTTGACGAGTTAATGTTAGAAATAGCTGGATGCAAGGAAGGACGCTTGTATGCAATGTAGGCGGTCTGGTTTGTACCTGCACCAGTAGTTAATCCTTCAAGGATGATTTCGTAATTATTTAATAACTTTGAATACACGTATTGAACATAAATCAGTGTTTTATTTAATTAAATAGATCATTTTATTGAGTTCCATTTGATAAAAAAAATATAATAATACTTTCATGTACAAAAATTCAATTAATAGACTTTCAAAGAAAAAATATCAACTACTGGAGCAGTGTCAGCTACTGGTGCAGTTACCTTAATGTTACGAATGGCTGGATGCAAGAAAGGACTTTTGTGTATGCAATGATGGAGTTCTGGCTTTATATATCGTTTGATATGGGATATGGACAGAAGAATAAATGTGTGGTTGGGTAGGCGAGCAGATTGTTGGTTTGAAAGTAGGAAGGGTTTAGTGGACGAAGGGATATGTGGAAGAATGGAGGAATCTCTTTATGTCAGTGTTTCCCAAAGTGTGGGTCGTGACCCCGTTGGTGATTATGTAAAGAGCAGAGGATTTTTCAAGATGATTTATAAAATAAAGCAAAAACTCCTTATAGACATACATTTATTTTGTCTTTAAAACTTAATATACACAAAACAACTTTGAACAAAAAAAAAATAAAATAAAAAATAAAGTTTTGTTGTTAAAAAGTGAAAATAGTAATGCATTAAATGTGCCATGTTTTTTTTTTTTCAGAAAATATCTACTCAAATCTGAACTCTGTATTCGATACACACAGTGATATCTTCAAATACAAGGATATTTCTCGTTTGTTCTTATGGCAAACATAGACGAGACGCTTATTTTATGTAAATACAAGGTTGAAAATTTTATAAACAATTGAACTTCTTTTGCAAGGTGGAGATATTCTTTTGATCCAAAACTGTATACCTAATTACTCCATGCATTTAGCAGTACACCAAGTTACGAAACGAATAATTAATTACTGCACACATCTAGCAGCACACCAAGTGGCGAAAAGTATAATTAGGAGCATAAAATATTCTCCCTTATGATGCCAAAAAATTTGAAGTAAACTGTAAAAAATTTTCTTCTTCATATTAATATTGGAACCAACAACTAGATGAAAGAGACAGTCTATTTTACAATACCTTCTAATGCAAGCTATTAAAATAGAACGAAAAAGTGACAGGAAAAGAAACAAAATGCTAGGTAATTGAATTTACATAGTAATGCCTATAAACATACGTAGCACTTACACCTAAAGACAGAACATTTGCCTCGATTTTGTTTGCAAGTTTCTGACTTCCATCTTGTCTTCTCAATTTCTCATGTAACTGTCTAACCCTAACTGGTAAGTGGGTAACTTTGGAGGATATAGACCTACCCATCACGTCGTTCTAATGTTCACCATCTACGACATCGGGCACTAGTCTTGTTACTTCAGCCGGGCAATGTTAGATGGTGTTGACAGCAGTTTCGCATCCTATTATCACAGTTTAGTATATACAGTTGCGAAGCTTGGGATGATTTCTTGCATTTCTTGCGATGGTTGCTAGCCACTTGGAGCGCTGTGAGTACTAGGAACAATAGACTGTGTCACTGCCATCGTGATTTAATATAGGCAGACCATGTGACTCGCTTAACCCGATCACAGAGGGTGGCGTTTCAACCATATAAATTAGTTGCAATGCATAAAGAGTAACATATATTTCTCTAAAATGTAGTGTAATTGCATTAATAAATTTAAAGCAATGATTATGAGACACTTCAGACATAATTCACTTGCGAGTTAAGGTGTAATGTTATTATAGGTGTGAAAATTACGTTGTTCGTGTGTGTAATACCTGACTTTATTTGGATTAAATATTGCAAAATTCTTGTACATTCATCTATGCACGAGTCAATAATTTTCAGTTGCACCGCACGGATAATTTGATATGTTGAAATTATAGGTTATGTTTACTGCACCAATACTTCAATATTCGCATTTATACATTATAATTAAGCATAAAGTTACGTGTGATAACTTGTAAATGGAATTTGTCTCTACTTCAGTTGTATTTATTCTTTTTTACGGTACTCCAATCTGAAGTCCGATTAATGTACTATGTTAGTAGGCTAAACTAGCGCAGAGTAGTTCCTTTGTACTCATAGTCCTTGCATATACGGATCTGTGACAGGTTAGGTTTGGTTAGTTTTGGCTTTTATTATGTCTTGCTTATACGATCACCTGCACTTCCACAAAAAAAATTCATATAAATTCAACGATTTTCACTTCCGAAATCGCAGGAACTACCTCAGCGCTAGTTCCACCGCTTTATGAGTGCTGCCTTATTGGCCTTCGGACACTTGACTATATTGAAATACGGTAACCTCACAGCGCTATTACTAGAGCATCTAGATTTACAAAGTCTCCAATACCCTGCCATTACATACGTAGGCCTATGTTATGTCATATGGAAATTATAGGTTATTATTTATATTCCTATATTCGCAATTATACATGATTAAGCATAATGTCATGTATGATACGCCGCACATTCAATTTGTTTGTATTTTAATACTACAATTGAGTACTGAATTATTGTATTTATCTACTTCCTAAGAGACGAAGTAACACAATCGTATGTACACTAATTTCATAGGAATGGTATGGTAAATTTTCTGTCTACAATTAAGGAAGGTAGATGTGCTAAATTAAAATCACAATATAAATTCTTTATTATTAAACCTCAAAATAGCTTCCATTCTAAACTTAAAATGTTGATGCGAATAGATTATGTTAACGTGTAAAATTCTCTTCACATTAAAATAATACAGTTTTGAAATCATTTCTGCAACAAATTATGCAATAAGAAGTAATCGGAACTTATGGACATATTTCACTAAATAAAACTTAGCAATGATACGCAATAAAGTTATAATATAATATTTCACTGAGAAAACCTGAACATACATTATAGTCTGCTCGGGAAAGGGTCTTTGCTGAGGCGATAGTAGCGTTCTGGTGGTCAGTAACTATCTATGTATGCATATTTATTAAGTATTGAGCTTCGAAACTGTATATACTAAACTGTGCTATTATATTTATCCATGTCACTACTTTCTCCTTGTAGACAAGTTTTCTTTACGTAGAGCACTAGACGCCAATAAACTCCATTCCTTTAGACCTGCTTCAATACATCCAAGTAAATATATATTACAGAAAAATCTGTGATCAGAAATTAATGCAATTACCGGTATCTGTTTTCCCAAAAATCGCACACATAAAAGACACACTTAAAATACAGTATACAGTTCAAACGGTTATTTTTGTAGCAATATTCTGAAAACCGTAGCATACATGTTTAAAGAATAAAGTTAATCTTTAGCTTATCTGAAGCATAACTACGAAATATGTGCAAAATATCCCTATATTGCGGTACAGATGTGTAAGATTCATCTTAACTCCACATGCAATGAATTCAGCTCTCATATCCTTTATCTGTGACAGATAGAGACACAGTTCTTTCAAAACTTCGTCTCCAATATCCGATCGCAGCAGCAGTTTCTGAACATTTGTTGTTAATTGGTTACTTTCTTCTGTTGTGTAGTGGCAGAAAGCGGTCATCTGAATTAGAAGAGAAAGTAGCACCAATATATAGAGTGACGCTGAGGTTATGTTTATAATGGACATCGAATTACCTCTTAAAAAATGGATAACAAAAAATATTTCGTTAATAATAGCCATAAAAATCCAACAACTTGCAAGCAGAAGAGGTAATTCAAAAGCACAGTTAGTTAAAGAGGTGATATCGTAAAGTATTTTATGTATGCATCTAAATTGTCGAATCTGACACAAAATGTCGTCTTTGTGAGTCGAAAACGACTGTCTGTCGAAGGCTTTCTCGATATCTGTAATGCTGTTTACATGGATCGTTGATTCTTCTGTAAGAATTTTGTTGTGAAATTTTGAGTGTAGTAAATCTGTTCTTGTATTCAAGTTGTGATAGCTGTATTTGAGTTGTAAAACTATGTGTAGAAACATTATTACTATTACCATATTTGTGAGGGAAGCTGTGTTAGTCGATAACATCCATATTGCAGCTGTCAAATCAACACGAATAATAGACAAGCACATAGTTACTTCGAAAGTTACAATATGTACAATTAAATGCATTAATATAAAACATCTAGTTTTGTGCAAAGTTTCTTTTCTTGTTGACGAATCAGTTGTTTGTCGACTTGAGTAAAGATCGAGAATATTTCATATATGTGATATTTTTTAGTCGTAGCAAATAGAATCATTGCACTAAATGTTGTGCTCATCATGAACATCATTTGAAGTCCATCAACTCCAATTAACGTATTAGGTAAGTTTACATTAGTTTCTATCTGGATTCTATAGAGTAATATACACAAGTGAAGTAGCATGCATATCAATGTCCACAGTGGAGCAAGATAATATGACACATAGCTCCTATTAGTTCTTTCTTGTTTACGTAACGAGTAGGGTGCCAATCCAAGTGACATCCATATGAAACGAAGTGTTTTAAATGTCGACTGAATATCGTCGGATTGTACGATACCTTCCATTTCTTGTAAGGCTGAAAACTTATCTGTGTTATAGAATACTTCACACTGTGCAGTTAATCGATGTATTGGCCAGGCTTTATATGGCATTAAAGCGTTGATTAATTATTGTGTACGGAATTCAAATTAACGTGCTATTGTGGACACACATTAATTGCTCATGTTTGGAGTGAAAACACTAACAAATGGATAAATGCCAATTCTCGCCTCGAACATGGTAATTTGTCTTCTGTACATTTAGTGTTCTGAGTTGTCTTCGTTCGAGGTCTGTCATGTTTTCTTCACGTTATGGAACTGTTAATTATCATTCGTCTGGTCTAGCTCGAGTTAAGTAAAAAAAAAAGTCGTTTTTATAGTACAGTCTATCCGCCAACTAGTGGAAGTCAGGATAGGAGAAGAAATGTCAGAAGGAAGTGAAATTGGGAGAGGAGTACGTCCTTTATCACCTACCCTGTCCAACATCTACTTGAAGGATTAAGTAAAGGACTTTTTTCAGAACATGGGAGGAGTGATAGTAGGAGGAAGAAGAATGAAATGCATAAGATTTGCTGATGATATGGCGTTGTTAGCAGAAGAGGAAATGATACTAAAGGATATGCTATTGGAGCTTAATGACAGCTGTGAGCAGTATGGGATGAAGATAAAAGTAAATAAGACGAAGAGCGTGGTGATAGGAAGAAAAATACGGAAGATATACTTGCGGATTCTAAATCGCCATTGAAGCAACGATACCTCATAACTGACATTTTGGCGATTTTCATATTTTTGTTGCATGGGTATCTTTCGCATTGCGCACACCATTTTTGTATTTTGTGTAAAAAAAATGAAAATATATCCCCTTGTTTTATTACAATAAAATTTTGAGTTCTTCAAGTCATCATGCAACTCTCAAACAGTTTTTTCCTTCTCTTGTAAAATTCACATTTTGTCAGTTACGCGATATTGTTTCTTCAATGATGAAATGAGGCGGTAGAACAAGTGGACAGCTTCAAATACTTGGGGTGTAGCTACTATAAGCAGCTGCTACCAGGAAGTCAAAAGGAGGATAGCAATGACAAAGGAAGCTTTTAATAATAAAGGAAAATCTTGTGCGGAATTCTGGAAAAAGAACTAAGGAAGAGACTAGTGAAGTGCTTTGTGTGGAATATGGCATTGTATGAGCAGAAACATGGACATTACGACGAAGTGAAGAAAAGCGAATAGAAGCACTTCAAATGTAGATATGGAGAAGAATGGAACGTGTGAAGTGGACAGACAGAATAAGAAACGAAGCTGTGTTGGAGAGAGTGGGAAAAGAAAGAATGATGCTGAAACTGATCGGGAAGAGGAAAAGAAATTGGTTGGGTTACTGGCTGAGAAGTAACTGCCTACTGAAAGATGCACTGGAAGAAATGGTGAACGGGAGAAGAGTTCGGGGTAGAAGAAGATATCAGATGATAGATGACATTAAGATATATGGATCATATGAGAAAACAAAGAGGAAGGCAGAAAACAGGAAAGACTGAAGAAAGGTGGGTTTGCAGTGAAATACCTGCCCTTGGACAGAACACTAAACGAATGAATGAATTCTATCCGCGTTATAAAAAATCTTCGGAAAAACCATATGCCTACACATTATATATAGTATATATATATATATATATATATATATATATATATATATATATAGTTAATGTAGGTATCTCTAAGTCCGTCAAGTCTCCAAAGTCCATGTCTCCAAAGTTCGCTACAAATTCTGTACGAAGCAGCTATGGAATTCGTAACACATTTTTAACTTCAGAATACCCTACTAGCTATTTAAAGAACTGATACTCCTGAAAAATTCATTCTTTATCTGTAATATTTCTTTTTCCTTAGAACTAAACAATAGGCCTAATGGTATTTCACAAACAATTTCAAATTGGTATAACTCTGAAAATTTTGAGATTAGGACAAATGTTTATATGACATTTTCTGCTCAGAATTTCTTCGAAAATAAGCTCCGTAAGTGGCGGTAAATCCTCGTGAATCACTCTGTATTATATTATTCTGTAGTCATGTATCATTGGTCACTATGCTGCAGATGTTGTGCATAATAAAATTTTATTTTGTAAGTATATAAAATAAACAAAGGTTACATAGATTCGTCTGAAAGTTAGAAATTATAAAACAGTTATATTGCCGGTTGTTCTGTATGGCTGTGAAACTTGGACTCTCACTTTGAGAGAGGAACAGAGATGGAGGGTTTTTGAGAATAAGGTTCTTAGGAAAATATTTGGGGCTAAGAGGGATGAAGTTACAGGAGAATGGAGAAAGTTACACAACGCAGAGCTGCACGCATTATATCCTTCACCTGACATAATTAGAAACATAAAATCCAGACGTTTGAGAAGGGCAGGACATGTGGCACGTATGGGCGAATCCAGAAATGCATATAGAGTATTAGTTGGGAGGCCAGAGGGGAAAATACCTTTTGGGGAGGCCGAGACGTAGATGGGAAGATAATATTAAAATGGATTTGAGGGAGGTGGGATATGATGATAGGGACTGGATTAATCTTGCTCAGGATAGGGACCAATGGCGGGCTTATGTTAGGGCGGCAATGAACCTCCGGGTTCCTTAAAAGCCAATAAGTAAGTAAGTACATAGGTTCGTCCATAGTAGTTGCGTGACAATAATTATCCATTATACTTAAGACTTAAAAAATATATAATTATATGGGCAATAGTGACAGTAATTTTTCTAATTGCTTAAGATATGGCTGGAATATAATCTTTTTTTTTTGCTCTGCTATAGGATCAGTAAGGTGTAGTGCCCAATGTTCGTCCCCTTGCCTAAATTCGTCCCCCACGGTTTTTTCCCCTATAACGTGTCGCACCCTGGTGGCGGTGAGTAGACACCATCCCTCTTTGTACTCCAGCAAGCATGCGTTGAGTTGGAGCGAGTTATTATTGTATGTTTCGCTGTTATTTAAGTTTTGAATATCTGTGAAGTTGGAAAACTGTTCTTCTTATACATTCTCAGTAGTGTTTCACAGCCCAGCGTACGTATTTCCGTAATATATTTGCTTCTATATATATATATATAGATTAAAGTATGTAGTGTAAGATCATACTGGCAGTGGACCGGATATTGCACTGTAATTAGGACAAGATGCTGCCATACGTTTGTGGTCCACATGCATATATTTCGTCCCCAAACGCCATTCCCATCTCGTGGAATTTTAAGAAGGTTGTTGTCATTTACATTTCAGGCCGGACTGAAACGCAGTGAACTATTTAATCTCGGTTTATACTATTAACATTTTTTCAAAGTGTTAAAAAAATCATAAGACATAGTTTTTTTTTTTTTGCGAAATGTCAAAATAATTCGTAGAATGCTGTGTTATATACTTTCAATAATCGTTTGTCCTCTTTCTTTTAATTTCACTGTACTAATGAAATAATTTCTACTTAGATGAGTTAAAAAGCATAGGGGACAAATTTTAGACCCCTTCATTGAAATGTCAAAAAAATTCATAAATTAATCCTTCATGTTTTATATTCCATTTGTCTCCGCATTTATAAATTTCGAATTCTGTACATAGTAGCTAAATGTTGAAGAGTCTTAACTACATACTTTTCAAGTCTTCAACTTTAATGACCTATGAATGGTAAGCAAAAACCAAACGGGGGACAATAAATGGGCACCTTACCTTATGCTAAATTTCTGTCATCTAGATTTAATGTCCCATGAGTTATGAAAAGACTTGTGATATAAAAAACAACTTTCGGAAATTTCAATTTAAGAAGGAAGGTACACCATTTGTCTGCAAAAATTTAGTCATATTCCTTTTTTTATATCTCGGCTACTATAAAAGCTAAGTGAACAAAACTTTCCACGCTTAATATAGCCTACATACATTACACTTTATATAATACCATCCATTACATTAAAATAGCTAATAATTACCTCTAAAATAATATCATATTTGCGTAATTATTTCTACAACCGTAAAGCATTTAAATAATAAAATCTAGAATTAAATAAATATCTGCATGATTCTTTTACTGAGATGTTTTAAAGACCTAGGCCTACATCAACAACATAGTCTAGGATTTTTTTCTTAATAAAAATTTTTAGAAAATTTAATATTGAAGGTAACGTTTAAGAAAAGAATACAATACATTTATTCTTAATATGTGGCTAACCTCAGTCTTTCAAAAGTTAAATGCTATCGCCGATACTGGCCTACTTGTATTTACCAATAGAAAACGGATTCTATTTTATCACTAATGTATTTAGTTATCTGATAATTCGTTCAATTGATCAGTTTAATGTCTAACTGTGGATGTAGGGCCTAGTAAACATGTGTTTAGCTTGTATTCTGAAATGTAATGACAGACAAATTCATGTTTCCTTTCTCGTGTGTCGCTATTCAAATACATTTCATTACAAATGTTAACAAGTGTACCCCGTACAAGGTCATATGAAACACTCGCATGCCTGCCTATTGTGTGTTCATTGATATTGAAAATCTATAACGCATTCGTGAGTTCCCCCGTATTCTACTCAACAACTTCCCACGCGTTCGATACATGTGTACTCTTCCATATATATATATATATATATATATATATATATATATATATATATATATATATATATATATATATATATACACAGAATGATTCAGAATGTCTCTCAATATTTTATTAGTATATGTATGTAACATTCGTTGATAGGGTAGCTCAATTCCAGAACGGCCCCAATGTTTACTCAGTCTCCTGTCAAATTGAGTACCAGGTCTTTTTCGGGGTGAAAGGTTGTCGAGACAGGGTGCCGACCACACCACTTCATGCATGTGACCACCACGGCCGAACCATCGTTCGGGAAATGTGAGATTTTAGATGGTATGTCACCTTACGGTTAAATGTACAGGGGATCCGTCATGCTGGAAAAACATGTCCAGCCTTGTAACCAAGGGAACTACAATAAGCTGTTTCTCTACACTCATTGTGAATATTATGCTATCAGACGGTCTCCGAAGAGCGACACGTATTATGCCTTTCTATGTACGTAGTCATTTGTCGTTCCTTCATATTGTCTACAACGCTTGTTATGCATAATATTCAAATAGTTTCTCGAAATCCATTGAACATTGGACATGGAGTAACGGTTAGCACGCCTGACCGTGAAACTAGCTGACCCTGGTTCAAATCCTGGTTCGTGCAAATTACCTAGTTAAGGTTTCTCAGGAGTTTCCCTCAAGCCGTTAAGGTGAGACGTAGCCTCAAATACACTGTTATAATGTAAGTAATCACTGATTCCACAATTTTTTAGCTATCCATCTGAAATTCAGTACATGTATTTACAATGACTGACTCTATTATGATACTTAATGAATGTCAGGAAGTCTAATTACGAACACACCTAACCTAACCTGATATCACAAAATATAAGGAACATTTTCTTATGATCTATTAAAGATAAGGTTCTGAAATTTTGTTCACATTTGCTGTACATTGTATGTAACAATTCCCTGCAGACAGAATGTTATAACTTCATTTTTTTATTAAAAAAAATGTGGTGTTAAAAATATCATTGCTTTACCAAAGTAAAATTCTTTAAATATTCACCTAAAAAGAAGTTTTGTGCAGAAAAATTTGCATTATGCAATAATTAAAGAGATGTGCAAAATTTCATTACTTTATCTGGAATAGTTTCTGAGAAAATGTTCCTTCTTTATTGAAAACTGGATACTAGGGATAACAAGACACCATAGTTTGATTATGCACGCCACGTGATTAATTATTTTTTAGCACTTGTGACGCACAAGAACAAGAAGCACTGTTTATAGCACACGAAAGAATTGATAAATTAATTATTCTAGATCCTATAGACGAATGATTTTTACAATTATTTACTAGTCCAAGTCCTTCTCCAGTCTTTTTCCTAGAACTACTCTGTGGCTCTTCTTGATTGAAACCCATTTACACTAACATTTGGGGCGTAAAATTTTGTAGAGAGATCCGCAACACTGTAATACAGGCTTGTTTCCGATCTCTGATAACAAATTTGAATGACGTCATGTGCGTCAGAAATCACACCGACAGCGAATTGCGGCAAGAGGTGACAGACCAGTAGTAAGTGATTTCATAATCAGAGTGCACGGTCTATCACAGTAGCAATGCCCAAGAAAATCGAGCCTTTTTGGGAGGGGTACATAACAACTCTTTCCGATACCAAGTGCAGTTACGTGAAAATCATAGGAGCCTGCATGCAACACACGTGGTTTCGTTATTTCTAAGAAAGGCATCTTGTGTGTACCTAATAAGACTGACAAAGCTCGGATGGGATTAATTCCAGAGTGGAAAAAACAAGCAAATCCATCCCCTGTCACAAGTCGCCGCACCCCACGACATGATACAAATTAATTCCATTCGAGCTTTACCAATCTTATTAAGTACACAGAAGATGCCTTTCTTGGAAATAGCGAAACCTCGTTTATTGCAGGCTTCTTTTATTTTCATTTAAGTCTACTGGGCATCGGAAAGGGTCGTAATGTACCCCTCCCAAAAAGGCTCGATTTTCTTGGGCATTGCTACTGTGATAGACCGTGCACTCTGATTATGAAATCACTTACTACTGGTCTGTCACCTCTCGCCGCAATTCGCTGTCGGTGTGATTTCTGACGCACATGACGTCATTCAAATTTGTTATCAGAGATCGGAAACAACCCTGCATTTTTAGACTAGTTTTTAGAAAAGGTGGTTTTTGGTCAGTTCAGACATACATCTCCCGTTAAGAGCAAATCCTAGGTAACTTTCGGCGCTGGACCCTGGACCCACCTTGCTAGCATTATCACCTTAATCTCACTCAGACGCTAGATAACCATGGCAGTTGATAAAGCGTCGTAAAATAATGAATTAGAAAACATTGGACAAATGTTTATATGAGGATTTTTACTCAGAATAGTCCATACTGTCACCTCCTAAATATTTATTATTCCTCTTCATTCACCCTGTATCTACTCTGATTGTGCCTTCAGTGAAAGTTAGCTTTCCTACTCCTTTGTACAAATACGACCCCACGCTGTAATTGAACATCCACCTTTCTGTACCCGAGGTGCAACACAACTCTGGTCGTATTTCTCACTTGTATGTCGCAGATTCTTGTTTCACTGCAAGGAAAGAGCTGGAATGTAAAGACTTGTCACTGAATAGCACAAATCTACTGTAGATGATCCTTACACCACTTGCTTTGCGATTCTGAGAGTCAACAGTAGCATGCAAACCGCGATACTCGACATCCGTCCTGGAGTGTGTACACTGCTCTCCTGCTTACTTTGAAGTGCGCTGCAAACATCTCTTGCATTTAGTCTTCTGTTTAGCAAGTTCCAATATCAATGGGCCATATTCATAGATAGTATTAACGCGGGCTTCCGGTGGATGATCAGCGAATTAACGTTTTACCTATTGATAAACCAGTGTTAGCGATATGATATGATATGAATCCTGTACAAGTAATCAGTGGATAGCCGTGGCTAGTTTAGCACGCTCGTAGCGCGAGCTAGCGAAATGTCTCTGCATAGCATCCTTTGTATCTAATCATAAAGTGTTAACATGTTGACGTCTATTTCAACACTTCTCAGCAACACTGTTCGTATTCTTGATTGTTTCAAATTCCATTTCCAACAAATTATCTACTCAACATCATTCATAGTCTTCTGTCCAAGGTCAAGGCTTTCACTGCTAACTCAGTTTTCTCCAATCTTTCCTATTGCCTACCTTCTCTTAGTCTCTGTATATTATCTTAATATTTATTTATTTACTTATTTGCTTACTTATTTATTTAGTTATTTACTTAATTATTTAGTTATTTACTTATTTATTTAGTTATTATTTATTTATTTCGTTAATTATTTACTTATTTATTTATTGACTTATTTATATACTTACTTAGTTATTTATTTAGTTATTTACTTATATATCTTTATTTATTTATATTTACTTATGTATTTATTAACTTATTTATTTTATTTATTTATTTATTCATTTATTCACTTATTCATTCATTCATTCATTCATTCATTCTTTCACTCCATTCATTCATTCATTCATTCACTCATTCATTCATTCATTTATTCGAACTTCACCACCAACAGAAGAAAGCTTCCAATTATAGGTGGTTAACATTGATACATATACAAATTACATAATAGTGAAAGAAACAAAACAAGCAACACAAACGAAAGAAAGAAAGATACATAATAGATGCTGGAATATAATATTGCAGTTAACATAGCGCCAAATGTCATTATAATAATGCAAAATTATTTCAAAACTAGAGTAAAAAATATTATAGGGGAGAGTGGGTAGTATCGGACATCGGGTAATATCGGACAGTGCGTTTCTTTCATCTACCACCACATGGTAGTACCTAAATGACATGGTTACGTTTCTGTATGCGACATCACAGAAATGTAACCATGTATTCAGGTAGTATCATCTGGTTGTAGATGAAAGAAACTCACTGTCCGATATTACCCGATGTCCGACACTACCCAACTCTCCCCTAATACACATATTCATAATTTAAATATGTAAGGAAATACATTTCTTTTTAATATTGTATGAAATTTTTAAACTGTTAAATTGAAATCTAATTGAGAATCACAGTTTAAAGATAGAGAGTTGTAAGTATTACACATAACAAACAGTGGAGAGTTCTTGAAGAAAACAGTTCGTCTATCATCTGATATCTTCTTCTGCCCCTTCAGTAAGCAGTTTCTTCGTAGCCAGTGATCCAGCCAATTACTTTTTCTCTTTCTGATCACCCACTCTTTCCAACACTGCTTCGTTTGTTATTCTGTCTATCCACTTCACACGCTCCATTCTTCTCCATATCCACATTTCAAATGCTTCTATTCGTTTCTTTTCGCTTCGTCGTAATGTCCATGTTTCTGCCCCATACATTGCCACACTCCACACTAAACACGTCACTAGTCTCTTTCTTAGTTCTTTTTTGTCTACTCACATTAATAAGTAATTCAGAGATCTGTGTTTGGCCCCATTCCGACTTGTACATTCCTACTAATTGCTGTTTCACTACTTGTGACACCGATTTCCTTCTCAAGTCGTAGGAACGTCATTTCTGCTTTATTCGAGGAAAACTGAAATACTGAAAACTGTCGTCAGAGTTAAACAATTTATTTCCAAAACACTAGCAAAGACCATGCGTAATCAAATTGAATGAATCTAGAAAATAATGGCAAACATTTTCATAATAACACCCTTGAAACAATAATAGGTTCCAGCTCTGATAAAAAGAGACAATCTCTGAAGGAAGCAATAATTATGGGACAATAAAAGTGCTGTTTTTCCTTATAATTCAAAGAAAGAAATGGAAATCCATTGTTATTTTAAAATCTCAAATCTTTGTTTCCACACACTTATCTATACTGCGTTTCATAATATCTGACAAGCGACGTAAAAATTGCCGACAAAAGAGAAGAGAAGGATAATCTGTATTCAACCAATGACAGAGGTCACATTCCGGGCTTATCTTGAAGTTGGTCAGAGGTAGACTGCCAAAT
Source organism: Periplaneta americana (assembly GCF_040183065.1). NCBI lineage: Eukaryota > Metazoa > Arthropoda > Insecta > Blattodea > Blattidae > Periplaneta > Periplaneta americana. Next base: position 50,887,599 of record NC_091118.1, read on the forward strand.
TTCAATATAAACCTGGAATATTACTTCTGCCATTGGTTGAATAGCAATCATTCTCTCTCTGCAGACAATGTTTACGTTGCCTGCCAGTCTTTAGAAAAAGCAGTATAGTGTATTAAACATACTTACGTTAATCTCAAATGTTTCAATAATTATCATTCTGGGGGCCACCGGCGTGGCTCAGCCGTCTGAAGTTGCGTTCGGGCGCGGGTTCGAACCCCGCTTGGGTTGATTACCTGGTTGGGTTTTTTCCGAGGTTTTCCCCAATTTTAATGTGAATGCAAGGTAATCTACGGCGAATCCTCGGTCTCATCTCGCCAAATATCATCTCGCTATCACCAATCTCATCGACGCTAAATAACCTAGTAGTTGATACAGCGTCGTTGAGTAACCAACTAAAATAAAAAGAAATTATCATTCTGGTAATTCATATTTAAAATGTAAAAAAGTGTAAAACCCAAAATATTTAACAAACTGCCTATATTATTTCCCGATAACGGCATTATAGTAAGAATTATATTGTTATTTAATTACATAATACTACATAATACACCAATATGTTATATGTAACATATTTAAATTGCTTTTAACTTCCACTTTATAATCAAATGATATATTGACGTGGTGACAACAGTAGGCTATATACCAAGTAGGTAATTCAAAGGATATTTGTAAATTACTAGGATTTGTAAATTGTTTCCGAAATAATAACTACAATTTCAGTATTCTAACATACAGTATGATGTCAGTACTTATCGTGTATAGCAACTTTTCTTTACCTGTCAGTACGTCCTATATTGCCACGTGTCACAACAGCTGTACAATAACGTTGCCACGCATGCGTGCTATGGATGGAGAACACTTTGAACAGATCAAATCGTGGCAACAACTCTATGAATGAGCATATGATAGACTTTCCCAAGTCTGTTTGTAAACAAACTTTGAGAGTTAGATATCGAATAGTGAGGGTATAAGTTATAGATTCAGTGCCATTAAATTTGTGCACAATTTCAAATGTGTAAATTTTCTTTGTCCTCACACTGTGTCTACATTGCATTAATTATTATTAAACGTTAAACAGTCATTATACAGAATGGGGCATAGGAACCAAGTGTTTTTAAAATAATCATAAAACAGTTCAACACATTTTATTCGTAGAACAACGTTTGTGAGAACATACCATTTCAATTATGAGCGGAAAATTACATCTGGCATGTGATGTCCGTCTGTGTTGACGCATTGTTTAAGGCGCTGACGAAAATTCACCTCTATTCTTTCCAGGAGATCTCTGTTGATTTGGGTGATGTGTTGACGTACTGTGTCCTTTAATTCATCTAATATTCGGGGCTTATCCTCGTAAACACGTGCCTTTAGGTACTCACATAGAAAAAAGTCACGTGGACAGGTCAGGGGACCGAGGGAGCCATGGAACATCACCAAATCTCGAAATGAGACGTTTGGAAAACAGGAGGAAAAGAACTGCCATTGACGCTCTGGAGATATGCGCCGTGGCCCCATCTTGCTGAAACCACCTATCTTGTATGGGTGTAAATGTAAATCGTCATGCAAAATCCGTCTTACCGTACGATTGCTGAGCGGCCTGGGCTGCGCAGTATCGCTTATCTGACTGAAAATTTTCTGGAGTACGCACTCTGTGTTGGGGGCCGGGCGATTTATTCTTCAGTATTGCGCCTTTTTTTTTTAAGATATTTTAACCCAACATAAGATTGTGTCACGCAAGGGAACAGAATCATTGCGATTACTATTGAATCTGTAGCAAAACTCACGCCGTATCGAGGTCACCGACTCGCCATTTCTAACAAAACAATCATACGCAAATATGCGTCCACTGCTCCATGATGCCGACTGCAGGTGAAATGCTATGAGCCACGGAATGGACTGTCACATGCCGCACGTCTCTCCCTTTTATAATGACCGAGTACAAGCCATTTAAAAACACTTGGTTCCCATGCCCCACTCTGTATTACAAATCTTAGCTTTATGCCAGAATAAAAAGAAAAGCTATTCTGTTTCACACTCCAACAACTGCAAAAAGTAAACACTCATATCTGTGACATCACTTGACTAATAATTAGCTAGTCTGCAACAGAACTATGAAATATGAACAAAAGACACCGACTTTAGCGTAAAAGAAAGGGAAATTCAGATTGAAATAGCCAGAGGCTGTGAATTGAACTTTCGTATCATTCAGTTGTAAGAGAAAAGTATTAAGTTCTTCGACAGTTTGAGTATCTAAATCAGACCGCAGTAATATTTTTTGTATATTAATAGCTACTTGTTGAGTTTCTTCTACCGTGATGTGAGCGGATACACATAATTCAAAGAAATACATGAAAAGTTGTATAGAATCACTCGTAACATGAGCCATAGGCATAAAAACATGCATTGTGTGAATGTCTAACTTAAGATAGAATATTATGTAAAACAATGTGCCGACAATCGCGATGAAAACCCACACGAAATATACAATAAGAGGCAATCCAAACATAGAATTTATGAGACGTACTGCATCATATAGTTTGCAGTGAATCTTTCTCAAATTATTAACTTCAGCCACTAGATGAGAACTCCGTATATGCAATATTACTCTGCCGAATGCATTCTCTATATTGTTGGAATTAGAACGTGCTGCCAACTTCACTGAATTTTTTGACAAATTCAACGCGTGTAAACGAGAGTTCACGTACATATATCTGTTCTTTACATGTAACACCAATGTAACAAAAGCAGTAATCATTGTCATATTTAAAAAGAAACCATATGCCTGTGCGATGTGTGATACAATTCCTGTAAGCATGGACATTCTTTTCGGTGTGAAAACAAGTGAAACGGAGAATACAATAAAATGAAAAGTCACATAAATTATTGATAGCTTTCTTTGTCTCTTGTACACCAAATGTCTTTCATCCTCCTGGAAAAGTCTTTGATCAACAACGAAGAGTTCCTCAATAATTTTAGGAAATTGGCTTTTTTTGATCACGGCAAATACAAGAATAGTCAAAAATGTTGTTATGCATTGACATAGCGTTTTAATAGAGGAAAAACACATTAGCATATTATGAAAGAATGTTCTTGTGAATCTGACGTAGAGTTGTAGAGGTGCTGTTGCAAGAATAAACACGATGCACAATGCAGTCCACCAGAAACTAGAATATCGTAAAGATAGATGTTTCTTTCCACTACTTTCTTCAGTGTGAAAATTATAAGGAGTAAGACCAGCTATTTTAATGAGGTAATAGATGGATTTAATGGACGAGAAAGCAGAATATACTTGTTGTTTCATCTTGCAAATGGATTACACAGTGGCAAATAAATCGTAACTTAGTGCGTCAATGAATTTATTATTCATGTAGGCCTGCTGTATACTGATAGTGTGCAGTAAATAGTATTGGTTTTACATCTTTCACAACTACTCTCACGTAAATACCACAATGGTAATAAGTTGTTATGGTGCGTTACTTTTAAATAGGGTAGTAAGAACTGTATTAACAGTTTTGATTAAAGAACTAATTTTGATATCTGTGTCTTGAGACTTCTGGAGTATCAATGCAATCCCAGAAGAGATCTTGAATATCCAACTGGAGACGCAGGTTTTGGTCCTCTAGACTCAGAGTAGTTCAAGGTGTTGATAACCTAACGATTGAAAAATATTGCATATGTACAATGTGTATACTAACTGGCTCCGCAGTGAAGCAAGCGGCAGTATTCGACTCGGCAGCGATATAAAGTTGGTACTGTGTAGCGCCTGGTTCCATCATTCAATGTGGCACGATACCAACACTACTCCTAGAGTCACCGCGTTGTGCTTGCCACTTCTCCTGCGGAGCCAGTTAGTATACGCACTGTATTTTAAAGTTCAAGAATATTGATTAGGCATCCGACGAAATGCCGAAGAATGCAGTTATGGGACACTAGAACTTATCTTGTTTGTCTCTCATTTCCAACAAAATCATAATTTAATATACCTTACGTTGTACATGGCGTTAGTGTTGATGGTAGTTATTTTAAGAGAATAATTATATTTATATGAGTTTGATATTTCGTTAAGTTATTGTAACTTATTTTACCTTAAGTTTTGTAGGTAACATTAAACCACTTTTTGTCTTTTAAACAAATGAATTATAATAATTATTATTCTTGTAACTACAATGAACTGTTTTGTTTCTGTACAGACGAATGACCAGTAATGTAATGCTCTTTAACATGATAAAAGACATACATACATATATAGCGGCATAACTTCGCATAATAAATTATGGGAATTTGTAAGAGCTTCAAGAAAAATAACGCAATTTATAAAAATCTCTTGATCTGACATCACAAACTTACATTAATGCGCTCAAATGGACTTTTCAGGACAATAACATTTATTTCGTTACATTTCTTTTTCGGAAATGTTGATCTGTCGCTTTGATGTATGGGTTGAAGTAAATGCATTACGTGAATTAATTGCACTGAAATGGCGACCTTATTGTAAGATATGTAGGATTTCTATCATAACCATATTGAAGATAAATGATACCTTAATAGATGTATGAGACAAAAAGTTATGACTGTCATTTTTAAGATAGTAATAATATTAAATTATAGTACTAGAGAATAAAGTAAGCCCATGAAAAGTTAAGCGCCCGAGACGTAACCGTAGGTGATAATTTTCTCCAGACAATAAACTCTAAATAGTTTTGCATTGTATAGGTATAATGTTTTGTACATTACTGGTAGCCTAGGCTAGAGTATGTAAGCAAATTTAATTCAAAGGTTTGTCTATCGAACTATTGTAGATCCTGTATAAAGGAAAAATGTTTATAAGAAGTTTAATCGCAAATTGTTTGCCCGCGACTGACTTCGTACATTGTTGTGAGAGATTCTTAAGGTGCATCTATAGGTTTCAATTTCTCTTTCAACTTTACGCATCCAAGCAATGCATGCAAGATTGATAGTCTTATTTAATATTAATATATATACAGGGTGTTTAAAAAGTATCCAAGATTTTATGAGGTGACAATATGCATCTAAACAAGAAATTAATGTCTAATAAACATGTTTCCTACGACATATACTTTCTGAGACCTGAACACTTGTTCATAGGATGTGCTCAATATGACGTCCATTCATGGCCATGCATTTCTCTGCCTACAATACAGCAGACTATCAGATAATCATACCATAGTTGACACTCTTGGCATGGAATAGTAATACTTCGCAAGGAATACTGAAAATAAAAGTCTGGTTACGGATATGAGCGGGGTTCAGTAGAGATGGTGTTGTGAATCTTAGTAATCAACATGTGTAGGCTAATGCAAATCACCATGCAGTTGAAGAAACAAGGCATTAGCACCGATTCTCAATCAACCTATGGGCAGGCGTTCTTGCTGATAGATTAATAGGACCGTACGTGCTATCACAGAGATTAACTGGGGATCGTTATCAGGACTTTCTTATTAACATATTAAAACAAATTTCAAAGAGTGCGTGATTCCTTACGCCGAAGGGCAGAAGAATGCATTGCCATGAATGGACGTCACATTGAGCACCTCCTATGAACAAGTGTTCAGATCTCAGAAAATATGTGTTGTAGGACCCATGTTTATTAGACATTATTTTCTTGTTTTGATGCATACTAGCACCTCCTAAAATAATGGATACTTTTTTAACTGGATTTTCTTGATTCTTTCAATATTCTTCCCAGATAGCACGCTTACGCGCATGGAAAATTGAATTGTGTAAATGCAGCTTTATAGACAATTTTAGCATAACTGGCCGTCTTAATAGAACTTTACTGAATCTCGTACGCAGCTCTGTATCACATTCCCAATGAGATTAAATGAGAGGAAACGTGATAGTAACTGGAGAGCTGGTGAAGACTAGTCGAATGAAATTTGTTAAAAACTGCGGGAAACGAAACATCCTTACCTGCAGATCTTTCTATTACAAGAATCAAACAGCACTAGAAATAGAACCCGATATGACTGTCTAAGAGGTATAGGGGAAGAAGAAAATGGTTGCTAAAGTGTATGAGGTGTTGTACAGCGCTTCTGAATGTGTCACACGCGTTGGAAGGCGAAGGCGAGGAGGCTCTTTCCCCAGTAAAGCTCCCCTTCCGCAGACATCAGGCACACTCGTGCGTGCCACAAGCATCTTAAAGGAGCAATACCAGAGTGAAGAAGGTTGCAGAGTTTCAGGGGGAGATGCGACAGTGTGAGCTTAGTCTGCTAGAACGTAAACCCATAATTGCTTTCAAAGTGGAAGATTTAGGAGTCCTCTGAAATAAGATTCCGATTCGAATGTAAGTTGTAAAGCTCCCCAGAAGTTTCATTCCGGTTGGGGGATTAGAATTTTTTCCCCACTCTCTTTTTTTTTAGCCTGAATTTTAAATTAGTTTCAGACTGTGAAATCGATGCTAGCAGCATACAGTATACACTTTGATGATATGAATAATGAACATAACTGTCAATAACTGCACTGAAAACCATGTTTCAATATATCTGAAAAGGTTATATGATTGATGGTGGGGTAAGAAGACGACCTTTTGGATTCCAAACATGCAAGATTTCTTGAATGGAGTGGAGATGTGGAAGGGAAATAAATAAGGTACTTTCGAGAGATGAATCAGGGTAGTGAGTTAAACATAAAAATCTAATATAGGGGAGAGTTGGGTAGTATCGGATATCGGGTAATATCGGACACTGCGTTTCTTTCATCTACCACCAGATGGTAGTACCTGAATAACATGTTTGCGTTTCTGTATGCGACATCACAAAAACGTAACCATGTCATTCAGGTACTATCATCTGGTGGTAGATGAAAGAAAACTCACTATCCGATATTACCCAATGTGTCCGATACTACCCAACTCTCTCCTAATTATGGTGTTGAGAAAGTTAGCATTCTTAGTTGAATATAGGAATGCGTATTCCAGGAAAATGGGAATCGTTTGGTGAGGCGACATTGCAGGATTTTATTAGCCAAGTACCTATAAATTGAGTTTGTTGCTAGTAAAAGAACTTGTAAAGTTATAAACATAAATAATTCCTGAAGGAGTAAAAACTTGTGCTTAGGTAGCTATCCAAACACACTGAAAGCACAACAATAATAAACATAATTAAGAAACAAAGTGAATTTAATTTTAGGTTAGTCTATAGTCCTATCAACTAAAAACAGAAATTTATTTTTTTACAACTTCACTTATAGAAATACTTAACCAGACATTAAATAAATGTTCTTTAAAAGTTAAATTTCTAACGGTAACGAAAGTGATTTCTCATCCAAGGACAATAACCTTTATAAATTATATTTACAAGACATTAAATAATCAACTGTAAATTGTAATTTTGAGTTTAATCTTATACATATAAATTTAATTTAAATATTATATCCCATGATACCGTAGTGTAAAAGGTGGCTAGTGTATACAACCTAAATAATAAAACCCTACTGCAGTGACTAAAGAGGCGACAGATCTAAGTTTGCGTGTGTTCGTAGGTGAGCCGGAGATGCACTGTTGCCAAACTATGCAAACTTTCACCGTCATTGAGGGGCTCGGGTGTAAAACGTGGTAACTGACATTTTGGTAAAAAATGAGATGTAGCATATAATAAGGTATCTTACATTGTGCGTCTAATGGAGTAGTTAGTTTTCCAACATCTCAACAGATGACAGAAGTATACAGATTTTACGCTCCTGGTAACTATATAGATTGTTGCATGTATAAATGTTTACCTACCTAATAATTTCAAAACACTGAAACGTCATTTTATTATTTTTTTTATTTATTAGCTAGCTAGCTAGTTCAAATTAAAATTATAAACAAAAAATGTTCGTAGCCACTACCATAAGAGCCAGGCTCGTGTACGGTGTGGTCTTAACCAATAGTATAACATAAAATTTACAAGGACAGTTTACTAAATACAGTAAGTAACTTAATTCAACCCAAAAAATAACACACAAGAGCGGAAAAAAAGGAGAAAGAGAAAAATAGAGAAAAAACACATTTAATATAAATTGACAATCAGCAGAAGCCAGTGATATTCAATAAAAACATGAATATGGTCGACAGAAATAAAAACGTAAAATCTGCACACATTTTTTAATATTGTATATATCATGAATAATTTTATAAATTTCTTTTTTGAAGGGTTCAATTTTAAAATATTTCAAATTTGAGAAATGGTTTGTAATTTTATTATAAAGTCTTGGGCCGAAACTAGCACCATGTTACCGCTTACCATGTTTTACTCCCGAACCCCATAATTACAAAGTAGGTAATAGTTTTTTTTTATTTATTTTAATGAACTCCCTTTCCCTCCTTAATCTACTAAGTTATGTAATTTCCACTCAGAGTATTTATTCTTTAGGCATACTGATTTAGTCCTTAGCTCACATGACTCTCAAGTTATTATCTTTCACTCATTAATTAGGTGAGACTGTTGTACCTGTAAACACTTTTCACATTTTATTTCTTTTAAATTTTGGGAAATTAAATTTTTAAATGAAGATATGCTAAAAATAATTATTGAAGATTCCTTTACAACTTTCTGTATATATTTTCCTGTTTTACATATCTATTAAGGATGGAAAAAATAAAATGAAGGGATATGTAATGTGTTCAAAGCTACAACAGGTTCATGTACCTTGGAACATACCCTCTTCTACGATGGAAGACTTTGAATGTAGGTGGGAATATAACTGTAAAAACTGACAATCATATTTAAAACATATTTGCCATTATAAATCAGAGCAGGTTTCTCAGATTGAGATTTTATTTTCTGGAGGAGCATTACTGCTTCAACAGCTTTCTTCAAGACATCCGGATCAATTGGGGGCCTCTTAACTCCAGACTTACTTCGTGAAATGATCTTAAAATAAAACAAAAACCGATAGTATCGTGTACCTTGGAACATGTTCAAAAGTACAAGAGGGTGCACTTTTATACAAATATGGTCCCAAAACTAGAGATTCGAATAAATTATGGAAATTAAAATATGTTATTACTCACCAGATGATACGGAACACACTGTACTTGATGGATAGTAACAAACACAATCTGGTTTTGTGCTAGGAAACATATACCTATCAATGAACGAAATGTTTACTTTTGGTACTAAAAAACTTTTTTGTCCACAGAACTCGCACTTTGCAGTAAATCAAACCGAAACTACGACCAGAGCTACTTAGCGGCTTTCTCTACAATCTACTTCAGTTAGAGTCCTCTAGGTAGCAGCAAAAATTAAGAAATAAAAAATGTTCAAAGGTACACTATGCTGAAGGTTCGTCTCCCCTATCCCAACACTCTATAGCCTATATTTTTTTCAAACGTGAGACGTAGATAACATCTTTCTCTACATCACGTAAATGATAGAATAAAATTATTAACAAGATTGTTTTGTAAATTTGGGTATATATAAGCCTCTCTTTCATTAATAATATTAGTATTTATAATAAAAAATAAATCACGCTAAAATTCCTAACCCTGTTTATAGCCTAACAGTGAGCCTCCTTAATAACTCCACGAGCCGCCATTGTAAAAACGGACAATCATATTTCAAAAGTATTTGCCATCATAAACCAGAGCAGGCTTCTTTATTGAGATTTTATTTTCTAGATGAGCAGTAACTGATTCAACAGCTTTCTTCAAGGCATCCGGATCAATTGAGGGCCTCTTAACTCCAGATTTACTTCGTGGCATGATCTTAAAATAAAACAAAAACCGATAGTATCGTGTACCTTGGAATATATTTCAATGTTACCAGATGTTTTGTGTGTTCAAAGGTACAGGAGGTACACGTTTAAACAAATATTTCTCCCAAAACTAGAGATTGGAATAAATCATAGAAATTAAAATATTATGTTATTACTCTCCAGATGATAGGAAACACACTGTACTTGATAGATAGTAACAAATACAATCTGGTTTTGTGTTAGAAAACATATATCAATGAACGAAATGTTTACTTTTGGTACTAAAAACTTTTTTGTCCACAGAACTCACACTTTGCAGTAAATAAAATGGAAACTACGACACGAGCTACTTAGCAGCTTTCTTCACAATCTACTGTACTTCAGTTTGAGTCCTCTAGGTAGCAGCAAAAATTAAAAAAACAAAAAATGGTCAAAGGTACACTATGCTGAAGGTACAACAGTCTCCCCTACTTACTCTTCAAGCTAAGTGACAGTTGATCCAGTTCTGAAGCGCAGGCGATTTGAGTGTGTATAGTAGTGATTTGTTGTAACGCGTAATAGTGATTGATGCGAGCACAAGTGCTGATTGATCCAAGCAGTGGGCCCGCAGTGTGGCGAGCGCTTCGAGTCAACGCCCTCACACGTGTGTATCGAGCGTCAGCATGGGGAGGCAGGGACTTCCGCTAATTGCCAATTTCCTCTGCGTGGAAAGAAGCGACCAGCGTGAGAACTGCGAATCCAGCTTCTCACCTTGCATCATGCTAATCATTCGGTTGTCTCATTTCACTGTGATATCACACGCAGTGTACAGGGAAAGTAACCGGATCCTGTGTACGCGACATATCTGTTGTAAAACAAGATTGTTTTGAGTCAGTCAGTACAGTAATTCATTCATTCATAATGTTCTGCCCAAGCGCAGGTCTTTCACTGCAAACCCAGGATTCTCCAGTCTTTCCTATTTTCTGCCTTCATCTTTGTCTCCGCATATGATCCATATATCTTAATGTCGTCTATCATCTGATGTCTTCTTCTGCCCCGAATTCTTCTCCCGTTCACCATTCCTTCCAGTGCATCCTTCAGAAGGCAGTTTCTTCTCAACCAGTAACCCAGCCAATTTCATTTCCTCTTCCTGATCACTTTCAGCGTCATACTTCCTTCATCCACTCTTTCCAACACAGCTTCGTTTCTTATTCCGTCTGTCCATTTCACACGTTCCATTCTTTTCTATATCCACATTTCAAATGCTTCTAGTCGCTTTCTACACTTACTCCTAATGTCCATGTTTCTGCCCCATACAATGCTATACTGCAAACAAAGCATTTCACTAGTCTTTTCCTTATTTATTTTTCAGAGATCCCCAGAAGATGTTCCTTTTGCTATTAAAAACTTCCTTTGCTATTGTTATTCTCCTTTTGACTTCTTGGCAGCAGCTTATATTACTGCTTATAGTATACGCCCCAAACATTTGAAGCTGTCCACTTGTTCCACTGCCTCATTTAGAATTCGCAAGTTTACCTTCTTTACTTTTCTTCCTATGACCATGATCTTCGTCTTGTTGGAATTTATCTTCAACCCATACTGCACACAGCTGTCATTTAGCCCCAATACCATATCCCTTAGTATCATCTCCTCTTCTGCTAACAACGCCATATCATCAGCAAATCTTATACACTTTATTCATCTTCCTCCTACTGTCACTCCTTCCATGTTCTGAAAACAGTTCTTCACTAAATCCTAGAGAAAGTAAAATAAACTAAAATTTATACAAACTCAAGTCATTTTGAAGATTCCCCGTATATAATCTATATTACTTTAATACGTCCATTATCTGATACTTTTTTCTGCCTCGAACTTTATCCCCGTTCTTTATTCCTTCCAGTGCATCCTTCAGTAGGCATTTCTTCTTATACAGTTACCCAGAAAATTTAGTTTTCTCTTCCTGATCAGTTTCTATATTATTTCTTCACCCGTTCGTTAGCCGAGCGGTTTAAGGCGCAACAAGATATGTCCGGCCAGCATATTGTGCGTAAGATCGCAGGTTCGCGTCCCGGCCACTGCAGTCAATTGAGCCTGTGGTAAAGGATGGGAAGGGCCCATGTAAAACAATCGGTGTAATGGTATGCATGGAAGCTGACGGGGTTTCAGTTGACTGCAGTTGAAATGATTTATTTATATTGAATGTAATTAGTTACCACTTCCACCGGGTATTTACCCATTTGCAGTGTGAATAAATACATACATACATACCCATACATACACTCTTTCTAACATAGTTTCATTTTTTATCCTGTCCATTTCACACGCTCCATTCTCCTCCGTATCACATTTCAAATGCCTCCAGTCGTTTCTCTTCACCTCGTTGCAATGTCCATTTTTCGCCCCCTACAATGCCTCATTCCACACAAAGCACTTCACTAGTCTTTTCCCTAGTTATTTTTCCAGAGGTCCGCAGATGATGTTCCTCTTTTTAATTAAAATCTTCCCATGCCATTGCTATCCTCCTTTTGACGTCTTGGTAGAAACTCAAGTTACCACTTATAGTGCACCCGAAGTATTTGAACCTATTCACTTATTCTACTGCCTCATTTTAAATTTGCATCTTGGCCTTTATTTTTCTTCTGATAACTTTGGCCTTCATCTTGTTTGCATTTATCTTTATCCCATACCGCTCACAGCTGTCATTTAGCTCCAGTAGCATATTCCTTAGTAGGCCTACAGATCTCGGATTTTATCTCTGCCTCTGTGCAACGTCATATTTGCGGTTGGAAAGTGAGGAGATGGGAGGAAAGTTGTAATGCTTTTCAATACGCTGACGCCCACATTGTAAGATAAACCATTTGAAATTTAACGGCCACTGACCGGCAGAGATATAATCCGAAATCTGTATCGTCTTCTGTTCTGCTAAAAATGTCATATCATCAGCAAATCATATGCACTTATTCTTCCCCTTTTTAGTGGTTTATTTTACGACGCTTAATCAACTACTTATGATTATCTAGCATCTGAATGACATGAAGGTGATAATGCCAGCGAAGTGAGTCCAGAGTCCAACGCCGAAAGTTACCCAGAATTTTTTCTTAATGGGTTAAGGGAAAACGCCGGAAAAAACCTCAACTAAGTAATTTATCTCAACCAGGATTTGAACCCGGGCACGTTCGTTTCACGATTATGAAATTGTAGCAAGTTGAACGAAAAAAAAATCACGAAACAGTGAGAGATGACCTAGTAAACAATATGGAAACCTGTGAGAATACCTGTGTCCTCATAATATGAAGATGCTCTTTGTAGTAGTGGTAGTGGTGTTAGTGGTGTTAGTAGTGTTAGTAGTTAGTAGTTTGCCTGGCAGAGTTAAGGCCATGAGGCCTTCTCTTCCACTCAACCAGGTTTCAATAATATACATGAAATACAAAATTAGATTACAAAACAACACAAAAGAAGATACCTTAGAGATTACATAAAATATAGTAGAAAATTATAATAGTCAAGATCAGTTACATAATATAAAATTACAAATAGTCAAGATCGGTTACATAATATATAAAATAAAGTAGAAAATTACACATAATCAAAATCAGTTACATAACATAAGGGGAATATACACACTCACAGACACACACACACACACACACACACACACACACAATATATATAAGACTTAAAATGCTCGAGATAAATTCGACGATTAATGCACTTGAGATATATTATACAGTTAATATACTAATAGGAGAATACATGTGGGTTACAAGACATAAAATGTTGATTAGGAAAATCGTACTAAATGACATACAAATACAAATGATTAAGTAATATATCAAGATAATAAAAAAAGAAGAAAAAGAAGAAGAGGGAGGAGAAAAAAAATACCAACTTGGTCATTTAAGACTATTTAGAAACTTGTACTTAAGGGATCAAATTCCTTCGATGTCCTAATATTGAGGAACTAAATCTATCCGCTAGTCAAGAATTCCAGAAAAATGTTTTTTTGTTTTTAATGTTGTACAGAGTGAAGCTACAGGAGAATGGAGAAAGTTACACAACACAGAACTGCACGCATTGTATTCTTCACCTGACATAATTAGGAACTTAAAATCCAGACGTTTGAGATGGGTAGGGCATGTAGCACATATGGGCGAATCCAGAAATGCATATAGAGTGTTAGTTGGAAGGCCGTAGGGAAAAAGACCTTTAGGGAGGCCGAGACATAGATGGGAGGATAATATTAAAATGGATTTGAGGGAGGTAGGGTGTGATGATAGAGACTGGATTAATCTTGCACAGGATAGGGACCAATGGCGGGCTTATGTGAGGGCGGCAATGAACCTTCGGGTTCCTTAAAAGCCATTTGTAAGTAAGTAAGTATGTTGTACAGAGTATGAGAGTAAGCTTACTAATATTAAAGAAAATGAAAATGGCTTTTCAGCGGTAATAAGGTTTAAAAATGTTAATTCCCTTACAGGCCATTCGGTAGTTCGTGAAACCTACTTGCGTGTAAGGGGAAAGAAGTGGACTGGGAAGTTTCCCTCTTTCGCTACAGTTCCACTTGCAGATAGCTAGCTCGCTTACTCCCACCATAAGGTTCTTACTATGAGTTACGGCGCACACAAGCATTTGGTTTCACGAGATAACGAATGACCTGTACTTGAATAAGGAAAATTAAATACATAGATTACCTGACATTCGTCTTACGGAGGGGAAAACCTCGGAAAAAATCCAATCAGGTAATCACCTCAAGCGGGAATTAAACCCACGCAACTCCGGATCGGCAGACAAGCACCTCAGCTGCCTGAGTTACGCCGGTGGTTACTACTACTGTTATTACCAATATCATCATCATCATCATCATCATCATCATCATCTCTTATTTATTCTGATTCCTAGGAATTGAATTTGCCATGTGAATTACAGACTAAAATTTTGATGCATTGCTACTGTATTATATGAACATTTTCTCACAATGTGGCAGGTGCCAAGTACTGCTAAACTATGAAGAATTGCAGTCAGGTGTTAGAAATTCGGTAATTTTTGTGTCCAAATGATGGAATTTGGAATGATGCCCGCAATTAAAATTATTATGGAGCACTTGCATATTCTGTTGGCTTTCATCATCTGTTTAATTTTTTCACTAGGTTCCACGAGATTCTAGATTTTATTAGATTGCGTTGGTTACATGCTATGATTTAAAGACACGTCTGCTTTAGTTAGGAACATTTTTCTCTCTTATTCTACATAAATTTTCTTTCTTCTTACAGGAAATATTTTCATAATGGAAATATTTAGTTTCGAAATATTAACACAAATGCACGTTTTTAGGAACTCCTACATCAAGAAAGTGGTTTTCGGTATGCAGTCTCTTTATTTCATTTGTGTACAATGATTCTCTTAGACGATTAGTCGAACTTCGTTTACATGGTATCTAAGAATCAGTTCGGCCGAAAATTATGTAGGCCTAAGCATAAATCATAATAATGTTATTGAAAATGAATGGCTCTCTATTTTACTCGTAAATCAAAATACATCGATAAGAGAGATTTAGGCTAGTGTAAATCGCTGTACGATATGCATTTTAAATTTCGTTTCTTACATAAAATGAAGTGACATAGAGGGTGCTTGGTCATTAACGTGAAATGAGAGGTAAAATTTTGAAAAAAAAAAAATAAATAAATAAATAAATAAAAAATGAAATTGAATCAGTTTGAGCTAAAAGGAACTAAGTCACTTTTCACAACTTTTCAGGAGGAGCGAAAACATTCCACTAATAACACAAATATTATTTGTTTATGTTATAGATGACAAAAGAATATTTAAAAGTCTTAGTTCCTTCTTCCACCGTTCGATGCGCATGACATCCGTTGTTCAAATTGTTGCATAACCCAAAACTGTATATTTTGACTTAGTTCCTTTTAGCTCTGATCGATTCAATTTGGTTTTGGTCCTAAATGATTATTTGGAATTATCTGCATAATTTTTGGTATATAATTTTTCTATAAGTTCTAATTGTAAGTGCTTTTAATTATATAATAAGTTTTATATATCAAGCTACTTTTTTTTCTCATCCCACACTATTGCATAAAATATATAAATACCTCTCAAATGTTTGTTTCATAAGTTGTCGGCGTTGCTGAAGACTGTCATGGTTTACATAGTTGTGGATTTTCAAAACAAGTTTGGTATTCTGTGTTTTTGAAAATGTAAGTTTTTTACTTGTTGATTACACACTTTTAACATTTTGAAATATGGTTATAATGACAACGCTAATGTGTTAAAATGAAAAACTAAGTTGTAAATTACCTAGTTGATTTGTTTCGGCTTCGTATTAGCCATCATCAGAACTAGTGATATCCTTGTTTCTTCCGGTTTCTTCAGTTGTTTTGTTGGGATTTGCGTAGTGTTTGGTAATGTGATGCCAAATAGGGTGTGTGTTCTGTGGTATATTGAGGATATGTTGTATGTGTGTTTTTGTGTGTCTATATATTATTTCGTACTATTCTAGTATACTAGAACTCTAGAAGGTTTTACCACAAATTACATTATAATTACATTATTATAATGTATTATTATTATTATTATTATTATTATTATACCTATGTTCACAGATGTAAAGCAACTTTCCCTTAAAGATGCTAATATTCTCAGTTAGTTAGGAACTTAATTATTCATAATTAATTTTGATACGTAATTATTTTAAAGCAGTTACAAGCTGTGCAAGTTTATTGCTGCTAACTTCACAGAGTTAGGGCCTACACTTATTTTGCCCATGCAGTTCCCAACGTTCAATATGTTTAAATAATTCTCCAAATTATTATTTCGAACGTCCTAATCGTATCCTTTCTGCTGGTATTCCTTTGGTCACTGATTCAACCAATTCGTCCGACGTATGTTTCACATAACACACAATAATCAATGCGTCTGGTTTGAATTTTGTTTCTATGTCTGACTCTTTAAATCATAAATTCATCCTCATTATAGGACATAAAGGCCCACAGCGTGGCGGAAATTTAAGACTCCGCTTGTACTATAGGTTATACTCCAATCACAGTAAGGATGACAATTGGACGGAGTTACGCAATAATAGACCAAGCGCCATAAACCTGTTTCGATATATTGGCCATTGAAATCTTTTTTATAACACATTTAAAGCAAGAAGTATTAGAAAATTAATACTATTACAAAAAAAAAATATCAAAAATAATACCAGAAAGACTAAGCGATTTTTAATCAGAGACCAGCAGTTGAACTAATATTTCAAAGCAAAATAAATAAATGAATTTTATGCAATAAACGAATTTTTGTTTATAAATAGCAGAAAGATTCAGATATCGCATTCTTGATTTTTTCCGAGTTAAATTAGCCTGCCATCAACAGATTTATGCAAATATTTATTTTTTTTTTCAAATTGTTTCTTGGTCTATTATTAGGTAACTCCGTCCAGTTCTACGTGTCCTCTGTATTTAACCCCAAGGAAATGCCCCCGGTTCTCATTTCCGTTAGAGACTGAGTAGACCCCAGGACCACATTGCTGGTGGAAGGATTAAATTAATTGAGGAAATTCATAATCTCATAAAGAATCGAACCGGCAACCTTCCACCTTGCAGCGTTAAAACCTTAATCGCGACGATATCACACGCCAATAATGAATCATAAATGTGTGTGTGTTTTTTTTTCTGAATTCTTCATTCCTCAATGACAGATTCCTTTACCACTCATTACGTGGGCATAAATTTCCTTTCACAGCCTATATTCTTAGTCTTTGTTCAACCATTTTGTTACTGTTTATGTTTAGCATAAATATGTTAAGATATACTATATTAGAGATACATAAAATCTATCTTAGATTTCTTGAAAGTTATTATGCTTCTTAAAATATTTTTGATACCATAATAGGTTCGTATCGGTCACTTTCTGTCTGATGCTTTTCAAATTCACTGCGGACTAAAGCAAGGATAAGCACTATCGCCTTTACTTATTAATTTTGCTGTATAATATGCCATTACGAAAGTCCAGGTTACCAGAGACGGTTTGGAATTGAACGGGTGACATAAGCTGCTTGTCTATGCAGATGACATGAATATGTTAGGAGAAAATTCACAAACTGTTAGGGAAAACATGAGAAATTTTACTTTAAGTAAGTAAAGAGATAGGTTTGAAAGTAAATGCTGAAAAGATAAAGGATATGATTATTACGTTATATCCCAAGGAGACATATTTCAGACGATTTTAAGACATGAGAATCTTTATGTATTAGCTATATGGTATAGAGGCAGAATCATATTACTGAAATGAATTAAATAATTCAGAACTTCTGTTGTAATTTGTGGAAATATTTTCGTTCCTGTTTCTTTAATTCCTAATTTGGGTTTTTCATTTAGGTAACTAAGAGAAAATTTCATAAACTTGATATATTTTTTTTATTTTCTTGCAATTTGTGGACACTTATTTTAGAATTTAAAAAGGAAGCCTTTAAATGAGTACCTCTGTAGAAAATGTTTGCTAAAATGGATCACAAGAGAGAGACATACAGGAAAATAATAGCAGTGAAGTCAGAAACAAGAGAACGTTTAATTCTCTGTGTCAGTAGATTGTCACTTTTTCCTCTCTCGTTTCTTTTGTGTGCGTCCATTGTGAACTCGCTAGTTAGAAGTCCAGAGATGATGCTACCGCAAGGGTTGATTCTCGACCTCTTGCCACAAATATCACCCTCTTTCTCCACCCGAAACAAACAAGCTCTAGTCTCTTTTCAGCGGACCAAAATCTTCCCAGCATCATCTATGTCTCCAAGCCAGAAAAAAAAAATCTCTTCTTCTTGAGACCTTCTTTTATTGTTTTCTTTTCTTGCCGTCTAGATCTGAAACAATTCCTCGTTTCATTCTTCTTTATCTCCCTTCCTCTCCTCTAAATGGCGCATCACAACTACTGGTGTACGAAAAGGAGCGCCCAGGGGAGCCGTCTGCGCGCTAGATTGGCCCAAGGGACCGTAAGGGACACTGACCCAGTCTCGGAACCTCGAAATAGAAACCGGCACATTGTCTATTCTAGACTGTTTGACTCAGAGCAAGCTTTACGTAGGGGTAATGAACACGCGACGAAAGATTATGCGGAGAGCATTCATCTGTGTAGATCTGTTATACCGAGTATTCAATTATAATTTTGTACCCATTTTTATTGAGAAGAAAAATTAGACTGTACGAACTTGGCTGCTACCTCGCCCTTCAATTCCATTGGTACTGCCAATGTCTGAAATTCGACCACTGCTAGTATACAGGGTGATTCACGAGGATTTACCGTCCCTTACGGAGCTTATTTCCGAAGGCATTCTGAGCAAAAAATGTCATATAAACATGTGTCCTAATCTCAATATTTTCAGAGTTGTACACTAATTTGAAATTGTTTGTAAAATACCATTATTCTTTAGTTTTAAGGGTAAAAGGATATTACAAATAGAGAATGAACTATTAACACTTATTATTTCTTTAATTAGCTAGTGTTCTGAAGCTAAAAATATGTTGTCAGCTGCTTTGTACTTACTTACTGGTTTTTTCCGGGGTTTTCCCTCAACCCAATATGAGCAAATGCTGGGTAACTTTAGGTGCTGGACCCCGGACTCATTTCACCGGCATTATCATCTTCATCTCATTCAGACGCTAAATAACCTAAGATGTTGATAAAGCGTTGTAAAATAACCTACTAAAATGAAAAAAAAAAACTTACTGGCTTTTAAGGAACCCGGAGGTTCATTGCCGCCCTCACATAAGCCCGCCATTGGTTCCTATCCTGAGCAAGATTAATCCATTCTCTATCATCATACCCCACCTCACTCAAATCCATTTTAATATTATATTCCCATCTGCGTCTCGGCCTCCCTAAAAGTCTTTTTGCCTCCGACCTCCCAACTACCACTCTATATGCATTTCTGGATTCGCCCATACGTGCTACATGCCCTGCCCATCTCAAACGTGTGGATTTCGTGTTACTAATTATGTCAGGCGAAGAATACAATGCGTGCAGTTCTGCGTTTTGTAACTTTCTCCATTCTCCTCTAACTTCATCCCTCTTAACCCCCAAATATTTTCCTAAGCATCTTATTCTCAAACACCCTTAACCTATGTTCCTCTCTCAAAGTGAGAGTCCAAGTTTCAGAACCATAAAGAATAACCGGTAATATAACTGCTTTATAAATTCTAACTTTCAAATTTTTTGACAGCAGACTGGTATTTTAAGATTCGTAACAAGCTATTTTTTACGGTGATGGGTTGTTAGCCCTTCGCCCAACCCCCAAGCTGGAGGACCACCCCTCATCGGCAGTCCACGACTGCTTATTCAATATATTGGCAGCTACCCTCCATATCTGGAGGCCGTCTCCTCGATCCGCAACCTGAGGACGCGCCATGCTGCTTTGTACAGATTCAATATTTAATTAAATATCACACCATTCTTACGCACTTACCACAAAAATTGTTACAAATCATATGACTTTACGAACTTTATTCTTTACAGTTTAATTGTGCATCTTAATGTACACTCTTGAAGAATTTACAAGAGTGGCGTGATTTGTAACAGTTGTTCTGGTAAATGCGTAAGAAAATATAATTTTGTAGTTAAAAGTCGAGAAAATATTCTATACGAAGCAATTATGGAATTCGCAACACAGTCAAAATATTAGCTAATTACAGAAATGATAGTCCTAATAGTTCATTCTTTACCTGTAATATTCTTTTACCCTTAAAACTCAAGAATAATGGTATTTTACAATCAATTTCAAATTAATGCAGCTCTGAAAATATTGAGATTAGGGTGAAAGTCTAAACCGAGTAGGCTAGTATACACAGATAACATTTTTTCTCACCCCTGAAAGGGGCGGATTCCTGATTTTAAATTAAGAAGTATATAATACAGTTTGTCTTATGTCTAGTAAACAATAAGAATATAGCCTATGTATAAATTTAAATGTAAAATTTTTCATTATTTGTAAAATCCATACATAACTTTTTAAATTTAATACTAGAACTATTAGAATTGACAAGATTAGGATATTTGAATATAAATTTGTTATATATTCTTGGGTCTAAATTACTACTACGATTAAATACTGTAGCAGTGTTGCATTTTGGTTCAAACAATCTTAAAGAATTCTTAGAATTTATTTCATGACTATAAGAATACAATTCAACGTTATTTTCATTTTTATGTATGAGTTTTATTAATACAATATAATAAATTTGTCGTATTTTAAAGTCTAAAAACAATTCCTGAAATAGAAAATTAATAGCTTTATGAAGACATATTTTTATTATTTTCAAACATATTTTAATTATTTAAATACTCCGATAAAGTTTAAAAGTTTGTTCTTGATAGAAAAATGAGAACAATGTTCACACACACACCTATGCCAAATACTGCTGCTTCATAGGGCTACAATAATTGTGATGAATGTTCACTCTATATAGAAAACTTTACAGTAGATATTCCGAATTCAATCTCGTAGCCTGGACACGGTTATTTGATGACCGTATTATGGGATTAAAAATATCTCTGACATTCGAGGTGTAGTGATATATGTTTTTACAATATACTGTTACAAAGATTTGACAGCATTTAATGAGGGAGCTCATAAACCAAACACTTAACATCCTCCCTCAATAAGAAGTGCGGAAGATTGAGGTTCGGAGCAGGAGATCAAATAACAGGTTCACTACTACCAATCCATTGCTTACGAAAAATATTTGTCGTAATTTCGGCGTGTTAAAACGCTTGGATTTAGTAATTTTCAAGGCAACTGTTAAAAAAGTTATATTTTATCAACGTCTTGCCATTTTTTAAGTCAAAGCCTCATAATGTAAAGTATGCAATTACAGATTTACAAAATTATTATTAAGTTATGATAAATTAACACATTTTTTGGTTTAAAGGAGTCTAATTCGCCTATGAAATTGATTTTTTTCATTGTTACTCAAATCTAAATTACATTAATAGTTACGTATTATCTGCAGACGCTAAACTACATTTAGGGAAACTACAACCTTGAAGTACACAATTCAAGTGTCTATTGTTTTATTTTCAGTCCTTTATATAGCCTAATATGATTTTGTATTCGTTTCTGGGATTTTCTTGTCGAAATAAAATTTAGCGAATGTCAATTCTCATATGTATGATATATTCAAAATACGTGCTTCTATATCATCGTTTAAGTTTGCATTATATTCCTGATATAAAGCAAGAATAATCTCGATTTCTCAAGGTTTTATGGTCACAATTAGGTGCAATCTATGCTCATATTTCAATGAGAACAAACGATGCTAATCCGGCCTCTTCAAACTTAGGTGATAGCGTACTTCTGCTCAAATGTTTACAGTATTTGAATCCGGGTGATCATAAAACAAAATGGAACAACACTTTAACGCAGAAATGTGCCTCTCCGCGGGCGGTATTTGGCCCACATTGACACCAAGAAACGATAAATTCAGCGCCTGAGCAATAACTTGGCTTTTATTTGTCTATAAATTTAAAACGTAACTCAAGATGAAGAAACTTAGGCTATAAAGAGAAACAGTAAGATGTGTCGTCTGGGAACTTCTATATTTTTACTGTTCAAATCCCTTACTGCGCCGGCTTATTTGTGGGGACACACGTTTCAGTGGAAGAACGGAACACCCGACTCTACGTTGATGAAGACACAAACTAGCAATTTAGTTGTTTGGAATTCAGGTATCACTTTCTTTCAGTTTCGACATTCATATATTTACTGTCGTCCTGACTTGCCACACGTCCTGATAAAACGAAATTTATTGTGTTTCATATTGTCAAGAAAAAAGCCCCTGCTGAACTATTCTTTTCATTGGTGCTTGTTTTTTTTATATTTTTATTACAAAGTAAAATTATAAAACATACAGTCATTTCCCATAACGTCCACACCTGTGGAGTAACGGTCAGCGCGTCTGGCCGCGAAACCAGGTGGCCCAGGTTCGAATCCCGGTCGGGGCAAGTTACCTGGTTGAGATTTTTTCCGGGGTTTTCCCTCAACCCAATATGAGCAAATGCTGAGTAACTTTCGGTGTTGGACCCGAGACTCATTTCACCGGCATTATCACCTTCATTTCATTCAGACGCTAAATAACCTAGATGTTGATACAGTGTCGTAAAATAACGCAAAAAATTTCCCATAACTTTGGTCCTGGAACACAACTATGGTCCACGATACAGCCATTCAAAGAACATTGTAGAAGCAACATAGACCGTTCGTAGATAGCTGCAGTGACTTGACTTCAAACTACAGTACAGCAAACATATAGATAAACGAGTACTGCGTTATAGAGTACAAAATTTAAATGGACCATAGTTGTGTTCCAGGACCATAGTTATGGGAAATGACGGTACGTATTGTGATTTTGTATTTAAAAAATTTAAAACATTTCTCGAAACCTTCGCTGTGGCGAGTGTTCGAATTTCGATTTGACGTATTAACTGATTGGGTTTTGTCCTAGTTTTCTCCCAACTGTAGGCGAATGTCAGGTAATCGCACGTCGAATTATAACATCATCTCGCCAGATATATCACTATCATCAATTCTATCGACGTTAAATAATCTAGTAGTTGATACAGTGTCTTTATATAACAGTCTAGAAAAAAAACATTTTGTATCTCTGTCTACAGCGAGACCTCCTAGGTAATGGACGAAGTTTGTTCATATTAATTATCTACGTGTCACTGTATCACGTAATGTTACATTATTACTACTCGATTGTATTGACTTTCAATCCGGAGATGGGAAGCAGAGCGCTATCAGCCGGCTCTCTTCCACTGTTGCAGAAACGATAACAAGTGATGGGAAGTGACCGCACAATCCTTTAAAGGAAATACAGTCTCTCTACTGACACAAGACAGCAGTCCATCATAATGAGAGAGTAATAGAGTTCGAAAATGAATAAATAACATTGTATAAAACAGAATAAGCCTACTTACGTCCATCCTAAGAGTATAGGTCCGTGTAGGTCTGACTAAAGGCAATGTTAGGCCTACGTGTCTTCAAGATCGGAGTCTGTGCCACTACACTGCTCTCCATCACTAGAATTGCCATCTCATCGATGAGTTCTCCGGTTTAATAGTGCTTATTTTAGATTATAATTACATGGTTCCATAATTTTTTCCGTTGTCATAATGCCAGAGATAACATTAACTTTTTAATGAGGCATGCTTTACGATGCAATGTGAATGAATAACAGTATAAATAAATTGTAATAATAATTATTATAGTATATAGAGTAAAGGTTAGTAAATTGTGATACTAATAATATTATGACAGTAATTTTTGGGAATTTTTTACAGTTTTACTGAGCGAGAGAAGGACCTGTTTTGTGCAGAAACTTGTCCACGAACATTCCCTTAATACGTTGACGCAAAAAAAAAAAAAAAAAAACAACGATTTTCCTCTCGCTCAGTAAAATTGTAGAAAAAGATCTCAAAAGGAACTATCGTAATATTATTAGTATTACAATATTACCAACCTTTACCCTATAGCTATTTATTTAACTTGGTATAGATAAGGCCATGAGGCCTTCTCTTCCCCTGTACTAGGGGATTAAAAAAACAATATTAAGAATACAATTATAATTACAATTAATATTAAATTTACAAATACAATAAAAATCAAAGTACTAAAAGAGTAACTCATTAATGAAGGCTAGAATTTAAGAACAAAGAAAGATATTTTTTACTTGAGTAAACATTAAACCTAGAAAAATAAAATTATATAGTGATGAAATTACCGGATATTGAAATATTTTGTGCTAGAATAAGAGAACTATTTACAAGAAGCCATGTCTGAATGAGTCTCAATTACTTACCGAGTGCCTAGTAAGTTTGCGTTTGAATTCAATATGTGCAATCAAATACAATTTGTACATAATTTTCTGTGTAATAAGCAAAATATTCCCATAATATCTCCATGTTATTAAAAGACTAATATATTTCGAAGTAGCGTACGTACTGATTCGATTTCATGTACATAGGAAAGAGAAGCACATTACTTCTGGTACTAAATACGCTAGTTGCACAATCCGGCTTAATTATATAAACAAGGTCATTTTAATACTAAGTTACGCTTTTCCATTTATCAGAACTACCTTAACACAACGGTCGCTTAGAGTTGATCTCCTTTCTAGGTGATGAGAAATTATTTCCAGGCAATATTCTCCAGTAACCTACGGTATGTGCCTCAAGACGCAACCACTGATTAGGTCAGAATGTTGAAAATCTTCCTATATCTGGCTAATGCATTTAAAAACAGCAGAACATTTCATCTGAAATTACCTGTAAATCATAACTCTAAAATATTTATTTTCTATTGTTACAGGTAAGCAAGAAATGTAACTCCAAAGTTGTACAGTACACCAGGAAAAAATGCAGTTACAAGCAAAATATGTAAGTAAAGAAAGAATATGTAGTGGTGCGAAGCGTGGTTCATAGCTCTCGCTACATTCTGCGTAAACAATTTTTTTACGTTTCTAGACTTTTATACTTTTAGCCTTTCCGCACATGTGTATTGTCACTGCAAAGATATTATAAATTTTAAGGATAACCGATTGTGTTGACACTTCTCCGGGTAGTGAACGATAATGTGTTAAGACATGTAGAAAAGCCACATTATATAAACCAAGAAAATTACAAAGTTATTGCGAGCTAAATTTGTGGTCTGTCGCCTACTCATTTAATGTAATTAACATTAGGATTTTATATGTAAATTACGTGTAAAATACCTACAGATAATTTATTCACTCAATCTTGCTTGAAAAACAGCTCAGTAACTAAATTACAGGCATCCCAATGATCTAGGGGTAAAGCGGTCTCTAGAACCAAGGGTTACGAGTTCCAACCCATCTGGGGTCGATGGATTTTTCAGGACGGATTTTGATACCAATACAAATGTAATATATAGCAAGTTAAAGAAACATCTTGCGTATAAACTTTGTTATATAACGTGTTTTGTTATATAGTGTGGACTCAGCTTTACCGTTGAAGAAATTTACTGTGAGTTACACTGTTTAATCTTAGAAGCCTATCGGATATCACCTAATTGTACTAAATACTGGTGAGTACTATTTACCGCTATATGAAGATTATGGTGCATCCATTTTCTTTATTATCGTAAAATCAATCCGAAAATGCTTGCTCTAGTAATGCAGATACGTCTAGAGAAGAATGAAATCCGTAGCTGTAAACTGGTTGAAAGTTCCAATGGCATATTCTTTTCCTCTCTATAAGATAGAACGTGCCTCTGAATGCAAACACAGAGTTAAGATTATATTGGAAATGTGTGGTTTTACTATAAAACACTGTAATAAATAACTGAATATGACATCATTTCTTTTTACAGTATTTTAAAATTACGAGAAACATGCTCGGACTTGAATTAGTGACTGTTTCATTCATGTACAGTACCTGTCATCCAGTGGAGTGTAAGAGTAAATTGAAAATCAGCCAGTTTCACCCATCTATCATCGGAAAATTATCGCTTTAAATTTTCTATTTAATTTAATCGCCAGACTACAGCTTGAAAATTATTTTCCTAAGTAGACAGTTTCAAATACCATTACTAAAAAGAAATAAAGCCATGATTTTAAATTAATTTTTTAGAATTATCTGTTGGAAGAAATTACGAGATTCAAGAAACATTAATAAATTAAAAAATTGTTTCCAATATAATCCGTAGCGTGACAGCCCATGAAGGGCGAAGCCGACCGCCGACCGCTGGTCTCACATCCACATGCCTCGGTTGGTCGAATAAGCAAGGAATTTTGTTACCTTAAGAGGTTAGGTACAGCTTACAGCAGTGACATTTTGGAAACATTAGACATTTTTATCCTCCATTACTTTATCTTGTACAATAATAAAAATTAGTATGTGTAAAACACTGTCCTTCTGCTATATGAAAAAAAAAAAATATTTTTACGATTTAAAAATAGTACATTATGCAACGAGCCTATAATGATAGTAATTAAGAAGTGAATATGGATATTTATGAAACGAGCGCAAGCGAGTTTCATAATTTTCATACGAGCTTCTTAATTACCATTATAGGCGAGTTTCATACGACTTTTTATGCTCGACCATTTTTCTAACTTGATATTATTAATTTTTTAGCAATGTCCCGTATGTTGTGAGATGTGCAATGACGCGAAAGTATTGATTTTTTCCGAGGAACAGATGTCCACATTGACCTTGCTAGGCCATAAGAACCTACAGAGATAACATTGAAATTAAATTAGACATTGAAAAACGAGATGACAAATTGAATTTATTTGAATATTATTTACAATTAACGCTACTTATTATAGTAACAGAACATAACCTTCTGCGAAGTATTGGATTTCCAGCCTCCGTGACTTTTCGCTAATTCTCTTTCGATTGCATATCCGAGAATAATCTATACTTGCGGTTTTATAACGGTAGAAAGCTGACTTGTCATTGGCTGAACAGTTGTAACCTGAGTCGTCATTGGCTGAAAGACCTGACCTTTAATGAGTAGGTGTACTTTAATGACATGCATTAAAGGTCTGCTACCAGGTGTATAATTACTACATTTCGGCATGGTCGAGCATAAAAATTGTTTAGGCTACATTTTTTTAAGTTCATTTCACTGTGCAGTGATGAAGCGTTTTCCACATAACTCAAAAACTATCCAACATTCTGTGATGAAATTTTTTGTGTGTATTTATGCATGTCATATCTACAATATGATGGAAGATCACTTCTCTACCTTTGATAGATTGTCTGATAAAATATATTCAAATTTGTCAAATATCAGTATTTTCTTCTAACACAAAATAAAAAAAATATATATTATTTATTAAGGGGACAATCTACTGAGTTTTCGTCAATTTTGGTCAATGTTAAAAGTTATTTTTTTTTACTGATGAACTGTATTGACTAGGAACAAACCCTTGCACCATTTCATTGTAGGTAGTCTTTGCATCATTTTAAAAGTTTAAGAAACAAATTATCTTTATACGAGACCCAGATATTTGTTTACTAAAATTATAAACACTTTTTGTATATTTTATTTTTTTCCGAGTACATTTTTCAACATAAAATTTTGAAAATAATTGTGCACATGTAACTCATCAACATCTATTGGAATTTAAAATTTCAAAAACGTGCAATCAAAATTGTGGAGATTAGAAATCTCAGTAGCGTGTCCCCTTAAGGAACGTAGTTGAAAGAACATGATATTGTTAATATGAGTTTCAGCAATAAAATAAAAGATAGAGAACATGAAAAAGTTAACAAGTTTATATGTTATGAGGGAAACGCTTCATCACTGCACTGTGAACTTCCATCATTTTGAATTTTGAAAGAAAAAAATATAAATATATTTTTTTAAATCGTAAAAAAAGTTTTTTTTTCATATAGCAGAAGGACAGTGTTTTACACATACCAATATACAATATACAGTAATGGAGGAAAAAAATGTTGAATATTTTCAAAAATTTTACTGCTGTAAGCTGTAATAGATGTTCGTTTTGATCTGTAACTTTAATTAAAGTCGAATTTGATGCACTAATTTTAAGATATGAAGTAAAGACATGTCAATAAAGCACTAAAATGGAAAATTTATGAAGGAAGAAGATATTGAACAAGTTTCGCTAACATTACACTGTTTCCCAATTGAAGGCAGTTTTGTATTTCCCGAGTCATGGCAGGGTCCGGTAGCTTCCAAAGTTTGCAAACTCTTGACGTGTGTCTTCTGAAACTCCAAAAGTGTTTACTCGGGTCATTGAATTGTAAATGCGAACACATCCTCTGCGTCGTCGGAAGTTCCTCCACCAGGCGCTGAGGGGCAGCACTGTAGCGAAGATTAACTAGTTTTCACGACTTGGCTCAGCAGGGTACAGGGACACACTCAAGTCGTTATGGAAAATTCATTTCGTTTCAAAATTCAGTGGTGAACCCTTCGGAAACAGGTTTTGAGACCCACAAAATACTCTGTTTCAAAGTCAGTTTCCGTTTCGATTGATTAATGTTCTTTATTTGTTTCTTGTGATCTGTAGGTCAAATTTAAGTTTGAAGCTCCTATAATGTTATTAAGAATGTTATACAGTTTTAACTGGTAAAGGCAGTTTATTATAATGGTTATTTTATTTCATTATGAGAGTTCATTTAGAACAACAGTAGAATCGATCCACCACTATGGAGTAACGGTTAGCATGCCTGACCGTGAAACGAGCGGGCTCGGATTAAAATCCTGTTTGGGACAAGTTAACTAATTGAGATTTTTCCGGGGTTTTCCCTCAACTCATTAAGAACAAATGCTGGGCAACTTTCGGTGCGGGATCCTGGACTAATTTCGATGGCATTATCACCTTCATCTCATTCAGATGCTAGATGACTATAGAAGTTGATAAAGCGTCGTAAAATAACCAATTAAAAACAGTAGAACCTCGCTAAACCGAAATAATCCGGAACCAAACCTATTCTAGATATTAGTAGGCTTATTTGTTTGATCGATCACGATTTCATTATCTATCCACACGTCATAATCTGTATACCGGTCACAACACAACACTAATTTCAGTGCCTCGCCACAAAACTTCCGCGTATTCTTCGTCTTTTACAATATACACTATCCATTCTTGGAATTCATTACCTACAGATGTTAGGGGTTACCCGATCTTAAACGATTCCAAGTCCAAAGCGAAACATCTTACTTTAGAACACACAGGTATAGCCTGTATTAGAATTCACAATTGTAACCAGTTTATAAATTAATCATGTAATTCAGTTTGTCATCTTGTTTAAGTAAGTATATAAGGTCGATAATTCTCTGGCTTATACATATTATTCTGTTTCGATTTTTTTGCGTACTTTATAACTTTCTTTTGTGTTAACATTATCATGTATTTCCTTTTTATCCTGTGGTTGAGTGGAAGAAAAGGCCTCATGGTATTAACTGTGCCAGAAAAATTAAGCATTATTATTATTATTATTATTATTATTATTATTATTATTATTATTACTATTTCATTCATTTAGTGTTCTTCCTAAGGGCAGGTCTTTCACTGCAAACCCAACTTTCTCCAATCTTTCCTATTTTCTGCCTTCCTCTTTGTCTTCTCATATGACTCATATATCTTAATGTCGTCAATCATCTGATATCTTCTTCTGCACCAACTCTTCTCCCGTCCACCATTTCTTCCAGTGCATCCTTCAGTAGGCAGTTTCTTCTCAGCTAGTGACCCAACCAATTCCTTTTTTTCTTCCTGATCAGTTTAAGCGTCATTCTCACTTCACCCACTCTTTCCAACACAGCTTCACTTCTTATTCTGTCTGTCCACTTCACACGTTCCTTCTTCTCTATATCCACATTTCAAATGCTTCTATTGACTTCGTCGTGATGGCTATGTTTCTGCCCCATAAAATGCCACACTCCACACAAAGTACTTCACTAGTCTCTTCTTTATTCTTTTTCCAGAGGTCCGCAGAAGATGCTTCTCTTCCTTCGCCATTGCTATTCTCCTTTTCACTTCCTGGTAGCAGCTCATGTTACTACTTATAGTACACCCCAAGTATTTGAAGCTGTTTATTATTATTATTATTATTATTATTATTATTATTATTATTATTATTATTATTACTATTAAAATATTCAAATATCTTGGAGCAACAGTAACAAATATAAATGACACTCGGGAGGAAATTAAACGCAGAATAAATATCGGAAATGCGTGTTATTATTCGGTTGAGAAGCTTTTGTCATCTAGTCTTCTGTCAAAAAATCTGAAAGTTAGAATTTATAAACCAGTTATATTACCGGTTGTTCTGTATGGTTGTGAAACTTGGACTCTCACTTTGAGAGAGGAACAGAGATTAAGGGTGCTTGAGAATAAGGTGCTTAGGAAAATATTTGGGGCTAAGAGAGATGAAGTTACAGGAGAATGGAGAAAGTAACACAACGCAGAGCTGCACGCATTGTACTCTTCACCTGACATAATTAGGAACATAAAATCCAGACGTTTGAGATGGGCAGGGCATGTAGCACGTATGGGCGAATCCAGAAATGCATATAGAGTGTTAGTTGGGAGACCGGAGGGAAAAAGACCTTTGGGGAGGCCGAGACGTAGATGGGAAGATAATATTAAAATAGATTCGAGGGAGGTGGGATATGATGGTAGAGACTGGATTAATCTTGCTCAGGATAGGGACCAATGGCGGGCTTATGTGAGGGCGGCAATGAACCTCCGGGTTCCTTAAAACCCTTTAAGTAAGTATTATTATTATTAATATTATTATTATTATTATTATTATTATTATTATAGCCCAAGGTTGCGGGTTCGATCCCGGGCCAAGTCGATGGCACTTAAGTGTGCTTAAATGCGACAGGTTCATGTCAGTAGATTTACTTGCATATAAAAGAACTCCTGCGGGACAAAATTGCGGCACATCCGGCGACGCTGATATAACCTCTGTAGTTGCGAGCGTCGTTAAATAAAACATAGCATTATTATTATTATTATTATTATTATTATTATTATTATTATTATTATTATTGTTATTAGAATATATCTGTATGTTATTTGATTTTACTTGTTATTAAATTGTTTTTTTTTTAAGGGCGGCTTTTTTCCTCTAACATAAATTTGTTTTTCATTTTCCCACAATTTTACTTTTTCTGACTTACGCCCTTTGAAAAAAAAGCCTATTCAAATTATTGAATTCAATGGTTGAAACAGTTTCCGTTATAAAAATATATTACATTGGAGGTAATGTATAAGATAGGAGGTAATTTTTAGTGTTGTCGTGGTTTCGTTTTGTTGAGTGCTGAAGAAATGAATTGAATTCAATGGTTGAAACTGTCTTCGTTATAAAAATATTACAAAGGTGAAACCCCCGTGTCAAAATTGAGATGAGTGAGCAAGGTAGCCTATATCTAGTAAAAATTGTATATATGTATATATATATAAGTTATATATATATATATATATATATATATATATATATATATATATATACATATATATTTTCTTTATCTTACGACGCTGTGTCAACATCTCAGGTTATTTAGCGTCTGAATGAAATGAAAGTGATAATGCCGGTGAAATGAGTCCGGAGTCCAACACCGAAAGTTATACAGCGTTTGCTCATGATGAGTTGAGGGAAAACCCAGGAGAAAACCTCAACTAGGTAACTTGCCCCGAGCGGGATTCGAACCTGAGCCATCTGGTTTCGCGTTCAGACGCGCTAACCGTTGCTCCACAGGTGTGGACTAAAAATATTATTATTCTGTGTTTCATAGAAGGCGAGAAAATGAAGTATAAAATTAAAGTGACATTTAACATTTAATTTTTTAAGGTGGCATGTATTTATTTAGCCTGACGAGTTACTCCCTTGGTTTGAATTGTAAATTATTTAAAAATAGCATGTAAGAGGGTCTTAGACTAGAAATGTTTAGCTTAAATGTAGTTCTGTTTATAAGTATGCATAAGGGTGTAATTATTTGTCTTATTTGAACTGTTGTATCAGTGAAGCGAGGTGAGTCATTGAAGTTATGGTTTTACAGTGCAGTGAATAGTTCCGATCAGTGATCATTTATAGCGTCAATGAAATGTGTTCAATAGTGTCAGTGAAATGTGTCCTAAAGTGTCAGTGAAATGCGTCATAGTGCCACTACAGTGAGTGAGATGAGAGTAAAGTGAAAGTCTCCTAAAAGTTATGTAGGTCCTATACATATGTAGGTTGTATTGTAAAAAGTTACGTTATTTTATGTTTTATTAGTTTATTTTATGTTTTATTATTAATTATAATTATTGTGTTAAATTGTATTGTGTATATAATTGTATTGTGTATTGTATAATAATTGTATTGTAATTTTATTGTGTATTGTTTATATTGTGTATACCACTGCCACCGGGTGCTTGCCCACTTGCAGTGTAAAGAAATATATACATATAAAATTTAAAAGGTGCGTTCTGAACTCTATTAAATCATTTCACAGGATTTCACCAATCAAGCGTTAATTTTCCCATAGGCTATGTTCTATGAGATTTTCGTTGAGAAAGTAGATTTTAAACATAATGTCTCAGAGCATTTAATTTTCTTCTGATACTTATATAGGCCTACCATTGTTTCATAATGAAGGGTCGTCATCTCAAAGCTTCTGAATAAGCTCTCTAGTTTTAAAGGGACCTTTAATGATGTTCCAGCCCTCTTATCTTCGTCCAAACTCTCCTGAGTGTAATCTTTAACTTGATGTAATTATAACTTCATATCCTAGAGTGCAGACTATTTCTTCCTTCAGCGATTTTCTCCTCTTTTTCTCGATGTTGCCCTTTGTAGATCTCGCTTTCTTTCGGATGTCCCACACTCTCCCGTTTTCGCTACCCTTCTTTCTCTTCGAACCATGAGAGAACCCGCCTCGAGACAGCCTCCACTTATATAAATCAGTGAACCTCTCAAAACAGAAGCGAAGAGGGGCGTGGTGTTGCTAGGAAATTGGATTGTTTCCTTCCTCTGTGCTTCCGGGATTTCTACGAGGTATGTTTTAATTTACTAGGCCTAAATGGAATTATTAGCCTTACCGGTGATTTCATTAAACCATTACATTCTCCACCACAAGAATAATAAAAATAAAGTTATTACAAAGATGATACGTACTTCCAAATTAAAGGTTTTACGCGTTTCATAACAATCCCGTTTCTTTACCATATCTCGAATGAACATTTTATGCATACGTATTTTAAGACCTGATAAGTATCACTTTGTTGTCTTGCTTCCAAAGCTTTTTAGTATTACTTGCTCTATTTTCATAACGGCTAGGTTGTGTTAATTTTATAATTAAAGGGATTCAAACTATGCATGACTAATCCACATGAAATAGTTTCACAGATATTTAAGGTTTAAATTCAATTGGGAACGGTTAACTTCAAATGTTCATTTACACAGATGATTCTCTCATGGATCAAGATGGAGCTGTATTTTTCATTCTATAAAAATGTATGCACATATACAACAAATTTTGATTGCGAAGTTGAAGCTATTTACACATCACTCCAAAATATATTTGTTTGGTTACAGGAATTCAAAAGCATAGTTTCCTGTCCGATTCTAAAGCTGCAATCCAGGCCATCAACTCAAGTATACATTCCCTAAAACCGAAAAAATTCAAGAGATCCATTGCATGGTAAAACAAATTCAAAATTTAAATTAAAAAAATATGGTATTCCAATGAATCCCTATCCACTGTGGGCTGATATGTTAGCAAAGAAAGGAGCTTAAATCAGCATAAAAACAAACTAACAATTTTTCTTATGAATCTTATAAAAGGATTATAAAAAGAAGAGTTAACTCCAACCATCACAACAATTTAGTAGTGGAACACCAAATTCAAGATGGAAACATTCATTGAAAGATTTAAAGGCCCACACCTATGGAGTAACGGTTAGCGCGTCTTGCCGCGAAACCAGGTGGCCAGGGTTCGATTCCCGGTCGGGGCAATTTACCCGGGGTTTTCTCTTAACCCAATATGAGCAAATGCTGGGTAACTTTCGGTGCTGGACACCGGACTCATTTCACTGGCACCTTCACCTCATTCAGACGCTAAATAACCTAAGATGTTGGTAAAGCGTCGTAAAATAACCTACTAAAATAAAATAAAAAAGATTTAAACTAAATTGCTGATCTACCTCGAAAATCCGCTGTGGTCACGTTCAGGTTGGTTACTGGTCACGATAGCCTCAGTAAACACCTTCATGGAATCGGTTTATTGACTTCTGCTAAATGCTTCTTATGCATAAAGAAAGAGGATGTGGACATGGAACACCTACAGAATTCGAAATCTCCTGAGACGTTTGTGGATCTTACGTCCAAATATTGCCAAGCAAGAAGGAAGATAATTTAATTGTGAAATTCTGAGCATTAGATACACACACCATATGCTGCCAAACTTAATCTTAAAATTGCAGCCTTAAGCATTTCTGGAAAGAGTTATTAATGTTTACCACGAGGTAGATGAAATAACGTGTGATTAAGGTTCTTGTAAATCACTTTACTCATAGTACTAGTTTATACTCGTAAGTGTGTGCCCTTTTCTTTGCCATAGTTTTGTAAAAATATGGGCTATATATTTCTTTTTCCTTCCTTTCCCCTTATTGTTCTCTTTATCAGACGATGAATTTATTATCATAGCCTTTTTATTGTGAATTTTGTTTAATTTTCGTATCTCTTTTCTTTTCGATTATTATTTTATTACATTCCATTTTGATATATTCTTCCTTACGTTTTTCCATATTAACCATTTGTACTAAATGAGTTGCTTTCACTATATTCCAATGTATTTTACTTTCTTTTTTTTCTATTATGGTATTGTTTTCATGTTGTTTAGTGTCGATTTTATTATGCTATTATTATTATTATTATTATTATTATTATTATTATTATTTTTTTTTTTTTTGTAATATGTTAGTATTCTGTTCTTTAACTTTTTGTTAAATTGTAACTGCTTGTATACTTTGTGACCTGGTAGAGTGTAAGAGAAGGCCCTATGGCCTTAACTCTGCCAGTATAAATAAATAAATTATTATTATTATTATTATTATTATTATTATTAAACATTTCTACTTTAAATAACCACAAAAATTTGAATGGATTTACACAGAAAATAACACAATTGCAAATACTGCAAAATGTTCATAGATGTTAATCGAGTAAAACATCAATTTACATTACATAAATTATTAAGCTAGTATCATCCAAATAAGGTAATAAAGACTTAATAAAATTCAAGATTAATAATCCTTGTGGAGGGATTCATACATATTCGTCATTTTTCCTATCTTATAGACACTCTACGCAGACATGTTTTATATGGTTTTTACACATAATTTTCATGGATGCGACACAAAATTTTCTCGTTTTATTGTCTTTGTTTCTCGAAAAAAAAAAAAACACTACATCTTGCACGTCGGGAATTCTCTATTTCTTTCATCTGTGGGGGGGGGGGGGAGGTGGATTTTAGCAGCACTAACTCGAATATGTCTTGCAATGTGGCTAATCATTGTTCTCTTCCCTATTTGTAGTTTGGCCAATTCATAGCCAGTTTCTCTAAAAAAAATATATATCCTAAGATTTGTAGTGTGAAGGGGTGTTGTGAATAAATACGTTTTAGGCACTGATGTAATTCGTTACTTTATCTCTTTGAAAGAAACTCGGGTTACCTGAATTACGCCTATTCAAAATAACTTACTTACTTACTTACTTACTTACTTACTTACTTACTTACTTACTTACTTACTTACTTTTAAGGAACCCGGAGGTTCATTGCCGTCCTCACATAAGCCCGCCATTGATCCCTATCCTGAGCAAGATTAATCCATTCTCTATCATCATATCCCACTTCCCTCAAATCCATTTTAATATTGTCTTCCCATCTACGTCTCGGCCTCCCCAAAGGTCTTTTTCCCTCCGGTCTCCTAACTAACACTTTATATGCATTTCTGGATTCGCCCATACGTGCTACATGCCCCGCCCATCTCAAACATCTGGATTTAATGTTTCTAATTATATCAGGTGAAGAATACAATGCATACACTTCTCGTGTTGTGTAACTTTCTCCATTCTTCTGTAACTTCATCCCTCTTAGACCAAAATATTTTCCTAAGCACCTTATTCTCAATCAGCCTTAACCTATATTCCTCTCTCAAAGTGAGAGTCTAAGTTTCACAACCATAAAGAACAACCGGTAATATAACTGTTTTATAAATTCTAACTTTCAGATTTTTTGACAGCAGACTGGATGATAAAAGCTTCTCAACCGAAGAATAACAGGCATTTCCCATATTTATTCTGTGTTTAATTTCCTCCCGAGTATCATTTATATTTGTTACTGTTGCTCCCAGGTATTTGAATTTTTCCACCTCTTGAAAAGATATATTTGCAATTTTTATATATATATCCATATTCAAAATAATGTATAAATTAAATAATTAATTAATTAAATATTTGAAAAAAAACAAAAGGACATAAAATGAACACATTCTCATCTCATAAGTATGCATTTGAAGGCTTCAGAACTCTCTCAGCTGAAAATCCGATCGCCAACAAAAAGTTACACTTTTAGTCGCGTGGGGGTCAGTCTGCCCCAGTGACAAATCAACACGTCCTATTTCACTCAAGGTAACTGTTAGACTAACAACAATGGCAATGGCTGAAAGATGTCCTTGTTTTAGGAAAGTATGGAAATAAAGGACAGTATGGCCAACGTAATTATGAAAATATAACTACATTTTAAATACCCATGGGTCAATTTGTCCCCCACGCGACTACTTAAGGGTTAAACTTATTTCACTCTCAATCAAAAATTCCTTATAAATAAGAACCAATTCCTTAAAAATCTAAAAATAACAGTGACATCTAACCGAGTATACAGGGTGATTTAGACCACCCGTAACAGTAATTTATTTCGGAAACTAGTGCTTGAACATTTTCGAGACAAAAATATTTATAACTAAACCACATGTGAACTTTCACTTGAGCTCTAACAGGAAGTAGGGTCAGTGGTGTATCACTTTAAAATTTCAAATGGGAGTCGGGGTCAAATAGGGTACCATTTGATAGAGCTCTTCAAAACAAAAAAAAACTTTCATAGGAAAGTTATTATTAATTCCTACTCTGCCAGTCACTTGACCATGTCAAAGTATTAGGAGTCACTGGCAGTGTTAGAAGAAGAGTACAGGGTGTGTGCTGTTCAGAACGGCAGATAGTTTGAAAATTTATAAAAAAGTAAAGGGATTGTCCAGCCTTTCAGTAACATGTCAACATTAATAATTGTCTTGTTTACATTTTCGTCTTGTAACATTTCTCAATATTGATGACATTGTCTTTTTGTACGTTTTCTCATTGAAAGAGTAGGAATTGATAAAAAAGTTTCCTATGAAAGTTGTTTGTTTTGAAGAGTTCTATCAAATGTAACTCTATTTGACCCGACTCCCATTTGAAATTTTAAAGTGATACGCCACTGACCACACTTCCTGCTAAGGCTGATTGATGAAATCAAGCTCAAGTGAAAGTTCACATGTGGTTTAGTTATAAATATTTTTGTCACGAAAATTTTCATGAGCTAATATCCGAAATAAATGACTTACGAGTGGTCCGAATTACCCATTGCCTTTTCGTACGTTTTCTCATTGAAAGAATGGAAATTAATAAAAACGTTTCCTATGAAAGTTATTTGTTTTGAAGAGCTCTATCAAATGGTACCTTATTTGACCCTGACTCTCATTTGAAATTTTGAAGTGATACGCCACTGACCCTACTTCCTGTTAGAGCCGATTGATGAAATCAAGCTCAAGTGAAAGTTCACATTTGGTTTAGTTATAAATATTTTTGTCTCGAAAATGTTCATGCACTAGTTTCCGAAATGATTGTTACGGGTGGTCTGAATCACTCTGTATAAACTTTACACGTATGTATTAAGAAGTATCCCCTGTTAGTTTTTTTTCGTTATTATTCTTTTTGTATTTGATGATATTATGAAAAACATGAGGAAAATTTTAATTTAGTTAATAATTCCAAAATTTGAAAATATCTACAAAGAAAGCTCGCGAAGCGTTGGCCTATATGATGGTCGAATCCCTTTCCACAGCATCGTTAATTCAAATGAAAGCACGAACGAACTGTCGAAGCGTTGCAATCCGTTATTATGCCAATACAACAATCGAATCCTCCATAAATTCATCCTGTGAGAGCATCTGGTACGCTCAGCGATGCGCAATTTTCTTTTATGGCCGTGGCTGTTTACTTGAACTGCTGTATAAATCCCACTTATTTCTGAACGCTGTACAATGCAATAGAGAGCCCTAGATAGCTCGCTCTCATTCTTACG
Source organism: Periplaneta americana (assembly GCF_040183065.1). Classification (NCBI taxonomy): domain Eukaryota; kingdom Metazoa; phylum Arthropoda; class Insecta; order Blattodea; family Blattidae; genus Periplaneta; species Periplaneta americana. The sequence goes on from NC_091118.1 coordinate 50,926,156, forward strand.
ATTTACATGAACGTTTCTACAAATCTTGTTCTTTTTTCTTCTCTCCCTTTCTTTCCACTTTCTTCCGCACCAATGGAATGTTCTGTATTCTTTTCTTCTGTGTACTCCTTCATTTAGTTCAATGTACGCTGTTGATTTATAGGAAATATAAGAAAATCCAGGTTATATCTGCTTGGCAATTCCATCAATGTTTATTTCTAACAGTCCCTTCGCTTTCATTTTCTTTTGCAACGAAGTTTATTTCCAGTATTGCCAAACTAATCAATTTTAATGGCCCCCCGCTGTTTATTCGTATATTTATACATGCTCTACCGATTGCTTTGTTCTTTGAATCGTTAGTTCTTTGTTTAACGACGTTTGTTCTAAAACTAAGAGACTATTCAGCATGTATCTAAAATTCTTCAAATTCAGCATTTTAATGCAAAGTAGGCCTGACATTACACGGTTGATTCAAAATATGTCAGTACGCTAGCAGGTGACGTGACTAACGATTGACAAAAGGATATGCCATCACAATCATCATCGTCTTACTATCATAATATTATAGTCCTGTAGGTCTGGTCCACAATAAACCGGAAACGGAAATAACAACGAGAACGAAAATTTCAAATGGCTTATATTACAACATGGGTGTCAGCGTATTAAAAAGCATTACAACTTTTCTCCCATCCCCTCACTTCCCCAGCGCAAAAGTGAACGTTGCACAGAGGCAGAGATAAGATCCGAGATCTGTAACATCAGACTGCCTAATATCGACTTTACATATCGTTATTGATATGCATAGCCTATATATGCATAATCGTTTCCGTTCTCGGTTTATTGTTGTTGTTTAGTCAACTGTCTGAATACAGGTTTGAACCTCATAACTCATAAGTAACACCAATAAGGCATCACCCATGAGGCAACTAGGCCAGGAGATAATGGGGTAGGGTGGTCAGTTCTTTTCTTCCTCCAATGCATCGCTGATTAGCTACATATTTCACTAATCAGACTTCAGATGCATACAAAGAATTGTTCTTCCTCTGACACATATCGTCAAGTGAGATGTAAGCCTACTGCCTGATAATAGATATAGCTACATTTCAGCCAGAACCTCAATCAGAGGTACTTGGTTTATTGTGAATCAAAAATCTTCACGTTCACCTTCTCCGCTTCCCGTTCTCGTTCTAGTTCTCGTTTCCAGTTTATTGTGGTCCATCATTTAAGACCAGAACTGTTACGGCTTACAACAAATTTTTCACTCATCTCTCATGTGGCATTTCAGTGATCTTCACTCATTTAGTCGATACTTAAAAATTTTCATGAGAATTCTGCATCTTGACATTCTTCTTTTTGGCGCTAGGGAAACTTCATTTATGTTAACCAAAACCATTCTTCTTTCTCTTAAATTTTCTAATGAGGTAAAGTTAAAGGTATCCCCGTCACACGCCATCAAGGCACTTGGGGGGCATGGAGGTAGAACCCCATGCTTGCCGTAACCTCTGCACTAGAATGAGGTGGTGTGGTCGGCACCACGCTCTGACCGCCTTTTATCCCCGGGAAAGACCCGGTACTCAATTTTATAGAAGGCTGAGTGAACCTTGGGGCCGTTCTAGTTTTTTTTGGCAACGAGAAAATTCCCGTCACCACTTGGGATCGAACCCCGGACCTTCCAATCCGTAGCCAGGTGCTATACCAACTGAGATATCCGGCATTAACAAAATTTGTCGGATTACATTGAGAAATTCATTATCCATTTTACACAATAACTTGTACAACACTAGCCTGCATAATATTCTTTACTTCATTTTAATGACTCTTAATTGCACTTTCATCTCATGTTTCTCCGAAATCAAGTTGTATATTATTTTTAAGCTTTTCATTGTTTTGTATTCTCTCCGCAAATCGTATTGTCCTTTATTTTTAAGTTAAACCTCTGCTTTGTATTCTGGATCCTAGTGGTCAGCATTAGATGTCGGCCAGATGTCCCAAATTGTTGAATTAGTAGCATGCTGACACCAGTTATTTTGATAAATTGATTAAATACGAGTGTTATTCATTATGGTCATCATATCAAACTCATCTAAAGTTCCCGTAAGCAGAGAAGCAACTTTCGACGTCTCCGTAATTTTTAGGTTTTCCTTATGTGAAGCGCATAAATGCTTCACGTTAAAAAGATCATAGCCAAAAAACAATGCCCAATAGTAAGAATGTCTATTTACATTTCGCTGTTCCGGAGGGATAATGACGTAAGTGCAACATTAAGCCGAGTGCACACGGAATCAGACGCGGCGCGACGGTCGCGAGCAGACACGAGACACGGAGAGACACGCGAGGAGACTGATAGCTGCAGTGTACTGCGCATGCGTTAGAAATAGTAGTTTCTTTGACTGCACGCTTTCACTATCTACAAATACATTATTGTTGTGTAGTGCACATTATTCATAATGGAGCTCGGTGCGGATAAATTAGTTATTTTAGTACAGGAAAGATATATTCTGTAAAATCTTTGAAACAATATCACGACAATAATGTAGTTTCTAAAACTAAATGAGAAATTATTGCAAATGAGATAAAAACACCAGGGGAATAATAATATTGATAGTATTGTACAGGGACATCATTTTATTTTTACTTCAATTTTTATTGTACCAGAGTTTTTGAATGTACTTCACTCCCACCCCTTCTACTAGTAAACTTCCAACCGTTCACGACACAGAGCCGAGGGCGCGTAAGCAGTACTGAGTTAGTGAGTATAGTACGTTCCAGAAATATGTTCGCGTTTTCCAGTGACGAAAGAGCTTTCAATATTCAATCATATTTTCGCACAGGTACTGTCGTCCGTTTGCCTACGTCGCATCCCGGTTTCCCCCACCTGCTTCTGGTCGCCCCTCTGTAAAGTCTAGTAGCTGGGCTGTCTTAGCTCCTTTCTGAAAACATTAATTTCTGTTAGGAATTGGACGTCTACGTAATATTATACAGGTGTTTAAAATACATTAAATAAAAGGGCCTCGTTAAGTAATTAACTGTCACGTGATCCCCCCCCCCTTTCTACGAACCTGCGACAAAACCACTTCAACGGACAGTAGATAGCATTTCTGAGTAATTTTATCTTTTCGGATCGGGCAGAAGTGAAGATTGAATTTACAGTACGTAAGGTACTCTTTTATAGAGTAGGTACAGAATTATTTCAACATGAGTTACTCGTACGAAGGACGAAACTGGTAATTGGAATTAGGTACAAAAGTCTATAGTGCGATAATATGCACATTAGAACTGAAGCCTGTATCGAAATTAACGGCCACCATTTTCAAAAATGTGTTTAAATATCCATATTATGATTATTTTTCAATTTAACTTCATTCTCTATATTATACGCTAATGTGCTGTAGACAGTATAATATACACTGCATAATGAATTCGTCCACATGGACAGCTCAGTTCGTGAGTAAAAACACTCATTGTTAATACTGTACTGTATTTTGATTAAACAAAAACCTAATGAAAATTATCAAACTCAAAATCTCGATATTTCCTAGTTTACGTAAATGGATGAACTATTTTATTTCCCTCCTATACCTAGTAAAGTGATTTGTTTGTATATTACGCCAGTATCATCGAACTCCAGTCGTGGAAGGGGATAGCAAACGGCGTTGATCCAAAGGTATAGCCAGGTTAATATTAAAAATGTTAGTAAAAATAAAATGATGTCAGTTTGCAACCAAACATTGCATGTGGGCCTGTAGCTGAATTGAATAAGAAAAGTATTGTACATTACTGAATTTAACAGAAATATACAAAATATCTAACCTGACAAGGCATTTTGTGTCTATATTACTTTACGCTACGTAACTGAAAATAAAACTACCATACTATAACTTAGTGTCTTGTTTCAGAGTTCGAACTGGGGCGCCATCACAAGTATTCTGCATCATTACCATAGGGCTTTGGTACGAAACTGTGTGTTTTCCATGGTAATTCCGTTTCCATGGTAACCGATATTCTAGTTGCGGAGTTCGCAATGTAGGAGATTGAGTTTCATTTATTTTGCAGAAAGATAGCACCGCGTGAGGGCATTAGAGCCGTACTGATATGCAGTATTCTCAAAGCTTACGAGACTCTCTGACCGAGAGCTTAGCAGCGATCCTAGTGGCTGTTGTGTGAAGAGCTTAGGAGACCGTGGATGTTTGTGCATGTGGCATTTTGAGGTTGATTGCATAACAAAGAGAGCCGATGTGGTGTCTGTCAGTGTGTTTGTGTGTTTTGCAGTGCTTGGTGTGTCATGGTCTTTGTGATTCGCTCTGATCAGGATGTTGGGCTCCAACACAAAATCGACACTTATTGTACTTCGAAGGTTTGATATGAGCCGAATGCCACAGGTTTAACAAGAGAATATTTATTGATTCGTTTACGTTTCTTATACTCTATGCTCCTTAAGGGGACACACATGATTTTTAAAACCTTCACCATTTTCACCTAAAATTAGTGTAATTTAAACTACATAAACAACCTACAATGCTATCATCTGAACAAAATTTGGCTCCCTTAGGGATATTAGTTCTGAAATTATACATATTTAAAAATATATTACATATATGTGTCAAAGTTTTCAAAATTTTTAATTCATATTTGCATGAAAGCTTGAAAATAGTGTGGTCATCGGTAGCGTATTTGGTATAGCGCTGGCCTTCTATGCTCGAGGTTGCGGATTCGATCCCGGCCTAGGTCGATTGCATTTAAATGTGTTTAAATACGACAGGCTCATGTCAGTAGATTTACTGGCATGTAAAAGAACTCCTGCGGGACAAAATTTCGGCACACCGGCGACCCTGATACACATGTTGTATCTTTAATAATGGCAACTATTTATTTATTACGAATATACAAGTGATACATCTGTGAAACTTTTACTGTTCTTCAATGTGGTAACCAGCATTGTCTACAACTCGTTGCCAGCGATGTGGAAGTCGTAGTATCCCTGTAGCAGCTCCTGTTCTGTTGATGTTTCCGTTGGACCGCCCTACTGCCTGCAGAATATCGGCAACAGTCCGGAATCGAACGTCACGAAGTGGTCCCTTCATCTTTGGGATTGTCATAATCACAGGAGTTTAAGTCCGGTGAATGTGGTGGATGAAAAAGCACTTCCCAGCGACAGTACAAATGAGCTACAGGTTGTGCCGTGTGCGCCCCTGCGTTATCCTGCAAAATGGTGGGAGGGTTCTGCAAAACGTGTGGGCGCTTTCTTTGCAACGTCGGTCTCAGATTATGCTAAAAAAGACGGAAATACTGTGCATTAACATTCAGCCAATATCGCTGTTCCTGCTTTGTGAACATGGCGAAACACAACCTCTTAGAGCTGTAACTAAAAGGAAACTAACTTCAAATCTCTACAGCGCATGCGCTGTGAGTCGGACGGAAGAGCCCTTTTGGGAGGGGGAGGGCAGACATAGACTAACATTTGGCAGAAGTGACAACAATTAACTCCTCGTTTCTCTTTTACAGCAGTGTTGCCACTATTAAAGTTACACCCTCTTTTACAGCAGTGTTGCCACTATTAAAGTTGCACCCCACGTATAAACTCTACAGTTGCGAGCGTCGTTAAATAAACCATAACGTAAAAAATTCTTGAAAATAGTCATGGGAGTCAAAATTAATTAGCTTTTAGAGCTCATTCTAAATAGGGAGTAACAGTAGACTTTTAAATTTCATGGATTTACCATTATAGAATATAATCTAGTGCAATATGAATATGTCCAGAAGGAACTTAGTGTTAATACTTCAAACAAATGCTAGTTAAATTTTACTTACCAACATTTAGTTGAGCTCTGTGAGAAGTTTCAGACAAATCTGACAATAACTGTTGTACAAAGAGTTTTTTTTTAATTCAATAAACTTGCTTAACATTTTGAAGTCGAGAAAACAGCATTAAAAAGGTTTCTCTCAACTCATTGACACACTGTATGTTTGGCCACATTTGATTATATGGCCTGATCATTTAAAACAGTTTCATGTAGGCTATAAAATTGCGATCTTAAAAACAAAACTAGGTTTTCTTAATTTTTTCAGCATTATTTCACCATAGTTTCCATTTAACCATTGAAACACACATTTGCAGTTATGAGAAAATCTATTTCTATTAGTTTTGGTTTTCAAAAGGGTCATCAATAGAGACCGGCAAAAAATCAAGAGAAGTTTGATAAATTATGGAATTTAGTTTGGTAAAATGTGAGAATATGGAATATATATTTCAAAGCTAAAATATCTTCGTTTCTAAACCGTTTGGAGCAGGTTTCTGTCATTATTCATGAAATAAACCTTTAGAAATTAATATTTTTTGTTTATATTTAATACGCTACGAAAAATATACAATGAATCTGCATAATGAAACAATTTTTAAGCATCATCAAATCCTGACCTGATTATAAGAACTAAGTAACTCAGTTTTTTATATCGAAAATAACTAAAAATATTATTAAATTGGCTGGACTCAACACTGGTTACAACACAGCACAAGCAACTATTTTATATTTTCTGACAAATGATTACATTTTTGTCAATTAATATTGTTTTGTACAATGAAAATCCCACGAAGTTGAAGGAAGAGGATAAATTAAGTAGACAGCAAAATTTATAGCAGAAACCAGTTTAAAACATTACACGTATAGATAGGCCTATAATTTAGACATGGCAACACTGAAAGACTTTAATTGAAGTTTAAAATATGACCAAGTGAAATAGGAATGGCTTTTGGAATTCTTTGACGCTATGAGTTCATTGACTCTAAAGGGGAAATTTAAATATTTCACTTGCCTTCGGTAATTCCGGAATGTTGGTGGAATGAGTAGCCTGCGTTTTCAAGTGTTCCCTTGAAAACATCTCTATTGTCTCCTTACCTTAATGTCTGGAAAGCTGCGTTCAGTGGTAGATATACTCGTAGATATATTACCGGATGCCGAAAAACGTTCAAAATATAGAAAAAAATATGAAGATTTATTTTGTAAAACATGAAAATTTTACCAAAACATTAGGGGAAAATAAAATGTTTTAGGGTTAATTGCATACTACACATGGTGAATTGTAAAAGTATTTGTTTCCATACTTCTAGGAGAAATTGTTAGATTAAAATATGAAATTTTATATTTCTTCTGTCACTAGTCATCAGCAGTGTTTCGGTTAATTTTTCTTTCGTGACATTGGTAGTCGTTACTATTTAAGTCCCTTTCCAAACTGCAGATGTTCAGTCTTGTACTGTTCCTAGAGAACGAACAATGTATTCCTTCTCTTTATTTAACACCGAAAAAATTGTCAGGCCCCTAAGAAAGAAAATAATACTATCGGATTATAGGCAAGGATCTTCTGTTTCTCCCTACTATTGCACAAATTTTCTTGGCCCTTAAAAGAAGCCGATGTTTGTGTTTCATTTTGATTGTTAACTGGTGTCCAATATACTTTCCCTTTCCTTTTTTCTCCATTTTTCCCTTGGTCCATTAAAGGACTTTCATCAGTTGCTATGGATGAAGCTGAAGATGGACAGTCTTCCTTCTGTCTCACCACCTATTGCCAGGTGCCATTTCTCAAGACTGGTGTCAACTGTACAGTCGAGTGGACATAAAACAGTTTTAACAATTGTTGCTTTCCTCTTCCTTGGCAGAGTTGCAATATCGCTCGGATTTTCTTATTGTGTTAGTGTGTAACAAGTCTAAGCATTGCGCATACGCGACACACGGATTTTCATTATTCAGCAACAATGCTTTCCACATGATAAAACATGAAAGATAAAATCCATATTCGTACTTATTTTGATTGCTTCATTGTGGAAAATAGAATAATTGGATTTCGTGACCAGTCCACCGATATTCGTTAAAAACGTCGAGTTTAACGCAAAAAAAAAATTAGCGAAATTAACAAAAAAAAATAAAGGAAAAAAAAGGAGCAAAATTCGCAACAAATCGCGATCATAAAACATGTCTACAGAACGACTCTCGTTCATACCTATGCAAATTGTAACTCTTTAAATCATTATTAGCAAAATGTTTTACTATCAAAAATATAATAACGGAATTTCGTAACCGATGAATATACGGTTCACCGATATTAATAAAAATTCGTGTTTAACGGAAAAAATTGTGGATTTCATAAAAAATCGGGGGGGGGGGGAAGCAAAAATTCGCGACAAATCGCGATAATAAAACGTGTCTCGTTCATATCTATACAAATTTTAACTCTCTGAATCATTATTAGGAAAACGTTTCATTGTCAAAAATACAATAACGGAATTTCCTAACCGATGAATATACGGTTCACCGATATTCGTAAAGGAAATCGCGTTTAATGGAAAAAAGAAAAAGAAAAAAATGCGACACTCACAAATAAAAGGAGAAAAATTTGCGAAAAATCGCGATCATAAAACATGTCTACAGAAAGAGTCTCGTTCACATCTATACTAATTTTAACCCTCTAAATCATTATTAGCAAAATGCTTTATTACCAAAAATTGTAGAAAGAAACCCGTGTAATAAAAAATTCAAAATTCACAAAAATGGGAAAAGAGCAAAATACGCGATAAATCGCGATCATAAAACGTGTCTATAAGAAGAGTCTCGTTCATGCCTATACAAATTTTAATTCTCTGAATCATTATTAGCAAATTGTTTCATTACCAAACATAAAATAACGGAATTTCGTAACCGATGAATATACGCTTCGCCAAAAGACCCATTTGTAAAGAAAATCGTGTTTAACGCAAAAAAAAAATTGAAAAATTCACAAAAAAAAAAACGGAGAAAGGAACAAAATTCGCGACAAATCCCGTTCATAAAACTTGTTTACAGTACGAGTCTGGTTCATACCATTACAAATTTTAACTCGCTGAAATGTCATATATGCTGGCCATACAAGCATGTCTAATGCGCGTGTTCCCGGCCGAGAGTCGAGCTAAACGCTCGATAGGATCAAAGTCACTTCCACCATGCTATCAGCGAATTCGTAGACCAACTGAAGTAACAAAACACCCAGTTACATATAAATATAATATAATGTGAGGTTTTGTTGTGGTCAGCATGATAATCCAGTCAGCTGTTATAAGTGGCTTACAAAACCGGATTTCGCTACTCGCATATTTACATAATACTGGCGATAAATTTGACTCCTGGTGTTTGCTGAGTGGTGTAATGAAACTCAGCGTGGTTCAGTTTATGCAGCTTCGATAACAGGTGCGTGAATACATGACAATTTTATTTACGGTCGTGAAGAATTCTGCAGTGCTTGGGAAAAGTGGCATAAGTCAGTTTACACAAACTTTTTTTTATTAATTTATTGAAGACTTACGGAACTTCTGCTCGCTTGGGAAAAGAGACACAAGTATTTCTCCCATTACAATAATTCATACAAAAGAAAATCAAATCGACATAAACCAGTGTGAAATAGTAATATGCGTTACAAGAGCGGTATGTTGAAGTTTTCATGTTCGAGGAAAAGTTTGAAAAAGCGAAACGTAATTGAGCTTTTTTAATTTCCGAGAATTGAAAGAAAACATACCGCTCGTGTATCGTACATTATTTTGTGCGAAGTTCGTTTACATACCTGAAAGAGGAATTTCTAATCAGTTGCAATAAAATCTCCATCTTGGTTTCTGTTCAATGACGGCGAATTTGCAAAACAAAAATATCTATCTTCAACATTGTTGCTTTAAAATGTGTTCTGTGTCTACTATGCTCCAGCAGGCCGTGATATACGTCTGTCTTCCCCCCCCCCCAGTCTATAAATACGAACTTAAAACAAACGGTATGGTTATGTAATGATTTATTTTTCATTTTAATATTTTAACATTTTAACAATATTATTTATATAACATATTGCAGTAATAACATCGGCATCTGGAATCTTGTTGATTTTTTCACGGCTTCCTTAATGTTACTTGCATCACGAATGCAGTAACTTTTGTGGAGTTGTAGAGTTTACTTAATTTTTGCAAATATTTAAAAACAATAATTAACAGTGCAGTTTATGTGAAATTGCAGTGGTAAGTTTCCAATTTATAATTATTACTATATTGAACGTCTCTAAAAATAATATGTTAAAAGCCTAAAGCAGTAAAATCAATATGTCACTTAAGCGGTAAGAAGAGGAAAATTGTTATGTGTGTTAGGTTGGGAATATTGAATGTGGAATTTTAGACTTTCCGCGGATTGGTTTTGTGCGGAAACCAAGCAAATACGCACGATCTCGCACAAACAGTTTTTTCCTTCATCTGTAACATTAACATTTTTGACTTGTGCCACTTTTCCCGAGAACTACAGAATTAAAATGGGAGATAAGCGACAAAAATGTGTTATTTACGAGTTTTTAATGCATGCAGTTATGTATCGCTGCACACAATCTTACATATACAGGTCATACTTAGCACTGAAAAGATTAAAGTAGCCCTACTTATTATTGTACAGAGAAATAAATATTTCGGAATGTGAAGGCCGATAATAATTAGGTAATCTAAATCAACAGCACATTATTTTTCTTAATTATTTCCTTAAAACTTCCTTTATTAGTGCCATTTGATCTAATGCACACATTTACTTACTTCTTTCTTCTCATCTTTATTTTATTCCTTCTCTTTCTCCTTCTCTTTATCTTATTCTTTTCACGCCTGCTCTTTATATCTCTCTTTCTCTACCAGTTTATTCTATTCTTTGTCCCCCACCTCTTTTCTGCACTCATTGTCTCTTCCTACACTTTTTCCTGCGAAATATTTCACGTCTCAATGTCTGTTTCCTCTTCTCCCCCCACTTCATCCTCTTCCTCCCCTACTACACCCTCTTGTTCTTAACTTCTTCCATTGCTTCTTTCTCATCATCTTCTCCATATCTATTTCCCCTCTTATTAAACTTTTTCTTTCTCTGTTCCTACGTCTCATACCCCTCTTCTTGTCGCCCTGGATAGCGTAGTCGGTATAGTGCTGGCCTCCTGTGCCCGAGGTTGCGAGTTTGATCCCGGCCAAGGTCGATGACATTTAAGTGTGCTTAAATGCGACAGCCTCATGTCAATAGATTTACTGGCATGTAAAAGAACTCCTTACTTGTGGCTAAGGAAGCCGGAGGCTCATTGCCGCCCTCACATAAGCCCGCCATCGGTCCGTATCCTGAGCAAGATTAGTCCAGTCTCTATAATCATATCACACCTTCTTCAAATCCATTTTTATATTACCCTCCCATGTACGTCTCGGCCTCCGCAAAGGTCTTTTTCCCTCCGGCCTCCCAACTAACACTTTATATGCATTTCTGGATTCGTCTGTACGTGCTGCATGATTATATATAATAAATAAATAAATAAATAAATAAATAAATAAATAAATAAAATAACTGCTTCTTATCAGATCTTTAATTATTTCTTCCCCATATTCTTGCCCATGTGTGTTCCGAAAATGTCTCCTAATGTTAAAGTGAGACGTACAAGCAATTACTGCTGAAAAAATTAAACAGCGAGCCTTATTGTCTTCTGGCACAAAAAAAAATATTTTTCTTCCCACTCACTGTTAAATAATGGTGACTTACTTGACCACTCATACTAATGTGCCGTCACTGACTCAGATTTGTTTTGGTTTTGACGGACCGATTATGCTATTACTCGACCAAGGCCAGTGGAGTCCTGCAGCCCGGAGCCGTGGCGCTACTGCTCCTACGTTCGTAATACCGCAACACAATAGTTCACATTACGCCCGCGGTTCCACTCGACTTGGTCGAGTAATACCACTCTCTTTCTCCACGTGCATTGTTGCTGCAGAGGAATGGGAAAAGGAGAAACAAACAAATCGCTCTGAGAGCGCCTCTTTAGCGAGCCTGCACATGATGGAGTAAATGAGGCGAAGATGGAAGATGTTGAAATGATAGAAGGAAACGGGAATACCCCGAGAAAGGCATTCTAGCAGGTGTCCTTTACCAACCAAAAATTCCGTCACGTGTTGACTGCGAATCGAATCCGGGGCGTCTGAACTGTATATTTTAAATGGGGTTCGAAGTCCAGACAGTTTAACTTCTGTTTCACGTAGCAGCATCAGTTCTAGTAGGCTACTCGACAGAAATTCAAAGCAAGGAGCCCCAGAGAGAAGCTGAGAAACTGCAAAGTGGTTTTGCACATAAGTAAGGTTGTGTTTATCAACATCCGGGCCGGTTATAAATGTTTTTCTTGAGAACTTCCTCGATGTCCCAAATGAAGAATAGGAACTGGGATTTAAGAAGATGCAGCATAAACAAAAATAAACAGCACCACTCAAATCCGTTCGTTAGAATCGGGAGCAATTTTCACACGTTTAACGCCTTCTCGTAATTGGACGGACGTGTAATACATAAACATCTGGCAAGATACAACTTGTTGCAGCTTATCCTGAACCTAGTGCTGCGACTAATCCCACATCAACTGATCATTGAGTGACTTACAAAAACTACACTGTCTTTATATTATCACATTGATGACGGTGATATAATACTAAAAGCTCTTTTGCATAAACGCCGCTAAGTGGCATTCATTTCGATCGAGAATTAGGAACGAACTGAATCAGTCTATATCTATTTATGTTATACAACATTGATCTCAGATTATCTGAACTTTGTTCAGTGCTGATCTAAGAACAGATACGAGCAACATTGGCACAAAAGAAAAGAAATGCCGAAAATAGACCATTAGATACGAAAATGAAGTCGAAATAGACATGGGTACGGAGTCATAGCTTTATAATCAGATTTCTTGGATATCGGTCACTGGTGTTTTCTCAGCAACGATATTTTCTGATTATGAATTAATTCTAACATTTTCCTGTATAATTGAGGAGTTCAGAACAATAATGGGCCAAGCCCCATTTATTAAAACCATAGAAAACAAGGATTAAATTGAAGGCACCATAATTCAATGGAAACATATAGCAAGTAATATAAAGTATAGATATACTTCAAAACTAAATGATATGTCAATCTTCATTAAACTGTGGTATTCACTTAACTTTAACCCTTGCTTCTCCGTTTTTAATAAATGGCACTTGGCCACTATTGCTCTGAACCCTTCAATTCTCTCCTATCCTCATTATTAAGTCGGTTACTTACTTACTTACTGGCTCTTAAGGAACCCGCACGTTCATTGCCGCCCTCACATAAGCCCGCCATAGGTCCCTATCCTGAGCAAGATTAATCCAGTTTCTATCATATCCCACCTCCCTCAAATCTATTTTAATATTATCTTTCCATCTACGTCTCGGCCTCCCCAAAGATCTTTTCCCCTCCGGCCTCCCAACTAACACTCTATATACGTTTCTGGATTCGCCCATACGTGCTACATGCCCTGCCCATCTCAAACGTCTGGATTTTATGTTCCTAATTATGTCAGGTGAAGGATACAATGCGTGCAGCTCTGCGTTGTGTAACTTAGTCCATTCTCCTGTAACTTCATCCCTCTTAGCCCCAAAATATTTTCCTAAGCACCTTATTCTCAAAAACCCTCAATCTCTGTTCCTCTCTCAAAGTGAGAGTCCAAGTTTCACAGCCATACAGAACAACCGGTAATATAACTGTTTTATAAATTCTAACTTTCAAATTTTCTGACAGCCGACTAGATGACAAAAGCTTCTCAACCCAATAATAACAGGCATTTCCCATATTTATTCTGCGTTTAATTTCCTCCCGAGTGTCATTTATATTTGTTACTGTTGCTGCAAGATATTTGAATTTTTCCACCTCTTCGAAGTATAAATCTCCAACTTTTATAGTTCCATTTCGTACAATATTCTGATCACGAGACATAATCATATACTAAGTCTTTTCGGGATTTACTTCCAACCCTATCTCTTTACTTGTTTCAAGTAGAATTCCCGTGTTTTCCCTAATCGTTTGTGGATTTTCTCCTAACATATTCACGTCATCCGCATAGACAAGAAGCTGATGTAACCCGTTCAATTCCAAACCCTCTCTGTTATCCTGTATTTTCCTAATGGCATACTCTAGAGCAAAGTTAAAAGGTAAAGTGCATCTCCCTGCTTTAGCCCACAGTGAATTGGAAAAGCATCAGAAGTCGGTTATATTTCAAAACCTTTGCAGAAAATTCAACAGCTTGGAATTGAATGGAATTTTCGGGAGTGGGGCACTATGATCCAACACTGCAAGCTTTGACGATCTATTGCGCTAATTTTCAAGTTTGGCGCATCCCCAATCCCACACTCGGTGACTACATTCAGGTTCACTCTGCGTACACAAGTATCGAGCAGGCAACACACCCCCCCCCTCGTCCCAAGCCAGCTCCTTCCGTGCCCCGTCAGCAGGCGTTCGGGGAATGCTATGGAATGATGACGAAATGGAGAAATGTTGACGGAATGAAGTAGATGTCTAACATGGGGAAACGGGAGAATATTCAGAAAAACCCCAACTGCGACCTTGTCCGCCATAAGTGTCACTATGGATTTTTCAATGGAAAATACCAGACCTTGCGCAGACTCGAACCCTTGATCATCTGCGTGATATAATGAAGGTCTGACCACTTAGCCAATGCTGGCGACACCCCTCCACCCTGCTTGTGTGTTAAGAGGTTGACTCGCGAATCAAGAAATACCGATGTCTTTTGTATACAGTACGTCTCTGTAACTAATGTAATGGCTGTAATAGTAATATGCGTTACAAGAGCGGTATGTTGAAGTTTTCATGTTCGAGGAAAGGTTTGAAAAAGCGAAACGTAGTTGAACTTTTTTAATTTCCGAGAATTGAAAGAAAACATACCGCTCGTGTACCGTACATTATTTTGTGCGAAGATCGTGCGGATTTGCTTGGTTTCCGCACAAAACCAACCCGCGGTAAGTCTAAAATTCCACATTCAGTATTCCCAACCGAACACACATAACAATTTCCCTCTTCTTACCGCTTAAGTGACATATTCATTTTACTGCTTTAGGCTATTAACATATTATTTTTAGAGACGTTCAATATAGTAATAATTATAAATTGGAAACTTACCACTGCAATTCCACCTAAATTGCACTGTTAATTATTGTTTTTAAATATTTGCAAAAATTAAGTAAACTCTACAACTCCACTAAAGTTACTGCATTTCGTGATGCATGTAACATTAAGAAAGCCGTTTGTTTTAAGTTCGCATTTATAGACTGGGGGGGGGGGAGACAGACGTATATCACGGCCAGCTGGAGTATAGTAAACACAGAAAACATTTTAAAGCAACAATGTTGAAGATAGATATTTTTGTTTTCCAAAATTGCCGTCATTGAACAGAAACCAAGATGGAGATTTCATTGCAACTAATTAGAAATTCCTCTTTCAGGTATGTAATAAACGATCTTCGCACAAAATAATGTACAATATACGAGCGGTATGTTTTCTTTCAATTCTCGGAAATTAAAAAAGCTCATCTACGTTTCGCTTTTTCAAACTTTTCCTCGAACATGAAAACTTCAACATACCGCTCTTGTAACGCATATTACTATTGCGAAGATCGTTTATTACATACCTGAAAGAGGAATTTCTAATTAGTTGCAATGAAATCTCCATCTTGGTTTCTGTTCAGTTTCGGCAAATTTGCAAAACAAAAGTATCTATCTTCAACATTGTTACTTTAAAATGTTTTCTGTGTTTACTATACTCCAGCAGGCCGTGATATACGTCTTTTTTCCCCCATTCTATAAATGCGAACTTAAAACAAACGGTAAGGTTATGTAATGAGTCTGGAATATTATTGATTTTTTCACGGCTTCCTTAATGTTACTTGCATCACGAATGCAGTAACTTTAGTGGAGTTGTAGAGTTTACTCAGTGTTTGCAAATATTTAAAAACAATAATTAACAGTGCAATTTAGGTGGAATTGCAGTGATATGTTTCCAATTTATAATTAGTACTATATTGAACGTCTCTAAAAATAATATGTTAAAAGCCTAAAGCAGTAAAATTAATGTCACTTAAGCGGTAAGAAGAGGGAAATTGTTATGTGTGTTAGGTTGGGAATACTGAATGTGGAATTTTAGACTTTCCGCGGATTGGTTTTGTGCGGAAACCAAGCAAATACGCACGATCTCGCACAAAAATATTTTTTTTGTAAAGTATATTTCAAGAGTAGAATATTTTGTCTTGGGAAGTAGTCTATTGTTTTTACCCATACACTGACGAGCAATTTTACTGTCGAACAAACTTCACTAGGAAAAATAAAATAAATACTTCGATTGGTTTTATTAGGACTATTTCGAGAATATAAAAATAAATAAGTAAAAAACTATCTGATATATATATATATATATATATATATATATATATATATATATATATGTTTTTATTGAATTCATTTAATTTAGTGTTCTGCCTAAGGTGAAATATTTCACTGAAAATTCATCTTTTTTCTATTTTCTGCCTTTCTCTTTATCTCCTCATATGATCCATATATCTTAATGTCATCTATATCTGGTAAATTCTTCTAAGCCGAACTCTTCTTCTGTTCACCATTTCTTCCAGTGAATCAATTTCCCTTACCGTTTAGTGCTCTATCCGGACCCAATTTGGTACTAGCATTGCGAAGAACATTCTAGTGAATTTCTATTCCTGCAGCTTTATAGACTGATATAATATAGTTACTATGACTTATGAAATTAACCTCGTATAAAAATAAAACTAACATTTTATAAGTATGAAACTATAAACGAATATTTATCTTCGTCTTCGATAGGCTTTGAGTGACTATTGAATTATAGTTGAAGAAATTAGAAGCAAAACAGGACTTTTTATCAGCATTATACAGCAAGTGAATCGCTACGAAACTCCTGAACCATACGACAATTATGTGATATCTTAGTAAAACCAGTGTATAAATTACTGTATGTTTGTTTTCGTTTTGCTCTTAAAGTTTTCTTAAGTAAATATTTTCTCGTCCGTCTTTATTTCGTTACAAATTACTCCTAATCCTCAACTATAGCGCTTTCATAATAAGAAGGCATATGGCCTACGCCAATCGAGTGCTAGCAGCAGTGCGGCGTTGTCATACGGTGCACGGTGTACGAGACGTGGAAGACAGATACTACAGATAAGGACAGAAACTATCAGTATCAGTCGCTGCTGGGTGCAGCGAGCGGACGGGTCGTGACTTCTGCCTTCATTGTGTGTAATATTTAAATATAATTACTCTTAATGAAGTAATTTTCATCCCAATTTTTATTATTCTTCGCTTCACAGATCAGTAGATCTTGGAGTCACTAACTTGCGAAATAAAGTGACAAATATGTAGAAATTTACTTTGCTAATGTCAGACGAAGAATGTCTTAATTTAAAAAAGGAATGCTGCATATTGTATTGCACTATCTGACATATGGAAATTCTCTTCTGAAAAAACTGAGGGCGAGAAACTTTACCCAAACGTTCAGACTTCCTTGTACAGCAGTGCTCAATTTATTATTGTTTATTTCTCCAGAGGAAAGATGAGATACAGTTTGTTTGTAGAGGCAGCCTACGAATCTAGCGATAACAAAACGTAAACATGTTTGTAGAAACGTAATTTAGTATTGATATTGAAGTTGAAAAGTGACTTATTTTTCCTCTGCTAAATGAAGCCTATATAATTTAATTTAATTTCCTAGCTTATACCTAACTTAGAGTCCAGGGTTTTATATTCTGCTTACGAATCTGGCTATAATACAACGTAAGCATAATAATTATGTGTTCATACTTAATTCAGTATTCATAGTGAAACTGTAGATTATTTTATTTTTCTCTGTAAAACTAAGTCTATCTAATTTATGTTGAAGATATACCGATAAGCTATCACAATTTGACTATGCTTATGTGTGTGTATTCCGCCTTTGGTTATCATACAATTAAATGAATGAATTAATTAGTCATATTTTTTCATTAACGTTTTCGGTACGTAAATTGTACCATCTTCAGATGTATGTATGTATCAGCCTAGCATCAAGCACGAGCAGATCAATACACGTTAAAACTACACGCCAGGCGATACTAAATCCATGGACTTGACAACCTTCATTCTGTTATAATATTACATCTTTGGATACAAATCACAGTAATGTCTTCAACTATTATAGAAGTGTCTTAACATCACTTTTAGCAAACATAGCCATGTTACGATACTGCGTCCAGCTCAACGCTAAACAACATCACCACAACTGCCTCATTTAACTTCACACCGGCAAACACCACACAATAAGTGATCACTTCATATATTTAAAGTGATGTAAAAACTATGTGTTTTTAAACAGTTTTTAAACAGTGTTCTTTTAAACAGTGTTTTTAAATAGTGTTTTAAATATTGACTGAAACATTCCAATTTAATTTTGATAAAGTGTTGTACCAGGAAATAGTATATATGAGTCAAGGTAATCATTTATGTATCATGGCAACACTTCACCGACATAGCACAGTATGCACAAAAACACTGATCATTTAAGTCCACGATACATGTACCCATAGGCTTGGTTAACAATTAGCATCACATACATACATCTGAAGATGGTACAATTTACGTACCGAAAACGTTAAAAATATGACTAATTAATTCATTCATTTAATTGTATGATAAGCAAAGGCGGAATACACACACATAATCATAGTCAAACTATCTAATTTAATTTTATTCTCTAACTTTTACTATCTAGAGGTCCAGGGTTCTATATTTTGGCTAAGAATCCGGCTATAAGAATATAAGCATATCTGCTCATATTTAGGTCTAATTCAGTACTCACATTGAAATTCAAGATTACTTTCTTTCACTTTGTTAAATCAAGCCTATCTAATTTAATTTAATCCTCAGGCTTATGCCTACCTAGAGGTCCAGGGTTCTATGTTCTATCACTTTGGCCTGTGGCATATCCTACGAGTGAAGATAGTTATATAGAAGTGAATGTGAAAACCGTAATCCAATAATATCGTTAATATATTGAAGGTAAATTTGTATATTAGAAAAACGTATAAAATGTAATATATTATATATAATCCGAGGTTTTTAAAATAGAAATTGAGTTTTGGAATTGTAAAATCTTCTCGTTTCTAGCATGCCCGTATTTATTTTAAAAGTGAAATGTAATTAAATTGCTTATCTTATAAAGTTTTTTAATGCTCTTAAAGAAGAATGTTGTTAATACTCTTCGTATAACTCGTCGAAAAAGAGGCAAGAGTGTTTATGTTTACAATATCAACCAAATATCTCGTACGTTTAAGCAATATTTCGTCTTATACCATGTATAATATTCCAATGAAAAGTGAAAATCATATCTGTGGTTATTCTCAGCTTTCTTCTTGCTTTCCACGTTCTATAATAGCAACACATACTACTACTACTACTACTACTACTACTACTACTACTACTACTACTACTACTACTACTACTACTACTACTACTATAGTATATTTGAAATATCATACGATGAAGTAATACACGATTCTGAAAATCGTCCAAATAATTAACACGTTTGTTTTGAGTTATTTTCCAGGAGAGGTAAATACTGCTATACCACCTATTTGAATTGTCTCTTTGCCCTATCCGAGAATACAAGATATCGTATGTACTTCTAAACCACACGCCTCTGCAGTCAGATTGTTTTTTGTGAAAAACTGACACGCACTGCATCAGAAGCAGTATATACAGAAAATGCAATACTCCTCGCCTGTGAGTGTAGAACTATCCTTTTGCCTATAACAGATGAAACACCAGAGCCACTTGCAATACCTTCAAGAGACATTGTTACGGTAAGTTACACACTACACAAGAGAAAACAATCCACGTCTGAATTTGAAAATAAACAGAATCTATCTTCATATACAGAGAGGGACTTCTGAGCAAAATATGCTGTATATTGTAGGTTGGATATCTCTGTTTAGTCTTAAAGCGATAACACGCGAACCAGTTGACATATAATTGTCATTCTTGTACTGTTGAGTTCAGAATTAGTAGCTCTATCGAATGGCATAGCTTTAAATTATTCCTAGCCATAAATATTATGCGCGCAAGAAAGAAATGAATGCGCGACACTTCAGCGAGACTTCGCGACGATTTAACTAGGCAACACCGCTTCACTGTTACTGGCTAGTCGAGGTAGACCGGCCTGAACTAGCTCCGACTTATATGCCTTCTTATTCTGAAAGCGCTTTAATTTAGTTCATCTAAAGGCAACGGTGTTCTCTAATTTGGCTGTACAAATTTCCGAATACGGATTCATTGTCAAAATGTAATTATTTTGAGCCCAACTCTTTCCTCACAAAATTTGTTGGTCGAACTTTAAAGTTCTCTGCATATTACGAAATGTTTGATCACAATGTTGCCTTGACATGTCCGACCAATAGGAAACACCGGGGTTATGTGAGGCCGGATGGCTCAGTCTCCGTCACCTTGAGGCGGATCTGAAGACCCTTATATCTCTCTACTTAAGGATGCAGAAATGTTTACTGCTTCCCGGAAATTGCGATAGGCAGCGTGGGAGAAGAGATTAATGTCCGCAAAAATTGTGAAGTACTGTCAAGAAGGTCGAGGGGAAACAAGAATATTTTTAACCTTCAAGAGTTTTGTTTGTTAGTTTGCTCTTCGTAGTAGGATTTCCTACCATTTTATTTTGCTACTTGTACTAACTACTGATTGTGATACTGCTGCTACTATAACTGATATTACTATTGTTAGGGTCACTATTGTTGCTGATACTGATGCTACTATTATCAACGCCACTATAATTGTTGCTGATACTGATGCTACTATTATTAGGGCCACTATTGTTGCTGATACTGATGCTACTATTATTAGGGCCACTATTGTTACTTATACTGATGGTACTAGTATTAGGGCCACTATTGTTGCTGATACTGATGCTACTAGTATTAGGGCCACTATTGTTGCTGATACTGATGCTACTATTATTGGGTCCAATATTGTTGCTGATACTGATGCTACTATTATTAGGGCACTATTGTTGCTGATACTGATGCTACTATTATTAGGGCACTTTTGTTGCTGATACTGATGCTACTATTATTAGGGCCACTATTGTTGCTGATACTGATGCTACTATTATTAGGGCCACTATTGTTGCTGATACTGATGCTACTATTATTAGGGCCACTATTGCTGATACTGATGCTACTATTATTGGGGCCACTATTGTTGCTGATACTGATGCTACTAGTCTTAGGGCCACTATTGTTGCTGATACTGATGCTACTATTATTAGGTTCACTATTGTTACTTATACTGATGGTACTAGTATTAGGGCCACTATTGTTGCTGATACTGATGCTACTATTATTAGGGTCACTATTGTTACTTATACTGATGGTACTAGTATTAGGGCCACTATTGTTGCTGATACTGATGCTACTATTATTAGGGTCACTATTGTTACTTATACTGATGGTACTAGTATTAGGGCCACTATCGTTGCTGATACTGATGCTACTATTATTAGGACCACTATTGTTGCTGATACTGATGCTACTATTATTATGGCCACTATTGTTGCTGATACTGATGCCACTATTAATAGGTCCACTATTGTTGCAAATACTGATGCTACTATTATTAGAGAAACTATTATGGCTGATACTGATGCTACTATTATTAGGGCCACTATTGTTGCTGATACTGATGCTACTATTATTATGGCCACTATTGTTGCTGATACTGATGCCACTATTAATAGGTCCACTATTGTTGCAAATACTGATGCTACTATTATTAGAGAAACTATTATGACTGATACTGATGCTACTATTATTAGGGCCACTATTGTTGCTGATACTGATGCTATTATTAGGGCCACTATTGTTGTTGACACTTATGCTACTATTATTAGGTCCACTATTGTTGTTGATACTGATCCTATTATTATTAGGGCCACTATTGTTGCTGATACTGATGCTACTACTATTAGAGAAACTATTATTGCTGATACTGGTGCTACTATTATTATGGCCACTATTGTTGCTGATACTGATGCTACTATTATTAGGTCCACTATTGTTGCTGATACTGATCCTACTACTATTAGAGAAACTATTATTGCTGATACTGGTGCTACTATTATTATGGCCACTATTGTTGCTGATACTGATGCTACTATTATTAGGTCCACTATTGTTGTTGATACTGATACTATTATTATTAGGGCCACTATTGTTGCTGATACTGATGGTACTATTATTAGGTCCACTATTGTTGCTGATACTGATCCTACTACTATTAGAGAAACTATTATTGCTGATACTGGTGCTACTATTATTATGGCCACTATTGTTGCTGATACTGATGCTACTATTATTAGGTCCACTATTGTTGCTGATACTGATCCTACTACTATTAGAGAAACTATTATTGCTGATACTGGTGCTATTATTATTATGGCCACTATTGTTGCTGATACTGATGCTACTATTATTAGGTCCACTATTGTTGCTGATACTGATCCTACTACTATTAGAGAAACTATTATTGCTGATACTGGTGCTACTATTATTATGGCCACTATTGTTGCTGATACTGATGCTACTATTAGATCCACTATTGTTGTTGATACTGATCCTATTATTATTAGGGCCACTATTGTTGCTGATACTGATGCTACTATTATTAGGTCCACTATTGTTGCTGATACTGATCCTACTACTATTAGAGAAACTATTATTGCTGATACTGGTGCTACTATTATTATGGCCACTATTGTTGCTGATACTGATGCTACTATTATTAGGTCCACTATTGTTGCTGATACTGATCCTACTACTATTAGAGAAACTATTATTGCTGATACTGATGCTACTATTATTAGGGCCACTATTGTTGCTGGTACTACAGTATATTGGTCTGAAGTGACAACATTAAGTCCTAACAATAATTACAGTACTGTAGTTTTGTTAATTCGGCCACAGAAGACGGTGATATTATGTTAGTCATACAGAGAATGAAATTCATTACCATAAAAAATGCCGCTTGAAAGCAACATCACATAAGTAGCAAAATTTGATATGTTATATTGAACTATTGCAACGTTACAATTGCTTGTTTGTTAAAATGTGTACATGAAAACGTTATGGAATTTGTGTTCTTTTGTTTTGTGTGTTTTTTGGAAACTATAATTTCATTTTGGAATCCGCCTCTGAGCACGAGTTCTACTCTTTTAGGGGTGAGATAAAATTTTGTCTGTTTTTATTATCTTTTATGTTACAATCATTAGCAAATAAATAAATAATAAACGGACAGACAGACAGACAGACACACAGACCCTCCGCCATAAATGTTGTAACTAAAATCTTGTGCAACCCTTGTGTTTATCGCACGGCTTGTCCTCCCCCACACGTTTCCTGCACTTTGTTTATGTCTTCACTGTGCCTAAGCCAGGACTGGGCATCTCTAAACGGGGACGCTTAATATTCATCCGTCACTCAGTCAACGCTGCGCGGTGTTCGGCGGGGAAGAAAGGGGATGAAGAGAAATCATATGGCTCCCCGTGAGAGAGTAGAATCCGCTCTTGCTGCCCAGCCCTGGCTAAACGAGACGCTCTACTGTAAGAGCAAACCTGTTTCATCGGGTAACAAGTTTCGCTCCCTGGACATAACCCATCACAAAACTTTCTTCGGACTATTTCTACATTATCTAAAAGTACAAGTTACATTTTGTTTACACTGAAAGCGGCAATGTACTTCGTTTCAGACCTAAATTTGTAGTCATTGTGCCTGTCCATCGAGCGTGTTGAGGTCACCGTGATATCCTCAGGGGCTCGCAGGCTTCAATTGTGGATATTGTTCACAGTTCACGTGTCTCTTCGCATCGGGGTATCTACCCGAATGCTAATTGTTTGAGTCAGTGGCCGTTTTCTGTTGTTCCCCTAAGGATATTTGCATATAACCAACCTCGGTGTCATTTGTCCCTTAGCTGACGTCATTTCTATTAATTAGGTAAAGAGTTTGGGGTGCTTTGATGTCTACGCAGCAAACAATGATCTTGTTCCGGGTCGTGACCCACAATGGAGGCCACGTGGATGCGAATCTCGCTAGAGGCAGGCACCCATTTTTTTCTCTTTATCCGCTCGACCGGCCTGGGTTCCCCCCACCGACGTGTGGGCTCAGATTTCTGGAAGACAAATGCTCTTATAAGAAAAGGATAGTCTTTTGGGATCACAGATTTTGATGGCGCCGTTTCGGATGGAAGATAGTGGTGTAATTTTTTTTAACTTGATCGCTAGGGTGGGGGAAGGCTGGATAGGGATACTTTAGTGTTAGTCAAGCGTTACGGAACACAGTTCAACTGTTAGCACAACTTCCAGAAAAAAGTACATTTATTTTTTTAATCTCTTATTCAGTGACTCTCACTTTCGCTGCTATTTATCACCCATGTAATTTGTAATACAGAGATAGTATTTGTTGATATGAGACTGAGGATTCGCCATATAGGATATTACCCGGCGTTTGCCATCTTACATTCGAGGAAAATCTCTGACAGAAAACCAAGCCCTATCGGAATTCGAAGCCAGTCCCAAGCGCAGTCGAGGATCAGTAGAGTGGAGTAACGGTTAGCGCGTCTGACCGCGAAACCAGGTGGCTCGGGTTCGAACCTCGGTTGGGACAAGTTACCTGGTTGAGATTTTTTTCCCGGTGTTTTCCCTAAACTCTATACAAGCAAATGCTGGGTAACTATCGGTGCTGGACCTCGGACTCATTTCAGCGGCATTATCACCTTCATTTCATTCAGACGCTAAATAACCTAAGATATTGATACAGCGTCGTAAAATAACCTACTAAAAAAAGGATCAGTAGACAAACGCACTATCACCTGAGCTACGCAGGTGACCCAATTAGTTCGGAGGAATATCGATTTTAAATGTAAAATTACTAACAGTTTTTCAATTTTCAATAATGTTTATATTTAAGAAAGCCAGTAGAGTAAAGGCCAACAATTCATTACACAAAAGCAGGTGTTGTTTTAATGTACCATGCTATAAAATTATAAATAATAGAGTATAATAATAACTGCAGATGTGCTGCTATGTAAGCGAGGATAAATACCAGTTCGGTAAAGACATCATGAATAGAAAATGTATTTGTGCGAGATCGTGCGCATTTGCTTGGTTTCCGCACAAAACCAATCCGCGGAAAGTATAAAATTCCACATTCAGTATTCCCAACCTAACACACACAACAATTTCCCTCTTCTTACCGCTTAAGTGACATATTGATTTTACTTCTTTAGGCTTTTAACATATTATTTTTAGAGACGTTCAATATAGTAATAGGCTAGTTATAAATTGGAAACTTACCACTGCAGTTTCACCTAAATTGCACTGTTAATTATTGTTTTTAAATATTTGCAAAAATTAAGTAAACTCTAAAACTTCACTAAAGTTACTGGATTCGTGATGCAAGTAACATTAAGGAAGCCGTGAAAAAATCAACAAGATTCCAGA
Source organism: Periplaneta americana (assembly GCF_040183065.1). Lineage (NCBI taxonomy): Eukaryota > Metazoa > Arthropoda > Insecta > Blattodea > Blattidae > Periplaneta > Periplaneta americana. The sequence continues at coordinate 50,951,550 of NC_091118.1, forward strand.
TGCCGATGTTATTACTGCAATATGTTATATAATAATATTGTTAAAATATTAAAATGAAAAATAAATCATTACATAACCTTACCGTTTGTTTTAAGTTCGCATTTATAGACTGGGGGAAAAAAAGACAGACGTATATCACGGCCTGCTGGAGTATAGTAAACACAGAAAACATTTTAAAGCAACAATGTTGAAGATAGATATTTTTGTTTTGCAAATTTGCCGTCATTGAACAGAAACCAAGATGGAGATTTCATTGGAAACTAATTATAAATTCCTCTTTCAGGTATGTAATAAACGATCTTCGCACAAAATAATGTACGATACACGAGCGGTATATTTTCTTTCAATTCTCGGAAATTAAAAAAGCTCAACTACGTTTCGCTTTTTCAAACTTTTCCTCGAACATGAAAACTTCAACATACCGCTCTTGTAACGCATATTGCTATTATATTCAAGAAATAAATTGAAAAGTGCCGAGAATTTAATTCATAGAAACACTGGGCCTTTCTAGATTTGAACAAAGCGCTTGGCAGGATAGACCGAAACTTTCTTTGGACTATTTTAAAGAAAACAGGAATTTCAAAACAAAGTAGGCCTGATAGCAAGCTTATATACTACCCGTCTTTATTGGTACCACGAACTGGCAGAGTGCGTCATCCCCCTCTACGAATGCTTTGATCCTCTCTGTGCCCCGCGCTCCGTAATCACCAGCGACGACTTGCATACGACGACAGTAGCGACATCAGCGCTCATGTAACATTGAACGCGTAGTACACTAGTGTTCAAAGATACCTGACCCCTACTAATCGATAGTGATCGATAACTTGTTCGTCTAAGTGTGGCTTTTTTAGTTATTACTTCTATGAATAGATGGCGAAGATAACAGTCAGTGTCGCCAATAGTACATAAATACATCCATATTATGTAAGGTAATTCAAATTTTCATCCCCACCTCCAATCATTAAAAAAAAAAAAAGAATTTGCTGTCAGGTATGATAATAATTTATACTGAATCTACACCAACATTTCTGAAACACTTTTTCACTTGTCCCAAAAGTAGGATCACCTATTGAAAAGCAGGAGAACTATTTTAAAGTTTGTCACTTTGTTATATTTTTTGTTCTGAATTATCCCGTGATCAGAAAGTTCGCGTACACGATCAGAAAACTCGTCAGATATCTTTGAACGCCAGTGTACCAATGTAATAATATTGTTGTATAGTTAAATGTTGGTAATATGGACATAAAATACATATAAGGAGTGAAAAGAGTTACGGTCTCTCACTTTCCTGTACTTTAAAACTTACATTATTAGGTATTAAATAATCTGATTGAGAAATTTAACAACATTATAGCACAAGAATTGCCGTAAAGGTTAACCAGTGTAACTATTTCTACGACTTGGATTTTACTGATTACAAAATTCTACTACAGCACTCGGAATATGATTTAGAGAAAGTTATTAATTAGCTACCTATGCAAAATTTCTGAAGATGTCATGCTGTTCGTACTAGAATAATGTTATAGAGTAAAGTTTAGGAGTTCCGCTGCCCTAGCGTCATGGTCTAAGGCAGATATATTCAGTGTAGGCATTTTTAACCTTAAACGAGGAGCAACAGTGACTTAGAATATCTTTTAAACCTTTTCCTACAGGCAATTCTGAGATTCTACATCACTTGCACCTCGTTGAAAGGCTAGCATTGCCCGCGCTGGAAATTTGTAAAGTGTAAACTCGCGTTACGGAATGAGTGTTGTTTCGAGTCCTCATGAGGAAAGAATTGTCTCACGAAATTTCAGCCAGAGTATGGGACTGATGCCCACTCAGCATCGTGATGAGTTTGAGGAGGTGCTATATGTAACGAAATAGTTACGAAAATCAGCTATAACGACTGGAGGGTCATTGTGCTGACAACACAAGCCTGTCTTCTTTCAGATTGGATGATCGTTCACCTCTACTCAGGAATGTGAACGTAAGATCAGTAGCCGACTGATGGGCTTGGTCCGTCATGGGCAGACGCGCCATCGAAAAAAAGAGTTTCAGAACATGTCTGACGTTTTAGCTTTTTACGAGTTCACATTTCCTTCAAGAAAATTGATAATGAGTGTATCAAATTGAACATATTTCAAAACGCAATTAAAAATCTGTTACGGTAAAAACAGGTACGAAATTCAGTTGAATTGTTATAAGAATTACCAATGTCACATATATTGTATCGAGGTGAGACTTTGGCATGTAATAGAGAGGAGAAAGTGGATTGGATAGTGGAGAAATGAGATTTTTTCCGATTTACGTAAAGTTACATAAAGAAGAACAAGTTTCGAAACATTAATGTTAGGGAGGAATTAAACGTATATTCGATGTGATACAATTAAATTCTATAGAATATAATGGACAACATATTTTATGAAAAATGTTAAATGAAAGACTCTCAAAAGTTACACACACTTAGCAATAAAATGGTGTACGAAGTGTTGGACAACCGATTAAAAGTGGTCTAAAACTTTACAGGCTAATAGCCTATCTTTCAGAAGCAGATGATAATAAAGTAAGTAGACCTATTTTAGTTTTGAGAGATACCATTATGAGAAAGTTATCAGAAACAGATGATAATAACGATAATAAAGTAAGTAGACCTATTTTAGTTTTGAGAGATACCATTATGAGAAAGTTATCAGAAACAGATGATAATAACGATAATAAAGTAAGTAGACCTATTTTATTTTTGAGAGATACCATTATGAGAAAGTTATCAGAAACAGACGATAATAACGATAATAAAGTAAGTAGGCCTATTTTAGTTTTGTGAGTTACCATTATGAGAAAGTTATCAGAAACAGATGATAATAACGATAATAAAGTAAGTAGACCTATATTAGTTTTGAGAGATACCATTATGAGAAAGTTATCAAACAGATGATAATAACGATAATAAAGTAAGTAGACCTATATTAGTTTTGAGAGATACCATTATGAGAAAGTTATCAGAAACAGATGATAATAACGATAATAAAGTAAGTAGGCCTATTTTAGTTTTGTGAGTTACCATTATGAGAAAGTTATCAGAAACAGATGATAATAACGATAATAAAGTAAGTAGACCTATTTTAGTTTTGAGAGATACCATTATGAGAAAGTTATCAAACAGATGATAATAACGATAATAAAGTAAGTAGACCTATATTAGTTTTGAGAGATACCATTGTGAGAAAGTTATCAGAAACAGATGATAATAACGATAATAAAGTAAGTAGGCCTATTTTAGTTTTGTGAGTTACCATTATGAGAAAGTTATCAGAAACAGATGATAATAACGATAATAAAGTAAGTAGACCTATTTTAGTTTTGAGAGATACCATTATGAGAAAGTTATCAGAAACAGATGATAATAACGATAATACAGTAAGTAGACCTATTTTAGTTTTGAGAGATACCATTATGAGAAAGTTATCAGAAACAGATGATAATAACGATAATAAAGTAAGTAGGCCTATTTTAGTTTTGTGAGTTACCATTATGAACAGATTAACTAGTTGGTTGGTTGGTTTCCAATGTGCTGTTTTGGCATTTAAACCATTAAAATCTAGGTCTCCAATATTTGGATGTAGTGCAGGTTTAAGTCGCTACTCAAAGACAACTTAAATGCAGTAATTATGTAGCGTCCCTGCGGAAACAAGGCCCTAAAACATTGATAGTGACAAATGAGATTGCTGTCCAAATAAAACTGTGCGAATGTAGTGAGCCCCAAATTATACAGAATGTTTATAAATAGTTTGAAGAGAGATGAAAACATTGCCAGGATCCACTAGAGTAAATTTGTGCTGCAACAGGTGTACTGATGTGAACGTTGAAACAAATTCTTTCCCTATATATGGCATAATATTATACTCCTTAAAAATATTAATTTTATAAAGGTCAGTACTTTTTGAACTCTATTAATTTAAACTATAATATGATAAAGAAAAGTGCAAACGAATTTTACGCAAATAAACCTCACAGATTTGAACAGTATTCTTAGCTGCCTCCGCAGAAAAAACCTCGAGTAGGTCTATGAATATACGATTTTGTTTGTCTTGTGATCTGTTGTGCCGTATTGTGATACGTGGTGCCTTGTCGTGATCTGTTATGTCGTGTCCGTGTCGTGAATACGATTGTGTATTCTTCTGCATCATTTCGTGATCCACTATTTCTTTCGTGAATACGATGTCGTGTCGTGATCTGCTATGTCGTGTCTTGATCTACTATATTGTGTTGTGATCTACTGTCGCGTCGTGTTCTTCAGTATAATTTCGTGATCTACACTATGTCCTGTCGTGATTTACTATGTCGTTTCGCGTTATGCTCTGTAATGTCGTTATCTACTACATTGTTTCGTGTCGTTCTTTGCTCTGTATTGCAGTGATAACATGCTATATCGTGCCGTGTTCTGCTCTGTAATGTCGCTATTTAATATGTCGTGTTGCGATTTATTATGCCATGTCGTTATCTGCTATACCGTGCCGTGATCTTCTATGTCCTGTCGTGATATACTAAATCGTGTCGTGATCTACTAATTCGTGTCTTGATCTAATGTCGATCTAATAATTCGCGTCTTGAGGTACTAATTCGTGTTGTGATCTACTAATACGGGTTTTGATTTTTTTTTCGTAGGTTATTTTACGACGGTTTAGGTTATTTAGCGTCTGAATGAGATGAAGGTGATAATGCCACTGAAATTAGTCTGGGGTCCAGCATCGAAAATTACCCAGCATTTGCTCATATCGGGTTGAGGGAAAACTCCGGAAAAAACCTCAACCAGGTAACTTGCCTCGACCGGAAATCGAACCCGGACCACCTGGTCATGCGGCTAGACGAGCTGACCGATACTCCACAGGTGTGGACTACGTTTCTTGATCTACTAATTCGTGACGTAATATACTAATTCGTGTTTTGATTTAGTATTTAGTGTCGTGATCTTCTAATTCTTCTCTTGATCTACTAATTCGTATCTTGAGGTACTAATTTGTGTCTTGACCTACTAATTCATGTTGTAATCTACTAATTTGTGTCGTGATCTACAAATTCGTGTCTTGATCTACTAATTCGTGACGTGAGCTACTAATTCGTGTTGTGATCTACTAATTCGTGTCCCAATCTAATAATTCGTGTCTTGATCTACTAATTACGTATCTTGAGGTACTAATCCGTGTCTTGTTCTACTAATTCGTGTCGTCATCTACTAATTCATGTTGTGATGTCTAATTCGAGTCTTCATCTACTAATTCGTGATATGTAATTACTTATTCGTGTCGTGATCTACTAATTCGTGTCTTGATCTACTGTCATTTAATAATTAATGTCTTAATCTAATAATTCGTATCTTGATATACTAATTCGTATCTTGAGGTACTAATTCGTGTCTTGATCTACTAATCCGTGTCTCAATCTACTAATTCGTGTTGTGATCTACTAATCCGTGTCTCAATCTAATAATTCGTGTCTTGATCTCCTAATTCGTATCTTGAGGTACTAATCCGTGTCTTGTTCTACTAATTCGTGTCGTCATCTACTAATTCGTATCTTGAGGTACTAATCCGTGTCTTGTTCTACTAATTCGTGTCGTCATCTACTAATTCGTGTTGTGATGTCTAATTCGAGTCTTCATCTACTAATTCGTGATATGTAATCTACTTATTCGTGTCGTGATCTACTAATTCGTGTCTTCATCTACTGTCATTTAATAATTAATGTCTTAATCTAATAATTCGTATCTTGATATACTAATTCGTATCTTGAGGTACTAATTCGTGTCTTGATCTACTAATTCGTGACGTGAACTACTAATTCGTGTTGTGATCTACTAATCCGTGTCTCAATCTAATACTTCGTGTCTTGATCTACTAATTCGTGTCTTGATATACTAGTTCGTATCATGAGATATTAATTCGTGTATTGAGGTACTACTTCGTGTCTTGATGTAGTAATTCGTGTCGTGATTGACTAATTCGTGTTTTTGTCTGTTATCGATGTAATAATTCATGTCTTAATCTAATAATTCGTGTCTTTATATACTAGTTCCTATCATGAGATATTAATTCGTGTATGGACGTACTACTTCGTGTCGTGATGTACTAATTCATGTTTTCGTCTACTATCGATGTAATAATTCATGTCTTAATCTAATAATTCGTGTCGTGATATACTAGTTCGTATCATGAAATATTAATTCGTGTCTGGAGGTACTACTTCGTGTCGTGATTTACTAATTTGTGTTTTCGTCTACTATCGATGTAATAATTCATGTCTTAATCTAATAATTCGTGTCGTGATATACTAGTTCGTATCATGAGATATTAATTCGTGTCTGGATGTACTACTTCGTGTCTTGATGTACTAATTCGTGTCGTGATTTACTAATTCGTGTTTTCGTCTACTATCGATGTAATGTTTCATGTCTTAATCTAATAATTTGACTCTTGATCTACTAATTTATATCTTGAGGTACTAATTCGTGTCTTGATCTACTGTCGATCTAATAATTCGTGTGTTAATCTAATCGTAGCTTGATCTACTAATTCGTATCTTAAGGTACTAATTCATGTCTTGAGGTACTAATTCGTGTCGTGATCTAATTCATTTCGTCTACTATGTTGTAATTCGTGTCGTGATGTACTATGTAGTGTCGTGTTCTGTTATGTCATGTTGTGATTTACAATCCAGTGTATTGATCTTCTATTTAGTGTCGTGAACAGGTACTTAACGTCGTAATCTATCGTGTTGCTCTTTAACATCATGGTCCCTGCTCCTTTGTGTTCTCATTTTCTCCGTCGTAACTGGCGTATTATTCTATTTCATTCTATTTACTAAGCATTACAATTTGTTATCGGGCCTTGCTTTCTTTTCAGACTTAGATTTTCTCAGTACATTTTCATTGGTAGGGCAACCATGAGAGAAGAAAATAATTATACGCCTTATGCAACATTCTGGTTTATGCAATCTTGAAGCTTCACCTGTCCCTTTATATCTCCAGTGATATTCGGAATACTAAGCACGAATTGTGTGGTACGAAGTAACCTAGCAACGGACTGAATGATGAATGAAAGCAGAGAACATCATTTCTTAATAATAGTTATTACAGGAAAGTGGAACAAGTTTGGGCACGACGGATGGCACTTGTGTCGCCAACTGCCGGTCTCTTCCACAAACTAACTGGCATCATTAAAATGATGCATATCATTTCTAGTCCATGCAGACGTTGAAGGATCACGTGCTCGTGTAGTTATACCCAGACTTCCTCTTTAATTTGTCGTTGTTAGTATGCTCTGAATAACTTTATAAACGAGATCTTGGATGACTGAAGGAAATTTTATTGAAGTACCACTTTGCTTATAACATTTTTTCTCCGAGACCTCACAGGTATTAGTTGACGTTGACTCAGAGACGTAATCGGTACAATATTAAAACATTAATTATATCAAATGTTTGGAACAAGCTATTTCTTTTTGTTAGTAATGAGGTAGGTGTTTTTTTTTTAAATATTGTGTCAGCTTCTCTTACTTTCTAGAAATCCATGTGGGTGTAGAAGTGAGGACGCTTGCCAATATAGACTTCATCTTCTAATTATGTCACCTGGAACAAGAAAAAATGGAAGAGAGAGATAGAGGAAGGATGTAAGGTTTCAGATGCCATGAAAGAAATATTATACAGTGTGTTCTTGAAATAAATACCAAGTTAAATTACATCAGTGTTTTAAAATTCCCACATAATCGCTATGGGCCGTATTCATAGACATTCTTAGCGCGGGCTTTCGGTGGATGATCAGCGTTTTTCGTATTCATAAACCAGTGTTAGCGATAGGATATGATTTGAATTCTGTACTAGTAACCATTGGATAGCCGGGGGCTAGTTTAGCACGCTCGTAGCGCGTGCTGCGAAATGTCTATGAATAGCACCCTAAGTGATCTTCAAAATCATCATCTTTCTTATCAAAAGTTATGCCTCGTAAGGGATATTTCGTGCCTACAGAAATTCCTTACATCGTTTTATTAGGATTTGGAATAATATTCCGTTGCAGATACTAATTCCGAACAAACTTGGTATAGCTCTTTGTGTTTTCCATAATAGTCAATACAAATTTCCCGCCAGTTATTCGTGTCTTTTTTCAATAATTAATTGATTTCTTTGATTTCAATTTCTTTCCCCATTTTTTTAATTTCTCATCATGTTCAGTATTCTGCAGCCCTTATCCCGTCTAAGGAATTCAATTTCTTTCGCTTGAAATTTCATCAGAAATAATGTAGCTTGCAGTTCTTCCTTTTCTGGTGAAGTATACAAACTAACAACGTATCGAAGTTCATATCTGCCTTTGTCTTCATATTATGAAAAGGATGAGGAGGATATCTTACAGAACATGGTTGACATGGTTAACAGACCTTCCAGAACCTTGCAAAATGTTTGTGTACTTACTGTCAATGGAAAATGTCAAGCTACATCTCTTCTGAGTAATCAACTTTCGCTTTCTAATAAAATTGAAACCACCTGGTTTCGCGGCCAGACGCGCTAACCGTTACTCCACAGGTGTGGACTCCTCATTTGATGTGTGTTTGTTTAGAACAGCGTGTGGGTGATGAAAGTAATGAAACGAGAATGGAAGGATAACGTGAAGACAAGAAGAATAAGGGGAACATAAAGAGAAGAGAGGGAAGGCAAAAAGTACACGGGGAGGACTAGAAGAACAAAGGTGATCTAAGGAGAGAAAAAAGGGGAATGCTACGGGAATAAGGCGAAGACAAGGACAACAAGGGGAACTCAAAGAGAATAATAGAAATACTTGAAAATAAGATGAAAAGAAGAACAAGACGAAAAGGTAAACAAAACGAAGATAATGAGAACAAGACGAAGACAAGGAGAAACGTAATGGATTTGTTTATTTCCATGAAAAGAAATTCAGGGAAAATGTATGTCAGCTAGGCTCCTTGGAAAGATAATAAATAATAAAATAGCCATTTAATTACTTCCAGCACCATCTATTTCGCTTGCCACTTCTTGCCACAACTGTTCCATCAGATCCATATTATGGTGATTCTTAACCCTCAACTGGTATCGCTTTTTAAGTGTACATTACGATATCAAGCAATATGGGTCTATATTGACCCATAGATACGAGTTGAGGGTATGTATAATTGTAAATTGAAGGCCTCTGTTACCCCAGGACAATTAATTTTTGAGCGCCTATTTCCATAGTCACAAATATTTTCTCATTCACTCAAGACACTGCTATCTATACCTGCTGTAATAATCTGACACAACAGAAAACCGCACCGACAGGAACACCTGCATATTGCAAGCGCATGCGCACAAGATAATGTTTTGCCTTCAAGCAGTGGTCAGTGTTTGTGCTACGAGCAGTCCCAGCTCTCCTCAAACTTGCTGTATCGGGGACAGCATTTTTGCTTTTTCCTCAATCATGCTTAAGCTTGATTAATTGTGCTATACATAGTTTTTTTCACTTTGCTCAACCATTTTAAACTTGCTTATACATGCTGTACTGCGTGTTTATAGTAGCGCTAGATAAATGTGCGGCATTCCTATATTGATCATTGAAAAAAAAAAAAAAAAAACCTGTTGTGGCATGTTTAAGCAAAACCATTTTCACTTAAACCAGTTTGCTAGATAAGCATGCGCCCAGCCTAATTATTCAGATTATTTTTACCTATCTGCTTGTATAGCTATGAGCTATTTTTCTCGGGCCGTTACCGTAATAGAGGGCTGCAAATATTGGGCAAAGTCTATTTTTTTTTCCTGCTTAACGGCACTTCATAGAAGGAAAAGTATAATAAAAGTTTCGTTATATTCAACATGTAGAATAACCTCTTCAATGCTGATGCATCGGTTCCCTTCCATCCTGTATAAAAATCGCTCCTGAACGTCAAAGAAGACGTACAGGTAAAGAACCAAGAAGACGTAGAATCAAGAAACCTCCTACTGTCAACCTCTCAAGTGACCAAGGAAAATTTCCGTACATAAAAATGATTCTTAAATCAATTTTATTTTAAAACTCACAAACAAACATTCTGATGGGGGCAGATAAAAATGTTATTTTTTATTATTTCACCATGTTAATAATGTCAAAAGAAGTGGTTATACAAATTTTGGCCACTCGACCGCAATTACGAGGGCCGTAAAAAAATAAGTTTTCCAGGGGCCGTTAACAGAAAGAAAACACAAATTTGTTGGAAAAATTTATTGGAACAAACACAGCAATTGTTGAGCTATTTTTTCAACATATTCCCCACCTGAATTCAGACATTTGTCATATCATGGAATCGACAGAGAGATGCAGACGGCTGTCAAGCGCTGATTCCGATTCCAGGCTGTTGACTTCTACGACACAAGGATACAAAAATTGATCCCATGGTATAAAAAAATATCTCAATTCTAGTGGGGGATATATTGAAAAATAGCACAATTGCTATATCTGTTCCAATAAATTAATGTTTTCATGAAATTCTGTTTTCTTTCTGTAAACGGCCCCAGGGAAACTTACTTTCTGGGAGGCCCTCGCAATTACGCTCGAGGGCCAAAATTTCTATAAGCGCTTTTTTGACATTATTAACATGGTGGAAGAAAAAACTTTAACTTTTTTATCTGCCCCCAACAGAATGTTTGCTTGTCAGTCCCAATGTCCCTTAAGGACAGCTGGCTATGAACGCATACAAAAATTATGCCAGAACATACACTGACACTTTTGACAATATCTACCACATTGTTTATGATAGCGATACATAAATTTTGTCACTGAATCTCGAAAGAAAGCTGAATTTAATGATATACAGTTAATTAATTTAGATTATTAATCTGTCCTAAAGAATTTAATTGTTGCAACAAATCGAAACATAAGATCACATAGGTACAAATTCCTGGTAAACCAATGATCTCATTGGTCCTCATTTTTTATCAGATCTTACATATACATACTGCTATAAGAAACTCACTTTTTACTTAATTCCAGAAAGATCTGTCAGTTTTGTGATATTTAAAAACAGAGTTTGGAAAAAATAATTTTCACAGAATATTTAAAATTATGAAAGTAACTTAATTTTCAAGCTATGGAAATAAAAACGAAGTTTCAATATCACAAGGTAATATTTAATATCTGGTAAAAATTTGATATCAATGGCAACATTAGTTTTAGCAAGAACATGTACCTATGTGATCTTGTGTTTAAGTATATTTTCTTTGTTGCAGCAATTAAAAATTGTACAGGGAAAATTAATAATCTAAATTAAGTGAACTATAAGCCATTCAATTCAGCATTCTTTCAAGATTCAGTATAATTTATGTATGGCTATCATAAAACTTGTGGTAGATAGAATTGTTAAAAGTGTTACCGCATGTTTTGCAATTATTTTTGTATGCGTTCGTAACCCTCTGCCCTTAAATGGAAACCAAGTGTGATAGATGTGCAACACTAAACATCAGAACTTGAATCACGATGAATTTTATTTTGTACGAAGTTGATAATCCAGAAAAATGAGAACGATATAAAATATTAAGGACATCGACTAATGTTGAAAGATATATGTATTCAAAAACACTTTATGGCATTAAACTCTTGTCTTTGAGGCTACATGCAGTCTGCTTGCTAGCGGGTGTGGCTTTCATCAGAATAAACCTAATTAATCATCCGTTCAATAGAATTATTTATTTTGAGGTTAACGAGGACCGACAATCAGAGCTAAAACGACCTAAGATGCTCTTCCAACATCTGTTTCTTTTGCAATGTCTTGGCATTGGGCATACGCCCTGCTACAAACGCCCAGATGTAGCGAGGACATATTAATCTTACTGTAACTAGAATCGTGCTCTGTCATGTCCCTTTACGTCATGAGAAGAAACTTTTTAGAAGAAGTTCGATGACACTAGTCATAGCTGGTCTGCTGGCGACTTCTAAGCATGAGAAACAGGTGTTTGACCCCGTCCAGTCTAATGAAGTTATAATTGTATGAAGCAGATAGGAAATTAATCTGATTTTTCATATTCAATCAAAATCATCATCAAGTATTTAATATCTTCATATTCATGTGATATGAATACTTAATCATCTGAAGTGTAAAGAATGTATCATATCGTCTTCTGCCTGCTAGATTTGCTACACTGTTTCTCCATGTTTCAGTGCTTGTTTTAGATAAATTTTTAATAAAATTGACAAGCTACAGCAAACTTGTCGCTGACCTTACCACGTACAATAATACTATAAACAAGTGCTTCCTTATAGAGAAACAACGATATGAAATAAATGAGGCTTTCTGAGATTGTCAGCGTAAAAAGTAATTTGTTTATTTAATTTTGATGGTTACGAATATACCGCAAATTATTAAAATCTTATGAACATGATTTTGAAAACATTATAACAATTGATGAAGATGGGTGCAGCGGAAAAAAAATGCTTTCAGACACCGGGACTCGAACGCGGGTTTTCAGCTCTACGTGCTGACGCTTTATCCAATAAGCCACACCGGATTCCAGTTCCGATGCCGGATTGAATCCTCTCAGTTTAAGCTCTACCTCTTAGCTTCCCTTCAATGGCCAACCCTCATGCACTGTGTCACAGATGTGTGACAGTGGCACAATGTCCAACATACTAATGTGCAGAGGTGCACTCATTAGAAGTGACTAAGTGGCCGGGACCCGACGGAATGAGCGCCGTCTTAAATAAGTGATTATTTACGCATATCATATTATTGGATAGAGGTGGAACTTCAATAAATTGTTTCTATGGTAACAGGAGTAGCTTAAGGGGTTAAGTACAGCTTATAGCAGTAAAAGTTTTGGAAATATTCAACATTGTTTCCTTCATTACTGTATCTTGTACAAAAATGAAAGTTGGTATGTGTAAAACACTGTCCTTCAGCTATATGAAAACATATTTCTACGATTTCAAAAAAAAAAAAATATATATATATATATATATATTTTTTTTTTTTTTTTCAAAATTCAAAACGGTGGCAGTTCACTATGCAGTGATGAAGCGTTTCCCTCATAACTCATAAACCTGGTAACTTTTTCATGTTCTCTCTCTTTTATTTTTTCGCTGAAACTTATGTTTATAATATCATGCTCTTTCAACTACATTGATTAATATTTTTTTTTTTATTTTGTGTTACAAGAAAATACTGATATTTGACCATTTTTCAAAATGAATTTATTTTTTATCAGACAATCTAACAAGGTTAGAGAAGTGATCTTGCATCATATTGTAGATATGACATGCATAAATACACAGAAAAAAATTCTTCACAGAATGTTGGATAGTTTTTGAGTTATGTGGGAAACGCTTCATCACTACACAGTGAAATAAAAATATTTTTTACATATAGCAGAAGAACAGTGTTTTAGACATACTAATTTTCATTATTGTACAAGATAAAGTAATGGAGGAAAAAATGTTGATTGTTTCCAAAATTTTACTCCTGTAAGCTGTACCTAACCCCTTAAATACAGTTAAAATTAACTGTTGACATTAATAAAATGAATGAAGAGTTTTGGCTTTTACTGCATTACCTAGATACGGAAACATTACCGGATAACATGATATTTTAGGAATAGTTATTCCTAAACACATTGTATATTATGTTTGAATAATAAATAAATAAATAAATAAATAAATAAGTACATTAATTAATTAACTGAATGTATAAATGAATAAGTAAGTAAATAAATATTTTCTAAACAATTTAAAACATAAAACTATTCTATAGGTCCATAAAATAATTTTGGTATCTAAATCCTGACTTTAATTAATGTTATGCCAATCGACTGAAATGTGACCGACGGAAATGCCTCCATTATAATAAAAACACAGAAATCCTCCTCGCATGCTCTTTATAGTCATATCTCTGGAACCCCGAGCTTCACAAATCAGGATAGCCTGCTAAGCTCGGTGTTTCACGCTCCATCTCCATGGTGACCGACCACTAGCTCTAGATTTTTAAAATAGATCTGTACCATTTTTACTGGTGCCAAGTGACTGGGGAGGGGGAAGTGTCATAAATCAGACCCTGTCGCTGTGTTGACTCTTACCTTTTGGGCACGCGAGCCCGGAGGTGAGAGGTCGGATGTCGAACCAGAGCACGGAGAATCAGTGTGTGACAGCCAACTCCATCATGTCGGTTCTGCTTTTTTATCTCTCTATTTTTCCAACTTCGCCTCGTCTCGTCTCTATCTTTCCTCCTTTTATTTCTTTTTCTGTAATTTATTAATTCATACGTTCATTTATTCTTTCTTCGTTTATGTATTCTATATTTCACCTTACATTCTTTCTTTCCAATATATTATATTTCATCTCGCCTTCTCTAGCCATTTTTCTTACATTTTTTCTTTGTGCAATCACCCATTTTTTTGTATTGCCTTTCTATCTTTTCTCCTTTCGTCCACTTATTCATTTCCTCTTGCATTCTTCCTTCCCTTCTTTTAGTCTCTGTTTCATTCTTTCGTTCTATTCATTTTCATTACATTGTTGTATCAGCGTGCCTGAGTAAAACCCAGTAAAGAGGAAAGGATCGTAACTTTAGGTATTTTTGGTTGCCTTTCACAAATAATATAAGTACCATAATAATTATAACAATTTAATATTAACAAACTGAGAGAGATAAATTAAAGTAAAAATACCAAAACAAAGAATAAATAGATCTAATAACAATATAAAATAGTGAGATAATGAAAGAGAGAAAATTAATGTCTGCCATCAAAATGAATGTAAGAAAGGCGATGTATAACAGAGTAAACTGAACAGTCATTGAGAATACAGTCTGAATAAACTCGGCCCAAATAAGACATATAAAGTTGTAGTCTCCAACCTTTAGCTGAACCAAAGTTCAAATCCATGGAACGCACACGGTAACCAAGTAAGCCTTTATATACGTTAATGGTGTAACGGCCCCAGAGAACTTCCCTGTAGGCTTATGGACGTCGATGATCCCTCGTTGTATAGAATATGAAAATCAGTAATGCTGAGAATGAAACAGACCTTCCCTTAGTCTGTAAAGCGATGATATCCAAACGATGTTCCACCGATGAATTATACCACACAGACGATAGTCCCAGCTATCCAAATCAGCGGGGTCACCTTGACCACCGGAACCACGTAATACGATGAGTTGACTATCTCAGCAGAGACGGGAGACTACCCGTTTCTCTCTTGAAGTCGTAACTGCGTCGAATTGTCTCACCAACTGAACGTTCGCTCGGTCTCCAAGCCGAGGCCCGCGATGCGTGTCGTTCCTCCAATCAGCGGAGGAGAAGATCAGGTACGTTCAGGAAAAATAAAGTAAACAGTACAGCCACCATAAACAATAAAATTGTCCACAGCATAAACTACATCACAACATTTTGTCTCCTTTTTTCAATTTTATGTCCACTTTAATCTTATTTATCTTTATTTCTCTTTAATCTCGTTCTTTCTTCCTTTGGTTTTGTGTTTATTTCTTTTCTTTGCCACCTTTTATCTTTACTGTCTTGCAATTCCTTTTTCCATTAACTATTTGCCTTCTATTCTTTTCCTATCCTCCTTCACTTTGTTTCTTTATGCTTGACCATGCCGAAATGTAGTAATTATACACCTGGTAGCAGTCCTTTAATGCATGCCATTAAAGTACACCTATTCATTACAGTTCAGGCTTTCGATTATTCTCGGATATGCAATAGAAAGAAAACTAGGGAAACATCACTGAGGCTGCAAATCCAATACTGTCGCAGAAGGTTATGTTCTGTTACTATAATAATTAGCGTTAACTGTAAATAATATTCAAATAAATTCAATTTGTCATATCGTTTTTCAATTCTAAATCAATTTCCAGGTTATACATTCTCTACATTACATCAAGGTCAATGACATTATTGTTCCTCGGAAAATATCAATACTTTCGCGTCTGCGCACATCTCACAATTCACGAGCTATGAACAAGGTCACTTCCGATCTTCTGTCAGATACAAATAAAATGAATACTTCTGAATAATTTCAAGTTAGAAATATGGTCGGGCATTAAAAGTCGTATGAAACTTGCCTATAATGGTAATTAAGACGCTCGTACGAAAATTGCGCTCGTTTCATAAACAATCATACTTGAGTCTTAATTACTATCATTACAGGCTCGTTGCATAATGTACTATTTCATTATTGATACCTTTTATATGTTAACTTCCATTTACCTTTTCTTCCGATTTGTTATTTACTTCTCATGCCATATCAATAATGGGTATCCCATCATTAGAGTTGATAACATCACATTTTACAAACAGGCAGTAATAGGCTACGTTTTATTTGTATGTATGTATTTATTTACACTGCAAATAGGCAAACACGCAGTGGCAGTTCTTAGTTAATTATACACAGCAATTAAAATTAACAATAATAATGATAATAATAATAATAGTTAAAATAATATAATTAGTAAGTGAATCTAATTTTCCATTACAACCCACACATACAGAGTGTCATTAATTTCAAGTGTTTTTTTTTTTTTTTAAGATATTTCAAAGAAAAAATTGAATACAATTTATCTCGTTTCTGCTTCCTATCCGAGAGAAAGAAAATATTTTGTATGAAACATTTCATACCGTATTTTGGGAAAGCTATTAAATTAATTCCCAATACGCTCAGTCAATTTAAGAGAGCAGTGATAATGATAATAAATTATTTATATAATTTTAGTTTTGTCCTTTAAATTCACAGAAATTTTATCCCAACAAATGTAAGTTTTCATTCTGAAAAGTAATTTTAAACATGCTACACTGTGAAATCTCTGTAAAAGTTATTTTCTGCAGGTACATGCGAGGAATGTGTGAGACAAAGAAAAATGTAAACATGACACAATTGCTTTTAAAGATAGTTCAGGAAATTTAATTTCTTTTATGTAAGCTTACCGATTACTATTTTCAAAATTAAAGGGAAGGGAACTATTTCTAAAGGACAGAAAAAAAAATATTTGTACAACAACAGGAGATTTTTTAATCATAAATTCGATTTGTATAATGCAAAATAGAAGCTTCTCTTATTGCCTGTGTTCACTGAATCTTTAATTAATAAGTTAATAAATTCGAGAAAATTTTAAAAATTATATTTAGTTCGTGAATTTGAGGTAAAATAAGCTTATCGTAATTTTATCTTTTCCTTTAGAAATTTAAGAGTTGTAAAATTTTGTTTTTATAACGTGAAATAATCATAATTATTGTTTACGATCTCTTAGAATATTCATTTGAATTGGGTGTATAGAAATATGTTTTTTTTAATCTTTTCAGTTTAGTTTGAAATATGCTTATTTTATTCCCTGTATTCTCTGAAAATTTAATTAAAATTAGGTTGTAGAGTATATTTTTAATTTTCACAGATTTTGTTTACCGGTAATTTGAAATTAATATTGTTCATTATCCGTTCTCTAGCAGAATTTAAACACAAAAGTTAAACGGTATATCATTTGTGTTTTTTCTTACGAGTTTAAAAAACAGTGTATAGTGGCAAAAAAGAAGAAGAAGAAGAACCGACCCTTGTAGCTGATTTCAGAGCCTTGTTCACTCCAGAGCACGATAGACTGGTAACTAAGACTTTCGTGGTTCGATTTCTGCCTGGGAAGGAAACTTTTCTTTTGTTCCTTATTCAAATTTATTCGTCATACTTTTCGATTGCAGCGATATTTTACTACTTAATTAACTTATTATTCGCAGAACATGAATTTTACCAGCTTATTTTCTAATGGCTTTCGAAATGGGCTACGTCAGCAGTTGAAACTACAACAATTTCAATAGATTGCTCGCTGTCTTAAGAATGCGGGCGTGGCATGCGCAGTGGCTCATTTCGGGGACTTTGATTATTCCGTCGGTCCGTTTTTTTGCCAGTACTGTACATGGAAACGACTTGACCTTCAACAAGCCAGGTAAAGGAATTTTGTGCGAGATCGTGCGTATTTGCTTGTTTTCCGCACAGAACCAATACGCGGTAAGTGTGAAATACCACATTCAGTATTCCCAACGTAACACACACAACAATTTCTCTCTTCTTACCGCTTAAGCGCGACATTCATTTTACTGCTTTAGGTTTTTAACATAATATTTTTAGAGACGTTTAACATAGTAATAATTATAAATTAGAAACTTACCACTGCAATTTCACCTAAATTGCAATGTTAATTATTGTTTTTAAATATTTGCAAAAATTAAGTAAAGTCTACTACTCCACGAAACTTATTGCATTCCTGATACAAGTAACATTAAGGAAGCAGTGAAAAAAATCGACAAGATTCCAGATGCCGATGTTATTACTGCAATATGTTATATAAATAATATTGTTAAAATATTAAAATGAAAAATAAATCATTACATAACCTTACCGTTTGTTTTAAGTTCGCATTTATAGACTGGGGGAAAAAAAGACAGACGTATATCACGGCCTGCTCGAGTATAGTAAACACAGAAAACATTTTATAGGGACAATGTAGAAGATAGATATATTTGTTTTCCGAAGTTGCCGTCATTAAACAGAAACCAAGATTGAGATTTCATTGCAACTAATTAGAAATTCGTCTTTCAGGTATGTAATAAACGATCTTCGCACAAAATAATGTACGATACACGTGCGGTGTGTTTGTTTTCATGTTCTCGGAAATTAAAAAAGCTCAACTACGTTTCGCTTTTTCAATCTCTTCCTCGACCATGAAAACGTCAACATACCGCTCTTGTAACGCATATTACTAGTTCAAAGCAACGCAACTTAATGTGTATTCCCTACTGATGCAGCGTTGCATTATCTCATAATTCATGCATTTTAAACTGTACATTTTTCTGGGAAACTTTTCAGAACATAGAAAAATGGCATTTGACTTTTTTATTACGGTACTTAATTAATAATCCACCAGAATTAATGACATTACTTACGGCTCACTCTGTATATACATAAATATGACATGCATATATATATATATATATATATATATATATATATATATATATATTATTTTGGTATGTGGGTATTGCTTTATACGATACTTTTTCTTAATGTGAGACAAGAAGGACTTTCTATTTCATTAGCATGCAGAAGAACGTTGTAATCCTGTCGGAATTTGTTTAAATCGTAAAGTTGGCTGCCTTTACTGCTTACTGTACGTCCAACTTTCAGAAGCTGCGGCAGTAATTCGGTAGACTGATTCATACCGCCGACTCTCCTGATACTTGTAAGCAATCAATTCATGCTTGTGAAGAGAATGGAATGACGGTGACGCATGCGCAGCACCTATAATCAAGTCGCGCCGCACCTGTCGCCTGTCGCTTGTGTCTACTGGGTCTACTCGCCACTCCACTTGATGCCGGCCTCCTGCGTGGAGCATCGTGCTGGCTGACGGGAGAGCCGAGGAGTGGCTAGGCGGGATTGGACGTGCTGAAAGAAATAGGACACGATACAACCACAGTCTAGTGCAGGGCTGGGCACATTACGTGATTCTGAGAAATGAGCGCTGTGTGCTTAAAGAGCGGGTCTTACGTGCGCTGTGACGTATGCATACTATACGTCATTCAATGTCGGTGCAGTGGTGACTCTGCAGTATGATTTCGAACTTTGAAGACGGAGCTTCCGCTCATACATTAAAGCGGCCCGCTACTCCCAATGCTTTTAATGTATCATGAGAGGAGGAGTTCTTTTTCGTAGAGAGCAGTGGATTAGCAAAGTGTTTAATTTGGCATAAAACACTCCAGCTGATTAAGAAGTTCAATATCCAACGGCAATATTCTTTACAACATGCTACTGAATATGACAAATATGTTGGTAATGAACACCATAAATTAATACAACTTAAAGAAAATGTTTCTCAGGTATATTATATTAGAGTATCTATTTGATATTTACATTGCATTATAAGTTATTATACATTTAGTAATATATAATTTTAAATTATACAAGTATTATGATATATCATAGTATACTATATTAGAGTTCATGATATATCATATATCATATTATATATCATGAACTGTAATATATTATACTATGAAATATCATATTTGTCTAATTTAAAATTATATATTACTAAATGTACTGTAATAACTTATAATGCAATGTAAATATCGAATAGATACTCTAATTGTACCTGAGAAACATTTTTTTAAGTTGTATTAAATTTTGGTCATGTCATGTATCATATCATATATTATATTATATTATATCATATTAGGTATTAACAGGATGACAATAATGCACTTAGTGAATCGGCTATGAGAATTAACTACAAAATTTGCCACGAAATTGCAAGGGAATTGAAAACATTCAACGAAGGTGAATTCATCAAGCGATGTTTAATTATATTGGCAGATGAACTCTGTCCACAGCAAGTAGGGGAAGTGGAAGCCATACGCCTGTCTCGTAGAACCGTGGTGAGGAGATAGCAGTATGTGCGTATGGGTTATGTAAATAAGCCTAATGATTTGTGTGTGTGCATAGAGTGAAGTTTATTTCATTAAATTAATAAGAGTGTTATAAATTCTGGATTGATGTAATGTCATAAACTATTATGTACTGACAGACTGAATGACTAGAATAACCGTGGCTCTTGTTATATTAATGCAGGGAAGGTAGCTGTAATGCGAGTCCGCCACTGCGTGAGCGTTCTGCTCTGGCTTGGAATTGAAGTGCCTTGCGGAGCGAAAGCAGCTCTGGCCGACTAAATGGAGCCGCTCTCATGCCCGGCCCTGGTCTATTATATACAGTCACGAAGCTCAATACGTAGTAAATATGCATTCATAGATAGTTGCTAACCACTAGGATCGCTACTATCGCCTCATTACAGATAATGCGAAATAGTACCTGCACAGTCTATTGTTCCTAGTCCCTCATAAACTCAAGCTTCTTGACTGTATATACTAGACTGTGATACAACTACTAAGAGAATAAATAAGAGGATGAGAGAACCTGGGAAGAGACAATACAGTAATTGCAAGAAGAGAGGAGAGAGTGAGAAAAGCAGCTGAAGAAAAAAAGGAACATTAGGTAAATAACTAAAATACGAGGAGAGGAGAGAAAACCGAAATGAAAATAATATGGGTGGATTGGATAAGTAACTGGAAAAAGAAGGAAGCATTAGAAAACTGCATGACAAAAGATACCAGTATTATAGAGTCAACTGAAAATAGGATTGCAAAGACAAGTGAAGAAAGAGAAAATGATTAGAAAACAATTTGAAGACGGGAGAATTGGAAAATCTAATTAACTCTCCTGCTACTAAGGTTTTTCACAACTTACTACTACCAAGGGAGGTAATATAATTACCCAATTCAAAATCATACATCAATATTCGTTAAGCATTTGGAATATAAACAATTTATGTATTATTGATTATAGAGTTCCAAAAAACGTAAAAATATAAAATAGGCTAATCATCCTATTTTTAAAAACACACGGTGGTTCAAAAGTCCTGTTCTATTTTGTTCAAAACGTGCACCAAAATTAATGGACTTTAGATAATCTAGTGACAATGTAAGATAACATATACAGTAAATTTAAATTTGCCTCTCTTCCTATTAAAGACAAAGTTCTTAATACCGGTACTAAATAATTTTGACGTGGTGGAAGCACATTTACAAGTAATGAATGTCACAGCACTATAATATAAATTGGAAATCACTTCAGTTAGTTATTGAAAATTGAATATTAGAATAACACACATACAACCATGAGCAACTCAATTACATTTGTTCATAACAAAATAAAATAAAAGTTAATTTCTAAAGTATGAAAGTAATAAATAGCCACCGCCATAGTTCAGTCGGCTAAGGCGCTTGCCTACCGACCCGGAGTTGTGCTCGGGTGTGGGTTGAATTCCTGCTTGGTTCAGTTTTTTCCGCTGTTCTGCAGTTGGTTCCCAAACAAAATATCAACAACGTGAGTTGGTTCCCCATGTTCAAATATCATCAACGTGAGTTGGTTCCCCATGTTCAAATATCATCAACGTGAGTTGGTTCCCCATGTTCAAATATCGTCAACGTGAGTTGGTTCTCCATGTTCAAATATCGTCAACGTGAGTTGGTTCCCCATGTTCAAATATCGTCAACGTGAGTTGGTTCCCCATGTTCAAATATCATCAACGTGAGTTGGTTCCCCATGTTCAAATATCATCAACGTGAGTTGGTTCCCCATGTTCAAATATCATCAACGTGAGTTGGTTCCCCATGTTCAAATATCATCAACGTGAGTTGGTTCCCCATGTTCAAATATCATCAATGTAAGTTGGTTCCCCATGTTCAAATATCATCAACTTGAGTTGGTTCCCCATGTTCAAATATCATCAACGTGAGTTGGTTCCCCATGTTCAAATATCATCAACGTGAGTTGGTTCCCCATGTTCAAATATCATCAACTTGAGTTGGTTCCCCATGTTCAAATATCATCAACGTGAGTTGGTTCCCCATGTTCAAATATCAACAACGTGAGTTGGTTCCCCATGTTCAAATATCACCAACTTGAGTTGGTTCCCCATGTTCAAATATCATCAACGTGAGTTGGTTCCCCATGTTCAAATATCATCAACGTGAGTTGGTTCCCCATGTTCAAATATCATCAACTTGAGTTGGTTCCCCATGTTCAAATATCAACTTGAGTTGGTTCCCCTTGTTCAAATATCATCAACGTGAGTTGGTTCCCCATGTTCAAATATCATCAACGTGAGTTGGTTCCCCATGTTCAAATATCAACTTGAGTTGGTTCCCCATGTTCAAATATCATCAACGTGAGTTGGTTCCCCATGTTCAAATATCATCAACTTGAGTTGGTTCCCCATGTTCAAATATCATCAACTTGAATTGGTTCCCCATGTTCAAATATCATCAACGTGAGTTGGTTCCCCATGTTCAAATATCATCAACGTGAGTTGGTTCCCCATGTTCAAATATCAACAACGTGAGTTGGTTCCTCATGTTCAAATATCATCAACGTGAGTTGGTTCCCCATGTTCATATATCATCAACGTGAGTTGGTTCCCCATGTTCAAATATCATCAACTTGAGTTGGTTCCCCATGTTCAAATATCATCAACGTGAGTTGGTTCCCCATGTTCAAATACCATCAACGTGAGTTGGTTCCCCATGTTCAATTATCATCAACGTGAGTTGGTTCCCCATGTTCAAATATCATCAACGTGAGTTGGTTCCCCATGTTCAAATATCAACAACGTGAGTTGGTTCCCCATGTTCAAATATCACCAACTTGAGTTGGTTCCCCATGTTCAAATATCATCAACGTGAGTTGGTTCCCCATGTTCAAATATCATCAACGTGAGTTGGTTCCCCATGTTCAAATATCATCAACTTGAGTTGGTTCCCCATGTTCAAATATCATCAACTTGAGTTGGTTCCCCATGTTCAAATATCATCAACGTGAGTTGGTTCCCCATGTTCAAATATCAACAACGTGAGTTGGTTCCCCATGTTCAAATATCATCAACGTGAGTTGGTTCCCCATGTTCAAATATCATCAACTTGAGTTGGTTCCCCATGTTCAAATATCATCAACGTGAGTTGGTTCCCCATGTTCAAATATCATCAACTTGAGTTGGTTCCCCATGTTCAAATATCATCAACGTGAGTTGGTTCCCCATGTTCAAATATCATCAACGTGAGTTGGTTCCCCATGTTCAAATATCATCAACGTGAGTTGGTTCCCCATGTTCAAATATCAACAACGTGAGTTGGTTCCTCATGTTCAAATATCATCAACGTGAGTTGGTTCCCCATGTTCAAATATCATCAACGTGAGTTGGTTCCCCATGTTCAAATATCATCAACTTGAGTTGGTTCCCCATGTTCAAATATCATCAACGTGAGTTGGTTCCCCATGTTCAAATACCATCAACGTGAGTTGGTTCCCCATGTTCAATTATCATCAACGTGAGTTGGTTCCCCATGTTCAAATATCATCAACTTGAGTTGGTTCCCCATGTTCAAATATCCAAGTCTGTGATTTTATAGCAGGCTGTGTGAGACATGGATGTTAATCGATCATGTAGCAGAGTAGTTGTTATTGCCTATAATGCCACCTATAATCGACCATGACCCGTGACTCCATCTACGCTGTGTAGGACATGGATGTTAATCGATCATAAGTTACAGCGGCAGTGGAAGTACAGGACAGCTGTACTGCACTTAATTATGGATTTTACTACTATGCTCAGTGAAAAGGGGAAAAAACTCTTAGTGATCAGTGATTACATGTTTGGTTTTCAGAGAACATTACCCAAAATGGAATTTCAAACGTATTCCCTAATGGCAAACTGAAAGGTTGTAGGTTCCATCTTGCACAATCTTGGTGGAGGAAAATTCAATCCTTACGTTTGAGTGCGGAATTTAAAAATAAGGAATCTGAAAGTGGTCAGCTTCTAAAAACTATATTCGGACTGCCTTTATTGGCTCCTCAAGAAGTTATTTTAGTAGCTTATTTTACGACGCTTTATCAACATCTTTGGTTATTTAGCTTCTGAATGAGATGAAGGTGATAATGCCAATGAAATTAGTCCGGGGTCCAGCACCGAAAGTTGCCTAGCATTTGCTCATATTGGGTTGAGGGAAAACTCCGGAAAAACCTCAACGAGGTAACTTGCCCCGACCGGGAATCGAACCCGGGCCACCTGGTTTCGCGGCTAGACGCGCTGACCGTTACTCGACAGGTGTGGACCTCAAGAAGTTGAAGATTGTTTTGTTAATGATTTAATGGCTGTCAAACCTATAGACGATCAATTGGACCAGTTCTTTGATTATTTTTTCAATACTTATAATACATTAACAAGTGAGCATCCACCTCCAATATGGGCTGAGTTTACTTCTTCCTTAGAGCGAACAACCAACTGTTGTGAATCTTTCACAGTAAACTTAATGCGCACTTTTGTACTCCACACCCAAATATATTTGCACTTGCAGATGCTCTGAAGGAGGTTCAGTGCGATACTTACATTAAGCTTAGGAGTCTGTCTTAATCTAGCGCGGGAACCAATTGCAGTACACAGGAGAAATCAACCTGGTACCAACTCGAGTATAGCTCTGGGACCAACTGGGAACTAATTCACAGATTTGGGAATCAATTCCAGTACAGCCGTTTTTTCCGAGGTATTTCCCAACCGTAAAACAAATGTCAGGTAATCTATAGTGAATCCTCGGCCTCATCTCCCCAAATACCATCACGCTATCACCAATCCTATTGACGCTAAATAATCTAGTAGTTGATACAGTGTCGTTAAATAACCAAGTAAAACAACTAATAAATGTAATTTTAGTTATTTGTTGAAATTAAAATACTGTATTCGAACATCACCTGTACTACAACGAGCATATCGAAGAAAGGCTAAACTAATCATTATTTGTAACAAAATCACTTTCAGAAAAAATCTTAACACACAGAAATAAAAAAATAAAAAATTGCGAATAAAAGATCATGATAATATAAATAAAAATATGTATAAATTGCTATAAATAACACAATATAAATTTGTAGGCAGACAAATATAGACATAATGAAAATTAAGATACGGATTGAATTGTATATTCTGGAATTGTCATGACACAGAATACGTAGGGGGCGGGGGGTTACAAGAACAACCCACATAAATAATGTGAATTACATCTTAAATTAGAGCAATTATTTATGTTATCGTTAATTCATATTGTTAGAAGACATATAACGGAAAAATACATGGAATTTCAAGAAGAAGTCCACATCTGTGGAGTAACGGCTAGAGCGTCTGTCCGCGAAACCAGATGGCCCGGGGACGATTCCCGGTTGGGGCAAGTTACCTGGTTGAGGTTTTTTCCGGGATTTTCCCTCAGCCCAATACGAGCAAATGGTGGGTATCTTTCGGTGCTGGACTCCGGACTCATTTCACCGGCAATATCACCTTTATCTCGTTCAGACGTGATAAAGCGTCGTAAAATAACCTACTAAAATAAATTCAAGAAGAAATATGGAGAAAAATAAAAATAATATTGAAAAATCGTCAGTGGGGTAATCACATTACCCCTCTTGGTAGCAGGGGATTAAGGAAGCAGAGAGAAATGGGAAACCAACTGAAAAAAAATATATGAGGATTGGAAAGCTAAGTGAGGAAAGGAGAGGTTGCAAAGCCAAACATGAAAAAAGAAAAATGGATTAGATAATAAACTGAAGACAGAAGGGAAAAATTGAAACACCTATGGTTAAGGAGGAAAGTTTAGAAAACCAACTTAAGAAAGCGTGCGGATTGGAAAGTCAAGTAAGTAAAGAAAGAGAGACGGATTGGAAAATAAACTAAAGACAGAAGGGGGATAGGAATACCTATATAAGGAAGAAAGGAAGGAGGGAAGGAGAATTGGGAAACTAACAAACTAACTGAAGAAAGAGTGAGGATTGGAAGACAAAATGAAGAAAGGAGAGAATTACAAAGCCAAGGGAAGGAAGAGAGAAGGGTCGGAAAATAAATTAAAGGCATAGGGGGGAATTAATTGGAAAACCTAGTTAAGGAAAGAAGATTGGAAAACCAACTCAGATGGGGAAATTACAAAACCGGAATAAAGTGAAGGACATAAATTAGAAATTTGACTAGCAACTGTAAGAAAAATTAGATAACAATGAAAGTAGAGAAGAAGAATTAGAAAACTAATGCAATGTGAAGAGGAATAATATTAGAAATCCTGCTTAACATTATGGAAAGAATTAGAAAATCGGCTACTGGAGAGGGAAGAAAATAATGACTACAAAGTCTGCTAGAAAAGGCAGAAATAATTACAAATTTGACTTTATAATAAGCGGTGAGGAAGAAATAACAGTCTACTTAAAAATACACAGAAAACGACTGGGCAAAGAAAAAATAACTCAAAGATCAGATGGTTGAAATGTTGGTGATTCAAGAAACTAATGGTAATGTATAAGAATGCCGTAAAAATCGGAAAAGAAGAGAATTGAAGTTTCGATGTAAGAAAATGAAACTGGCGATTGTAGGAATTTGGGCGAAGTGACACTTTACGAAAATAGCCAACAAAGATGTAGTTTATGAATCTCAAAATGTGTGGATCTATACAAAGATTTGGAATGCATTTGAAAACATTTGGCGGCTAAAGAATAGTTTATTAATGCTTCATACAATATGTCATTGCTTTATGAGACACTTTCTTGGTCTGGGATTTACAACCTTATTGAAAAAAGTAATGTCAAAGTTTTGAATAATACAGCCATCAACATTTTATCACTTCTTTATTTTTAAGTTCTCTTCCTTCTTGGCACTACGAAACTTTCGTCTGTCCTAGAAACGTCGTAGAGCGGAAACCAATCAAGTTAGACTCTACGTGACATTTGGGCTTCTGGGGATCTTCACTCTGTTTGCCTGCTACTGTAATATCTAGAATAAATATCGTGAGAGAACTTACTTGAATAAGGTGTTTAATGAAATGATGAGCAAATATTCTCATGGGGGCAGATAAAAGAAATTGTTTTGTTTTTCTTCCACCATATTAATAATGTCAAAACAAGTGCTTATACAAATTTTGGCCACTCAAGCGCAATTATGAGGGTCTTTAAAAATAAGTTTCCCTGGTGCCGTTTACAGAAAGAAAACAATTTCACGGAAAGATTTATTGGAACATACAGCAATTATTGAGCTATTTTTCAACATATTCCCCACCGGAATTGAGATATTCGTCATACCGTGGGGTCAAATATCGTAGAAGACTGTCGCCTGGGGTCGGAACCAGTTTGAAAATAGCTCAACAGTTGTTGTATTTGTTTCAATAAATTTCTCCAATGAAATTATGTTTTGTTTCTGTAAACGGCCCTAGGGAAATTAATTTTTACGGCCCTCGTAATTGCGGTCGAGTGGCCAAAATTTGTACAAGACTTGTTTTGACATTCACATGATGGAACAATAAAATAACTTTTTTATCTGTCCTCATGAGAATATTTGCTTGTGAGTTTTATTATGCTAAACGGCTCACGCTTCGATCTTCGACAGATTTTGCCATATTGTTTTGCTTTCAAAGCGATTATGTGAACTTTATTTTGAAATCGATATTGAAATGTTACTTTTTCAAATTAAATATCAATTAATTTGATTTTCTGAGCAGTGATTCGTCTACAGCAGGCATGCCAAAACCCTGCACATTGTGCAGTAGTCTCTGAGCGATGTGCATCTTCTATTCCCCTACCAGGAGGGAGTGAATCGCCTTGGAGGGGAACGCGACAGGGCTATACAGACCTGCAACAGCATATCAGTTTTTTTCAGTAACGCAGTTTCAGTACGGGTACTGATTTGTCTGTGTCTGTGAATAAGTTATGATAAATAAAGTGAGAAGTTCACAGATAACGAAGAAGAGAAATTACGAAACATATAGCCTAACATAATTGTTATAATGTTTTCCTCAGCCAACAATAATTATTTTAAAATGAAAGGCTTTCATCAGCCCTTGTCGAGGTAATAGTCTTGTGACAGTTTAAATCAGATTAGTAAAGTTCTCAAAATATGATATAGCCAGCGCTTATTTCTTAATCAGTACTCTCACGGCAAAACGAACTTGACAATGGCGTTGTTTTGGAGTGTGTACTAACACAGCCATCAAAGATTAGACGACTTACGACTTTCATTTCATAAATTGATAAATGATGAGAATATAGTGAGGAATACATGTAAGGCTCTTGAGGTTGTAAGGAGCGAAGAAAGCAACTATTAGCAAGGCGGGAAAGTTTCTGGAAAAATATATAATGGCAAATTTTTCATCTCACGTCACTGTATTATGCTAATATACTTACATTAATAAATCTTTAAACCTGACATAATGAGAATATCGTCGCTTCACAGCTTGTGAACTACACTCTTAATTTCTTTCAGTAACACTTCCAACTTGTCGATACAGTACTTGCTCTCAACGTTTTCCAAATAAACTATATATTAATTTATATTATAAGCTTAATTTATGTTATTTATTAATTATTTATTAATTATTTATTAATATTAATGTTTATTAATATTAATTAACATACAGCAAGGAAATTCTTTCAGTGTAAAAACTTAACAATATCCTACTGCATGTAATTAATTGGGAGTATAATATTTTCTTTAACATTTGTGTACCTATGGCCTCAATAAATAATAATGCTTGACGAACAATGAAAGAGTAGAGTCTATTACTTTGAAATAATTAGTACCTACCCATAGTACGTAAATTGAAATATTGTGTTCATTTTTTGTTGTTTGAAAATTACTGCAATATTCTTTTTTTTTTTTTTTTTTTCAAATACTATATAAAAATCATATTAATAAATTTTGCTTTACAAACCACTACTTTGTGAAGTATAACTGAGTAAGCCTAAAGTTTCTTGTATTGCAATTGTCAAAATATAGACACTGGTCATAACCGTGTTTTTTCCTTCTGCTAAGTGTGTTTATAATGTCCAAATGCCTATTTAATCCAACCCTAGAAGCGCAGAATAGATTATTGTACACTCCTCCAGCTAAGAACTGATAAGAGCAACCCTTGAATGATGCAGTCTGCACAGATCGGCGATCCGCGCACATAACTGCTCATTTAGAGTCTGATTTCTGGCATGCCTGGTCTACAGCGAGTAGACGATGGAAATGGGTTTGGGAATGCTCTTGGCTTGAGGGTTAGCGCAATAGATCTTCATAGGTAACAATGCTGGGTTCTGGTATTCCATTCTATTCCTGTAATAATATTGTCAAAACGTTTCTTGATCTCACGAGACAAAGACATTAAGCAGTTAGGAACGGTGCTCACAGTGCCACCTGGTGAGGAACTCTGTCGCTGTCCAGTCGTGTTATCTAGAGGCACTAGTCCTGTAGCAAATTAAATGTAACAACGCACAGCAGACGTCTTGTGACAGTTTGCAAATTGCAAGAGTGGAGAGGGAAGCAGGGCGTCTCGTCGAGCCAGCAGGCTCTTCACCCCGCGTCGCGAATCGGTCTCTCCTGCAATATATAATATAAGACAACTGCCGGTTTGGCGAGAATGCCACATTGTTTGTCACGCTTAGCGCACTATTTAACGGGACTATTTAATGATGATTCCGTGTCGCCGGGTCGCCGCTGCGTGCGCCTACTTCTGACATTGCGAAAACGTCTTTGAGTTCAGGAATAGGACTGGCATTAATGAATGTAAATTGTAAATAATTGCTATTATTTATAGGTGGAAATGATTGGGAGTAATGGTTAACTTGGTGGGGTTAGGTCAACAGATTGTAGCTCTTTCTAGTGGTAAATTTAATCAAATAATGATTGAGCATTTTCTTAATATCTGTAATTTTTTTAATGTCTTCTGATAATGTTATTACTCTCATATAGGCACGTTGGGATCTTTTGAGACCCTACAATTGTTGTAAAATTTGTAGTGAATGACGTATCCATAGCTGGGTCACCAGGTGCAACATCAAAAATGTCTGTTTTAGAATGTTTTTGTACATTAATTAATTTTTGTAATTGAGTATTTGTGGAAAATGGTGCAAGTGCCAGATGATATTTTTTCAGGAACTGAAATAAAGAAAAAAATCTTATGGATGTAATATATCTTGGACACTTTTTGTTCAAATATTTGGAATAAGTATGAATGCTTGGCACTTGTATCTTTTCCTACATTTGGGGCTAAGAGGGAGGAGTTACAGGAGAATGGAGAAAGTTACACGATACAGAACTGCATAAATTGTATTCTTCACCTGACATAATTAGGAACATTAAATCCAGACGTTTGAGATGGGGAGGTCATGTAACACGTATGGGCGAATCGAGAAATGCATATACAGTGTTAGTTGGGAGACCGAAGGGAAAAGACCTTTGGGAAGGCCGAGACGTAAATGGGAAGATAATGTTAAAATGGATTTGAGGGAGGTGGGATATGATGATAGAGACTGGAGTAATCTTGTTCAGGATAAGGACCGATGGCGGGCTTATGTGAGGGCGGCAATGAACCTCCGGGTTCCCTAGAAGCCAGTAAGTAAGCAAGTAAGTAAGTATTAGCAACAGTACATAACACGTTTTCAATAATTAAAAAACCGAAATAAAGCATTCTGGCACTTATATCGTTTACGGCAAACACTCCTGAATTTAAGCATTTGTTTTTCTCTTACCTAAATCAGTTTGAAATTTAATTTTTTTTTTTTCAATGGGCACCGTGAGGTTTTGAAGACCCAAGTGGAAATACAATTTTTGGTTTGACTGTACAATAGTTGTTAAATAGCTGCAAATAAATATTATAACAGATTATGTACTTACGACTGCAATGAAGTTATAATATATTACAAGATTTCTTGTGGAAAAATGCAAGAATCCCCAAAGACCCCAAGTGCTCATCTACTCATCTACATAACTTCTCCAACGTGGCCAGAAAAAAAAACACTTTAATAAAGATATGCCATAACCATATACAATTTCATGCACTTATTTTAAATAGATGTTTTTTTAGTTATGAGGGCAACAGTTGGAAAATTTTCAAGTTTCGGAGAACAAGCGACAAACGTAGCAATAAATCGTGCCGACTAGTACTCTCCTGGTGCAAAATTTGACCATAACTCGCAAAGTAATACAGATATTTTGAAAATTCTTTCACAGACAAAAATGGGAAATTCTATACTTTAGACTTTAAACAAAACATTTTTTTTTTAGGGTGGGGGTCAGATAAGCTGGATGGTTCAATTCAAAGACCTCCAGTTTCAGTTCATCTCTTCATCTCATTTCGTTATTGTCCAATCAGCGTTTTGTATATAATATAGCCTATGCAGTTTTCTTGTTATTCAAATTAATTTTCGCCTCAAAATGTTTAATAAAGCATAAACATCGATTTGCATTCTGAATTCTAATGTCAATTTATTCTTTTATATTGTAAGTATAAATTATTTTTGCTCCTACATTGCCTTATTTTTCTTGCAATTATTAGTTTCTCATTGATTTATCATGTAACTTGATTCTGAAATATATCTTTTGAATCCAAACAAGAAGGATAGAATATACTGTATAGGCTTTAATGAGCGAAAATGATTAGTGGGTTTCATAGAATAACTAATAAGGTGAGAGAGATGTCTGTTTCATTAATGCAGAAATATCTAGTGTTTCGGTGTTACATATTTGATCAAAGGAGAGAAGAAAAATTAACTTATGTATTGGAATCGTTACAAAGTTATATTTTAAGGAAATCTTAGTAACTGAAATAAGCCCTTCCCTGCCTTCTTTGATTATGAAGTCGATATAAGCTCCGAAATATTGGGTTTTCTATATTTCTCACATTTGAAAAAAATTCAAGAAATCTCATATTACGTGAAAGATCGTGATGGTTTTAAATCGTGAAAAAAATCACAGCACTGTGCCAAATAAAATTGTAAGCAAAGGACATACAGGAATGATCAAATATGTGTCAAAATTAACATTTTTTTTTAATTTTTAGGCTAGAAATACTTCATAGCATTGACTTCATTTGAGCGAAATTTCAAGGTCGTTAGAAAGAAAATAATTGCTTTTACGCAATTTTTAAATAGCGGCTGCGCTCCAGTTCCTTTAGGGGGAAGTCTTCCATTACCGACCGCTTAAGGTTTTTGGGTCATAAATAAGAAAACATTCAACTTTTTGACACACTCTTTTGATATAATGTAAGTACATATATTATTTAACTCAATGGTAATTACAAAAAAATTCAGAAATTAATATTAATACAAAACATAAACAAATTAAATGTCCGTAAAATCGATACAATCAGAAAATTGGCACGCAGTACCGGTCACATATTTCTTTTGACAAAAATCACATTCA
Source organism: Periplaneta americana (assembly GCF_040183065.1). Classification (NCBI taxonomy): domain Eukaryota; kingdom Metazoa; phylum Arthropoda; class Insecta; order Blattodea; family Blattidae; genus Periplaneta; species Periplaneta americana. The sequence continues at coordinate 50,984,321 of NC_091118.1, forward strand.
TACGTGTCAGATGTCTCAGGAATGCTGGCACAGGCTTCGTGAGCCCACATTTGGCGTGAAGAACATTGGATCCAACCTTCATCATGAGATTCTCCGCAAAAAATGCATGTAGTTTCCTCCTTTTCGTAATTTTTCTTAGTTGTCATTCTTGAGCTTTTTGGGAAGAATTTTCCTGATACGGGGCGTTTCCCACGCACTAGGCTCTTGACTTCTCTCTTCAGCTTTTCATTATTTTTTTCTTCTAGATATGTCTTGTAAGGACTGGATGTCAAAACCTCACTTCTTTCAGATTTTCGACGTCGACTAACTTCTCGCTTCTTACTGGCATCCGGAATTGGGCTGAGCTGCTGAATTGTTTCCTTTACAACAGTGGTATCATTGGGCCTATCAGTAGGAGTAGGCGTATTAGGACTAGTCTCATGAAGTAAACTTGCCTTAGGTGCAGAAGTCATGTCAGGGAATGGAAGCATAGACCTAATTGTTGGGCTCTCAGTTTGATCCACGTTCGATTGAGCTTCACCTATGCTCTCTTTGGGAGCACCAATGAGGAGGCTTTCATTCATGCGTTGTCGAGGAAATATGAAACATCAAACATCTCCGTTCCATATCCGAAGTTTGTTTATTTTGCATTTTTCAACATTTAATATGTTATATCTAAGACAATAATAGAGGTAATTCAATAACATTTTCAGGGCATATTCTCACATTATACATGAATAATTCTGTAAGAGGAAATTGTAAAATTGCAAATTATTTATTTATTTTTAATCCACCACCAACAGAAGGAAGCTTCCAATTATAGGTGGCTTACATTGATACATATACAAAATGTATAATAAGATAAAAAAAACAAACAACACAAACGAAAGAAAGAGAGATATATAATAGATGCTAGAAAGAATATTGCAGTTAATATAGTGTCAAATATGAATATAATAATGAAAAATTATTTCAAAACTAGAGTAAAAAACATTATAATTCATAATTTAAATATCTAAGGAAATACAATTCTCTTTAATATTGTATGCAATTTTGTAACTGTTAAACTGAAATCTAATTGAGAATCACAGTTTAAAGACAGAGAGTTGTTAAGTATTAAACATAATACACAATGGAGAGTTCTTGAAGAAAACAGTTCTAGGAAATGGAATAACAAATTAAAGAATAAGTTAAAAATAGACGTCCAATTTTTCTTTCTATTCAGAAAAATGTAAAATAAAAATACAAAAATTAGAATTTCTGAAAAATCATCAAACATAATTGATTAGCAGTCTTTTAGCTTTCATTTAAAACAAGATTAGTGATTCTGTGATACTCTTGAGGGTAAATAAATCATCTTCTTGATAATACTGCATTTTTTTGTATTTTTTATATCTGTGACCGTACCATAAAGAGCAAAAGTGAAAATGTTGTATTTAAAAGGCTAAAAACAGTGATATGAAACCATGTTAGGGAAATAGAGGCCCTACTTAAAATAATATGAGAAAAGAGTTTTCCTATAGGTCCTTCCCCTTAAAAAGCATAACACTAGGGCTTGTTTTGACAGATCCTTCTTTTCGTATAAGTTTGATTGGTAGCTGCAAATGCCATCACATTAGAGATCCGCATCTGCCGTCCATAAATTTCGACAAACTCTGAAAGTGGTTGTTTCGAAGCCTGCAGCTATGTAGAATGTATTTGGTATATAAAACAGGTGCCAAGTGTTAGCGGTGGATGGAATTCTGCAGGGATTGCCGGGATGGCGATGAAATGATAATAAGGATACAAGGGGAGAGATCTTGGGGTTTGGGAGTACGCTGGCAGAATAGCGAAAAAGGTTTAATAATATATTGTGTTGTTTTCATCATCGCCACTGGTTGCACGCGAGATGTAGTTGTCAGCACATCAGATTCATAACTCCGCGTTGTTCGCCATGTAGTAACACTTTTGTTTCGGAGAATGAACGGTGAAAACACATGCACATAATTTTCTGCTATGCACCAAGCTTCGTGCCTGTAATTTATGTTTTCATGTAAAATATACTTTTAACAATGTATACGTTAATCACTCTGAGCAAAATCATGACGTTAAGCTTTTCTATCGTGCGTTTACTCATTCGAATGAGGGCGAATTTTCCCGTCACATGCTTATTGGGTATTCAGACGGGAAATGCAGATGGAAGTCACATCTTATTTCAAGAATTTTATTCACCCTTCCATTGTAAATCAATACCATGGTTAAGTCATCGCTCCTGTACTTACTTATTTACTTACTGACTTTTAAGGAACCCGGAGGTTCATTGCCGCCCTCACATAAGTCCGCCATTGGTCCCTATCCTGAGCAAGATTAATCCAGTCTCTACCATCATATCCTACCTCCATCAAATCCATTTTAATATTATCCTCCCATCTACGTCTCGGCCTCCCAAAATGTCTTTTCCCCTCTGGCCTCCCAACTAACACTCTATATGCATTTCTGGATTCGCCCATACGTGCTACATGCCCTGCCCATCTCAAACGTCTGGATTTAATGTTCCTAATTATGTCAGCTAAAGAATACAAAGTGTGCAGTTCTGCGTTGTGTAACTTTCTCCATTCTCCTGTAACTTCATCCCTCTTAGCCCCAAATATTTTCCTAAGAACCTTATTCTAAAAAATCCTCAATCTCTGTTCCTCTCTCAAAGTGAGAGTCCAAGTTTCACAGCCATACAGAACAACCGGTAATATAACTGTTTTATAAATTCTGACTTTCAGATTTTTTGACAGCAGACTAGATGACAAAAGCTTCTCAACCGAATAATAACAGGCATTTCCCATATTTATTCTGTGTTTAATTTCCTCCCGAGTGTCATTTATATATGTTACTGTTGCTCCAAGATATTTGCATTTTTCCACCTCTTCGAAGGATAAATCTCCAACTTTTATAGTTCCATTTCGTACAATATTCTGATCACGCGACATAATCATATACTTAGTCTTTTCGGGATTTACTTCCAATCCTATCTTTTTACTTGCTTCAAGTAGAATTTCCGTGTTTTCCCTAATCGTATGTGGATTTTATCCTAACATATTCACGTCATCCGCATAAACAAGAAGCTGATGTATCCCGTTCAATTCCAAACCCTCTGTGTTATCCTGAACTTTCCTAATGGCATATTCTAGACATCGCTCCTGTAATTAAAATAATTGTTAAAAAGTAATCAGAAAAAATAAGACTGCAGTGACGTTAAGTTCGGAGAAGGTAAATCCACAGTCTAGTATATACAGTCACGAAGCTTGAGTTTATGATGGTACTAGGAACAATAGACTGTGCAGGTACTTTTTCGCATTGTCTGTGATGAGGTGATAGTAGCGATCCTAGTGATTAGCAACTACCTATGGATGCATATTTACTACGTATTGAGTTTCGTTACTGTATATAGCGTACTAGACTGTGGTAAAACCATAAAAGTGCACACTGTGTTTCTTAATGAGATTTAGGAATCATTATTCTGGAAAGAGAACTAAGGAAGATACTAATAAAGTGCTCTATGTGGAGTGTAGTATTGAATGGGGGCAGAAACATGGACATTACGACGATGTGAAGAGAAGCGATTAGAAACATTTGAAATATGGATATGGGGACGAATGGAGCGTGTCAAATTGACAGATAGAATAAGAAATGAAGCTGTGTTGGAAAGAGTGAGTGAAGAAAGAATGATGCTGAAACTGATCAGAAAGAGAAAAAGGAATTGGTTGGGTCGCTGGCTGAGAATAAACTGCCTACTGAAGGATGCACTGGAAGGAATGGTGAATGGGAGAACAGTTCGGGGAAGAAGAAGTAACTATAAAATTCTGTCATCACCACAATTATTATCATCAGAACTGTAATTACAACCGTTATCATGATTTTGATAATCATCACAACGCTATCATCATCATCATCATCATCATCATCATCATCATCACAACCGCTATTATAGTCACAACAGCTATCTTCGTGACAACTGCTATCATTCCAACAGCTACAATCATCACAACGCTATCATCAAAAGTTGAAGCCGAGGATTGATCATGAAATTAATTATTATTTATTGCCTTACAATTGAAGGTCTCAGAGCCAAAGGCGACTAACCCACAATTACAAAATGAGTAAATAAGAGTTGAAATTAAGAGGATGCTGACAAATATAATTGGTTTCACAATTTATTTTAATTTGTCTACATTGAATAAATACAAAAAAAAATATATATATATATATCATTAATCTATAACAGCAATGTAAAGTTTTGAAAAGGCTCAGAGCCAAAGGCGACTAACCCAAAATTACAAAATGAGTAAATACTGTATTAGTTGAAATTAAGAGGATCCTGACAAATATGATTGGTTTCACAATTTATTTCAATTGGTCTACATTGAATAAATACAAAAAAAAATATCATTAATCTATAACAACAATGTAGAGTTTTGAAAAAAGCTTAATAATGAACAATACAAAATTGTGGGTTGGTCGCATTTGGCTCTGAGCCCTTCAATTATGAAAAATCCCGGAAAATAATCATCTAAGAAATCGGTTCAAGCAAGATTCGAACTCCTGTCCGTCGATAACCTTGAACTAGGCTGTCAATTTATTGAGTTACTGTACGTTACTTTAGTTTTTAACAATAAAATTATACGACTTTGATAAGATGCAGAATATACGCGGGAAATTGTATGTAGGCTAAGAAGAAATGTAGTAACCATCTGGACAGACTATACCTCGACAGTAACATTATAGTGTCTTCTTCTACGAAAGCCTGTTGAAGCCCCACAAGATCATGACGTCACTTTCTTTCAAAAAAGCGCACGCGGAAACCGTCTTTATTTTTCTTTCTCCTTCATGTTTTATTCAGGACGTAGTGTGTAATCCCTTGTAAATACACGCCATTTGCTCCAGTGTTAATTATTTACTGTTGGCAACGCTGCATCATTCATTATCGAAGAGACACTCTCTTCCCCTTCCGTCCCGGCCGCTGGCACGTGGGAAACAAGTCGATATCACTAGATCCTTAGCCGCTAGGCGTCGGATCGTAATGCGCGCACGTGATGTCCCTGGTTTATGAGAAGTAATGGAATTTGTGTCCCGGACGTGTTTATTTGGGTATCACATATTGACCGTATCCTCCCTCTCTACCGCCTATGGGGATAATCCTTGCAGGTGGACGACGATATGAAAAGCTGCCAAGACGCGTACAGTCTCTATGTCTACGCTAACCTCACGGTCTGGTGTAACTTCGAACTTTGTTCTTATTTAGCGCTGCCAGCCAGAAGAAAGCGTTAAGAAACTTGTATTGTTTTAAAGCATTATAGACCAGCTGCTCCCTGCACGTGCAGTGGCGTGTTTATTATTGTATTTATTATAACTTAATATGAAATTACGTAGATTAGAAGCCCACCAAAACACTTCTTTACATAAATATAAATGAACAATTTAACTTTTAAATATGTAGGGGATTTTTATTTGAAAAAAAATGGTAATACAATATAATACAATATAATATTGTTTCTTTATTCAGTCATAAGACAAATCAAATATTACTAAAACTAATGACACTTATTCATACACGTAATCATTATGTTCTATATAATGTAGATTACGAACGCTTTCGCCCTTCGGGCATCGTCAGACTCTGTGTATAATATCTTATTATTATTCTCTGTAGTAAAATACAATGATAATTTGATGAAATGAACTGTTTAAATATTAACTATGATATGTATAAAATAATGTACAGAATTATATGCGTAAAATTAAAACTGTGATTGCATTGCAATAATACATAAAATTGTGGAAACTATGAACATGTTAGTAATGTTCCTCGTTTTAAACTTCATAATACTGATGTGTGTAGATCTTGTTTCAGAGGTTCGACTTGGACGGTGAATTGCATCTGAAATATATACTGTATTATGGAATAGAAAAGAGAAAACTTCAAACGTGAAAATGTGGTCAAATTGAGTTATCAAATATACTCACGTTTTAAACGTGTTTATGTATTGCACAAGCTGTTGTGATTTATCATTGCGGTATGAAGTAGTATTTATCTGTACTAACATGTTCATAGTTTCCACAATTTTATGTATTATTGCAATGTAATCACAGTTTTAATTTTACGCATATGTCTGTACATTATTTTATACATATCATAGTTAATATTTAAACAGTAAGTTCATTTCATCAAATTATCATTGTATTTTGCTAAAGAGACTAATAATGAGATATTATACACAGAGCCTGATGATGCCCGAAGGGCGAAAACGTTCGTAATCTAAATTATATAGAACATAATGACTACATGTATGAATAAGTGTCATTAGTTTTAGTAATATTTAATTTGTCATATGACTGAATAAACAAACAATATTATATTGTATTATAACATTGACAGTCTGAAACATTACAATATGCTTTCTAAGTTAAAAAAATGGTAAGTTATTTATTTTTTATTTTAAACGCAGAATAAATATGGGAAATGCGTGTTATTCGGTTGATAAGCTTTTATCGTCCACTCTGCTGTCAAGAAATCTTAAAGAATTTATAAAACAATTATATTACCGATTCTTCTGTATGGTTGTGAAACTTGGACTCTCACTTTGAGAGAGGAACAGAGGTTAAGGATGTTTGAGAATGAAGTGCTTAGGAAAATATCTGGGGCTAAGAGAGATGAAGTTACAGGAGAATGGAGAAAGTTACACAACGCAAAACTGCTTGCATTTTATTCTTCACCTCACATAATTAGGAACATTAAATCCAGACGTTTGCAATGGGTAGGGCATGTAGCATGTACGGGCGAATCCAGAAATGCATATAGAGTAAAGAAAGTCGATAGGGATAAGGCGGAGAGCAGCAAGGATAAACCAGCATACAATCTAAGGAAATGGTGTGTCAGTGGAATGAAGGATTAATTAAGGGTGCAGTGAATATGGGTGAATAGCGTTTTAGTATGAGAAGGGTCATGATGAGTTATTTAATTAGTAGGAATGAGTAGGACGTATTGTAAATATAGGAAGAGTAGAGGAGCTAAAAGTAGGACTAGACTAGATAGGTATCAGTAGGACAAAAAAAAAGTAATATAGATAGATGTAAAGCAAATAATAGAGGGAAGGCTTAGTTATAGTACAGTAAATGTTTGTAGTGATATGTTAAATAAGTTGGTCTGTAAAAATGATGAATAGAAAAAGTAATTGTTACGTTGTTATTAGGAATAGGAAATAGTAGAGGGTAGGAGTAGAGGGAAATAAGGAATATTTAATAAACGCAGAAATATAGGAAGTGTGGTGAACGAACATGAAAGACTTAGTGGGTGAACATTAAATGATGAAGAGATGTCGGTCATTAACATCGAGTATTGTACAAGTTGTAAATAGTATATGGAAGGGACTTCTGGCCCGAATACTATATAAGTGAAGGGCCAGCAGGACCAAAAGTTTGAGTGAGAATAAACCATACCATACCATACCATACCATACCATATAGAATGTTAGTTGGGAGACCGGAGGGAAAAAGACCTTTGGGGATACCGAGACGTAGATGGGAGGATAATATTGAAATTGGTTTGAGAGAGGTGAGATATGATGGTAGGGACTTGATTAATCTTGCTTAGGATAGGGACCTATGGCGGGCTTATGTGAGGGCAGTAATGGACCTCCGGGTTCATTAAAAGCTATAAGTAATGTGGTAAAATAATTGAAAATTGTTGCGAAATTTAGCCAAAAATCAACTCAAATGTATGTTCTGTTTTTAAAAATGATAACTTGTTGTACTTTCCAAAAACAACCAGACCTTACTTTCTGGTAGTTTCATCATAGTTGCAGTGAATCACAAGTATCATTTCCAAATTCTATGGTGGTAGGGAAAAAGTGTTTTAGGTGTATTTTATTAGGCCTTTGCGTTATGCAATTCACATATGCTTTATATGCATATTTGTGTAAAAACACTGCCTTATGAACACAAATCGTCATATAGGCCTACTCTCAGACAAAAAATTAATTTAGTACCTTTTCTTTGAAAGGTCTAGTAACTTTTTTTAGGAAAAAAATTATTACGAAATGTTTTTGCCTTGTGGTAATCCTGCTATCAAGTGCAGAGGCATTATTAAATTTATACTAAAGTATGTGTATTATTTGCTTATTTATAACTATGATTATTTGGAATGTTAAGTAGTACAGGAGTAGGCTACGTTCAGGCACCGGGTTTCCCCTTCTCCCTTATATTCATTATCATCCTCACCAATTCCCCACACTACACTTACAAAAAAACACATACACTCACCCTAGTACACAACATAACTCTCCATAGACACACATCACGCATAGCGTGGCCCGCCGAAGTGGTGTGCAACTCGAAGATGGATTACAACCCTGCCACCTATCCGCAAAATTCTGAACGAGAATCACACAAGTGAAGTGGGTAGGCATTAGATACACTCTCTCTCTCTCACTCTTACACACACACACACACACTCACACTCAAAGATTTGGACTATTCTTTACGTAAAATATTACTACAGACAAATATATAGGTACAAAATTAATTACTGTGCTTATTAACTCCTTCAAATGTATCTCTAACTTATTCTGATCTGACTTACGTAGAATTTTGTTAGTTATAACAAATTCAAATAAAACAAAACAGCTTTCACATTTCGAAACCCGTTTTATCTCTGGCTTGCAATAACAAATTCAAATAAAACACCTTTTGATATTTATAATCCCATTCTACCTCTTCTTGCTGGAGTCTAGATGGAACATCAAACTGTCATTTTAAGGTCTGTATTCCATGACGTTATTACATGCACGTTAAACCGAGAGATTCTATTTCCTCCTACCCTGGAAATCGCAGAGTTATAATCTCTGAAACGAACCGCCTGTAACGGTTCTCATTCAATTGTCTTGGAAGAGTACCGCGGTACTGTATACCCTGCAGGGGCAATAAGGAAGCAACGCTCACGTTGCTTGCGGGGGTTACAAAGAGTTTTTTTGTAACATTTTATTTCTGTTTGTAGGGCACGGTTAGCTTATATTAGAGGAAACTACAGATCATATCTTACGTTATACTACTGTTTTCCTGGAACGAGCGCCGAGAATTGCAAAAGTAATGTATAAAATGAACCCTGTTACACATCGGGAATCGAATGGATTGGATTTGAGGATTTTGATGTAGATTTAAGTGGAATTTCATTTATTTTAAGGACGTTCCTCCTGCATCAGCATCTCAGAATCCTTTATTTTTCTCGTCTCTTATAGAGAAATGGACACATAGTTACACCTTTCTGGTAGAGTGACTTACAGGAGAATGTACAGTAGTGGCAAAAAAGAATCGGACCGACCCTTGTAGCTGATTTCAGAGCCTTGTTCACTCCAGAGCACGATAGACTGGTAATTAAGACTTTCGTGGTTCGAATCCTGCCTGGGAAGGAAACTTTTTTTTGTTCCTTATTCAAATTTATTCCCAATACTTTTCGATTGCAACGATATTTTACTAGGCCTACTTAATTCACTTATTATCTCCAGAACATGAATTTTACCAGCAATCGAAAAGTATTGGAAATACATTTGAATAAGGAACAAAAAAAAAGTTTCCTTCCCAGGCAGGATTCGAACCACGAAAGTCTTAGTTACCAGTCTATCGTGCTCTGGAGTGAGCAAGACTCTGAAATCAGCTACAAGGGTCGGTCCGGTTGTTTTGCCACTACGAGTACTGTACATAGGGGCTATTCCATATTAAATCGATCAGTAAAAAACCTCGCATTTTTTTATACTCTAATTTTTTTCCCTACTTATACAAGGTGCTAAGGGGAGTGCATTTTCAAAAATATACTCTCGAAAGTCAAACGATTTTCGTACTATTGAGCGACAAATTTAGCGTATTTTATAAAAACAAGCCTCTTTCAGCGCTCAGAACTCTGGAACCATTTACTGCAGAACATTGAACGAGAGCTTATTTTGAAGCTGACATTTGGTAGGTTATGTTAAGAAGTAATCCTTATTTTTATTGTACACAGAGAGACAGATAATCTGATTTTACTTGCTTTTAGGCATTTTGGCCATTTGTAAAAATGTAAAAAAATACTGAGAAAAATTTTGCATTATTAAGAGGGATTCGGCATTGTTTGCTTAGTGGCTCGGCGATAAGTTTCGAGGGTATTAAATAGATTATTTTCACACGCCTAGACTTGAACGATGCAGTCCCGCATGCAATGGTGGAGAGCTGAAGATAAGCGAGTGTTGGGCGTCATTTTACTCCTATGTTTATGAAAACCTGTGATAAAGCTACCACAGCCATGACTGCTAGACGACACATCACGTGTTTATGCCTACTGGCCTTGCTTCCCTCGGCTAGCTCCCGCCTCACAGTCAGCTGGTTAGTTCACGCGCGTACTATTTATTTTCTTTATTTGATATTTTCAATACTTTCTTATCAACGAACCACCAGTAAAAAATATGTGTTTATTTGTATTTTCAATGCGGAATCGAACCATATATTTTAAAAATATTTTTTCGTGGCCAAAGGCGTCTTAATAAAGAAAAAACTAAATTTCTCCATTTCCATAAAAAGTAAGAAAATCTGTTTATGTGTCAATATAAACTTTAACTTCTCAGCATCAAAATAAACCATGATTTTGATCATTGGGTGAAAGGGTTTCGGAGCCACAACAGTTTAAAGTTGCTAATTTTATGAAAATATGATAAATTTAAATATTATTAATTTAAACACTATTAAGTTCTGATGCCTGAAACTTTCCACAAAGCATTGTATCACAGTTGTCTACGGACAGAAAAAGTTTCATTGTATTTAAAAATCATTATGCCATATCGCGGTGCTACGGGAACACACTGCGGCGAACTCTACTACAGACCTTGGAAGGTCAGTAATACTGATCAGCAGGGAAAGGATAAAGTACTATATCAGGATAGGAATCCTTGGTCCATGTGTTCTGTCTACAAACACTAACTAGTTGTCGCGTGTCCCCCAGTCCACAGTAGTAATGACGCATATTCAGTTCCTATCAGCTATACTGTCCATTCACTGATGTTGGGGAGCGCTCTTCCCAGCAGGTACAGTTTTAGCTAGTGGAAGGGGGTAGTGTTTACTTCATCTGAAGAAAATCAAGGCGCTATCCTATATAGCTATACAGCCTATCCTAATACATTAACTGCGGGGATAAATGCATTTCAAGTTATTTGCAACTAAATATCAAGATTTTGTAGCACATAGTTATGCATATTTAACCCTTTGCAGCATAGTGGTTGTTCAGAAGAACCACCGTTTTCTTTCTTTCTAAATTTTATGGCACAGATATTCCACCAAGGAACCACCTCTTGAGTATACATAGAGGTGCCATCTGTGTTTTGAAATTGTGTGCATAGTTAAGGATACAATTGATACTCTTTCAACAGTCTCCAGACAGTCGTATGAGGAACAATGACTTGCAACGCTAACCTTCGTGTGCTGATAGAAGGAGTCATGTTCACAGTCTCCAGAATCTCCTCCTGTACTTCTGGAGTTGTAGATCTTGGTCGTTCCCTTCCCAAACCAGGAGAGTTAAATGTTCCATACTCGCACAGACGGTAATGGAGACGTACAAATATCTTCCGATCTGGACATTGTCGCTGTGGGTACCTCTCCTGGTAGAAACGACGAGCCAGCGCAGCATTGCCGTCCGCCTTACCGTACGTGAAGTGTATCTCTGCCAGCTCTTGATTTGAATACATGTCACACAGCCTAACGCCTACACAACACTGCATGTAACCTTCGCCTCGGAATGAACTGTCAGAGTGCTCTCTTAATGTCTTCTTTGACGGCAACGACCTGCGGAAAGAAAAACGTTCCGGTGAATTTCAATGTTGTGAAGGCCATAACTCGGAAATAAAGCATTTCCGGACACATGTTGTAATGCACTATTTTGATTGTCTACATGTGGGAAATACATACCTGAAATTCTGCCCCGTATTTTTGAAACACCCTGTATTTTATTTATTGCGATATGACAACATAGGTATATACAATCATTGTTATAGCGAAGTATTGTGGACAATTCCGTGACGATCAACAATGCCCTCTGATGATGAAAGGAGCTTCTCATCATTGAAGAAGAGTCTTGTCTTTAGAAATGTGAAAATCTTTTTGCCTAACTAATTTAGAAGAATATGGAAATAACTCAAAACTCTTATGCATATCAGGAAAACCATCACTAGTGAATGGATATCTAGCCTGAAAATGACAGCAAATTTAGCAGCTGTTCGTTCCGTTCCCGGCAGATCTCTCGACGGTACCCGGTGCAGACATGGCTGCCCGGAGATTGAAACTTTACCACACGTCTTGGGATTCTGTGAACAGGGATTGCTCTTGAGGAACTCTAGACATCATCTTGTAAGATCCAAAATTGCTGCCGCATTAAGAAATAAGGGCTGGATAGTAGAAGAAGAAATCTCCTGTCTAGTTGAAAATGGGTCAACGAGACGAGTAGATATTTTAGCGTACAATGCTGACACTAAACAGGGCATCATTGTGGACCCCACGATACGGTTTGAAGTAGAATGTCATCAGTCAGCCGAGGTCCACCTTGAGAAGAAGTCGATCTATGAGCCTACAGTCAACTATTTCAAGCTGATATATGCCTTAATTCACGTTGAGGTATTCGGCTTGCTCATAGGTGCTGGAGGGACTATACCAGCTTTTTTCGAAGAATTTCGACGGAAATTTGTTCTGCCAACATATTTGAGGGATGGCATTGTGATAATTATGTTAAAAAAATTCTGCTAAATCCTAATTAATCACATGGTGCCACATTAATAGCAATTGTAATGTTTCACGCCCTTTTCTTTGTTTCACTTTTTTTAAATTTAATACCTATGTTTACATATGTATAATAATTTTTTGAGGATATACTGAGTCCGTAAGGGCTACCCTCAATGGGGGGCAGTTCAATATTATTTATTATATAAATTCCTTAATATAATTTTTTAAATTTTAATAGTGCATATTTTTTTTATTTTTAGTGCATATATCCTGGCTTTTAAGTGCATATGTGCATGCATATTTTGCCTTTTTAATGCATATGAATCCGCTCCCTAAAGATAAATGAGAATTGCCATTTCGGAAATATTACAATCTTTATGTAATCATTCGGCTTAAATTGTTACCATAAAGATAAACTCACAGCAAGAAGTATGGAGAAACGTGACAGCAATTGAAAAACACAAGTATCCCATCACGCGGAGCAGGTGAAGTACTTCATTAGCGGGAGGTATCGTGTTACAGCCACCCCCTGACTTCCGTTTTACTACCACAAATACTATAACGCCTTTGCTACCGTTCCCCTTGTGACATAAACTGTAACACGCAAACCTTTTCCACAAATTTGTTTCATACAGTCGACGGGCTATAGCCACTAAATTCTGATCACATTAATCAAAACGTCACTCTGTACGAGGGCTACCCCGTGTTTGCAATAACGCCCCCTATATCATAAGTGAAAACAAAAGAATAAAGATACGGTTTATGAGTGAAATACCCCCCGCGTTTAAAATTAACGCAAACCACGCAAGGCTGGGGAGTATAATGCGGTATGACTCATAAAACAAACAAGTCAGTTTTGTGCTATCAGGTGGTTGATCTCTTAATTAAAATTTTGAACGAAAACTATCATGGAATGTCTCCCGCTGGGGCCCAAACAACGGTAACGTGTTTAGCTGAAAATGGAGAGAACTGTGTTTCGAATTCCTGTATGGATTTCTTTCTCTTCTACACGGACATCATTTTATTTTTACAAAAATTTTTAACATTAACCTGGCTATACTCGGAAACACTGTTACCCCCCTTCCATTACAGGAGTTTGATGTTACTAGTGCAATATGTAAACAAATCATTTTACTAGGTATAGGAGGAGAGAAAAGTAGTGTATCCATTTATGTTGTAGGGAAATACGATATTACGATTTTCAGTTTGATCATAACTTTTACGGAATTTATCAAAATACAGTAGAGTAGTAACATTTTTTTTTTTTAAACTCAACTTTTCAGGCGGCTATGTTCGTTATGTAATGTCTACTTTAATTAGCATATTAATTATTGATGTTATCATACAATATAGAGAGTGCATTTAAATTGAGGGGGGTCATAAGTAAAGGGCTGTAAGTGCACTTAAGTTGCTTTTGAGAAAATGGGGTTTAAATATTTAAGCTTTCGTAAAATCGGTGAAATTTTTTATTTAAATTTTAATGTGTGATGCGATTAAAATATCCCTTTGCCACTAAAATTTTAGATACTTTTGCTTACACTGAATGCACTTAACTCATGTTGTTACAAATGTCACTAGCATTCCTCTGCTTCTAGCCACCTCGATTCAAAAAAAGCTAATCAGAATTTTTAATCAAGTTGCTGAAAATGGTTGCCGTTCATTACAATGCAGGCTTCAATTCAGTACGCATATTATTAAAAACATTTTGAAGCATATTCTCTGAAATTGAATTTATCGCTTCTTGAATATAATTTTTTAGTACGATATTATTAATATAGGTTCTTTCTTCTATAGAAAACGCAATCATATTTATGAAACACACTATACACTGCAGTGTTTACTTCACTGCTTGAAGACTTCGAATGCAACAGCGGCCGTAAGTTTGTGTGTCTGACGGGAGCAAGGACATTTGTGAAGGGGTGAGAGTGAAGTACATTCAGAAACGCAGGTACAATAAAAATGCAAGTAAAAATAAAATGATGTCCCTGTATTTGGGACTGGGAATGTGTATTTCGTGTTATGTTTATTCTGTGTAGTTTCAGCAGAGGTCTTTTGGCATCCGGACTGCGTTAACAGATCGTGTCGCTGGATGTAAAGCATAAACGGGTCCGTGGTTCATTTCTTATAGAGCTCACCCCAACATTTGTCTTAAAGCATCAGGAGAACCACGTGAGAGTCACGGGCAGAACACCATGACAAGTAACAATTTTCATTATTAGGCTACAGAAATTTTAATATCCCTTTCCTTAGTCTTTTCTTGCAATAAAACTGCCGTCTTTAACAGTAGGCCCTAACAATTATAGTACTTTTACTATATAAACTAACGGTCTTACTGATAAACCGCCTATAATAATTTTATACGTGAGAGTTGGGACAGAAAACGTTACCAATAAACCATGCATAAGCGATGGATGTAGCCTATAAGCACGTTTAACCTCTTCCCTTACTATATATTTAGCAGTTTTGTGAAAAAAAGGGTCATATTTTTTTTTTATTTTCGTAAAGAGATCATTTAATATTGCAGAATCACTGTACATCACTAATTTTCTTACATACCTAAAAATCACTATGAAATAGACATACATTCAGACCTGAATTATTATCCCGAGTTATCTCGTGCACTTTGATTCCCGCTCTGGTAGTTGTCCCACTTTGATTTTCTCCTGAACTATTTACCAACTTATGTTTTTTTAATGGATTAATTTATGAGGTGCAATACCAGTGCTGTTATCAATGTTGCTTGTCTTGTGATAGACTCGAAAGCAGCGTATTACGCACAGTGGCACATTGCATTCCGGATAGTAGTATCTGCTTTCCTATATGAGAGCGTTTTGGGAAGAATGGTGTAGCAGTCATTAAATATTTATACCAGTACATCTGTTCTTCAGGTTTGTGAATAATGTTCTGCAGTATCATTATGCCCAAAAGTACACGTATTTCAGAGTCTGTAGTAGGCCGCCACGAATTATTTTCAGCATTCTGTGAACACTTATTAGCATGCCGAATCGTCTCCTCGAATATAATGTTGATGAGGTCATTATTAAAGAATAAATTTAAAAAAATTGAGAATTATCGTTATCAGAAACAATGTTAAAATTTCAGGGAATGGGGACCCCGGAGGTGCAGAAGAAATGGTGCCAGATGTCTTCTATTCAAACCACTGTCGAAAGGACGCGACATCAACTTATCTGAATTTGTTTGTTGGTCTATAACTTCGTCTTCTGATACCGATGTTTCATTTCCTAATCTTCTACAGGAATATATTCCTGATCAAAAGTTTCGGAATCACTAACTTGATCCATCTTTACATAAAAAACATTAAACACAAACAAAACCGTCAAAACTAACTAGCATCTACTCACTACTGTGTGTGAATGCTATATGAGCATAGAATTCCACTCGCAAGGAAGAAGTACAAAAAACACCACCAGATATAGCAATATCACTAACTTCTGTAGCCATCTAGTGAGGAAAAGGTTAATGAAATAATGGAAACGTATATATTCGGGATATAATCCTTAGCAGCGAAAATGGGACTGAAACGAGTTAACTCGGGTTAATAAATTTTGACACAAGTTAGCAACCCGAGTTAACTCGGGTTAATCAGGGAAGTGGTTAACTACAGATGGGAATTGCTTTGCAGTACTTATGCACAAAAATCACCCTTTTAAAGTGTTGTATATAGAGAAAAATGGCCGTCTCTCTAACAACTGTTTGTATTGATTGTCATTTTATGATGATAGCACAGTCTAGTACATAGTCACGAAGCTCAATACGTAGGGAATATGCATCCATTGACAGTTGAGCCACAGTCTAGTATATATAGTCACGAAGCTTGAGTTTATGAGGGTACTAGGAGCAAGACTCTGCAGGTATTATTTCGCATTGTCTGTAATGAGGCGGTAGTAGCGATCCTAGAGGTTAGCAACTATCTATGGATGCATATTGCTACGTATTGAGCTTCGTGACTGTATATCTGCAGTGCCTGGGCAAAGTGACATAAGTCAGTTTACACAAACCTTTTTTGATAATTTATTGACAACTTACACTGGTTTATGTCGATTTGATTTTTTTTTCTGTATGAATTATTGTAATGGGAGAAATACTTATGTATTTTTTTTCCAAGCGAGCAGATGTTCCGTAAGTTGTCAATAAATTATCAAGAAAAGTTTGTGGAAACTGACTTGTGTCACTTTTCTAAGCCATTGCAGAAATATACTAGACTGTGGTTGAACTTGGTAGTTGCTAGCCACTAGGATCGCTACTATTGTCTCATTACAGACTCCTTTCCCTAGCAGACGACGAAATGTATTATACTTTCGTCATCATGTTCTTTTGGTAAAATTAACACCTTCGTTCCATTATTGAAGACAGTATTAAATACATAAGGTTTATTTATTATTTTCATGAAGTATATAGTATGTTTTATAAACTCACCTTGCTGGATATTTCGGAAGAAGGATAACTTTGGCCACTTTTTCTTACAATTGAAGGATTCAGAGCCATAGTGGGCCAAGCGCTGTTTATTAAAAACATAGAAAACAAAGGATTAAAGTTAAGTGAATACCATAGTTTAATGAAGATTGACATATCATTTAGTTTTAATGTGTATACTTTATGTTTCTTGCCATATATTTCCATTGAATTATGGTAATAACTTCATTTTAACCCTTGTTTTCTACGGTTTTAGTAAATGGCGCTTGGCCCACAATGCTTCTGAACCCTTCAATTTATATTACTACAAACATCTCCTCCTTCTCCCATATTATTATTCCAATTATTGTATTTTAGCCATTAACATTTATTACAACCGATAACGAACATTTCACAGTTTGCACAACTTTTCCTTTTCTTCACAACAATGCGAAATGCGGCACAGTCTATTGTTCCTAGTACTCCTAGTCGCTAGCCGCTTTGAGCGAGAAATGCTCGACTCATATATGAGCCATTCAGAGCAGAAGTGTTGTAAGTCAATTTTGACTTACACCACTTTTGCTCTGAACGGCTCATATAAACTAGGCTAATGATTCGGTCGTTATTATACAAATTTAAATAACATGAATGTATATTTTGCCTGTAAATGTATATACGAAGAACAGAGAGATTAAGAGAGAGAGAAAAAAAAGAAAGAGAAAGTAGGAATTGTATTTTGTATATTATTTATTTGAGCCGTTCAGAGCAAAAGTGGTTTAAGTCAAAATTGACTTACACCACTTCTGCTCTGAACGGCTCAAATATAATGTGTGTATTTTGTTTTTTGTTTTGTTTTTTTTTTTTTTTTCAGACAATAAAACAAGAGTGCTTCTTGATTTCTATGTGAAAATTCTAATATTTTTTTCCTTCTGTTACAGGTAAGCATTCCTACAACGCATCGTATCCCACTGTAAGTGAACACATATTATTGCACAGAGTGGATGGTAACTTCTGCACCAAAATGAAACTGATAATAGATCATGAGGAGAGATTTGAAAAATCTAAATAAGTTTTCTTTCTCCAATATTAACCGTTTTAGAGAAAATTGTCACGTTTCTATGAAACATATTGCAACTTCACAGCTACTGCAATAACTAACTTTTTACCTTCCTCTCCCCGTCTGCAGTACCATCGCCGGCGATGGCTGTACGATGCGCTGCGTTGCAAGATTTATTTTAACTATTTCCGCATTTATTCAATTTCGTTACGACTAAACCAGGGATGTCGAACAGCGCTCTTAAACTGTGAAAGGGTTAATATTGTTTCCTACAGTAGCTGAGCTGAAACGACAGTCAGTCAGCTCGCTGTAGCAGTGTTCTGTACGCAGTGTGTTTATCAACTCTGGCGGCTGGTATGGATATGGAACGACGATTCGATAGTATCTTTATAACCTATGAAGATTCCAAGTTGAAACTTATCAGTTCATTATATCACTAATTGAGGCGTACTATATATTTTTTTCATTAAAATAGAACCCCCGCATTTTTAAATATGAATATATGAAAATTGTTTCACCATGTTTTTTAGTGTAATTGAATACATGCAGAAAACAATATAAGTAATAAAAACTATCACATATTAAGAATGTATCACCCAATTTTTGTAAATTTATCTGGAGACGTTGTTGAGATATATAATTTTAATTGAAGCGGCGTGCTTACAAAAATGTGAGTTTTCTTCATGTTTGAAACGCCACTGACAGAAAACGAAAAGCACAGGACATATGAAACTCGGCAGTTTTAGTTAGCACGGCAGGTCAAACAAACCCTCAAATTTTGAAAGAAATCCGAGTCGGTCGGGTTGAGTGCCTTGTTGATTTGATATGGAATGACCCGTAGGCTACATTCTTTGTTTATCAGACTTCATCAAGTGCAAATCTGAGTTCCTAATCAATTGGTAAGATGTATAAAAGTTATCAAAGTACCAGCCGCCACAGTTTCGCTTTTGTTTACGATCATTCGGCCGGACTGCTTGCTACCTGTGTTCAACCGTTGCACGGTAAAGCAGGAGTGAAGGCTCTGCAGTTCACAGCTCGAGAGCGCTGTTCGACATCCCTGGGCTAAACGGTTTAATTGGCAAAGAAAGATTCAAAACATAAACTGTTCAGATTAATTTATCTATCTGCTTGTATAGCATTCAGGCATTTATCTTGGACCGTTACTGCAATAGAGCGCTGCAAACATTGGGCAAATACTATTTTTTCATGCTTAACGGTTCATCATCGAAGGAAGAGTGTAATAAAAGTTTTGTTATATTTAACATGTAGAATCATCTCTTAAATTTTGGTGTATCGGTTCCCTTGCACTCTCTATTATTCTTATTTCTATTATTATTTTTTTTAATTTCGAAGAGAAAAAGATTCATGGAAAAGAGAGATGTGATTGAAGATCACTGTTTTTTCAAATGTGATGTAAATTAATATTTTTATTACGTTTCATAGTTAGATATGTTACAGAGTAGAATAAATGTAATGTTGAAACCTGCATCTTTTCCTACTAATTGATAACGTTTCAAAATGAGTGATTGAATGAATAAGGAGGACACGAGAGGAGAAATAATTAGGAGGTAAGCGATTACGCGCCATTATAAGGGAATTAGAGTTCTAAATTCAGTATGGTTGCACCCTCATTTATAAAAAAGGATGGGTCTAACTAAAGCAAATAGGGCGGTCACTGGCAGAATTTTCCCTTTTGTGTTGTAGAGAAGTATGGATAGTAAAGGAAGAGATGGAGGAAAGAATAATAGCTGTGAGAATGGATTGTCTACGGACAAGTTCAAGGGCTT
The DNA here is from genome assembly GCF_040183065.1 of Periplaneta americana. NCBI lineage: Eukaryota > Metazoa > Arthropoda > Insecta > Blattodea > Blattidae > Periplaneta > Periplaneta americana. The sequence continues at coordinate 51,004,316 of NC_091118.1, forward strand.
CCCGGTTACATAAAATTACGAACGAAGAAATAAAGAGAAGAATGGAAGCTGAGGAATGTGCAATGGATGGGGTCGGGAAGAGAGGACTAAAATGGAATGGCCATCTTCTAGGAATGAACAATGACAATTGCTCGAAGAATGTCTATGAATGGGTACCATCAGGTTCACGTAAGAAAGGCTTACGACGAAAAGTCTGTGAAGAAGACATCCTATAAGAAGCCGTAGGACATAGACTTAAAACTGTGTCGTCCCTCTAAAACACGTAAAAAAATAAAATTATTTATGTCATTAAGTTATATAAAATATATTTATTTAAAACATTGCTGTTAAAGAAATCGTAAATTTCATTTAGTAAGTTGATCATCATAATATCACCTTCGGCACGAAGGACTTCCTTGGGTTGCAGTCTTCTTTTGAATTTCCTGTCATGCTCTTCTATTCAGGGCCAATGCTGACCATTTATTTTTCCCAGGAGCATTTTTTTTAGTTACTCCATATTCCGTTCAAAGTTTTGTCGTCCTCTGAATAGCGAGATTTTAAATGTACTAAGGAGGGCATTCTTTTTGCATCATAATATAGAGTACTTACGTTTTGTCTTAAAGAAATAATGTTATAAATAAGGGCAGAGTTGACTTTTTCATGACTACAAAGAAAAGTAAATAAAAATATCCCTTTAGATACAGTTGAAAAAAACTAATATGAGTCTCAAAATTGAAATTTTAATAAAAGAAATATTGTAGATATGTTTTCAAGTGCAAAACAATATTTATTTAGCTATTTCTCTGGCGTCTTTCTGAAGGGCTTGTGACAATATTTAATGCCAAATTAACTTAGTGACTTAGTAGTAGTTCTGTCTCATAGATTCCCCAGCTGTTTTTATTAGGTCTAATTGTAAAGCACAAATTCCAAAAGACGGCACCAGATGTGACAAAATATTTAAATTTCAATGTTTATTAATTTATAACAATGCCATGAAAATTACTGATACCTGAATTCATATTTGTGTCTTAGCATATTACTGCTCCAAACCAGGAATGTAACATACCGTACAGTATACATTTTCAGAGCTTCTTACGTATTTATTACTGGACTTTAGTATTCTCAATAAGCTTTTTTTTCCATTCTCTTTGTCATGCATTTTTAAATGTTTTGAAATATCATATTCATCACTGATTTAGCTGTTACAAACCTTACACTTGCCAGAATATTCGTTTTCTTCCAATATGAAAATCTACATTGTTGAGAAAATTAATTTGAATTTTTTATAATTATTTAGGCCTACGACAAAATAATTACTAGGTAACAATAAAATTATAAAAGTGGCGTTAATTTTCCAAAGGAGGGACTTTTTTCGTCCCGCCTCGAATCGAAGCTGGATTCGGGACTTTTATATGAAAATCGGGCCATGTCCCGCCAAATCGGGACATCTGGCAACCGTGGATAACACATCTGTAAACCGGGGAAAGAGATTTACAAATTGGTTTCATAAAATAATGTAACGTTCCTTGCTTTTAAGATAAGGATGTAAAAGCACAAACGTTAGAATAACACATTTTTTTTTTTAAATGACTATTACACTTTTACTACGTCATACTACTTTTGACCAATAAAACAGTACTGAAGGACTCTTTCAACCTATCATGGCTGCTTATCGCACCCCTAGCATATGTTTAATTTTTTCGCTTCCCTAGCATTTGTTTGTTTTTATCACTACCCTAGTATTTATTTTTTTTTGTTTGCCAACATTTCAAACTGCAAATTCTTTACGGTACTATAACACATGCTTTGCGATCGTCATTTATTTACAGCATAGACAGTCAACTTAAAATGGCGACTCCATTCAAACATTTTGGTGAAGCTAACATTAGTGAAATAGAATTTTAGTAAGGCCATTAATATCTATTTTATTGTATTAGAGTACTTTATTTCTTCTAATATTTATATACTTTCTCCTGTTTTTATCACCTTCCTACCATTTGTTTCTTAGTTTTCCAGCATTTCAAACTGCAAATCTTCGTTGATGCTGCAATAACTCCTATGTGACATATTTATCGATTTTCAGATTTTTGCTCTATTAAATAACTTAAATGGTGATACAGCAAATAATAAAATCTCCTATATGTAATTATATTTATTTCTTTCGAAAATGTAAGAATTCTCCTATGTACCACTGCTATAGAATGAATAAATGTGTTTTTTCTTCCTACTGAAATATTTTTTATGCTCGACCATGCCGAAATGTAGTAATTATACACCTGGTAGCAGTCCTTTAATTCATGTCATTAAAGTACACCTATTCATTAAAGTTCAGGTTTTCGATTATTCTCGGATATGCAATCGAAAGACAACTATCGAAAGGTCACGGAGGCTGGAAATCCAATACTGTCGCAGAAGGTTATGTTCTGTTACTATAATAATTAGCGTTAATTGTAAATAATATTCAAATAAATTCAATTTGTCATCTCGTTTTTCAATGTCGAATTCAATTTCAAGGTTATATCAAGACTAATGTTTATCTTACTATTATCAAGGTCGTCGATATTCGTTTCCCGGAAAAAATCAATACTTAGCGTCTGCGCACATCTCACAATTCATGAGGTAGGCTATTGAACTCGCTCACATAACAATAGCATGAATACTTACGACTAATTTCAAGTTAGAAATATGGTCGAGCATAAAAAGTCGTATGAAACTTGCCTGTAATGGTAATTAAGACGCTTGTATGAAAATTATGAAACTCGCTTGCGCTCGTTTATAAGCATCCTCGCGTCTTAATTACTATCATTATAGGCTCGTTGCATAATGTACTATTATATTTTGCAAATAGGACTCTATTGCAGGAACAACGACGAAATTCTTTACGGTACTATAAAACATGCTTTGTGATCGTCATTTGTTTACAACATACAGTCGACTGAAAATGGCGGCTCCGTTCAAACGTTTTGGTGAAGCTAACATTAGTGAAATAGAATTCAAGTAAGTCATTTAATATTTTATTGTATTAGCGTAGTTTATTTCTTCTAATCTTTATATACTTTCTTCTAATCGTGTAATAGTCAATTAAATCCCACTCGAGTTTTGATTTTCTCTAGATAAATCAAAACCTCTAGTGAGACTACTGTTTATAAAAATTAACAGCAGTAATACGGTAGATGTAAGAAGTTGAGAGCTTAGTTGAATATCAGTAGTCCTCCACAACTCAGCTCTAATGTAGTTGAGCATGTGCTCCAGCTAATACTCGACTTCCCTCCCTTTTTTTGCGTGACAGTCTGTTCTCATTGGAATTTGCTAACCGAAGGAACCGGGCACTTCTTATCAAGAGTTGTTAAGATTTATGATGATGGATGAGGTTTTTATTCTGAAGGCAGGGTCTGTTTGGGAACGCCAGTTTGTTTTATCGCCCCGCATGCACCTGTGTCCATAGGCCACTTCCTTCTCAGACGTATAAATTAATTTCAGTGTTTCCTTCGTCTTAACCTCGCCTCAAGATCACAATCGCTGCATATAATATTGCGAACTACATGTCTGAATTTTACAACCATAATACGAGTGTTATCTTGGGAGCTGCGTGACAGTTATGGGTTATGAAGATAAAGAGAAATTCCATGTTACCAAACTTCGCTGGAAGGTGGCATAATTCATTAGTCATTACACTTGGTTTATGGGTTTCCCTTCTTCATTTTTCATCTTTGTTTTTTCTTTTTCTTTTAGCGTTCAATGGTTTGTTTCTTTCCCGCATTTGTGTTAGCTTTTCGACTTTTTATTTAATTGTTCATTAATTCGTATAAGATAACTATCTTTTCTATTGTTCTTCTGTAATGTTTTGCTTTATTTTTTGTTCATATTTTTAATTCTTTAATGTTCGTGTAATATTATTCTGTTTTTGCTTATTTGTGTCAGTGTTTCTTTTCAATTTTTTCTTATTCCTTCCCAAATTATTAACAATTTTCCTGCTTTTTTCGGTATTTTACAAATAAAATTTTTATCAAGATTGTTTTTTCCTTTTTCTTTCTTTCTCCTTTCTTTCTTTCTTTCTTTCTTTCTTTCTTTCTTTCTTTCTTTCTTTCTCACTGTTTCTTACTTCATGTATTCTTGCATTCGTTCTTCTTTCATTTGTTTTTAAAATTATTTATTGCTTTTTTTTTCCATATTTTCAGTTGGTGGAGTTAATTTGTGTTTACTATTCACAGCTCCTTTTTGTTGCTTACTCGTATTTAGACGTTTTTTCCAAGCAAAATTAAATTCTATGTACTTGTATAATTATATAATAATATATTAATTATTTATTTAAATATTATATAATAAATTAACTGAATCTTGTCCTACTTTAGTTTCGCCGTATGTTGATTATATTGCTGTATTTGTGTTTTTATTATCGATATTTAAGTATAATTCAAGAAAATAAACTTTATATGATAATCATTCGGTTCATGACAAAGAAATGAATTATAAAATTATTATTATTATTATTATTATTATTATTATTATTATTATTATTATTATTATTATTATTATTATAGTTAGGAACATTAAATTCAGACGTTTGAGATGGGCAGGACATGTAGCACGTATGGGCGAACCCAGAAATGCATATAGAGTGTTAGTTGGGAGGTCGAGGGAAAAAGACCTTTGGGGAGGCCGGGATGTAGATGGGAGGATATTATTAAAATGGATTTGAGGGCGGTGGGATATGATAGTAGGAACTGGATTAATCTTGCACAGGGTAGGGACCGATGGCGGGCTTATGTGGGGGCGGCAATGAACCTCCGGATTTCTTGAAAGTCATTTGTAAATATTGTTATAGTGCGTAAAAAGCAATATATGAGAGTATGTATCACATTAGTTACTCTCATTTTTTGACGAGAATACGTATATCCAGAAAAATCACAGTCAATCATTGTGGGCCATTCACGTTTGTTAAGCACTATTACCATACCAAATTTGTCCCCGATTAAAATACACGGCACCGAAATTCCGTTCAGTGAATCAGTAAAGAATCTAGGTATTTATATGGATAAAAGTTTAAATTGGAACATTCAAGTTGCAGAAACCTGCAAAAAGGTATTTTCATTAATCCACTCGTTTAGACGATTGAAGAATTTTCTACCCTTTTCCATGAAAAAAATGTTAGTTCAAACACTCGTGATGCCCCACTTCGATTACTATGATATTCTGCTTACTGACCTAAGCGTTACTTCGGCGCAGAGACTAGAACGTGTTCATAATATGTGCGTCCGTTTCGTCTGCAATATTCGCCGGGCTGATCACGTAACACCATCCCTCGAAATGTTGTCCTGGCTCCGTCTAGAAGATCGTAGGAAAATCCACTGTCTTTCCCTTCTTTTTCACATATTGCATTTCTCCACTCCTGTCTATCTTGCGTCTCGTTTTCAAAATTTATCCACCCATCATAACCTAGACACACGATCACAACACTCCTCAATATTATCCATTCCCTCCCACCGAACATCCTCATATTCATCTTCTTTCACTGTGGTTGTTCCTCGGCTTTGGAATTCCCTACCGAGTAATGTCAGGGACTGTCAGACATCAAATCAATTTAAGAATAGGTTAACGAGATATTTTTCTAACAATTATTGTCAACAATAATAGCTGTTTCAGGTTTCTCAATGTTTAATGGTTATATATATCACAGATAAATATCTAAATTATCTCATTATTATTATTATTATTATTATTATTATTATTATTATTATTACTATTATTATTACCATTATTATTATAGCTATTTATTACCAGTGCCTATTATTGTCACACTAACATTAGTTATCCAATTTTCATTATTTACTTTCATGTTGTTTTATGATCTAGATATTAATGTAATAACTATGTAAGCAAATGTATTTAATTAGAATTAGAGTCGGGCTGGGCGGAAGAGAAGGCCTACTGGCCTTAGCTCTGCCAGATTAAATAAATAAATAATTAATTAATTATATTAAGCTCGGCCCAGTACTAGGATCCTATCCCAGAAAGTTTGACAGACAGATTTTCAGGCCAGTTTTGTCGTGCCGCTAATTTCTAGACAACACGACATATTCGAATGAAGTGAGCAGCGATCGACGGATGAAGGATCGATATACCCAACGTGACATCGAGTTGGAGCGTTGACGTCATCTAGCGATACACGGGAGTGGGAAATTTGAGACACGAATTGGAAGGCCGTGCGGCTGCCGAGGCATTGTAACTCAAGAATGCGAAGCGATGGAATATTCGCAGTCGCGTCAAACGATTCGTAGCGAACCAGTCTACAATCTCAATTGATCAACAATCAATAATGGACAAGTTAAATTAGAAAAATTCACGAGTGAAATTGAGTGAAGATAAGAAAATCATAGTGTCGAGGTATATGCAGCGGAAATGGAATAAAGCCTATAAGTAGGTGGTGTAAACGTGTAAACGATAAAAGAAAATGGTTACTATAGCAGCAAAAATGTTTTGTTCTCAATGCATACAAGATGAGTCCCAGCACTGCGAAATTGTACCGGGTTTTCAGAGTATCTGGAGAGCAGAGAATATGATGTTGATTGTCACTAGACACGTCCACTTCAACAGCATTTATATTAGTTACGTACGCACGTTTACAACTTGGGGCTATCTCTCCAATACAGCCTCCCCAGATTTTTTGTTCTTTTTGTTTATTTTTGATGTACTTTTTTCGTTTCACTTCACGTTTTATTTATATATTGCGTATTCATTGCATTTTACATTATTAACTCTTGCAAATGTTATTTATCTAATTTATTCCTTATTCTTTTCTTTTGCTTCTTTTCTTTCTTTCTTTTATTGTTTTCTTTCTATCTTTCCTTCCTTTCTTTTTTTCATCATTTTTTTCTTTCCTTTTTTTTTTTTTTTTTTTTTTTTTTTAATGGGTTATTTTTTCTGTGAGGTCCGACGGAGCTCAGATAATGGACGCGCTTGTCTACTGATTCGAGCTAAATTCGGTAGTCAATTCGATTCCAGTTTGGACTGATTTCCTGGTTGTTTTTCTTTCGGCATTTTTTTTTCAAATGTAACAGTAAGACAAAATATCAGGTAACCTCACGGGATAATTCCCATCCACATCTCACCAAAAGCCTCTCGCTATCACCAATTCCATCTACACTAAATAACCTAGTATTTGATACAGCATTGTTAAATTTTGTTTCATTCTCTGTCACTTCACATATTTCTTTTCCTTTTTTTTTTTACTTGGTTATTTAACGACGCTGTATCACCTATGAGGTTATTTAGCGTCAATGGAATTAGTGATAGCGATATTATATTTGGCGAGATGAGGCCGAGGATTCGCCATACCCGACATTTGCCTTATTGTTGGGGAAAACCTCGGAAAAACTCAACCAGGTAATCAGCCCAAGCGGGAATCGAACCCGCGCCCGAGCGCAACTCCGGATCGGGAGGGAAGCGCCTTAATTGACCGAGCTACGTCGGTGGGTTTATTTTCTTGCGCAATAATAATAATAATAATAATAATAATAATAATAATAATAATAATAATAATAATATCATCACTATTACTACTTTTATCGTCATGATATCTCTGCCTCTGTACAGTTTCTCAAGTTTCTCAATTGATCACACCTTTTACTTTCATGTTCTGACATTTGTCTCTGGCTGGACAGCTTGAGAAAGTGACAGCACGTGACACGAAAGTGGGGATCTCCGTGCTCTGCATCTGCTCGCCGTTTATTTCTGCTCAAGCCGAGTGGGACAGCAGACGGAAGCGTGGAAACGTGTTGGCGTGGACATCTACCGCAGCGATAAGATTGTCGTGTGCGACACTTGTTTGATAACACTTGCAATTTTTTATCGTCGGTAGTACAAGCGAAGTATTAGGACACGTCCTCGTGCTTGCATTTTACGGTGGTGCTTTTCTTAACAACGGAATGTAATTTTCTTTTCCCGTTACCACAAATCGGTCTCTGTCATCATTCATCATCATCATCAGTAGAGCCCGGATGTTTAGGCATTTGTAACAGTTAAAATAGGCAAGCAAAAAAGACAATAAAAACGTAAAAATGGCACAATAAATTTTCAAAAAAGCATTATACATTTTAAAAAGACATTTAGCAATAAATTTAAATTATGTCAACATAACTCACATTTTTACCTCGTAGTTGATGCATGTTGACTTATAAAATACTTTTTTTTTTTTTTTCGTAATTAACTCTCTTTTAACAAACCTTATATAACAAAACTGTTCCATCGGTTGAAAACACTCTTCTTCTTCTTCTTCTTCTTCTTCTTCTTCTTCTTCTTCTTCTTCTTTCATTAGGATCAAATCCTGTTGGTTTTCGATTGGTGCCACTATTCCCCGAGGCAGGTGACCAGCTTTCCAGCCATCTTTTCGGAGGTCGTCCCAGCGATCTGGTGGTGTCAGGTTTTCCCTTCATGGGGATTTTAGGTAGACGATCATTTTGCATCCTCAAAGTATGATCTCTCCATTCTTTTATCTTGTTTTTAATCCACTTAGTAACATCTCGTATTCCACATTTGTTTCGGATTTCATTTGTTTTCCTGTCATATAGGCTATAATCTGAAATACTTCGTAATATTCGCATTTCTACTGTTGTCATCATTTGTTGAGTCATTTTTGTTTCAGTAGCATATATTAGTTTCGGTCTCACACATGTTTTATATATCCAAATTTTACTTTCAACATTCATATTTTTATTTCTCCAAATTATGTCCTTCAAGAAACCCGATATAATTGATGCTTTTGTTGCTTGTTCCTTTACTTCTTCTATTAAATTTTTGTTACTTGTCGTTTTTGATCTAAGGTATTTGAAGGTCATTACGTGTTCTATACTTTTGTTATATACAGCCACTTTGCATCTATGTGGTTGTTTTGAGATTGTTAGTGATTTTGTTTTTTTGTTGAAGATTATCATATGAAATCGTTCAGCTATTATTTCGAATTTCTACAGGATCCTCTGTAGATCATCTTCATTTTCTGCCAATAAGACTACATCGTCTGCGAAACATATTATTTTTATGTCTTCCTTTCCTAATCTATAACTCCTGTTTGCTTTCTTGGTTTCTTTTATTATTTCATCCATGATGACACTAAATAGAATAAGACTAAGGCTATCTCATTGTCTAATTCCTGTCTCTAGTGGTATTCTTTCTGTTAGCTGGCCATTTATTCTAATTTTTGTGGTGGTGTTCGTGTTTAATTCCTTAATGATCTATAAGGTTCATCTGAGACACCAATATTTCTTCGAGCAATAATCCTCCACCCTAGTAGGTTGCTAGCCCTGCTTGGGCATATTGAAAACACATGGGCACCAAATTCACTAACATAAGCATGGAGTTTGGTTTTCAATGGTTTACTGAATTTAGTCATTCTAGCTAACCGATCTTATACCTTCTGTCACCCGACAATAACTGACTGTTCCTCACTCAAATTTCTTTTTCCTACAATAATAAACACGTGTAGCACAAAATTGTAACAGTAAGTTTTGAAAATATGAAAGCAAACAATTGAAAATGCTACGTGATAACTTCTATGAGAACGAGATTAATATTTAAAATTATAAAGCTGATTGTTGGTATCTCGAAGACATGACAATATATTTTTGTCGATCATTATTCATATTACACCAATAGTATTAAAGCATGATTATTAGCAGAGTAAGCATCGAAATAAATTACTTTTATTTAGTATTTTTAGTAAAGTGAGTCACATATATTTAAATTTCATACACATTACATTACAATTAATTAGAAAATTGCAAATAAACAACAAATAATGCTTTAATATGACAAAAAGCAATTATTATTGAATTAGTAACAAACACCTTAAGAAGGCAAAATAGGCAAAATAAAAATTGGCCCTATCGCTTTCATTTACTCCAAATTAGATTTATATCTATGAAAATAATGATTTACTTCCACACATTAAAAAAAAGGCATTTTGCCAAACATCCGGGCTCTAGACTCATCACTCATCAGTAATATTTATATTCTTCGCTTAGAGCGTTTTTGTGAATGGCATAGACAACACATATAAACATGATAGTGTCTCCCTCGGACAACAGCGGTTTTCCTATTTGTCCCGAGTAATACATCAGGCGTCACCGAGGATTGCGGTCTCCGGCCGCTACTGCTTTCTTGACACATCTCGTATAATGTAATTCATAAACTAGTAATTAATCATCAGCTTCCTTTCAAGTAATAGGCCTAGTTTCCAAACGTCGTTCACGAAGTCGTACGTTGTCCCGATGATTTGGTAGGATACTCATGTAAGATTATGTAGCACCAGGAGAGGTCTTAAATCTAGACACAGGAACAATTACCTTTAAGAAAAATTCCCTATGCTACGTCACACTTTAGCAATCGAACCCGGGACCTTACAAACTATGGTCAGAAACTCTGATCACTAGACCAGGGCGTATAAGTAATATAATAAGTTTTATTTCGTATGCTGTTTGAATATAATACATTTCATCCACCAGTCCTATTCTTTTTCCTTAGTAGCAAATGACTGTAATGAAGAATGCGATCGCAATAGGCTTTTGTTTCGTATAGTCTGCAAGCTGGCTCTACACCACTGCAATCGTAATTACCAGCAGTCCGTGAAACAGTTGAAGGCAGTGAGGCGAAGTCCTCTATTGTTTCCCTTTTATGGGAAAAACAGAGATCAGGTCGGAAGACTTTTAGTTCCCAGTTCTTCTCTGTTCCTTGTCTGTGTTTTATTATTTTTCTGGATCATTGAGTGAGGTCAGGCTCTTCTTACTGGAGCTAACCTCTTCCCCCACCCTTACTAGCACAAGTTGACCGTTTCATTCCCGATTTATGAACGTACTCTTCTTCTCTCTTGATGCTTTCTGAAAGCGTCTCGTCTTCAAGAATACTGACCTATTGCAACCAAGGGCAGACAGTCGTTGAAATCTTACACACAAACAACATTAACATACCCCTACGATAACGCTGCTCATCTTTCAACTAACTCGGGTTCGTTCTCCGGTGTTGTCTGGAGTGATACTTTTGGTGGGGAGAAGTTATTTTCCTCGCCATTACAAACTTCTCGTCTCACCAATACTACTCATTTCATCTTAACTTCCTCTGTGACTTACATCATCCAGTATCGTAAAATATATACAGGGTGTTCATTCATTTAATTTCAAGAACGAGTTCGCTCACATGAAATAAAAAAAAAGTTCCTTTAAACGCGTTCCAATTCTATCTGAATTCCACAAGAGCTTAGTATGTTTATGAAGTAATATGAAAACCAGTGGCGAAGCTAAGATGTGAATACTGGGTAGGCTGAAAAATCTGTTTACCGTGTATATTTTTATACAGCAGATGTTTCTGGCCCCATAAGAAGATTATGACCACTCATTTTCACCGCCAAACAGAATACAGTCATAACAATATAGCGTATTTGTCTCATAGCACTCTGTTAGCCAAGGATATTTCTTATACCACGAAAATTTAAAATTTCTATTTTGTCTTCCTCCATTCGCTATTTTAATATGCAAATGTGGTGTCGGCCTCCTATCTTTTGTAAGAACATTTTGTTTCATACGTCCAACTTTTTTCAGTTCAGGTTCCCTTCAGTTATAGACTCTTTTCTCTGATACAGTTTCGTAACAAAATATGTGCATAAGTTCGTAGCATATTTGTTTATCGTGTTGGTACTCCGGTTTATTTATCGATTGTCATTTTTATTTGAAGTTCAATTGTTGCACTTGAGTTTAAATATTGAAGTTTTCATTTTTGCAGATAGTGAGTGGAGCCGTGGACGCTAGAAAATGGAGTGTTAAGTGGAGAAAGTGAAACACATCCGGCATGGCCTATTTTTCTTTTTGAGTTCAATAGAGGAGCGAAAGCAGCGACGGCGGCCAGAAACATTTGCGCCGTGTATGGGGACAATGCTATCGGGGAGAGCACGGCAAGAAAATGTTTTTTTTCTTTTTAAGGAGGATCGTTTTGACATTAGTGACACCCCACGTTCAGGAAGACCTTCGGGATTTGATGAAGATCGTTTAAATCCACGTCTCACTATTATTAATAATAATGTACTATTATTAATACTACTATCAATGTTTACTATTGTCTAAGACTAGAATCCCTCGTGCAATCCTGCATTACCAACCTAGAGGCAGAAGATCAACTGGACGTCCAATTAAGACATGGGCTGAAAACTTTTGTGGACAGTAACAGTCCTTCTGGGGCTCTAACCTGTATGATTGATGATGATCATGATCATGATATTGTTTTTAGTTGGTTATTTAACGACGCTGTATCAACTACTAGGTTATTTAGAGTCGATGAGATTGGTGATAGCGAGATGGTATTTGGCGAGATGAGGCCGAGGATTCGCCATAGATTACCTGGCATTCACCTTACGGTTGGGGAAAGCCTCGGAAAAAACCCAACCAGGTAATCAGCCCAAGCGGGCATCGAACCCGCGCCCGAGCGCAACTTCAGACCGACAGGCAAGCGCCTTTACCAACTGAGCCACGCCGGTGGCCGATGCTGTTGTTATACTGATACTATTTTAGTTTCATGTTTATTATTTACTATTATTACTCACTGTCATTTTATCATTATACGAGTACGTTCTAGTTATTATTATAATGTGAGGTAGTCAATGATTAATCTGGCTGGGCGGAAGAGGAGGCCTGCAGGCCTTAGCACTGTCAGATTAAATAAACAAATAATCTTTCAGTATTGCCCACGCTGAATAGTCCATCGGTGTAAGATCTGGCGCACAAGGAAGCCATTCAATGGTACCACATATGACGAAACATTCATGAAACGATTTCATTCAAAAATTCCCCGCAGTCTGTCTATTTTTTATTAGGTTATTTTACGACGCTTTATCAATAGCTTAGGTTATTTAGCGTCTGAATGAGATGAAGGTGATAATGCCGGTGAAATGTGTCCGGGGTCCAACACCGATAGTTACCCAGCATTTCCTCATATTGGGTTGAGGGAAAACCCCGGAAAAAACCTGAACCAGGTAACTTGCCCCAACCGGGAATCGAACCCGGGCCACCTGGTTTCGCGGCTAGATGCTCTAACCGTTACTCCACAGGTGTGGACGCAGTCTGTCTAAAGTGAGGGGGGGTGAACCATCGTGTTGTCATGTTAACTTCTACTGAACACTTGCACGTGTTCAAATAGCGGACTGTTTTTTTTATTTCTGGCATCACTTCATGCTAGGTAATTTTCATAGTTAACAGTCCGCTCAAAAATAGGATCCGATGAAATCACCAGCAAAAATTCACTCCAAAATAGTCACACTAAGAGAATTTAATTCTGTCTACGTCACCGGGTGTGGATTTCTTCTAGATTTTGTTTCAACACATTTTGCTTGGTACTGGATATTTACTAGAAAAGCCCATATAATTACTTTGTATTCATTATGAAAGCCGTCAAATATCATCATTTTGAGATTATATAGAAGCAGCTTTTATGTAATCCAGAGAACATAAGCTCCTTTTGTTATCTTGGTGCATATGAAATAATATTGCACAGAAACATAGAAACAAAATGAACAATAGGCCTACTGTCGCAAAGGTGATGTAAGGTTAGGCTTGCCAACCGTCCATTTTTTTCCCGGGACAGTTCCGATTTCGACCACTGCGTCCCGGGTCCCGAGATAATTTGCACGCGCATCAAAATGCCCCGATTTCATAGCATATTATACAGTAGATTTCAAGTTAAGGAAAAAAAAATATTGAGCATATGGAGCTGTTCCATCAAATGATCAGTTGCCATAGAAACGGCTATCACATAGCTTCTACAATGTACTGGGCAAGACCAATAAAACCAATGCTTTTTTCTTAACCTGGAATGCTCTATAGACATTTACAGTTGATTTTCGTTCCTATCATATTGTTGGATTTAGCCTGGATTAGTAGATATTTCCGCAAAGTCTCATACAGACATGCTTTCAATATGTGACGAAATGGGGAACGACTCTAGTACACATATTCAAGGCTGAAATTTTATTCTCGTTGATATGTCAATAGAGTAACGGGTACAGTGATCTTAATACACACGTTAAGGCAGGTTTGATCACAGCCTACAGGATATTTACTGAATCATCTATTCTCTGTGATCATCTTACGCACTTTGACTTAAGTTTGGCGCCATTCGGTATTATGTCCACTTCGTTCCACTTGATGCGTCATTCATTGGTTTCGGCGGAAAAGTGGAAAATAGGAAGATTTATACAATCACTTCTACGACAGATATAGACATCAACGAGGACAGCAATGAAGACTTGTAAAATACCGCAGCTCCTCAAGTGTAATGCGATCTGATCGCTCTAGTGTTAAATCACGTAAACGTCTCTGTTTTTTCCGACATGAGTAGCTGAAATCTTGTGTGAAGTTGGGTCAGTTCAGATTACTTTAGGTTAGTTTATATTGCATCAATAAGATGGGTTCCTAGTTTCCAACGAGTTGACATTAAATAATTGATACTATATTTTAACTTGTTTTGTGGTCGTTTTGGCAAATTTTTGTATTTTGTTTTTTACAAACGATTAGGGAAAACACAGAAATTTTACTTGAAGTAAATAAAGCGATAGGTTTGGAAGTAAATACCGAAAAGACAAAGTATATGATTAGGTATGTCTCGTGACCGGAATATTGTACGAAATGGGAACATAACAAATTGGAGATTTATCCTTCGAAGATGTGGAAAAATTAAAATATCTTGGAGCAACAGTAACAAATATAAATGACACTCGGGAGGAAATTAAACGCAGAATAAATATTGAAAATGCCTGTTATTATTCCGTTGAGAAGCTTTTGTCATCTAATCTGCTGTCAAAAAAATCTGAAAGTTAGAATTTATAAAACAGTTACATTACCGGTTGTTCTGTATGGTTGTGAAACTTGGACTCTCATTTTGAGAGAGGAAAAGAGATTAAGTGTGTTTGAGAATAAGGTTCTTAGGAAAATATTTGGGGCAAAGAGGGATGAAGTTACAGGAGAATGGAGAGAGTTATACAGTGCAAAACTACACGCATTGTATTCTTTACCTGACATAATTAGGAACATTAAATCCAGACGTTTGAGATGGGCAGGGCATGTAACAAGTATGGGCGAATCCAGAAATGCATATAGAGTGTTAGTTAGGAGACCGGAGGGAAAAATACCTTTGGGGAGGCCGAGACTTAGATGGGAGGATAATATTAAAATGGATTTGAGGGAGCTGGGATATGGTGATAGAGACTGGATTAATCTTGCACAGGAAAGGAACCGATGGCGGGCTTATGTAGGGGCGGCAATGAACCTGCGTGTTCCTTAACAGCCATTTGTAAGTAAATATGAAATGAGGTGATTCTGTAAAAATACAACTGTGATAAGAGTACTATTGTTGAATATATGGATTGATAGGTGGAAATTAGTGCACTAAAATTGCCAGTAACGTTTGTGGGTCCCTAGTTTTTACTTACGAAAGTTGGCAAGCCTATGTACGGTATCTACGTCATAGTTTGTAGAAAATATATCTCTGTCCCATTAGGTTTTAGCATTTACCGTTTTTCAGGATTGACTATACTTGGTTCTTATCGTGTATAAAGGGATGTCAATTCAAGTACGTGTGAGTAAATACGTAATGCAAATACTTGGAGCCGCTGACGCAACGTGCTATTTTCCCCTTCAAGCAAGAACGAGAGAAAAACTGGCGCGGCCCATATAGCTTGAACATGAGAACAAGTGTGCGGTAGTCGAGGAGCAAAGTAGCTGTAGCTTCAAAAGAGAGAAAAAAACATTTTACTGGTTCAGCGTTTTTTTATCAAGGGAGAGAGCATGGAGGGATGCTCAGTGCAGGCCTATCATAGGCAAAGTCACATTGTTTAAAAGGCTATCAGTAGGCCTACGTTTCGTCAGGGGAAACATAAACCATAAACGTACTAGTAAACTGAACCTTAGTCACAGCCTAGTATATACAGTCGCGAAGCTTGGGGTGATTTTTTGCATTTCTCGCGATAGTTGCTAGCCGCTTGGAGCGCTGTGTGTACTAGGAACAATAAACTGCCATTACATGTTTTTCGCGACAGGATCATCAAGTACTCTGAGATTACCAAGAGCAGGTTGTGAGATTGTAAACTGCGCATCCTGCGCATGCGCGGCCCTCTCATGCACTGCCAGTGATATCCTTACCGGTATTTACTTCATGCGAGTACACGGAAGCTTGTTATTCGAATATTTACATGTGAATATACAAATGTGCAACGTAAATATTGCGTACTCTGCCTCTAAAGACAATTAAACGAAAATATGTCACACGAATATTGCTACCTACCTCTAAAGGCAGTTATTTATCTGGTTCGAAAGTCAGTGTATTTATATTCCTTAAGAAGAAGATTTACGCCGAAAATATAGCATGACGATGCATCGGGATAATTTTGTCCCAACTAATTGTGAGGTAAGTATGACTAGCTGGTAAAAAGCATATGATATGTATAAATAATGTAAGATACGTATATAATATTAAAACTAGTATGAAAAATAAAACATGAATTTTAGGTTGGTGTAAATTACTGTGTAAATTGATACATGTTTGGGGTTAGTTCAACATGCGTAGTACTAGTGTGAATAGGCCTATTAATTTGAGATTTTCTGATATTTTTAATAGTTAACGATGGAAGATGGTAATATCGGTGGTGCTGCAAGTTTCTGTCCTTGAGGAGCAGTTGGATGTCATCATATGGCAGCGCTGCTTATACACGCACATCACAATGTGTCGGTGACTGACTAGTCGTGCAGCTGGAGTGTGAGAAAGCAGAAGGAAGATAGTGAAATTAAGACTATTGAACAATTGCTCCCAGCAGAAAAGGAATACAATCCTTTGAATAAGAAGCCTGCAATAGACATAAAATATAGTGTTTTCTCATTGAAGGATCATCATACAGTTGGGTTTACTTGGTTATTAGGTTTAGAACATCGTGTACCTGGAACCATTTCTAGCACCATATATGGAAAAAGTTATCTTTTCTGAGAACTACAATAGTGCAAAAGATAAAGGGGCTTTCTTAAAGCAACACTGCACCTTGTCAGATGCAGCAATTACTCTGCTGATGAGACTAAGGGGCAGACAGTAAACGCTAGATGGACAGAACTCGGAGAAAGTGTAGATTTACTGCAAGTAACTTTGTATCTTACTCAAATCCTGTCAGTGGGATAGATTTCCCCCATTCGTCTTTAAAAAACTTGTTGGTTATGATATGTCAGGTGTAAAAGCTGTGTAGTGAGGAAAACAGCATGAAGCAGTAGCTGTGTTAGAAGTCTCGGATGTTATTAAAGTCACCAGATTCAAGCAACAGGTTTATGGCTTCATTCAACAGGCGTACTAGGAGCAAGTCTTGATGGACTTAATGATATTCAGGGGAACACATGTACACGTGAAATAAAATGCCCCTATAAATACAAAAACACAACATTGGCTCAGGCACTGAAAGGGGTAAATGATTATATATTGTTTGTGGATGATGATGTTTTTTTTTTTAATATGGACCATTATTACTGTCATCAAATCCTAGGCCAGTTGTACATGACAGGTTGTGATGTAGGATATTTGGCAGTATGGGCTCCACAGCAGCCTGTTGTGAATTTCGTTGAGGACTCTTCATGGGAAAAAAACATGCAAATATTGCAGTCATTTTTCATTCATAAATTCGTGCCATGGTTGCACGAACATAAGAAGTAATAATGTGAATAGACTTACTTACTTACTTACAAATGGCTTTTAAGGAACCCGAAGGTTCATTGCCGCCCTCACATAAGCCCGCCAGCGGTCCCTATCCTGTGCAAGATTAATCCAGTCTCTATCATCATATCCCACCTCCCTCAAATCCATTTTAATATTATCCTCCCATCTACGTCTCGGCCTCCCTAAAGGTCTTTTTCCCTCCGGTCTCCCAACTAACACTCTATATGCATTTCTGGATTCGCCCTTACGTGCTACATGCCCTGCCCATCTCAAACGTCTGGATTTAATGTTCCTAATTATGTCAGGTGAAGAATACAATGCGTGCAGTTCTGTGTTATGTAACTTTCTCCATTCTCCTGTAACTTCATCCCGCTTAGCCCCAAATATTTTCCTTAGCACCTTATTCTCAAACACCCTGAACCTATGTTCCTCTCTCAGAGTGAGAGTCCAAGTTTCACAACCATACAGAAGAACCGGTAATATAACTGTTTTATAAATTCTAACTTTCAGATTTTTCGACAGCAGACTGGATGATAAGAGCTTCTCAACCGAATAATAACACGCATTTCCCATATTTATTCTGCGTTTAATTTCCTCCCGAGTGTCATTTATATTTGTTACTGTTGTGAATGTGAATAGACTTACTGTACATTAATACCATTAACAGAAAAAAATGTGAACAAATTTTCAAGTCATTGTAGTTTTCCAAATAAGGATCTGTGAAAGAAAAACCAAATTAGGAAAGAAGCTACACGTTTCATTTCACTAGAAACAACACATCCAGGTGTAGACAAATATCTGGCGTCAGGTTGCCATGGCACCAAAAAATTTTTGTATGGTGCCTGAATTTTCTTTATCGAGTTCTAACTTTCCATATTGTTTCGACCAATATATAATGTTCACAAAAACAGTCGTAGGAAGAAGTTTAAGTGCGTAATGTGTTTTATTAATTAATTATAATATTGTTTAATGTATTTGTAGTGAATATAGGGGCATTTTACTTCAAGTGTACATGTTTTTCCCCTCAACATCATTCAGTCCATCAGGACTTGCTCCTAGTATGCCTGATGAATGAAGCCATAAACCTGTTTCTAAAATATATGGGTAAAATGCAGAGTCTTAAAATTTTGAAGTTTTGTGTATATCTGTAATGTCAAACATAATTCTTAACAATACAGGTGAACTATCAAAACCAAACTGAAAACTGCTGTCAAGGCATTAACAATATGCCTAACTCCACTGTTCTATAGTGCTGCTCTTCTCTAATGTGCCATTTTACCCCTCTATTTTGACAGCCTCACACCTACGTGGCACTCAAAACAATCCTAATATCATAAAAGTGGGTTTCTATTACCAAATGTTGCAAGATGATTTTAAATGTGTTAAAATTTACAATATATGTATCTGTTGTGACAAATTATTGAATGTAGCAACTGCTATGGAGCTAAAACAGTTGTTTGATTTGTTCAGTCTAAATATTTGGTTCAGAAACATAATTATATTTCGTGCTGTAACTGTGAAATTTAGATCTATTAACATAATTGTTGAAGTTTTGTCAACAGCTAATAAACAGGTTAGTATGCATAGATTTACGACAGTTAAAATTTTTTCTCTGATGAATAAAGATCTAGAGAGTGTAACAAAAGTTTCTGGTACAGTGAAAATTTTAGTTTTTTTTTTTTCAAATATTTGATGGTAAATATTAAATTTTCAGCCAAATTATTAATAAAGGATTGCATCACACCACAATCAAGTAGTTCCAACTCCTACACCATAAAATTTGGCCATGGTTCCTGAGAAAATGGAAACTAAACAAGAGAATAATTTTAACATACTGTTACAGAAACTTTTGTTACACTCTGTATAATTTTTATCATAAGGAAAGTCTGTATACCTTTTTTTTGAGAATGAGAAATTTGGATTCATAGCACTTAAGTTACTTACTGGCTTTTAAGGAACTTGGAGGTTCATTGCTGTCTTCACATAAGCCCGCCATTGGTCCCTATCCTGAGCAAGATTAATCCAGTCTCTATCATCATATCCACGTCCCTCAAATCCATTTTAATATTATCTTCCCATCTACGTCTCGGCCTCCCAACTAACACTCTATATGCATTTTTGGATTCGCCCATACGTGCTACATGCCCTGCCCATCTCAAACATCTGGATTTAATGTTTCTCATTATGTTATGTGAAGAATACAATGCGTGCATTCTCTGTTGTGTAACTTTCTTCATTCTCCTGTAACTTCATCCCTCTTAGCCCCAAATATTATCCTAAGCACCTTATTCTCAAACACCCTTAACCTATGTTCCTTTCTCAAAGTGAGAGTCCAAGTTTCACAACCATAAAGAACAACCGGTAATATAAATGTTTTATAAAGTCTAACTTTCAGATTTTTTGACAGCAGACTCGATGATAAAAGCTTCTCAACCGAATAATAACAGGCATTTCCCATATTTGTTCTGTGTTTAATTTCCTCCCGAGTATCATTTATATTTGTTATTTTTGCTCCCAGGTATTTGAAATTTTCCACCTCGGATACATAGCACTGCTATACGAATGCATAAGATATTACACCATAGAGAAGTGCATAAGATGAGTTTTGAAGATATGTTTGGGGATAAGATGTTTTAAATGCCTTAATAAATAAATGAATCTTGAAAGTTTAACATATAAGGTGTTACCATGTCAATTTGGTGTCCAGTATAATCCCTAATGATAAGAATCCCAACAGAGCTGTTCAGTGTGACGTCCATTCATGGCAATGCATTCCTCTGCCCTTCGGCGTAAGGAATCATTCACCATTTGAATTTGTCTTAATATGTTAATAAGAAAGTCCTGATAACTATCCCCAGTTAATCTCTGTGGTAGCACGTGTGGCCCTATTAATCTGTCACTAAGAACGCCTGCCCATATGGTGATTGAGAATCGGTGCTGATGCCTTGTTTCTTCAACTGCATGGGGATTTTCATCTGCCCACACATGCTGATTATGAAAATTCACAACATCATCTCTGATGAATCCCGCTCAAATCTGCAACCAGACTTTTGTTTTCAGTATTCCTTGCGACCTAACATCATTCCATGCCAGGTGTCAACTACGGTATGATTATCTGGTAGTCTGCAGTATTGTAGGGCAGAGAAATGCATTGCCATAAATGGACGTCACATTGAGGACCTCCTATGAGCAAGTGTACAGAGCTCCGAAAGTATGTGTTGTAGGACTCATGTCTATTAGACATTATTTTCTTGTTTTGATGCGTACTATCACCTCCTAAAATATTGGATACTTTTTTTAACATCTTGTATATTTCAGATTTTACAATGTTTCTTCAATGAAACAGACACTCTGAAAAAGTCAGAGTTAAACATTCTTTGCACTACGTTTCAAGATAAAACATATTATGATGGAAAAGTACGAACCAATTCTAAAAAGATACAGGATATTAAAATATTAGGTAAATGTATGAAACCTAAGGCACTGAGTTTAAAAAAAAATAAAATTCTGAAATAGCCTGCAAGAGATACTACCGCCAGGGGAGGAGATAATAAATCAGTAATGGATAGAGAATATAACATAATGTATTTGAACAGTTTTTTTTTGCTAATTTTTTAAATATATATATATATATATATATATATAAATAACGACTTGACGACTTTTTATACAAGTAAACCTATTACTATCATCTAGCGGGTATTTGTTATTAATTTTGAATACCTATAGTTTAAAAATTGAACTATTATGTTTTCTATTACTACTGGTTAAACACAGCAGACTACTTCTTAACACTGTTTAATATTCTATAACCATATTTCGGTGAATAAAAATAAAGATATATATAAAATTTCAAACTGATTCCATTACTGGAAATCAATTTCCGTGCTAAAAGGCATTATTTCAGTTTTATATAACAATTATTTTTAAATGATTAAACAACTCCAAATATTTATCCATTATTGAAAACGTCGTGTCTGTCAGTACTCTACAATACTGAATGAGTGAAAAATGTGTACAAAAAATCTTTTGAAGATACAACATTTTTTCCTTCTCCTGAAAACTTGTAAAAACTGACATAAGTTAATGCCTTTTAGCTCTGACCAATTCACTTTTACATTGCTTTATGATGTATATTTCACTGTATGAAATTTTATTTCATGATCACATGTTACCGTCCCAGTTTGATATTCTGGGTGATTATGAAGTTAATATTGCTAATTTCTGTGTAATTTTTTCAGAATTTTTTGAGATGACATATTTTGCGTTACTCAAGTTCAAAGGTCAAATTACATGACCTTGCAAACTAAATGATTACAAACATAGCTGTGTTACATAGAAATATATATCATTTGAAAGGTTTTTTTCATTAGTTTTCGATTAAGGCCTTTCCCATGTCTGTAAATTAATTAGGCCTATTATTTGGGTTATACCAATAAATAGAGTCATATGCTAGAAAATCATTTACTTTTTAAATTCTTTGAAGTCCTGTATTCCTTAAAGTATATAAGATATGAACCTAAAATTTTATATGAATATTTACTTTAACAAGATCTGCAAATATGTCGAATTTGATGAAGATCAGAGGATGTAAGGTTGTGGGCTGAGTGATTTGGCATGGAATGACTCAATACAGGAAAAGTACTCTTATCTAAATCATTTATGTCATCCTCCATTACAGTAACATTAAATTCATGATGTACATCATTTACCACCTTTCACATTGAATCATTTACATAGATTTCATTTTGTGAAATTAAGATATTTCCTACTTTGCTCGATCTCATAATTAACTGCAAATAAATTTGTGCTCTTAATTTTGCTTCTGTTTCATAAACCTGTCTGACAGATATGTGGTAATTCCCAGCACTCATTTGATGGTAGTTACCACATCTGTCTTCCTGGTCATCTGTTTGCACCCAACAAGTTAAAAAATAGTTCCTGTGCATTATGTTGATCCAAAGGAAAATAAGTCAAGCAAGACAACTGTTGTGTGATAGAATGACGACTGCCTGCATACTGAAACCTGTCATTCCTTTGCTCAACCACACAGAAAAGCGAGTCTTAAATTCTGTACTATTCTGAGAATTTAGTGTATTGGTTCCTGGTACGTGTTTTTAGCTGGCTGACGCAATAGCTACTGAGGATAGGACAGTACTTAAAGCCCTGAAACTTTTAACTTTTTAAGTGTTTTAATAGCCACCTGTAACATTTTAGTATTATGCACATTTTAATGATTTAATGGAAAACACTGCTGAATAACGACTAACAATTTAACACATCAGAGTTTTACCATATTTCAATAAATTGTCTTCTAGGGCATGAAGGACTTTAAGAGCAGCAAAAGAAGCCTCTCCTTCTCTGCAGCTATATCATCACAGAAACATTTAAATCTAATAACCTGATCTGTTTGGTTCAGCCAGTTATTTCTGACATAACTCACTTTAAAATAAGTAGGCCTACAGTGCCAAAATAAAGTACAGGGGTCGCTCTGTGAGATTGCTATTGGGGCATTACTAAATAATGAAACAGTATTTCTGTTTATAGCATTGTTAATGTCAAAAACGTGGAAATCTATCTCCTCCAGCTTTAAAATAATACCGCTTCCAAACATATACAAACGTTCTGCTTTTATGGTTGCAACACGCAAGATATATGTTACATCTAAATAACTTGTATCCAAACTTTGTGCCATAAAAAGTGTGAATTTCCTTCTGCCTGACCAACTATTATATTCCCACTCTTGTATTCAAACTGGGCTTTTAAATGGATTTCATCCACGATCATTAAGACAATTTTATCTTCGTCTTTTAGAAATTATACTTTCTTGGGCAAATAATTTAAGAAATTTGAAGACTGTTGATCTATAATTGTATATGTGGAAAAATTATTGCATACCCTACTTAATGTAATTTCAAAAGGCAACAATAAACCTGATTTGCTTCTTATGTATCTGTAACAATGTAGCCTATGGATACAGATTGTACCAGTGACCAGAAAACCATTAACTTCCATGAATATCTTATGCTGACTTCTTACAATTTAACAGAGAAACTTGTTGAACTATAAAAATAGCAAACTAAATGGCCCTTTTCCTGACAGATCGATACACAAACTGTTTAGCAAGTGTTGAATCAATTCCAGTTTGTCAGTAACTGCATATTCTCAGTTTTTAAATCTAACACTACAGTCGAGTCGTTCTTATTTCCGGCGTGGCCACGCCTTCTCGACTTTTGGCGCGAAGAAGGTAGGCAATAGCGGTGTTGCTAAATCTCTGTCAAGCCAATAGTGAACGGACGCAGTTCTAATAGCTGGTTGTCGAACAATCAGTCGGTATTTTTGTTAGTGCTGTGTTATCGCTGAGTTTTCAGCATCACAATGCCGCGGAGGAGTCGGAAGACCAGCAATTCGCAAAGCAGAGAAATGATTCTTAGCGTTAGAGATTATTTCGAAAATGAACGTAAAATAAGGGTAGTTTATTGCCTTTAATGCAAGTGGTGCAATGAACAGCTGATGCGTGTGATGTGAACAAGTTCACGGTTTCTCAAATAACGACAGAGAGGTACGGACAATCCGGCAATGAAGAAAATAAACTGAGAACTATGGCGGCGGCAGGTACTAACAATGATTGTAACCGTTAGGCAAGGTTCTTCGTGTAATTTTTTTATGTATCGATGACTTATCATGACACAATTTTTAATACTAACATATTTTACTCAATTTACAGGTTGTGTGGTTTTAGTTATTCATTCACACAAAAAATGTTTATTTATTATATTTTACAGCTTTCTCCCATTTTAGTAATTTCTAATATTGTTTCTGTATTTACGAAAATCGTTACTTCAAATGATCGGAAAAATCAATTATAGCACAACATGATAAGTCTTCTGTGTCATGGGATGCTAGGATCAACAATAACAATAATATATAATATTATGTATTCATATATTACTAATTATTTATCGTAGGAAATAATTTTTCGTTCGATGTTTAAGACTAGACATGTGCTGAAACTTCGTTAAAGAGTACAAGGGTAGACTTGACAACGCAGTAACATCCACCGTCAGCGGGAAGCGGTATGTCGTCTGCATAACCTTGACGACAACCACTGCCAGTGAAGCAGCGTGTCAGTTGACCAGAAGCTATCGTGTTTTTGCTGCCGGAAATAAGAACGGCTCGACTGTAATTTCATTCACTATAGTGTTTAACTTACATATGTCACTTACCATGACTGGAAGAGTTGCGTTGTCTACCCTTCTTGTATATCTTTCACATGCACTATAACTAATCACTATTAATAACTACATAATAGGCTACAGTATTCTGGGTAAGGAACTTCACAAATAACACAAGCACACAGAGGTATCTTTCGTCATTAGTACCCAATCACTGTCCAATTTCGATTTAGAAGTAAGTTCATCTAAAGAATTAAATATAATTTCCATTTGTTTATTATACACAGATATACTCTCCTTCATTGAACCTTTAAGGCGATTGTATTGTAGACGTTCCCTACGATCAATATGATTCTCCCTGGATGATGATGCTTCACAAAGATATGAAGGACAGTCAGGACGTTTTGAAGGCACATATCTGAAATAAATTTTACATATGAAAACTATTTCAGATTATGATGAAGATTTTATGCAATTCTTATTTAATTATACTTATTTTATAGAATGGAAGCAAAATAATCAATAAAAGAAAACAATATGTCTTATTGGTGTTGAGGTCATAACCTCAAACCTGGAGCAAAATAATAATTCTGAGTCTTTCAGGATGTGAACAAGTCGCAGTACTGTGTTAACAAATTACACTAGTGTATAGGAAGCTATTACAGCTTATGTAGCCTAACTAATTTTCCTTTACAAATTGCAACTTACCCTTCTTAAGACGGGGACGTTACATTTGTTGTTCATAATCTCCCAGTCTTCGAATCACACACTGATGCTTCTCTTTCAATATTCTGGGTTTCAAAATGTAACTCGTATACCTGCGAAACAAATTAATACTCATTAGTTTTTTGTTTCTCAAGTTAAGTTTTACAAAATAGGCTACATATCAGTTGATGTTACATAACCGCTTATTCAAATTCTACTAAATACTTACCTCGCATTTGAGACTAAAATTATCCCGATGCATCTCCCTGATATATTTCCAGCGTAAATCTTCATCCTTAGGGAATAAAAATACATTGACTGACAAAATTATCCCGATGCATCACCCTGATGTATTTCCGGCGTAAATCTTCATACTTACGGAATAAAAATACACTCACTTTCGAACCAGTGAAATAATTGCCTTTACAGCAGGTACGCAACATTTACGTGGCCCATTATTTTGTATATTCACATGTAAATATACAAACAGTACATAAACAGAATTCGAATGGCAAAATTCCGTTTTCTCGCACAAAGTGAATCCCGGTAAGGATCCGCAATATTTACGTGGCACATTTGTATATTCGCACGCAAATATTCGAATAACAAGCTTCCGTTTAATTGTCTTTAGAGGTAGATACGCAATATTTACGTTGCACATTTGTCTATTCGCATGTAAATATTCGAATAACAAGCTTCCGTTTACTCGCATGAAGTAATTACCGGTAAGGATATCACTGGCAGTGCATGAGAGGGCCGCGCATGCGCAGGATGCGCAGTTTACAATCTCACAATCTGCTCTTGGTAATCTCAGAGTACTTGATGATCCTGACGCGAGAAACATGTTCGTGATCTAATACAGGCCGTAAGGCAGACCATGTGACTCGCTTAATCCGATCACGAAGGGCGGCGTTTCAACCATATAAATTAATTGGAATGGTTAAAAAGTAACATATATTTCTCTAAAATGTAGTGTAATTGCATTAATAAAATTTAAAACTATGATTAGGGGACACTTCAGACATAATTCCTTGCGAGTTAAGGTGCAATATTATTTTTGGTGTGGAAATTACGTTGTTCCTATGTTTAATAGACCTGCCTGCCTTTATTTCGATTAAATATTGCGAAATTATTGTACATTCATTTGTGCACGATTCAATAATTTTCAGATGCACCGCACGAATATTTAGATATGTTGAAATTATAGGTTATGTTTACTGTCCCAGTTGCCCCTTTCTGTCTAATTTTAGTGGTCTCCAATGCCCTGTCATTCATATGGAAATATTATAGGTTATGTTTACTATATCTTATATTCCTAAATTCGCAATTATACATTATAATTAAGCATAATGTCATGTATGATACTTCACACATTCAATTTGTCTGTATTTTAATACTACAATTGAGTACTGAATTATTGTATTTATCTACTACCTAAGAGACGAAGTAACAATCGTACGTACACTAATTTCATAAGAGTGGTATGATAAATTTTCTCTCTTTGTCAGGGAAGGTAGATGTGCTATATTAAAATCACAATATAAATTCTTTTTTATTAAACCTCAAAATAACTTCCATTCTAAACTTAAAATGTTGCTGCGAAAAGATTATGGTAACATGTAAAATTCTCTTCACATTAAAATAACACAGTTTTGTAATTATTTCTGCAACATATATTGCAACAAGAAGTAAACGGAACTTATGAACACATTACACTAAATAAAACTTAGCTATGATACGCAATAAAGTTATAATATAACAATTCACTGAGCTCCATACACTGAAATAGAAAACCCGAACATATATTACGGTCTGGTCTAGATCGAAAAGGCATTGACTGTGCCGTATTTCGCATTGTTGTGAAAAGTTGTATGAAAATAATATACAAACCTTATGTATTTCGTATTTCAATAGTGGAAGGAAGGTGTTAATTTTTCAAAAGAACACGATATCAAAAGTACAATACATTTAACGTCTGCTAGGGAAAGAGTCTGTGATGAGGCGATAGTAGCGATCCTGGTGGTGAGCAACTATCTATGGATGCATATTTCAACTGTCAATGTTTGCATATTTAGGAAGTATTGAGCTTCGCAACTGTATATACTAAACTGTGCCTTAGTTGTATAGGTGAATGAGGTAGATAACTAAATTAAAAATTTATCAATGTTTCCGAATTTATTATAATAAGAACACTTGCGTAACTCAAGCATAAGGAGCTGGTTTTCTGATCTAAATATGACGTGTTGGTGTTGGTTCAAATCCTTCTTGTACCGAATGCCATTTTTAATCGCCCACACAGTTAGATAGAGAAATCTGTTAACCCATGGTGTGATATGAACACCTGTCATTTTGTCGCTGTGACAGGTTTGTCACTGGTTTCCACTACGACTACGCCAGATATGTGACTGATAGCGATGTTGGCGACTGAAGTACGTACATATACAAGGTGAACCGTAAGTAATGTTATTAATTTCATTGGGTTATTCTTTGAGATATTTGAAACAGAAAAGTTTAATGCAATTTTGCTTCTTTTTGCTTCCTTTTAGAGATAAAAATGGTTTTAAATGAAACATTTCATAGCTTGTTTTATTTATGTATTATTTATTTATTATTTTGCTAATAATTGTAACATAAAATATACCATATACAGAAAAATTTTAGCTCGCCCCTGAAAGAGTAGAACTCATGCTCAGGGGCGGATTCCTGAATTGAAATTAATAATTATACGATACAATTTGTCTTATGTCTACTGTGTAATTATAGTATATAAATGTAAATTTACAATTTATCAATTTTTATAAAATCCATACATAACATTTTAAATTTAATACTAGAACTATTAGAATTGACAAGATTAGGATTTTTAAATATAAATTTGTTATATATTCTTGGGCCTAAATTACTACTATGATTAAATACTGTAACAGTGTTGCATTTTGGTTCAAACAATCTTAAAGAATTCATACCTTTTGTTTCATAACTATGAGAATACAATTCAAAATTATTTCGGTATTTATGTATGAATTTTATTAATACAATATAATAAATTTGTCTCACGTTAAGTACATTAAAGTCTATAAAGAAATTTTGAGATGGAAAATCAATAGGTTTATGAAGACATACATATTTTAATTATTTTCTTCTGTAATAAACAAAGTGGATTAAAATTGGATTTAAATGAGCTACCCCATCCTATAATTCCATACATAATTACCGATTGAAATAAAGTTAAATATATTGTACGTAATAAACTTATTGACAAGTAATTCCTCAATCAAACAAAATAATATACTATTTTACGTAATTTATTACAAAGGTAATTAATGTGTTGGTTCCATTTTAAATGGTTATCGAAAGCAATTGAATTAAATTCTCAATATCCTAAATCAATTTAAAAGAGGAGTGTATTATGATAATGAATGGTTGAAAGAATTTTATTTTTGCCCTTTAAATGTGCAGAAACGTTATCCGAACAAATGTAACTTTTCGTTCTGCAAGGGAATATTACAATGTTGTATTTGTTCGTATCAAATTTCTGTACAGTTGAAGGACAAATCCGATCACTTATTATCATAATACACTACTCTCGTAAATTAACGGAGCATATTGGCTTTTAAGTCAATGGCTTTCCCAAACCACGCTATGGGATATTTCATATAAAACAATTTTTATCTGGGAAATGAAACACAAAGGAGCAAAATTGTTTTACACTTTTTTGTTTGGAATACCTCAAAGAATAACCCCTGAAATTAATGATTACTTACGGTTCATTCTGTATATGAAGTGATTATATGTGACAGCTCCAGACAATTGCAGGTCAGAAGAGTCATAGTAAAAGTAAAGTAAATCCATAGCGCTACAGCCCACGAAGGACCAATACTGACCAGCTGGCTGTTGGCCTCACGTCCACATGCCGAAGCAGAGGTGGATGATCATTCAACCAGTATGGAGGTATCGTGTGGTTAGCACGATGATCCCCCCCCCCCAGCTGGTTTGCGAAACCGGATGTTCGCTAACCTATCGTAGCTCCTCAAGTGCACCACGATGCTGGGTGGACACCGGTCCCATACACTGGCCGAAATTTCATGAGAAAATTTCTTCCCACATGAGGACTCGAACAATCGCGCATTCCGTAACGTGAGTCTTAGACCGCGACTCTACGGCGCGGGACGTCAGAAGATTCATACCACCTTCAAAGACAAAATAACTGGGTTCCAATTATTTATAGTCCCAGTCGTAAGGTTAATGTCGGCAACTCTCGGGTATTCGAGCTGTAAAAAACATACGTCCACACATCGCAGAAGGCAGTCCGTATATTCCTCCACTAATGATTCAATTAATTATTAATAAACATTATTGGGCGAATATACGCGCCCACACATCACGATAATATCGCATGTTCTTTAATCGCCGGCTAATCAGTCTATATATATATATATATATATAAAATGATATAATTATGGCACCATAATGCCAATTCGTAGAATATCGATGATAATTATGAACATCTGTGGGCTCGTGGTGGGACACTTTCGCAATCGCCAAGAATCACCTGAACACAAAAATCACACTGTGACAAGTATGCTATTATCAGTCACAGCGATTTTTCGTATCTGTCACTCGGAGCTGTGACGGAAAAAAACTCTCACACCCCACATCTAATTCTAATTCTTTGTGGAGGGGGATGACGCACTCTGCTTGTTCATGGAATCAACACCAGTCAATTTAGAACTGATGGGTAGTAGTAATGTCGCTGTTATTGTTATTGTCGTCGTCATCATCATCATCATCATCATCATCATCGCTGATAATTGGCATTGATAGTCTCCTCATGAATGACTTACACCAGCCGTAACATACTTTTAATCCCCACTGCATGCTCTGTGGATGTTCCGACACCATGGACTCAAACCACATTAACACTTGTCCAGCTCTTTCATCTGTCGGCTTTGTGGATACCTGGCAGAGACCTGCAAGAGAGCGATGCATAACGATATCTGAGATCGGTTTTACCGAATGCTCTTCGTGTGTAATCGCTCGAGCTCGGGTTTTGCCTCCGCTCGCTCGAGATCGCCCGGGGGATCGCTCCCCTGTCAGAACGAGCGCTCGCTTCAACCACTGTACGCGAAGCAGTATGCTACAGTACAACGTAGTTCAGCATTGGTAAAAATCGAATGAATTCATTCGAATTATTTGATTATCAAAACCATTCGAAATAATAGAAATATTCACAATATCACTCGATTATTCATTGACTTTGCTTACCACCACAACAAGCCGTATGAAGTTATACAAAATATGTACTTGCATAACAGAATATGTTCCATTTTATGATAATGATAAGAGCTTCGAGTTCAGAATCATATGACGCAACAATAGAATGATAAGCTTCGAATGTTGTGTGTGGGTGTTGCGTACTGACTCTTCTAACAGCCCCAGAATCTGACCCTGATCTTCATTATATTAAACACCTGACCTACATGGCGATAAGAAAAAAAGAGCGCTGCTCTCAGGCTATAGACCTACGTATAGAATGAGTAATCGACATACTGCAATTTTATTGAACAATTCATTCATGCATTCGAATGATTTAATCCTACAATGGAATAATCATTATAGAAATCATTCGATTGTTCTCAACAATTATATATTTAGTGGAAATTTAATTAATTACACATTTTTCTTTGTTTAGATTGAAGTAGCCTGAAATGATTTTCTGTATAAATATATTTCATTCCTACTTAGTTTAACAATTAATCGTGATAATTACTGTAAATGCAAATGAAATGTTTGGTTATATTACTATAAAACGTATATAAAACAGACAAATTACATTTAATACGTGATAACTAAAAATGTCTATCGATGTATGAAATGCAAATAATAAATTAGTAGCGATATATTTTGTTTCATCTCGGACGTAATATGAACTTTACTCATACTAACTTGGGAATATTTTTATTTTTTATTTTAGTAGGTTATTTTACGACGCTTAGGTTATTTAGCGTCTGAATGAAGGTGATAATGTCAGTGAAATGAGTCCGGGGTCCAGCACCGAAAGTTACCCAGCATTTGCTGGTATTGGTTGAGGGAAACCCCCGGAAAAACGTCACCCAGGTAACTTGCCCCGACCAGGATTCGAACCCTGGTTTCGCGCTGACCGTTACTCCACAGGTGTGGACAATACTATGAACTGTAAGGTATTCTTATCCCTTACTTCTCCGAATTTAGTCTAAGCAGAGCTAGTAACTGCTTTCTGACTCTGTTGATTTAATTTTATTTTCGGTATATACTTTTGACATCGTGTCTTGTAATCTTTTACCATCAACAGAGACGGTGTCCGAGCCTCTGCTTGAGATCGACGTCGATACTATTGAATCATCTTCAACATTCGTTTTGATGAAACGTACTGATTATACAAGCCTACAATTCACCTACTGCTTACTGCTACAGGAAGAGCACTCATGAACACCGAGCGCTCGTCCTCAGACCCGATCGCTCGGTGTGTTTCTTTGCTTCGTGATTTATCGGAAATATTCGTAGATGATCGCTATTCATTCCGTCAGTGCCTTCTTGGACTGATAACGATATCCCGCGCTCGCTCTGATGCAGGTCTCTGATACCTGGGAGGCCAGAGATAGAATGCAGCAGTGCTGACATCCACTCCTTCATAGTTTCCTTGGACATTGTTCACTTTATTTCGTTTTCTTTCCTTTTAGTTTTTATCGCCATTGTACGGCCAATGACTCTAGTCAAGTGCCACTGCATTGAATAAAAAAAAACATACTTTTAATTCGATAATAATAATAATAATAATAATAATAATAATAATAATAATAATAATAATAATAATACTTACAACTTACAAATGGCTTTAAAGGAACCCGAAGGTTCATTGCCGCGCCCGCCAGCGGTCCCTATCCTGTGCAAGATTAATCCAGTCTCTATCATCATACCCCACCTCCCTCAAATCCATTTTAATATTATCCTCCCATCTACGTCTCGGCCTCCCTAAAGATCTTTTTCCCTCCGGTCTCCCAACTAACACTCTATATGCATTTCTGGATTCGCCCATACGTGCTACATGCCCTGCTCATCTCAAACGTCTGGATTTAATGTTCCTAATTATGTCAGGTGAAGGATACAATGCGTGCAGTTCTGTGTTGTGTAACTTTCTCCATTTTCCTGTAACTTCATCCCGCTTAGCCCCAAATATTTTCCTAAGCACCTTATTCTCAAACACCCTTAACCTATATTCCTCTCTCAGAGTGAGAGTCCAAATAATAATAATAATAATAATAATAATAATAATAATAATAATTTATTTATTTAATCTGGCAGAGCTAAGGCCAGTAGGCCTTCTCTTCCACCCAGCCAGACTCTACAACAAATACCTAGCAGTCTTGTCCTACGGTGCCAAAATTACTTATTTAGCTCGGTTCAGGTCACCAGCTGGCGCTTGCACATGAACGTGATAGCCTATAGATAATGAAGTGTATATAATAAATATCTTTCAAGATATATATTTTAATTTAGGTATGTCTTCTATCCCTGCATCCTGTATGGTTCCTTTTCGTGACAGTTTCTTTTTGATATATAATTATGGCACAACAATGCCTATATACTATTAAGAGAAAATGATATGATATAATGAGAATCGAGCAATGGTAGGTAAAAATTATTACGAAACCCATTTTATGGCCATTTTGAGTGCCATAAATTTACCCAGGTTAGAACCTCCGTCTTAAGTAAAAACTGTAATCTATGCAGAGATTATTAATTTTTTTTCCTACTGAATTCTCTATTATGATTATTATTTGTTAATGACGGAGAAAAATTCGCTTCGGCGTCGAGGATCGACCCCAAGACCCCGAGGTCTAAGCACTGGGTGCTCTACCGCTGAGCTACTCCGAGTCTCATTTCATCGCACTGGGTCGAATCGTTCTCTTTTTTTATTTTTTCCTTTTGTGGCCTTCTTTCGATACGTTGCGGTGTATTGAGCCTCGGTGTAGCTCACTGGTAGAGCACCCAGCACGTAGAACTTAGGATTCTGGGTTCGATCCCCGGCCCCAGAGCGAATTTTTTCCCGTCATTAACAAATAATAACCATAACAGAGAATTCTGTAGGACAGAAAATTAATACTCTGTACATAGGTTGTTGGCCTAAAAGTTCAAACAAACTGTGGAGTTCCGGTCGCACATGTCATCGTATGAGTGTAGGCCTATTCTTTTATGATGACCTAATATAATTATGTCGAACTTGCAGTAAAACCACGAAGGGAAAACACCAAAAGAGAAAGATTCGATACGGTGCGGTGGATTGAACCTTTGCGTAGCTCAGTTGCAGAACACCCAATGCGTGGAACTGGGGGTTCTGGGTTCGATCCCCGGCGCCGAAGCTAATTTTTCTCCGTCATTAACAAATAAAAGCTGTAAACCGACCCACATGTTATTGGGCATCAATTGTTATTTACAGTCTAAACTCGGAAATGATCTTAATTGCTTACAAAATCAACGTTTCTTAATCGTCAACTCATCCATGGCAACCAAGTAATTCTCTCCCTGTGTAGTAATACCGGCAGCGCAGGATAATGCTGGCTGTGTTGTGGAAGGCGTTCTGGTGTGGGCAGTAATTACAGCGGATTTGCTGCTTATCTAGAGGATGTGTTACGCAGAACCAGACCCTCAACTCTCTGCAGGACGGCTTCCTGGGCGGAAAGACCTTGGCTTTCGAGTGCTTCTAATATTATTCAGCGATATTCTGAAGTAAATTTACGAGAAACGTCTTGTAATGACAAGCTAGTGCGTACAAATAAAGAGTGCTAAAAGTAGCACGGACTGGAAATTTCCTAGTAACAATGTTGTCTCTTTAAAGCCAAGTGCGCACTGGTAATCAAATAATTGAATTGCATAATTTTGAAAGGAGATCAGTCAACCGACACATTATATTGGGAAATCGAGAAAAAAAAAATGCAAAATAATAAAATGTGGTCATTTACATCAAAATTGCCGGTTCAAATTTGATTCTCAGACTAGAGATTGTAATACTGCTTCAATTTCTGATTATTTTAATAATTAGTAGTTAATATTGTTGGAGACTGATGATCTTTAAAGAAAAAATTGAACAGTTACTAAAACGAGACATATTTGCTTATATTTTCCATTCATTAGTGTTTCCTAACTAATATAATATTAACTGCATATATTATAAATTCTACACTTCTTACCTAGCATCTCGTTTTGTTTACCTTTCACTACCTCGAACCCGGAACATGTACCGTACCTTCTCTCTATTCCTCTGCACAGAACATACTTCTACTCATCACCGCTCAGCATATCGATTGCACGCCTCCGGAATTCTCTCCCTGACCATATCAGAAACTGTCGGACAATATCAAAATTCAAATTTAAATTAAAGAATCACATTCTAGTTCATGGAATTGCTTGTTTGAACGCACACTTGTCAGGTTGCGCAACTTCGGCTTAACCCATGACATATAATAAATATTGTTAACTATTCTGTTGTAAAATTGACAATTAACATTATTGTTTGTTATTATTATTATTATTATTATTATTATTATTATTATTATTATTATTATTATTCGTGAATATGTTAGGAGAAAATCCACAAACGATTAGGGAAAACACGGGAATTTTACTGGAAGCAAGTAAAGAGAAAGATTTGGAAGTAAATCCCAAAAAGACAAAGTATATAATTATGTCTCGTGACGAGAATATTGTACGAAATGGAAATATAAAAACTGGAGATTTATCTTTTGAAGAGGTGGAGACGTTCAGATATCTGGGAGCAACAGTAACAAATATAAATGATACTCGGGAAGAAATTAAACATAGAATAAATATGGGAAATGCCTGTTATTATTCGGTTGGGAAACTTTTATCATCCAGTCTGCTGTCGAAAAATCTGAAAGTAAGATAGTTATATATAATAAAAGTAATATAATACAGTTATATATGAACACATGGTCAGGCAGAGAATTCCGGAGGCGTGCAATCGATATAACTGTATTATATTACTTTTATTATATATAACTATCTTACTCATGAAGACTGTTGCATCTGACCTAACTGATGTAATTTAATCTGAAAGTTAGAATTTATAAAACAGTTATATTACCGGTTGTTCTGTATGGTTGTGAAACTTGGACTCTCACTTTGAGAGAGGAACATAGGTTAAGGGTGTTTAAGAATAACGTGCTTAGGAAAATATTTGGGGCTAAGAGGGATGAAGTTACAGGAGAATGGAGAAAGTTACACAACGCAGAACTGCACGCATTGTATTCTTCACCTGACATAATTAGGAACATTAAATCCAGACGTTTGAGATGGGCAGGGCATGTAGCACGTATGGGCGAATCCAGAAATGCATATAGAGTGTTTTCCGGAGGGAAAAAGACCTTTAGGGAGGCCGAGACGTAGATGGGAAGATAATATTAAAATTTATTTGAGGGAGGTTGGATATGATGATAGAGAATGGATTAATCTTGCTCAGGATAGGGACCAATGGCGGGCTTATGTGAGGGCAGCAATGAACCTGCGGGTTCCTTAAAAGCCATTTGTAAGTAAGTATAATAATAATAATAATAATAATAATATTATTATTATTATTATTATTATTATTATCAGTTATCACTACCCTCATTGCTATCTTTGTTTTCTTTCTTTCTCTTGTATTAACTCGATGAGAGCTCTATAGTGTTCTTTTGACCCTGTTGACCCTCTATAGGACTTCAATTTAATTTGTATTATTTTCATCAGTGTTTGTATTTTTTTATATGTGCTATCAGGTAGGATGGAAGAGAAGGCCTTATGACCTTAATCCTGTCAGGTTAAATAAATGGATAAATAAATAAATAAATAAATAAATAAATAAATAAATTGAAGTTCCAAATTTTGCAACACTAATGCAGCAAAATAAAATATCATTATGCCTATACAGTCCGTTCACTCAGCTTCTTGATTTTCATTGGTTACAGGCAATTTCAAAATGTGATTACAGAATTGTAGGTGTTCTTCAGGCACACAATGCTTCAGTTTTTTTTTCAAATCTTCATACGCAATAAGAACTAAATAATAGCCTTGTGCTCGTAGAATGTGATGATTTTCATAAATTATAAAGCGTTCTTCTATCCTAAGTCTCAGGGAATCACAACTTTTTATCCTTTTGTTTACTGCATTTCCGATAAAATAACTATGATACTGTATAACCAATAAGAAACAAGCAAAGAGCTCTTTATCAAAATTAAATAACAACTGTAGGCTTTGTAAAGAAAAATCATTCGTATCTTTCCACTACTTCACATGTATGCGCATTAGAATAATCATTGAAATTTACACATAATGTCGTCGACCTGGTTGGCAAGTTGGTATAGCGCTGGCCTTCTATGTCCAAGGTTGCGGGTTCGATCCCGGGCCAGGTCGATGGCATTTAAGTGTGCTTAAATGCGACAGGCTCATGTCAGTAGATTTACTGGCATGTAAAAGAACTCCTGCGGGACAAAATTCCGGCACATCCGGCGACTCTGATATAACCTCTGCAGTTGCGAGCGTCGTTAAATAAAACATAACACATAATGTCCATTAGAGTTTGCCTTAATCAGTAGCCTTTATTTCAAAAGGATAGTTTTAAAAGTTGATGAGATACACCGAAAAATATGGGCTATTGCATTTTATAATACATTTTATACCTTCTCGCTACCTTAAGCTTGATTTAACAAAAAGCAGTCATTTCGTGGTCATGACTTGTTCTGGCCAGTTAATCTTTTATAGAACCTAAAACAAGAGAAAGTAATTTAAATTCATAGTTAAATAATATTAGTATCAATCTTAGAACTTCATACTCCAGTATTTCTTCCTTTTAATCTGGAACTTTTATAATCGTACGATTTCGGAAATATTCTAGGAAAAAAGATAAGACACATTCCTGGAAACTCTCGTTATGGGAGGCATAAATCTTCTCAACATCACTACAGCAATAGCTTTCTGATAAACTGGGATTGAATTAAAATAAACTCATCTTAAGTGCAAAACATTCTGTGTTTATAGTTCGCGGGGAGACGTGAATCTTTATAGGAAAGAATGGATATTTGAACACGTAGTCGTATAAAGGCCCAATTTGCTGCAGCTTTATGTTTGGCACAGCGCAACAATCAATAAGGGAGGCGGTGCATACAAAGTAACAGCCGAGCCCAGGTGCTGGAATAGGTCCAAGTGGGCACCATGTAGCAACCCACACTCTCTTCTCACTACTTCCCGGGGTTTATATATACAGAGTGTTTCAAATATAACGGGACACTAAAGTGATTCTTGGTTACTTGAAACTGAGGCCAGGTACTGGAATAGATTCAAGCGGACACCATCAGGCACTCGCTACTTACTACGGTCAATATACAGTGTGTTCAAATTATTATGCTCTAATAGAGGAGTTACATGTGAAATACTATTTAAGACTTTGGCAATGTCGGATAATGTGCATGTCCGAGGCTGCAGTAGGGTCTACAGATTACTTAGTTGGTTAGCACAAAGTTTAGTTAATTGTATAGGCAACCTCCGATTCTTATATAGCTATTACCAAAATTTTACTGTCGCTAAATGACTGTGCAGTTGATATAGAACGATGTTAAAATAACGACTTAAAAGAGTTATATTTATGACTACGGTAAATTTATGCATATTTGAGTTATCTCTATTTTTTTTTTATCTTCCAACGGTTTTAATTACAGATTCTACTTGCATTACTTGAGTAATTGGTTCTAAGAAATAATCGCATAATGCGAAAGAGCTTAAAGTGGATGTACAATAGGGCGCATAGGTGAGAAAATAAGAATTATTTAAAAAACATAGGAAACACTTATATTTCATAAGCAAATGTAGTTTGAAGTGAAACACCTTTAGGCTAGGTACGAATGAAACGTTGTGAAATATAATTCTACAACGGACGTTTTAATATGGCTTTGTGTGTTGATACCAAGGGATTGTCTACGTTGCTATGTTACTACGTAAATAAAATTGTTGGTGTTTGCAGATATCCATCAATTTGCACAAATTAGTGCACAAATTAGTGTGGGTGGGACTGCTGCCAGGCATTTTGTCTTCTGTGTAGTTATACAGTCTAAACCAGTGAATGAAATTACATTGTTGAGAAGCTTTATGCTAGGAAATATGCCGAATCAGGGGCATGTCATGAAAGGAAGTGTGCATATGAATCACCGAAAATTTATGTGAAAACTAAAAAGAGGACATTATTCATATATGAATTTAATTTCCAGTCTATAACTTTGTTCGTATTTGGGTGCAACTTTGTGTTCCATACATTTCCGGTTGAACCGTACATTTTTATCGTGTCTTTTGGAACGGAATTTTAAGAACATTACCACACAATTACAATTTAAAAAGTTTTCTTTTTTTTTCACTTCTGCCGCATAGTGACTATATATACAGAGCGTTCGCCTACGGGTGAGGCCAGGAAAGCGGCATGTACTGATACGCCGCTTTGTGCCCGTAGTTGATGAGACACGCTCGACAATCAAGGACATCAAGGTCGACAAGTTATCAGTTGTGAGCCAGATTTTGCAGTATTTAACACGTACAGTGCAGTTCCTTGACACAGTTGCTTAAATATTCAGCGTGTGTGTAAAATTGTTAACAATGCAAAACGCAAAACTCACGCTTGAACAGAGAGTTTTTATGTATGATGCATATGTGAAAACAGAGTCATGTAGAGAGGTGCGTAGGCAATTTGAAGTGAAATATCCGAGTGCTCCAATTCAGAGTAGAGAAACTGTTAGACGTCTTGTTAACAAATTAAGGACAACAGGGTCGATAAATGTTACAATTCCTAAGCGAAAACGAAGAGTATTGATGGGAGAAAAAATTGATGAAATCAGTGCATAATTTACACGCTCTCCTAATAAATCTCTAAGACGTGTTTCACAGGAAGTTAGTGTTTGAGAAACATCAGTCTTTACTGCTGCTAAACTTTTTAAATTAAAACTCTACAGAGTATAGTATAGAAAGCGGAAGCTTACAGATAGACGATTCCCGCAAGTGATACCGCAGGCAGGCCGCTTTCCTGGCCCCACCCGTAGGCGAACGCTCTGTACTTTTTTATTAATTTATTTTACTAACACAGTGCTATGAGTACGTAATACTGTGAACTATCAGCCTCATGACAAATTTAGTGGTAAAATAGGCTATTTAATTTAGATAATTAATTTATATATTATATAATAACGTTTTCAGAAAATTGGAGGGGTGACAGTGTGCGGAAGAACAATAAATTGCATAAGATTATTATGCTGATGAATTGACTTTCTTAGGAGACGATACTAAGGGACGTACTACTGGAACGAAATGTGAACAGTAGACCTAAGGGATGAAGATGCAATAAATGCAAAAAAAAAAAAAAAAAAAAAAAAGACGAAGACAGTGGTTGTCGGAAAAAAATGAAGACGGTAAACGTGCGAATTCGAAATGGGGTAGGAATAAATGGGGACAGCTGCTTCAAATACTTGGGGTGCACTGTAAGTAGTAACATGAGCTGCTGCCTGAAAGTCAAAAAGAGGGGGTAGAAATGGCAAAAGAAGCTTCTAATAGAAAAAGGAGCATCTTCTGCGGAGCTTTATAAAAATGACTAAGGAATAGACTAGTGAAGTGCTTTGTATGGAGTGTGTGATTGTATGGAGCAGAAACATGGGGATCGTATGCGGAAATTAAGAGGAAGGCGGAAAATAGGAAAGATTGGATAATGCTGGGCTTGTAGTGAAAGATCTGCCCTTGAACAGAACACTTTAAATGAATGAGTATACAGCATGAACCCTAAATAATATCATTAATTTCAGAGGAATATTCTTTGAGATATTTCAAACCAGGAAGTTTAATATAATTTTGCTCGTTTCTGCTTCCTTTTCGAGATGAAAATTGTTTTACATTACAAATTTAATAGTGTTGTTTCGGGAAAGTCATTAATTGAATTCTTCATATGGTCAATAAATTTAAGAGAGCGATGTATTACGATAATGGAAAATGATTGAAATAATTGTACTTTTGTCTTTTAAATGTGCAGAAATTTAATCCAAATAAATGTAACTTTTCTTTCTACAAAGACATTTTTAAATGTTGCATTGGTTTGGATCAAGTTTGTGCACATTTAAAGGACAAAACTAAAATTCTTTCAATCATCTATTACCATAATACACTGCTCTCTTAAACCGACCGAGCATATTGAGAGTAAAATGAATGGCTTTCCAAAACACGCTATGAAATGTTTCGTATGAAACAATTTTAGCCCGTAAAGGAAGCAGAATTGTAGCAAAACTGTGTTAAACATTTTTGTGAAATATCTCGAAGGATGACCCCCTAAAATTAATTACATTACTTGCGGGTCATTCTGTATAATATGATACATTTAAAAATTAGAATTGCTGAAAAAAAAAATAGTCAGTATATTAAATTTTAAACCAATGTAGACATAATATTCTTAAAAAAATTAAATTATGGTTTATTTAACGACGCTCGCAACTGCAGAGGTTACATCAGCGTCGCCGGTGTGCCGGAATTTTGTCCCGCAGGAGTTCTTTTACGTGCCAGTAAATCTACTGACATGAGCCTGTCGCTTTTACACATACTTACTGTACACACAGATTATTTAGTCCTGACAGGTCTGCGACACGAAAGAGGGAAAGTAATAGGAGTAGTGGGGAGAGCTCCGGAGTAGAGATAAGGGCGAGCGGTCGGTAAAGGAATGCAGTACAGCTTAATTGTACTAGAAACATACCGCTCTACCGTACGCATGACATCCGATCGCTCCGAAGGCAAGCGAGTGACTAATCTAAACACCCCTTGGCGTAACTAAATGGACTCGCCTGACCCAGGCGCACATCTCCGGCGACTGTCAGGACTAAATAATCGTACTGTAAATGCCATCGACCTCGGCAGGGATCGAACCCACAACCTCGAGCGTAGAACGCCAGCGCTATACCAACTACACTACCGACCGCGACTTCTTAAAATAGCTAAAAATAAATTGCCTCGCCTATAAGTTAGCTCCTAAGTTATATCTTTGATATAAAATAAGGTTACCAAAGTATTAAAGTGCATAGAAATAGAGTCAGATTTCATTTTCGTAAATTTTGCTGTAGGTTACCTTTTTATTTGCAAATAGTGACGAACACTGTTCAGATTTTAGAACCGAGACATGATTTGAAATACTTTTCTCTCTGCCTTTGACAAATATTTATGTAACAAAATATTCGTATAACTGTGCAAAATGGCCTTTTAATTAGTTCCACTGATGTAACCAATATATCGCTTAAATTACGCGAAATTTCAACTACACTATTGTAACTTAAGAGACTTTTTTTTTTTTCATTTCTTTTATTTTTTAACAGTGCAGCGCTTTGTACCACGACCATGTGAAATAAATCGTGCAGTCTCTTCTTTACTGACTCCAGTAGTCGATGTAAAGGAGAGAATGGGAAAAGAGAGAGACGGGGACTAATTTTTGTACCAATTTTGAAGTCTTTACAAACACGATTTTATACAGGATTTCTTCATGCAATGAAAACCACGGGGAGAAATTTTGTTAGAAATATCCCTCTGCGACTGGCTATGGTTCTCAACTCTTTTGAATATAACTGCGGGACAAAAACTTTTCATTAAGTCGGGACAATATTTTACCACCGGGACCCATTAGTTTGCAGATTTATAACTAGAACAGCGCTAGAAATTGTCCTGCCCTTGAAAATTGAGACCCCACTCTTGCACAGAGTTAATTTCTTTTACTCGTGTGATTTGAATTTAAAAAGCCTTTTTACATGAAATACGTTATTTCTTCTGGACGTTTGTATAATATGGAGATTCTGCTTGACTCGTGGTCTTGTTTTACGAAGTACATCATATAGTAGTGCGCATTTTATGTGAAATTTTACTTTTTTTTCTAGAATTGCTCGATATTGCATTTGAAGGGTTCAGAACCGTAGTGGGCCAAGCGCCATTTACTAAAACCGTAGAAAGCAAGGGTTAAATGAAGTTATTACCATAATTCAATGGAAACATATAGCAAGTAATATAAAGTATACACAGTAAAACTAAATGATATGTCAGTCTTCATTAAACTACGGTATTCACTTAACTTTAAGCCTTGCTTTCTCCGTTTTTAATAAATGGCGCTTGGCCCACTATGGCTCTGAACCCTTCATTTAATATTACA
The DNA here is from genome assembly GCF_040183065.1 of Periplaneta americana. NCBI lineage: Eukaryota > Metazoa > Arthropoda > Insecta > Blattodea > Blattidae > Periplaneta > Periplaneta americana. Next base: position 51,047,126 of record NC_091118.1, read on the forward strand.
CTATTACCGAGAGTTCAATAATCAGGTTGGTTCGGTATTGTTTTGCTGTTCATTCTCTGTGCCACTCGGATGTTATTTATAATTTTAATAATTTTATTCACTGATAGACTGCTTTAATTAGTTATTAAAATAATCAATTGGTACTGACCCTTATTTCAGGCGATGAAAATGTTTTTCCTTCGCTTCTCAAACGTGCGTTAATTCTATTGAAACGATTTTAGGAAACAATGTTAGGTTGATTTGGCTGTATTAAAAATATCGCTTTAAATATAGCCTAACACCCGCATTTTGTTTTAAAAATATAGAGGTTTAAGTTCATGAAGAAATATGGACGGAATCATAATAATATTCTTGTACCCGTTCATATTTTTCGTGTTGCTGTGCATGAACAAATGGGGATAGAATCGTAATAATTTATTTTTTTTGTTCGTGAAGAAACAGGGACGGAAAGAATATTTTTTTTGTTGCTGTTCATAAAGAAATGAGGACAGAAGTGTAACAATTTTCTTCTTGTTCATGAACAAACAACTATTTAAAGAATATTGTAGAAGTAACATAGACCGTTCGTAGATAGCTGCAGTGACGTGACTTCAAACTACAGTACAGCAAAAATATAGATAAATGAAGTACTACGTTATGGAGTACAAAATTCTGAATGGGAGTCTGTACTGCCTATCCCAGCAATGTAAATTTCATCTAATTTAGGTGCACTTTTCTCAGGACTTACATAAGATACACATTTGAAATTTTTAGGGGTTAGTCTTCAAATATTATTGTATGTAACAGGCTAAAATTACGATCTTTATCTTTTATTACTCTGCTTTACATTGATGGGATGGCAGTACAAACTCCCCTTAATATCTACTTTATTGTATTAGAGTACTTTAATTCTTCTAATCTCTATATACTTTCTTCTGAATTTATCACCTCCCTACCATTTGGTTCTTTGTTTGCCAACATTTAAAACTGCAGATTCTTTACAGGACTATAAAAAATATTTGCGATCGTCATTTGTTTACAGCATAGACAGTCAACTGAAGATGGCGGCTCCGTTCAAACGTTTTGGTGAAGCTAACATTAGTGAAATGGAATTTCAGTAAGTCAGTATTTTATTGTATTAGAGTATTTTATTTCTTTTAATCTTTATATAGGCCTACTTTCTTCTATTTGTGAAATAGTCATTTAAATCCCACTCGAGTTTTGATTTTCTCTAGATAACTCAAAACCTATAGTGAGACTACTGTTGATAAAATTACAGGTCTAAAAATCATTCCCCACCGCTATTACAAAGATAACAAAGGAAAGACTGGGAGTGTCCACACCTGTGGAGTAACGGTTAGCACGTCTAGCCGCGAAACCAGGTGGCCCGGATTCGATTCCCGGTCGGGGCAAGTTACCTGGTTGAGGTTTTTTTCCGGGGTTTTCCCTCAACCCAATATGAGCAAATGCTGGGTAACTTTCGGTGTTGGACCCCGGACTCATTTCACCGGCATTATCACCTTCATCTCATTCAGACGCTAAATAACCTAGATGTTGATAAAGCGTCGTAAATTAACCAACTAAAAAAATACTGGGAGTTCAAGAGAAAGTCCAGGAGAACAAAGAGAAGACAGCGAAAACACGGAGAATTGAAGGATATCTAGGAAATATAAGTGTAACAAAGGGTTTTTGAAATGTGACGGTAAATTTCCAGGTAACCCCGAAGAAAGGAGTAGTTGTACGATCTGCGTCAAAATTCCAACGGTAATATTGTCATCCAATGGTTACTATGGATTTTTGAATGAAAAATCGCAGACCTTATCGGGATTCTAACCTGGACTACCTGCGTGATAGGCCGAAGGTCTATATCACTCAGCCCCCGCAGGGATTTCCCTTCAGAATGTAGTAGAATTCGAACCCGTGACCTTGGCGCCGACACATTGCTGTGGCACTTGACGGTCGTCGTGTGCACTGCGACAAGCATTGGATCAATTTAACAGCTGATTAGCTGGATGTTGGCGGGTGGAGGTATTCTGCAGGATAAGTGCCAAAGTGCTCGACGCATCGTCGATAATGTGGGCCTGAAGTGGCAAAACAAATCCGGATGTCAGGGGGATGCGGACAGGTTGTTTGTTATGACCAGATAAACAGCAACTGCGGGTCCCGAGCTATGCTTAAAATTCAAATGTTGTTTGCACTGCGCAGGGTAATCTCAGAGTCTCCTTCTGTGTCACGCTTCTGCTTTAATCTCTGTTTTCTTCTACAGGATGTCACAAATTATATTATACAACTCATATGCATAAAACTGAACAAGTGATTCATTACGGGTAGGTCTGTTACCTTTCTTGTTCAAGATATTTCTTTCAGATAAAAAATAAATATACATGCTTTGTTAAGTTACTCGTTTTTTTATTACTTACTTACAAATGGCTTTTAAGGAACCCGCAGATTCATTGCTCCCCTTACATAAGCCTGCCATCAGTCCCTTTCCTGCAATATTAATCGAGTCTCTATCATCATATCCCATCTCCCTCAAATCCATTTTAATATTATCCTCCCATCTGCGTCTCGGTCTTCCCAAAGGTCTTTTCCCCTCCGGTCTCCCAACTAAAACTCTATATGCATTTCTGGATTCGCCCATACGTGCTACATGCCCTGCCCATATCAAACGTCTGGATTTAATGTTCCTAATTATGTCAGGTGAAGAATACAATGCGTAAAGTTCTGCGTTGTCTAAATTTCTCCATTCTCCTGTAACTTCATCCCTTTTAGCCCCAAATATTTTCCTAAGAACCCTATTCTCAAACACCCTTAATCTCTGTTCCTCTCTCAAAGTGAGAGTCCAAATCTCACAACCATACAGAACAACCGGTAATATAACTGTTTTATAAATTCTAACTTTCAGATTTTTTGACAGCAGACTAGATGACAAAAGCTTCTCAACCGAATAATAACAGGAATTTTCCATATTTATTCTGCGTTTAATTTCCTCCCGAGTGTAATTTATATTTGTTACTGTTGCTCCAAGATATTTGAATTTCTCCACCTTTTCGAAGGATAAATCTTCAATTTTTATGTTTTCATTTCGTACAATATTCTGGTCACGAGATACAATCATATACTTTGTATTTTCATGATTTACTTCCAAACCTATCGCTTTACTTGTTTCCAGTAAAATTCCCGTATTTTCCCTAATCGTTTGTGGATTTTCGCCTAACATATTCACGTCATCCGCATGGACAAGAAACTGATGTAACCCATTCAATTCCAAATCCTGTCCGTTATCCTGAACTTTCCTAATGGCATATTCCAGAGCGAAATTAAAAAGTAACGGTGATAGTGCATCTCCTTGCTTTACCCCGCAGTGAATTGGAAAAACATCAGATAGAACCTTGCCTATACGGTCTCTGCTGTAAGTCTCATTGAGACACATAATTAATGAAACTACTTGGTTTCTTGGGAATACCAAATTCAATTAGAATATTATATAAAACTTCTATCTCAACCGAGTCATATGCCTTTTTGAAATCTATGAATAACTGATGTACTGTACCCTTATACTCCCATTTTTTCTCCAATATCTGTCGAATACAAAAAATACGCGTAAAACCGCACTGATGAATTATTACACCGTGTTTAAAAATTGCACATAATGCGAATCTATGATTGCATATAGAGTATTAGTTGGGAGGACTGAGGGAAAAAGACCTTTGGGCAGACCGAGACATAGATAGGTTGATAACATTAAAATGAATTTGAGGGAGGTGGAATATGATGGTAGCCACTCGATTAATCTTGATCAGGATAGGGACCGATGGTGGTCTTATGTGAGGGCGACAAAGAACCTCCGGGTTCTGTAAAAGCCATTTGTAAGTAAGGACTGAGTTTTTACAAAAAATGGGAAAATTCGGTTTTTTGTACGAAAATATTCCTTGGGATCTTAAGAAGTTGATAGTACGCAATTTTTTGTCTCTAATGTATAAATATTCTTTGAACTGCAGGAGCGATTTTTACGTACACCTGCTCCATAAGTCAGTATTGCATTTCTTTTCACAAATTTGCCTTTTCCTCGAAACTACTTTTTTATATTTTAATATTCCATACGCATGCAGTTTTCGCTAAATTCAATGAAAATATTCATACGAGTCCATGCATATATTGTCTGATATTATCGTTGAGACATTTTAAGTAGGTAGTAGGCCTACCTATATTAAAAATTCTGAGCTAAAAATTATTATAGTTTACAGGCCTAGGTCAATATTAAAACCCCTCTGATACAAGACCTTGGCGAGACCTGTACTTTGTTACGGCAGTGAGGGATGGACATTGAGGAAGAAAGACGAAAACAGAATAACGGCCAATGAAATTAAATTTATGAGTTATACAACGGGATATAGGAAATGGGATCACAAACGCAATGAAGATGTAATGGAAAGATTACAACTAGGCCCTGTAATTAATCACGTAAAACATTATCGGAACAACTGGATAAATCATCTGCATCGCATGCGTAGAGATAGAATCCCTAAAGTCATGCTCCACTATCGTCCAAACGGGAAGAGATCTCTCGGTCGTCCAAAGAAGCGCTGGATTGAAAATTCAACTGTGAGATCGTAACAGGCCATATGGCCTAATACTTGAAGGGAAGAAGAAGAAAATTATTATTATACAATTAAAAGATATGAATAAATAAATGTCTGATATTCAGAAATTTAATATGCCCAAACTAAACAAGATGTCTTGAATTTCTCAAGGCTAAAATATTTCCCATTAATCGGGTTCCATATGAAAAAATAAATAAATTACTGTATTTGAATTTAATGCGCATGGAACATTTTGATTATATCACTGATATGCAGAATTAAAATAAAATTAACTTAGAAACTAGCAGTTGAATTGAGCTCAAAATTTGCACACACTTTGTTCATAATGCGTCTAACAAAATGTTAAAAATGAAATATATCGAATTAAAATTTTTAAATTTCAAAACTCAATCCTATTGTCCTATAATTGGAGGAAATTTGTTAAACACAGTAGGATATGATTTTTACGTTTTCAGACATGAAGAATTAAAAAGTGGAAAATAAGTAAATAATGTCATTGTAAACAGATTCATTGGCAAACTTTTTACAAATCATATAAAAATAGTTGTTAAAAATGTGTAAAGTATTCCTTTTTTCACCTCCGGCAATTTTTGTATATGTAGAGTATCTTCACAAAATTAAAAATGGCAAAGCTACAAATATGTTAGATTTATTTAAAAAATTAGATTTATTTTAAATGTTATTTTAAGTGATCGTGCTTCATTTAATTTAGGATATTCCCTATTATTATTATTATTATTATTATTATTATTATTATTATTATTATTATTATTATTATTATTATTATTGTTGTTATTGTAAATTATTGTTAGTATTAATTATTGGTATTAATTATTGGTATTATTTTAACTGTATTTTTAATTAATAAGTTTATTATTGTCATTATTGAGTGTAATTAGTTACCACTGCCACCGGGTACAGTGTGAATAAATACATACATACTTTTTAATCACCAAATGCATTTACCGCAAGCGTAATTCTAAACTAATGGTAATAACTAAAACAAAAACAAAAAGAATTCCCAATAGCCTTAAAATAAAGAATTATACTTTTGAAACAGTCACTCAGTTCAAATATATTGGTGTTTTGATAGAAAATTCTAGTGACAGAAAACATGAAATACTTAACAAACTACATAATAAGTAAACAACTTTTTATGCTGTTCACAAATTATTATTTTCCCGTCTCTTAACCAGAAATTTAAAAATAATTTTGTACAAAACACTAATAATTCAACCTGTACTATTATATTATGGATCGGAAACATGGAGTTTAACTAGAAAGGAAAAACACAAATTAATGGTTTTTGAAAACAAAGTGGTAAAGAAAATTTTTGGTCCAATCTTTGACCCACTTGAAAACAAGTGGAAAATTCGACATAATAATGATATTAACAAACTTTATAATCAACCGTCAATTTTAGATGTAATACGGACCAGAAGATTAAATTGGGCAGGACATGTTATACGTGTGGGTGACTGCAGCAGTGTAAAACAAATATATATGAACATCTTTAACAATAGAAGGTCACTGGGAAGACCTGGAAGTAGATGGAAAGATGAAATTAAGAAGGATTGCATGGAAATGGGAATTACCAACTGGGAGGAACTAGCAAAAGACAGAACAGAGTGGAAGCGTTTTGTGAAATCGACATGGAATCGACATGCTCCATAATGTCCTTTGATTGATTTATTGATTGATTGATTGTAATGCTAAACCTTGTATGAGCTCACCCTTAGAGAATGATAATGGCTTGCTACCCTTATACCACTTCGATATGTCCCTGACTTCACAATGACTATGCGAAGAACATATCCGTATCGACAGTTACATATTGAAATACAGTAGCATCAAGAGTGTCAGTATAAATTGTCAGTATGTAGAATATAAACCTACCCGCAGTTAGATATTTGAATAGCATAAGAAGTGTCAGCACAAATTGTTACCCTTCACTTTAGATTTTCAAATCGCATCAGGAGTGTCAGCGCAAATTGTTGACTTCGCTTTCGTAGTAAGTATCTGTGTGTGTCTGATGCAGACTCTTCCTTTAGCCCGACACGGTCGGGTAACGTTGTTTTATTCACTGCAACTCCTGTGATAGTAAAAAACTTTGACACAGACAAGAAGCTTCTTCCCATAAGCTCGCATGAATCAGACGGAGAGAGGAAGCTGGCAAATGCTCTTCTGTATAAATCCCATGTGTGTGTGTGCGTATCAGGCCTGAATAAAAAACACACCCGCTTCCATCCTGGGACGCCCGAGTTGTCTACTGCACAGACGTGGAAAGATTTCTTCTAGGCCACTTAAATTACATATGGAAGTCTCATGATATACGAATTGCTTCTGTTTCATAGTGTAAGCACGCGTAACTTTAAACGTCACGCCACAGCTTCAATGTTTCCCTGAGGAGCTACGAAAGTTGGCATACTTTTTATTGTGGACGAACAGCGTTCCATTGTTCATTCATTCATTAATTCATTCATTCATTCAGTGTTCTGCCCAAGGACAGGTCTTTCAATGCAAACCCAGCTTTCTGCAGTCTTTCCTATTTTCTACCATCCTCTTTGTTTCCTCATATGATCCATATATCTTAATTCAATTCAATTCAATTCAATTCAATTTATTTGGCCATTAGACATACAGTTTTAGGCTTCGTCAAAATACATTGAAAAACATATAAATAAATTAAAAAAAAACACTAATAAAAGAAACAGTAAAATTTAAATAATACAATGAAAACATGAAATAATTTGAAACTTTTAAATTAAAGAAAACTAACTAAATTGCAATTAAACTTATTTATTAAAATACAGTTTCATACAAATTTGTGTTGAAAAACTCGGCCGTCTATCATCTCATATTTTCTTCTATCCCGAACTCTTCTCCTGTTTACCATTCCTTCTATTGCATCCTTCAGTATGCAGTTTCTTCTCAGCCAGTGACACAACCAATTCCTTTTCCTCTTCCTGATCAGTTTCAGCATAATTCTTTCTTCACCCACTCTTTCCAACACAGCTTCATTTCTTATTCTATCTGTCCACTTCACACGTTCCATTCTTCTCCAGATCCACATTTCAAATGCTTCTATTCGTTTCTCTTCATTTCGTCGTAATGTCCATGTATCTGCCCCATACAATGCCGCACTCCATACAAAGCACTTCACTAGTCTCTTCCTTAGTTCTTTTTTCAGAGTTCTGCAGAAGATGCTCCTTTTTCTATTAAAAGCTTCCTTGGCCTTGCTAACCTCCTTTTGACTTCCTGGCTGCAGCCCATGTTACTGTTTATAGTACACCTCATGTACGTATTTGAAGCTGTCCACTTGTTCTACTGCCTCAATTACAATTCACAAGTTTATCTTATTTACTTTTCTTCATATTGGTTTTTTATTATGAAAAAATCACTCTAGTTTCGCTGTTTGGGAATTCTGCGAGCTGAATAAGACATGTCAATATTAAGCAATAGACATTAATTCGATATTTTTTCAGATTAATTTCGTGCTTTTTGGATTAGTTGTAAAATACCTTCTTATAATACTATTCAAATAACACTGAGTTGAAAGCCGTTGTTAAATCGTTGTGTTGTGAATCGTGCTCTGTAAGGAACTTCAAGAGTCGGACCATTTTTTTGTTTCTGGGACTGTACAGTATTCTGTACGAGGTGGATATAAATAATGGTCACATATGCAGTGATATCAATAACGTTTCTCCGTCCATATTTTCCTAGCCATCTTCCATCTTTTGATTTCATTTTCTCATTTTAATTTTCTCTTTTTCATCTACTTACATTTCCCACACTTTCCTGTCATTTTCCTTCCTTTCATTCGTACCACTTTTTATATTTTTCTTTTTCCTCAGGTGCTGCTCTGACTTTTTTGCGTTTTCCTTGAGAAACGCCATAGGTGGAGTTATTTTCTTGCTGTACAAGTCTGTTTATATATTTGCCAGTTAGTATTAATAAAACAGTAGGCGTAATTATCATTTTATTAAAACCTGATTTGTCGTTAAAGTAAAAGTAAAGTAATCACCTGATCTGATTCGTGTTTTCCGATGTATAATCATATAGGTATCTGAAGTTCAGTCTTGTCTGTTCCTGTCTTTTCAAGCTTTAATATTTCCCCTACAGAATACTTGAGTCTTGAAAACTTTTCATTGAAGACAGACTATGTTGCAGAAATTTCTCTTCCGAACGGTACATATACATCTTTCTCTCTCTGATGTCATCTGCGTAATTTTCTTTGTATTTGTTCTCCATGTTGGAATATATGATGAAGCAATTTTTTTACTCTCTCTTGACAATTGTGGGCATGGAGATCTTCCTACGCCATGGGCTATTCGCTGCACATGTCGAAATACAATCTTGCAAAATGCGTGGCTGTTTTTTGCCAGACGTATGGCACGTAATTTGTGACGAATACTCGTATAAACAACATTCGCAAATATTTGGAAGGAAGAGCTTAGACAAATATAGTAATTACTAGAGATGAACAAAACTAACTGCCGCTCTCGCTCGCTGTGTTCGTTGTATTTGTCTTTCGAGTCTCGTCTCGTTTCGTCTCGTCATTCTCGTGCCCTTCGAATCTCGCTCATCATTCTCGAAATAGCATTTGGTCGGCATGGAAAGATTTCGTAACTTTGAATAACATACATCATTGAAATAAATAACATTATAAATGTTTAAATGAGACAAAAAGACAAAACAGAACGGTATCTTAGTTATAAAAATGTTTTGGTTCTCTTTTGTTACCTATATATTACCTATGGTTAAATAAAAAGAAAAAAAAGTTCTCAAATAAATTTGCATTTCTAAGAAACATAAAACATAACGTTAATATCTTTTACTTGAGATTGTACACTTTATCTCAAAGATATGAAAAGAAAATTTATAGCCTTTTAGTAAGGGCCTAGTAATTAATAAAGATTGGGGAACGGATTATTATACACTGAAAGGTACAGAGGTGTGAAAATTATTACAATAATCTTAATTTTAAAGGTTTTTAATAGTTCCTTCACAAATATTCATTGAATTGATGAATATTGGTATATAATATTACTATACTGATGTAGGATATATTTACTACTAACAATGCCGGAAAGCATTGTTGTACATTGGTATTTTTCTTATTTTACAATTGTTATGGGAATTCAGAAATTCTTATATTACGTATGTTGGCGGAATTGGAAACATAAAAAATTAATTAAGAAATGCTTTAAACAAATTGTTCTTTGCGTTTACATTGTTGTGAAGGTTCAAATGAACGTATACATCTGTTTTGTGCATATATAAGTATTAATTATGTGAATTAATTTTTGATGTTTCCAATTCCGCCAACATAATATAATAATTTCTGAATTCCCATAACAATTGTAAAATAAGAAAAATACCAATGTACAACAATGCTTTCCGGCATTGTTAGTAGTAAATATATCCTACAACAGTATAGTAAAATTATATACCAATATTCATAAATTCAATGAATGTTTGTGAAGGAACTATTAAAAACCTTTAAAATTAAAATTATTCTAATAATTTTCACACCTCTGTAGAGATGATGTTTCAAACAGGCTACTTGATTGTTTATACACATATAACAGTTGCAAAAGTAGATAAAAGTTCAGTCAGGTATGAAGAACTGTGACTATTCAAGGCTGCTTGACGTTCGGGACTTCGGGAGTGATCAATCTCGGCGTCTCGAAACACTCACAAGCAGTCTTTACGTCAACGACGCGACGTATACATCATTGTCATGCGGGTTTTCGGCTTTGCGGGCGCTGTTAGTCTTGCTTTCTCGATCGTTGTTCTTCTCTAGTAATTACCCACTATCATAATAATGTTGAATTCATAGAGATTTCCCCTGATAGAGATGTTGGGGGTATGAACGTAGAATTCATGTGGGTCATGCTTGGCATTATAATGAACTGCTCTCCCCAGTATCACTTTCTAACTGCTTTTTTGAGGTAAAATATTAAGAATTAAAATTGTTACCATAGAAACCATAACCATAGTAACCATAACCGCAGTGCTTCTGTATGAAACAAACTAAGTATTGCATGACGATAGAAAATACGCTGTTTCATATTATATTTTATGCTCGACCATGCCGAAATGTAGTAATTAATAATTATACACCTGGTAGCAGACCTTTAATGCATGTCATTAAAGTATACCTACTCATTAAAGTACAGGTCTTTCAGCCAATGACGACTCAGGTTACAACTGTTCAGCCAATGACAGGTCAGCTTTCTACCGTTATAAAACCGCAAGTATCGATTATTCTCGGATATGCAATCGAAAGAGAATTAGCGAAAAGTCACGTAGGCCGGAAATCCAATACTGTCGCAGAAGGTTATGTTCTGTTACTATAATAATTAGCGTTAATTGTAAATAATATTCAAATAAATTCAATTTGTCATCTCGTTTTTCAATGTCTAATTTAATGTCAATGTTATCTCTGTAGGTTCTTATGGCCTAGCAAGGTCAATGTGGACATCTGTCCCTCGGAAAAAAATCAATACTTTCGCGTCTGCACACATCTCACAACATACGGGACATTGCTCAAAAATTAATAATATCAAGTTAGAAATATGGTCGAGCATAAAAAGTCGTATGAAAGTCGCATATAATGGTAATTAAGAAGCTCGTATGAAAATTATGAAACTCGCTTGCGCTCGTTTCATAAATATCCATACTCACTTCTTAATTACCTTCATTATAGGCTCGATGCATAATGTACTATAAAGAAACTACAGCCTTTCATTTTAAAATATTATCGATGACGTCAGAACTCGCACAATAATAGTTGCTACAACATTTTTTTCCCATAAAATATTCATTTTTAATTACTAAGTTTGAGCTCTTCGCCCAAAATTCCCTCCTTCAATTTTAATAGTAATTTTACGTGACTTTTTAAGAACTCTGTATATTATTATTATTATTATTATTATTATTATTATTATTATTATTATTAGTGAATAAATTTTATTCAGCTCCCTCCAAGTGAAGGCTGCCTAGAAGACAAAGCTTACCGTAAAATTGTACGATGAAAGAGGAGTGGAACGGAGAAAAATTCTCTCCGGCACCGGGATTTGAACCCGGGTCTTCAGCTATACGTGTTGATGCTTTATCAACCAAGCCACGCCGGATTCCCATCCCGGTGTCGGATCGAATCGTCTCAGTTTAAGTTCCACCTCTTGGGTTCCCCTCTAGTGGCCTCCCCTCTGCACTACGTCATAGATGTCTATGAACGTAGGACGATGTCTACATATGTGCGGAGGTGCACTCATTTGAGTGACTAATTGGCCGGGATCCGACGGAATAAGCGCCGTCTTTAAATCACGAAGTGATTTTACGCATATCATATATTATATTGATGTACCGAAGTACATATGATGTTTCCATGCAGATATTCTGCGTCATCATACGATGAAGTAGGAGTGGAATGGAGAAAAGTTCTCTCCGGCACCGGAATTTTTCTGCGTTCCACTCCTCTTTCATCGTACGATGATGCAGAATATCTGCATGGAAACAGCATATGTACTTCGGTACATTAATATAATTACCATAAAATTGTTGTATAAAAAAAAACAAGAATGCGTGTATACAGGGCGGAAGTGAAATAACCTTGCAGATTGAATGGCACGATAGGGTACACTAAAATTAATAGAAAACCTATATTACGTTTTGTGATTTTGAATGGCACGATAGGGTACACTAAAATTAATAGAAAATCTATATTACGTTTTGTGATTAAATCCATGGTTAATTATAAAAGTAAGATTGATGTTTCAGCAGTCCAGCAACATCGTTGCTAATACACTCTTCTGTAAGAGGTCAACGAATTCGGTGCGTTTCGCTAGCTGAGCTGTTCTCTAGAGCTGTATTGCAAACAGCTCGAACCTTTCAGTGGCTTGAATTTAGGGGTTTTTTAAATTAAATTTTCACGAAAACCGTACACGCCACTGAAATACGACAGAGGGATAAATTATTCTTTATTAGGTTTTCTATCGATATGGACAAGAATCACGATCATGCAATAGTTAAACATTACGGGGGGAAAAAAAAAAAAACAATTTTTTTTTTCCGAAAAAAAAAATATAAACTTTCCACCAATATGATGATATACTTTTCTGTTACAATTTGCATCTGCGAGACTTCACTTCCACTCAATATAGGCGTACTGAGATTTGTAATCATTTTTCCGACTTGGGACACTTCCGTTCCACATGACACCAATTACGCCACTCTGATTCATAAAGTTACTTTGAAGTGATGTGTTAGTATCATATTTCATTGATCAGAGTCGGAGTACAAGGAGCAGTTGTTTCGCCACCTCCTTTGCTGAAAAGTTGCTAGAAGTGTGGTCGAGAATCCAGGCGTTCCTCTGTCATAATATTTCACCAGAGCGCTCCGCCAACATCACAGCTTCGCTTTGATGATGCTCCTAGATTTTACAGCCAGTTAACAGACACCTCGCTGCCTCTTATCTGCAGGAAAAGAAAAAAAAGCGCAGCGAATGCAGGGGTCCGTAAAACTAAGAATCTTACAGCGTATTCCGAATCTCACCGGTCCGGTGGCATCAGTGACGTCACGTTGCAGCGAAATAAGGAACAAAACTGCTGGAAGGATCGATGGCTGTCATGGCGACTGTACAAGTTGTTGTCTGCGCTACGCTAGCAAAATTTTGCGAAATTTTCGTACTCCCATCTCGTTCAAAGAAAAGATAGCATAAACAATTTATTTCGGCGGCCGGGTAGCTCAGTTGGTAGAGCAGCTGGCTACGGACTGGAAGGTCCGGGGTTCGATCCCAGGTGGTGACAGGATTTTTTCTCGTTGCCAAACTTTCAGAACGGCCCCGAGGTTCACTCAGCCTCCTATAAAATTGAGTACCGGGTCTTTCCCGGGGGTAAAAGGCGGTCAGAGCGTGGTGCCGACCACACCACCTCATTCTAGTGCCGAGGTCATGGAAAGCATGGGGCTCTACCTCCATGCCCCCCAAGTGCCTTCATGGCATGTTACGGGGATACCTTTACCTTTTACCTTTTTTTAAACAATTTATTTCATGAACCGGTAGTAATAACGGGTCCGTTGACATGTTCGCTCATAAGCCATTAACATATTGTTTTTACGTTCTGCTCATTACAAACAATACAGCAGAACTAAAGCAGAACACACCGCCATGACACAACAGTGCACAATGTTATTCGTCTGCTAATTCCCGCCCTATACAAGAACCAATCAGATTCACTGACGGCGGCTGATGGAGACTGCGACCACCTCTGCAAGTTGATGGCACCGGTGCGACACCGGTGGAGCATCGATGACGTCATCGGTGGAATTCGGAACACCGTGATGCCATCGGATTGCTCACCGGTGAGATTCGGAAAACTCTCTTAGTCATGCCGCAACTAAGAATTGAGCGACACTACCGTTAGGGCCCGGGAGATAATTTATCTACGGATTTTTCTAAGGGGAATAATTTTGAGGGAAATAAAAGTTCACGAAAATGATACATGCTTTCTCATTACTTAATTATTAATCTTTGGAGTTACGTATTCCATTGTTAACTTTATTGATGTAAGTTGGAATAAGGAACACGAAACCAGGTGGCCCGGGTTCGATTCCAAGTTGAGGTTTTTTTCCGGGGTTTTCCCTCAACCCAATATGAGCAAATGCTAGGTAACTATCGGTGCTGGACCCCGGACTCAGCTCACCGGCATTATCACCTTCATCTCATTCAGACGCTAAATAAGCTAAGGTGTTGATAAAAAAAATAACGAACACTTGCCAAAAGAAGAGAACATCGCAGTGATACATAGGTTTCATAACGTTGGACATGCTTGTAACAGACGTTTTAAAATCTAGTCTTAATTAGACAATGTTTTGATTCAATTTATTAAAAAATTTAACATTCAAAGACAATTGAGCCGTTCAGAGCAGAAGTTGTGTAAGTCAAAAACAGACAACTACATAGAACTTATTGTGGAAACATGTTAAGTGCATATGACAAAATGGAGTGTAATAATTACCTCAAAATATACTTTTTACGTTCTTATTTGCATTTCTTTCCTCCTAACTTTGGAACGATAAGCGACGAGCATGGGGAAAGATTTCTTCAAGAAATATCTGAAATGTAAAGGCGAGATAAAGGAAGATCGTCATCCAGCATGCTTGCAGACTATTGTTGGTTGCTAGTAAAATACAGTCTCGGGTCTAGTTATAAACAGAAGTCATCCAGAAAATTATTTTAAATGTAACTTCAAATTCCGAGATTTTTCTCATTATAGGCATGAAATATTTATATTGTTGTTCTGTTTTAAACTATGTAGCATCATTTTTGTATCCAGTACACATTTTACAAGTATTATGAGGCATTTTGAATCCTTAGTGTGTTGTAATTTTATCAGTAGCAGTGAAAAATTAAAAACAAACGAGTTTTGTTGTAAAAAAAAAAAATTCAAATCATTTTCCCCGGAAAATGGTACGTGATGGGGCACTTCGGAGTTTAAATTCAGATTTAGGGCACACATATTGGTAATATTCACCTATTTTTATTTCAGAGCAAGACAAAAAGTAAAAATTTGTTGTTCAGTGTTATCTGCCACTTCACGTCCACACTCCTGAATTTCGACCGTGTAACGAGCGGGCTCGGTTTGAAATCCTGGCTGGGACAAGTTATCTGATTAAGATTTTTCTAAGGTTTTCCCGCAATCCATTACGAGTAAATGCTGGGCAACTATCGGCTCTGGATCCTGGACTCATTTCACTGGCATTATCACCTTCATTTGACTCAGACGCTAGATAACCATATAGGTTGATAAATCGGCTTAAAATAAACGATTTAAAAATAACAACACTTCTATTTCCAGCCGCAAACATTATATGAGTAAACATATTTCCTCGAAGCTAAAGAAAGGAGTGAAAAGGCTTAACAGATTTAGAAATTCTACTGTGAATTCAGTTTATTTCTGAATTATTACTACACTCAGACCTGCATTATGTATTCCGCTCACATCACACACGTGTGAGAGAGGTAACTGTGCAATTATGACCCCATAATTACTGTGAAATTGCCTTAATTAAGGAAGTAGTGCTAGAATGGGGTCCACTTCGTGACTCAAGTGGTAATGTTTCCTGCTATAAATCTGACTGCCATCGCTTCGATTCCCGAGAGGGAAGCGTAAATTAATTCTCATCCGTGGGGGATGAAATTTCCCTTTTGTTGTCCTTATACTGGGCTGTATTAAATTGCAGTCTTACATCTTGCTATGTAGCTCGTTTGAAATTCCTGTTACTTAGTGAAATCCTACTGTTAGACCAAAACCTTAACAATGAGAGCCGTATGGAAATTCATAAAATACTCAATGACTTAAATTAAAACAAATAATGATAATAATAATAATAATAATATAATAATAATAATAGCCAAATACAGTAATGAGAATTTAAAAATACTCTATACTTTAGCCTACATAAATTTGGAATAAACTGATAAAACTGGAGATAAGATTGAGGTTATGATTACATAGGCATTTTCTACCTACTGAACTCAATGTCATCCAGTCGCAAAGATTACAACGTGTTCGTAATTCTTGTGTTCGCTTCGTCTGCGATGTCCGTCGCGCTGGCCACATTACCCCATCCTTCCAAACTCTAAACTGGCTACGGCTTAACGAACGTAGAAATTTTCATTCTCTTGTTCTCCTTTTCCATGTCCTTCACATCTCCACACCTAGCTTCCTTGCCTCCCGTTTCAGTTACCTGTCATCGTATCACAGTCTCTTCACACGCACGCAAAATAGCCGCATACTAGCCATACCAATACATAAGACATCATCGTATTCATTATCATACACAATCTCGCTATCGCGCTTGTGGAATACCCTACCCAGTGACATCAGAGACTCGGAATTTAACAGTGTTCAAAAACAAACTTATTAAGCATTTTCTTACTGCTTAGATTAGGTTTAATTTTTACTTAAAAAAAAAAGAAAGAATTGTTTACTTAACTTTTATAATAAACCATCTGGCATTTATTAATCAGTTAATCTTTTAGTACTTTGATTTTTATTGTATTTGTAAATATAATATTAATTAATTATATTTAAGCCACCGGCGTGGCTCAGTCGGTTAAGGCGCTTGCCTGCAGGTCTGAAGTTGCGCTCGGGCGCGGGTTCGATCCCCGCTTGGGCTGATTACCTGGTTCGGTTTTTTCCGAGGTTTTCCCCAACCGTAAGGTGAATTCCAGGTAATCTATGGCGAATCCTCGGCCTCATCTCGCCAAATACCATCTTGCTACCACCAATTTCATCGACGCTAAATAACGTAGTAGTTGATAGAGCGTCGTTAAATAACCAACTAAAAAATTAATTATATTTATAATTGTAATTATAGTCTTCATATTGTAGTTGTAATCCCCTTGTAGAGGGGAAGAGAAGGCCTGATGGTCTTATTTCTACCAGGTTAAATAAATAAAGAAATAAATGAAGAAATAAGTAAATAAATAAATAAATGTTTAAATAAATAAATATTTAAATAAATAAATACATAAATAAATAAATGTTTAAATAAATAAATATTTAAATAAATAAATACATAAATAAGTAACTAAGTAAATAAATAAATAAATACATACATAAACTTGAGTATAAAGAAGCAAATAATATGACACAGAACGCATAATCTCTTGGAAATTGTTATTTTCTAAATCCATTTCAGCCCTTAAGCTTAACTTTATCGCAGTAAACGAATCTCATTAGTTATTGTTCAGTCAAATTATAGCACTAAACGAGTTATAAGGGTGGTGTTCATGTATCTTGAATCTTACTAGCTTTCGACTAAGTTACGACAAGGGTGCAAGTTAAGTTGTGACTCTGAATACAAATGAAATTGTTGATGTGAAATATTTTACATATGCTCTCTTGGTTTCAGTCGAAGTTGAACGCAGTTTTTCCGCATATAAAGTTATACTATCCGACACTCGGCGGCCATTTTCATTTGAAACTTTGAAAATGAATGTTGTTGTTTATTGCAGCAGAAACCGAAACCAGGCAGACAACATGCAAGAAAAGTAAGGTACGGAATAGATGTGATAAAAAAATTAATGTAACAGTTAAATATAGGGAAAGCAAAATTGTACGCCATATACGTTTTCGACATTCTAAAACTGTAATGCAAAACTCTAAATAGGGCCTATCAAAAAAAAAATCTTTTCAGACTTTTTACCACATTAGTGACTATTTAAATATGATTTCCAACATTTATTCTCAACCTCACAAGCATTTTAGACCTTTCCGATATTAACCCTTATTATACAATGATTGTATTGTCTTGATTTTATAACACGCAATAATCGTATACAAAAACGGAACGTGCTTGCTTAGGCTTGTGTCAAATTCGCTTCCTCTGCCTGTACTGGAAACACTGACTACATTCTGACCAGCGTCTTATGTTCATCTCAAACTATTACAGGGTCATCATGTTATTTGTACTTCAATTTTAATTGTACCTGAGTTTTTTAATGTACTTCACTCCCACCCTTTCTACTAATGAAGTTCCAACAGCCCTCCACACAGAACCAAGGCCGCATATAGTAAACAGAACTGAGTTAGTGAGTATAGTACGTTCCAGAAATATGTTCGCGTTTTCCAGTGACGAAAGAGCTTTAAATATTGAATAATATTTTCGCACAGGTACTGTCGTCCATTTGCCTACGTCGCATTCCGATTTCCCCACCTGCTTCTGTTCGTCTCTCTGTAAAGGCTAGTGGCTGGGCTGTCTTAGCTCTTTTCTGAAAACATTAATTTCTGTTAAGAATTGGACGTCTACGTAATATTATACAACTATTTAAACTAATTTAAATAAAAGGGCTTCGTTAAGTAATTAACCGTCACGTGATTTCCCCTTTTTCTACGATCCTGCGACATAACCAGTTGGATGGAGAGTAGATAGGAGTAATTTTATCTGTGCGGGTCGGGCAGAAGTGAAGATTGAATTTACAGTACGTAAGGTACTCTTTTATAGAGTAGGTACAGAATTATTTCAACATGAGTTACTATTACGAAGGACGAAACTGGTAACTGGAATTAGATGCAATAGTTTATAGTGCGATAATATGCACAAAAGAACTGAAGCCTGTATCGAAATGAAAGGCCACCATTTTCAAAAATGTGTTTAAATAGCCCATCTATATTATAATAATTTTTCAATTTAATTTCATTCTCTATATTGTACGCTGATGTGCTGTAGACAGTATAATATACACTGCATATTGAATACGTTTGCACTGATAACTCAATTCGTGAGTAAAAGCACTTATTGTTAATACTGTATTGCATTTTGATTAAACAAAAACCTAATGAAAATTATCAAACTCAAAATCGCGATATTTCCTAGTTTACGTAAATGGTTGAGCTACTTTTCTTCCTTCCTATACCTAGTAAAGTGATTTGCTTGTATTTTACGCCAGTATCATCGAACTCCAGTTGTGGAAGGGGGTAGCCAACTGTGTTTCCGGTCTCAATTGTTTATCCAAAGGTATAGCCAGTCTAATATATGTTAGTAAAAATAAAATGATGTCCCTGTACAAATATACCGATGGCACGGCCCTACTTATTGCATATATTTCTTGTAACATTTCCTTGTCAGAGGCAGTAGTTATTCTTTTGATTTTTCGATTACTTACGCCGAGTTATATTTCGTAATATTATTCAGTGAATGAAAAGGAACAGAGACTTGTAAAAGGATCAACGTTAAGTTATAAACGTTGTAATTAAAATTCTGTGTATGCCATCATCTTTGCATCACTTGGAAGTAGGGAGACTGTACTCTCGTCTTTGTACCACATTATTATGGAGTGGTGTTCGAAAAAAAAAAAAGACGAAAGCTCTTAGTGCCTCTGTATGGGGTCTCACGCACATGGTTACCAGGCAACCATCAGCTTCACCTCCCCTCCTTATTTCCAGAAGCAAGAGGAGAAGCAAACCTACTTTTTTATCAAGCGTTTTCGAGCTTAAAGAAGACTGAAATATGAGAAGTTGTCGGTGTAGTGGTAGCACTGGGTCTTGCAGTCCTCTTCCGGGCGTGGGGATGGAGAAGGACGGGGTGACATCTGATAGAAGAGAAAGGTGGGGGTGGAAAGTATATGAGTGGATGGAAAAGAGATTAGTTTATATAAAAGAGAGACGATCGAATTTCTGGAAGTAAATTTTGACGAGAATGTAATCAGGCGATGGAATCAGAACGCTTTTAGCAGTGTTAGAATCTGCCACTTTTTCCGTGTATCTCTTCTGGAATTGGTGACATCCTGTCTGCCCCCGTTTACGTCATTGGAAGTTCCAATCTGTAGAAGGAAGTTGGAAATCTTCTCTGATATATCCGTCCCGGGTGAAATGTTGTTGTGATTGAAAGAGAAAGACAGTTCTCCAGGTTTAAATCCAATGTTTACCTGAAGGAAAAGCAATCACATTTACTAGGTGGTAAGAAGGGTGTTACGAAACTTTCTAAGAAAAATATATGATCGTTTCTGCGAGGATGTCGAATTCAGAACTACTTTCTGTCACTAGAAGAAATATTAACTTACAGAATCATTCTGATGAGAAAGTAGTACAAAAGAATACAACATTTATTTTTTTCCCAAATAGTTGCACGCGGACCACTCCTAGCACTATCGCACATCCTACTATCTTGTTCGACAATTGGTCATGTGTTCCCGTAAATTATTGTGTTACAGGAAACTGGGTCCTTATTTGCAATAACAAATCAATTTTATTCGTTTTATGTTATTTATCATTAAGTTTCGTATGCTAGTTACCCAAAGACTCGAGGGCACATTTGAGTCGCACCTTTTAAAAACTCGCGATATCCATTTTTCTAAAATTTTCAGGAACTGAAAAATGCATTTTACGATTTTCATTTTAGCATTTCTACAAGTTGACCTACTGCGTGTTCAGTTCAAAGTGTGTTATGGCTCGCTGTATGCCGTCATGTGGCTAGCCGATGAGCCTAGAGAATTCAATCTGCCTACACTTCCGCAAAGGCGTATTACCTATGTGCCAGAGAAGATGCCTGGCAAGTACGGCGTTCATTCTGAAGAGTACTTACTTATACGTACGGTAACGCCGGTAGTGGCAGGAATTTGAACTGTTTGGAAACACTTACTGAGGTCAGGTTTTTTCTTAATGTCGGGAAATGGGGAGAGGGTGAAGACGATTACTTACGTACAGTATTTGACATTAACTTCGACGGTCAACATGGACACGGAGCATTTGATTTGTGTTATGGAATGTTGCCGTACGTAACCGTTGATAACAAATACCCTGCGTACGACTTAACCGCGAAAAACACAGTTCGGAAAAGGTTATGATAGCACATAGATCGTACAGACTCCCATCTGTTGCTACGACGTTCAAGTTATACCGTACACGTTCTCAAGTCCAGATTGAACGCCTTGAATAATAGGCAACTTCTCTGACATAAAATCTGAAACTCGCTTCAAATCACCGACTCACAACAGTGACGTCATGACACACTTTGAAATGAACACCCAGTATTATTTAGACACTAACTGTCAGTTTTTGTACTAGCTTCAATTATAAAATAAATAACTATGGAATAAATGACAAAGAATGTTGAGTTGAAATGCAGGAGAAGGAGAGTTTTGATCTGCTGAGGGGTTAGGTACAGTTTACAGCAGTAAAATTTTGTAAATATTCAACATTTTTTTCCTCCATTACTGTATCTTGTACAATAATGAAAATTAGTATGTGTAAAACACTTTCCTTCTTCCATGTGAAAAAAAAAAAAAAATTTACGATTTAAAAAATTATTTACATTTTGTTTTCAAAATTAAGTTCACTGTGCAGAGATGAAGCGTTTCCCACATAACTAAAAAACTGTACAACATTATGTGGTATCTACAATTAGAAGCAAGATCACTTCTCTGCCTTTGATAGATTGTCTGATAAAAATTAAATTCATTTAAAAATGGTCAAATATGAGTTTTTTTTCCAACACAAAATAAAAAAATATTATTTATTAAGGAATGTAGTTGAAAGAGCATGATATTGTAAACATGAGTTTCAGCAATAAAATAAAAGCGAGAAAACATGAAAAAGTTAACAAGTTTATGAGTTATGAGGGAAACGCTTTATCACTGCACAGTGAACTGCCACCATTTTGAATTTTGAAAAAAAAATATATATATATATAAATATTTTTTTTTTTCACGTAGCACAAGGTCAGTGTTTTACATATACGAATCTTTATCATTGTAATGGAGGGAAAAATATGTTGAATATTTCCAAACTTTTACTGCTGTAAACTGTACCTAACCCCTTAAAATGAATAAGTCATGTTTTGCAATGCATATTGCAGAACTAGACATTCATGTAACAATTTGTTTCTCCTTTAGAATGTTTATTGGATACTCAAAGCATATGAGTGAATTATTATTGCATATAACTAATGAAACTGGTATTTAAAGCACATTAAATCACTTTGAACTCCACATTATGTCCAGGATCATGATATAAAATTTAGTAACCGGTACCTATTTCTCTATATAGCATTCACATGTGAGTAATAATATTGAAAACGTAGAATTTTTGTATAAACTGCTCAACAACATTAAACACGCCAAGTAGAAAGGGTCTGTTAGGGTGAAATGTCAGTCAGTTTGAGTGCCATAAAAGCAGAAGGTAACTCTGCATCCTACACGGCAGTGGTGGACTGACGCGCAGTTATCTTTTGGCTCGAGCGTGTACTTTTATGGTTATTCTGACAGTGACATTTTTCAGTACAAAAGGAAACGGACACCGTTTATCCACATTTAAAGCCACAATTTTCACACTTTAACTTTCAGTGTATCATGATTTCGTGATATGTGAAGTGCTCAACTTTAGTTCAGACCAGTGAGAAGATGACGTTGTATTTTGTTGTTTTATTTAATGTGAAAATGGCTGACTAACGAGGTGTGTCAGTGTGACGTTGGAAAACGTAATTAAAACCTTTCCGACATGTGAGCGTTGAGGGTATATGTACGTGAACGACCACAAATATTATCACAAAATGCAGGCTCTAAATTTCTAAAATTTTATAAGGAAAGGAACTCACAATTGGACAAAAATTACAAGGTACCACAACAAGACTTACTAGAACTTAAATATCTGATAAAAGTATAAAAAAGGTTACTACTAATATTTTTCAGAATTCACTTTTTACTTTAAATTATATTTTCCAAAATTTGAACATTTTCACACATATTAGTTCATAACTCTGCAACCATTAGAGATAGAATCCTGAAATTTTGTACACCGATTTAACATGCATTTATGCAAAAAGTAGACTACAATAATGCCCATTTCTTTGAAAATAGAAAAATTAGGTCACAAAACATTATGCAAATTATAATATATTTTATATAAGACAAATAAAAAAATAATTGTATTAAAATAAACAACTCTACATGTCTGAGAGTAGTCTACTTTTCAGAAATAAGTGTTTTTACATGCAGGAAAAATATTTAAAATGTCAGAGAGACCGTAACAATGTTATGGTTACCAATGATGTAACTGCAAATTTTTTTGTTTTGTGTTTTTTTTCATACTTTGATAAAATTGGTTTGAAAAATATTATTAGTAAACTTTTTTATACTTTTATCAGTCTTGTTGCGGTACCTTGTAATTTTTTTTCCAATTCTGAGTTCATTTACTTACAAAATTTCAGAAATTTAGAGACTGCATTTTCTGATGACATTTGTGGTCGTTCACGTACATATTATACCCTTGAGAAAAAAGCATATTATAGTCTATGTATATTCTCGGTACAGATCTGTGTCTAAAATAACAGCAGTTGGATTTAACATATAAATATACTGGTAAGTCGACAGAATTATATTTTGAAAGCTAAAGAATACAGCTTTATTCTGTGTAATAATAATAATAATAATAATAATAATAATAATAATGATAATAATAGTAATAATAAATAAGGAATAATGTGTGGCCACGCCCACTTTCTTGAGATAAATTAAAGTATTAAAACTGTCTACAGCTAAAACATTAAAAATGTTATGATTTAAAAAAAAAAGTAATGCAATTTTATGACACACAGACCCTGTTTCGATACCGATGTGGTTTCATCATCATTGTCTTTCGAACTGCTGCTACTTCAGCTGGTCTTGATTTCCGGCGTTTGCTTTCGTCATTGGTGGGGTTGAGGATGTGTTACTCTTATGGTGGGGGATGGTTATGTGTCGTGTGTTATGAGATCGAATAATGTATGTGTATTGAATTGTAATTGTGTATTAAGTATATCCTGTGGGTATGTTATTGTGTGCTTGTATATCTTGTATTGTTCTAATATGTTTAACTGTAGAATTTTGATGTGTTGTGTAATATTTCTGTATCTGTTTCTATGTTATTGTAGTCGTGATTGTTGTTTGTAATATTTGTTCTGCGTAATTTGATGTGGTGTATGGTTTAGTTATAGCTTTTGTGTGTTCATTGTATCTCATTTGGAATGATTTCCAGTTTGTCCTATATAGATATATTTATAGATATAGATATTTATTATATTATAATTCACAGAAAAAGTTCAACATATAATCATTTAAAACCTTATATTACACACTTTATAATTTTACACATTGATATACCATTTTTTTAAATATAATTTCTACGATTTAAATATTAATATAAGTTTTTTTTTTGTTTTATCTTGCACGTGCGTCTAGTTTTGTGCAAAACTCAACTCATTTTAGTATGTTGTTACAATTAGTAATTCTACATCTGTAACATAAAAACAAGCGTACAAACATATTTGTTTAATTATAACTTTTTTTCATTCAGATCTAGCGATTTCATTTATTCTTTCCATTCTAATTTTTAGCCAAAAATAGGTATAGACCTAATTGCTTTTGTAACTTTCTTTGTTATTATTATTATTCATAAGATTTCTTATAGCTATTTCTTTATTCATTTTTAGGAACTTTTCATTTGTAAATTTCATCCGTATGTCTTTTGTATGTGCATATAGAGTGTTAGTTGGGAGGCCAGAGGGGAAAAGACCTTTGGGGAGGCCGAGACGTAGATGGGAGGATAATATTAAAATGGATTTGAGGGAGGTGGGATATGATGGTAGAGACTGGATTAATCTTGCTCAGGATAGGGACCAATGGCGGGCTTATGTGAGGGCGGCAATGAACCTCCGGGCTCCTTAAAAGCCAGTAAGTAAGTAATTAAGTAAGTAAGTATATCTTTTGTATGTTGACGTTCAAAAACAATATCATTATCATCTT
Organism: Periplaneta americana; assembly: GCF_040183065.1. NCBI lineage: Eukaryota > Metazoa > Arthropoda > Insecta > Blattodea > Blattidae > Periplaneta > Periplaneta americana. The sequence goes on from NC_091118.1 coordinate 51,071,999, forward strand.
CTCTTTGTCCACATAATGGGCACATGCCTTGAGGTATATTACCTCTATTACTTCTTAATCTCCAAATCCCCATTCTGAACCAGACCAGTCCAAATCTCTCTTTCATTTTCATATTATCTATACATGTACTCCGACCCCACATTTTTTTATATTATTAAAAAATATTAGGGATCGCATTTCATCAGTCTGTGCTATATAAACATCTAGCTATTGCATTTTAATTTGTAAATCCCGGTTGAACTATATTTATTTGTTTGTTTTATGTGATTATTTAGATATTTCTATATTGTTTTATTTGCTTTACATGTTATCTTGTACTTTGATTTTCTGAATGGAGTTGCAATTTTGTATGTAATGGTATTGTGATTTGTGTTAATTTTATGTATTTGTTCTCGTGTGTTGGTTTGTTACGATTTTGTTTTGCCTTTTTATTAGTGTCGCTGATGTATTATGGCTATACCCGTTGTCTTGTGCTGTATATTTTATTGTAATGTATGTATATCCAGTGTTAAAATGAACATTAAAATAAATAAAAAAAAAAGCAATTCCATAATTCCTTCGCCTTGATTTCACGCTTCACCACTGTAAGCAACCTTGACTAGTTGTATTGTTAAGACTCAGTCGCTGTTAGTGCTGTTGATTTAGATACTACATGCGGCCAGATAAAATACTGTAGACGAGTCGTACGAACTACGTCACGTGGAAAACATTATAATGAATATTGTCGGTAAAATTTTGCATATTTTATGGGTAAAATTGCATGCATATTAAACGTTTTCATAGCGTGAACTTTCTAACCCTACTTGTAATTAACGTGGATTAAATTAAAGATGGATGGATGGATGGATGGATTTATTCGTTCCATAATATTCTTACATTTGCTTTATAGCATAGAATAAAGAACATGTCCAATTCTTACGTTTAACAATAAAATGCAATACATATGAAATGCAAGTATGAAATATGTACAGAATTAATACTTTAATAACAATGATATTTTATACAATGTAATATGTTTACCACTTAATAGTATTATAATATTTACACAGTACTGTGAAATGTCAAGAATTCATCTATAGAATAGAAAGTGTGAGATATTAAGTAATTTTTTAGTTTTACCTTAAATAATGCAGGGTTTTGGCTATGATTCTTAATGTCTTCAGGAAGACTATTGAACATTTTTATCGCCATGTAACGTACTTCCCTTTGAAAGCATGATAAATTTGATGATGGCGTATGAAAATCATTCCTTCTGCGGGTATTTATACTATGTATGGCTGAGTTAGTTGGAAAATTTTCTTTATTACATAATAGGAAATTTATTGTAGAGTATATGTATTGATTTGTTAATGTTATAATCTCTAATTTAAAAAAAATAATCTACATTATTCTCTCGTCTTTGCTCCAACTATTATTCTAATGGCTCTTTTTTGTAATAAGAATATATTTTTACTATCTGCACAATTCCCCCAAAATATTATTCCGTAGGACATAATGGAATGAAAATAGGCAAAATATATTGTCTTTAAGGTACTGCTGTTTATAAATTGTTGTAACGACCTAATTGCGAAGCATGCTGAGCTAAGTTTGGGGGTCATTTCTTTGATATGATTTTTCCAATTTATTGTATTATTAATATGCAAACCAAGAAATTTGGTTGTTGATGTTTCTAGTAGAGGTATATTGTTGATAGTTGTGTCCAATGTTTCAGAGATTAAATTTGAAGTGGCTTTAAATTGAATTAAGTTAGTTTTAATAATGTTTAATGCTAGTTTATTGGTTGTAAACCAGTCATAAATTTTAAGGAGAATTATTTCTGTTTTATATTTGAATGTGGCAAAGTTCTTGTCTGTAATTATGATACTTGTGTCATCTGCAAATAGTATAGGATAACCTATAAGACTAGTAAAGAAATCGTTAGGTTTAAAAAAAAAATTAAAGGTTGGAAATTTCGCCACACTCTTACAGCCCTTGAGCTATTTTTGTGTAATAATTAATTTAATATTTAACCTGTCAGCAGTTCTAACGATGTGTGATTTAATTTCTAAATAATTACTTTCAAAGAATAACGTTGTTGGACTTTGAATAATATAAATCCCCCTCGCTTTCGAGGAGTACAAGTCAGACATGTGACGTGTATTATAAAACAGACTGCAATTTCATTGAAGAGTGGAGTGTGATAGTTCCAGCACTTACCCACAGACGGCAGTTGTCGATGCGGTCCAGTTGTCACTCGTTATGTCTCGGTCATATGTCTGCGGTTATTCGAGGGGTTTGAGGAGAGGGTATAATATGTTGTCTCGTTTTGAGGGTTGCCTGACAGAGCAGGCGTCACGATGGCCAAGCTCACTGCCGGCGTGAAAGCCCAGTAAAACACGGAGCGGAAGATAAATTGTGATGGCTTGTTTTTAAATGATGCGATATGACAGCGGAGCGAAATTCCAACGTGATTACAAATTTTTAAAGTGATCAGTTGAAACTTTGACAACGACAATCAAATTAGCGTTGGAGAGAAATGATTTAAATCTCTCTTTTTAGAGAATTTCCTACAATTCAAGCCGCATACTGTAAGTGTGAAATACAGACACATTAAATAAAGTGCTCAATTATTGTTTACAGCTGCAGGATTTTGCGTTTACGTTCAGTAATGCACTTTCACTATGAATAAAATAATACATTTTTTTCTGTAAATTGTTCGAGTTTATTTACATAATTACTAATTATTATATAGTTCTATAGCCTGATATTCTAAAAAAATCATCTTTCGGGCCGATGCAAGAGAAATTTGCTTCTAACGCCCTTAAATAGTACAATGTATTTTATTTTATTTTATTTTATTTTTGACACCATGTTTGTTCTACAGATTTTTCTTTCTATTCTATCTTCGAGCACGGACTTTGCTCATTCGGAAGGTATTATTATTCTTCTTCTTTGCTTTTATTATTGAGGTTTATTATCAAGTTAGATTATTTATTTATTTATTCAATAAAGACATCAGCTGAAAGAATTTGAGTGACTACAAGGGTCCTGAATACAATAGGCTAAACATGTACAATATAGTGTGATTTGAAACATTAAAGAAAAAAGGTTAATTGTTGAAGACAAAGTGAATTAATTGAAATAGAGATGATGTAATATTTGAAGAGAATCCTTGATAATATTTATAAGGACAGACATTATATAATCAAACGGAATGTGAAGTTCCTTAAGATTATTCCATGTGAGTTTTGTAATAGAACCTCTACTGCCAAACAGCAAAGCAATGACAGACCATTGTTTAAGAGGGAAGTTCTACTTTTGAGAAAAATAAGGCAGACAAGGTTCATATATAGACTTCTTCTCAATATCCACTTCGATTTATGGTTCCTTTCGAAGCGGATAGTAGGGTCAAGAACAAGAGCCCGTTTTAAGCGTTCGTTTATAGCAATAATGTTTGCCCGTCTAAAAAAAAAACATCTGGTGATACACAATATCATTCCTTATGAATCTCCCAATTCAAAGTTTTTAACGATGTCGCCTAAAAATGTCGTACAGAATGATGTCTAGCATTGATCAGTAACTCGCCTTTAGGACATTGTCCAAGCACGTGTCCGAGTGTTTCTAGCTCACTACAGTCTGGATGATGGCAACGGGTTGTGCTTACTTACGTAAGTTTATACATTGTGATTTATAATATAGAGCTAACCTTTTTTTCTTTCTTTCTTTCGTTCTTTCTTTCTTTCTTTCGTTCTTTTTTCTTTCTTTCGTTCTTTCTTTCCTTCTTTCTTTCTTTCTTTCTTTCTTTCCATCTTTCTATCTTTGTTTCTTTCCTTCGTTCTTTCTTTCTTTTTTCTTTCTTTCCTTCCTTCGTTCGTTCTTTCTTTCTTTCTCTCTTTCCTTTGTTCTTTCTTTCCTTCTTTCTTTCTTCTTTCTTTCTTTCTTTCTTTCGTTCTTTCTTTCTTTTTTCTTTTTTTCCTTCCTTCTTTTTTCTTTCTTCTTTCCTTTCTTCGTTTTCTTTCTTTCTTTCTTTTCTTCGTTCTTTCTTTCCTTCGTTCTTTCTTTCTTTTTTCTTTCTTTCCTTCGTTCTTTCCTTCTTTTTTCTTTCTTTTTTTCTTTCTTCGTTTTCTTTCTTTCTTTCTTTTCTTCGTTCTTTCTTTCTTTCGTTCTTTCTTTCTTTCCTTCGTTCTTTCTATCCTTGTTTCTTTCCTTCGTTCTTTCTTTCTTTTTTCTTTCTTTCCTTCCTTCGTTCGTTCTTTCGTTCTTTCTTTCTTTCTTTCTTTCGTTCTTTCTTTCTTTCTTTCGTTCTTTCTTTCTTTCTTTCGTTCTTTCTTTCTTTCCTTCTTTCTTTCTTTCTTTCTTTCCATCTTTCTATCCTTGTTTCTTTCCTTCGTTCTTTCTTTCTTTTTTCTTTCTTTCCTTCCTTCGTTCGTTCGTTCTTTCTTTCTTTCTCTCTTTCCTTTGTTCTTTCTTTCTTCTTTCTTTCTTTCTTTCTTTCCTTCGTTCTTTCTTTCCTTCGTTCTTTCCTTCTTTTTTCTTTCTTTTTTTCTTTCTTCGTTTTCTTTCTTTCTTTCTTTTCTTCGTTCTTTCTTTCTTTCTTTCGTTCTTTCTTTCTTTCGTTCTTTCTTTCTTTCGTTCTTTCTTTCGTTCTTTCTTTCTTTCCTTCGTTCGTTCCTTCGTTCTTTCTATCCTTGTTTCTTTCCTTCGTTCTTTCTTTCTTTTTTCTTTCTTTCCTTCCTTCGTTCGTTCTTTCTTTCTTTCTTCTCTTTCTTTCTTTCTCTCTTTCCTTTGTTCTTTCTTTCTTTCTTTCTTCTTTCTTTCTTTCCTTCGTTCTTTCTTTCTTTTTTCTTTCTTTCCTTCGTTCTTTCCTTTCTTTTTTTCTTTCTTCGTTTTCTTTCATTCTTTCTTTCTTTCTTTCTTTCTTTCTTTCTTTCTTTCTTTCTTTCTTTCTTTCTTTCAAAACGAATGATTCTAGCCACAACTTGTTATGTATCAAATGTAGAGAATCTTTGGGAGACTATAGCAAAAGTTGAAAATTATTTATTTATTCGGCTGGAAATTCACTGAATGACCATTTTTAACGTCAAATTAAGCAAGAGTTTTAATGCACAGATGTTTATTCTTTATTTCTTATTGTTGGCAGCTGTTTTCGACATTCTGTTTTAATCACTGAAAATGCAGTACACATTAAATCAACGGCTCTTCCTTGTGAAGCAGTACTGGATTACGAATTCAATTACAGCTACTCAAAGGGCATACCAGAGAGAATCTGGTGGTCGTAAACCCCCCCCCCCCCCCAAAGAAACTCAATACTGGGACTGGTAAACAAATTGGAAGCAACTGGATCTCTAAAAGAATAATAATTTTGATGATAATGAAATATACAGAATAAAGAATAAACGTCTGCGCGTTAGTGACGTGAATAACACTCATATTTTTTTAAATATTAATTTTTCTTTATGCTGCAGTTCAGTTTTTTTGTGTTTTTACAATTTAGTGCATGAAATATTAACATTTTTTTTTAGTAAAATAAAAAGAAACATTGTGTAGTAAGTTTTGTTTCTGAGGATCTGACAAGAATGTAGACAAAATTTCAGGCCAAAATATTTGAATTTGTGGAAAGAGTAGACATTTTTGAAAACATAAATTTACACAATTTAAAAAGACTGTCGGAATTTAGTAGCGTTCAAAAGCAAGCTTATTAAGCATTTTCTTACTGCGTAGAGTAGGTTTAATTTTTACTTAATCGATAAAAGAAATGCTTCTCTCTTCTTAGCTTTTACAATAAACTGTCTAGGTTTTATTAATCAGTTAATCTTTTAGTACTTTGATTTTCATTGTATTTGTAAATTTAATATTAATTGTAATTATAATTGTAATTGTATTCTTAATGTTGTAGTTGTAATCCCCTGGTAGAGGGGAAGAGAAGGCCTGATAGCCTTATCTCTACCAGGTTAAATAAATAAATAAATATTTCTACACCAAATGAGATGAAACTTTGTACAGATACTATTTATATCCAGCAGGGCAACTGTACAAAATTTCAGAGATCTACCTAGAATAGTTTAGAAAATTGAAATTTCACATCAGTCTACCCTTAAATGGTTCACCCGGCATATTATATCGTATATTAATATTTTAATATTCAAAGATAAACCACACATGTTGGGCCAATTATACAGTGTTCATAGATTTGATAGGAAACGTAAAAAATTATTATATTACAGTTATATGAACACTAATTAGTGTTCATACAACTGTAATATATATTTTTTACGTTTCCTATTAATATTTTAAGTATACAGTATTACGTTTTAATTGTCTGCTGAAGATGTATTGAAAACGAGTGGCTAAAATTGAGATTTACTTCGCTGCATTTGTAATAACAGTGGAATTAGAAACTTCCGGTCTCTACCAGTAACGCACAGCCAGCGGTCTGAGGTTTTGAAATCGAAATTTATTGCCGAATGGAAAGGAAAACAGACATCATACAGGTGGAATGACGAAGGCGAGGTATTCCTGTATTCGTGTTTCGGAGAGCAACATTCTGGGAAGTAGGATAACGTAAATATTGTGACAATAATTCTTTCAGTTGTAAACAATTATCCCACAGATTTCGTCACGTTCAAGTTTAGTGGATCTTGACCAATCTGTAACCCAGATCCTATAGTACGCAGCTGAAAAATGAAGAGACGTCAAAATGATTCGTGTTCTAAGTAAGAGCGATGTGCTATGTGCAGAAGAATTCAGGTTGCCCAACTGCGTGATACGATGCAGTCAGTATACCATATCTCTCGTTCCATTGTATTTTCCACGTGCGATCATTAATTTCTTACCGCCGAAGATGGAGAGTTGATCTACTTTTTTCCAATATTCTTGGCTAGTCTACAATTAGACAAAAAGTAGTCAGATATGAAGTTGACATCCCTTAAGGGGAGAGGACGGTATTTTTGATGAAAAATGACTAAATTAAAAAAAAAAACAAATTCTTTAAAATACCCTGCGATATGTGTGGATCGCCAATTTTAAACTTCCTGCATTATGGATTTTTAAATCACTCGCCTACTTTTATTGTTGTTTCCGGTAAATTAAATTTTCAAAAAATGTTTTTTCTTTAAAATACCCCTTGATATATGTGGAATGCATTGCATAACACTTTGTGGGTATTTGTGCCTTTATCGGATGTTGAGACGTCATTTTTAAACTTCCTGCGCTATGGATTTTTAAATCACACGCCCGCTTTTATCGGTTTCCAGTAACTTCATTTTGTTTTGCTACATTGCCAGACAAAATGGATATAATTTCTGAACTATTAAAGATACATGCAAGAAATTTAGAACACACATTCTTTAGATTATTAGGAAACTTTGCTCTGTAACAGAATTTTGTTAATTGATTAATTGATTTCATTTTAAAAATACATCCGTTTGTTTGCAAGAAAGGAAATCAGAAAATTGTTACTAAATTTGAATTGTTTATTTTACAAACGTAGGGACTAATATCAAAATTCAGTTACAGACAGTTTGTAGAACATACTTTTGCAAATGCATTGCAAAAACTGTTTGAATCTATCTTTAAAAACGGTTTAGATATATCGGTTTTAGTACAATACTACGCTGGGTATATTTTTTTCAAATTTGGGTCCCCAAATAATTTCTTTTTTTCAAAATATTTGTATTTGGTTGAGTTGCCACAGCTATGAGCTCTCTACATACAAAAAAATAATAATTTACACGAAATAGGAAAAAAGTTAAAAAAAATACTATCTTCTCCCCTTAAGAAGTTTATAATTTCAACTGTTGTAGGTAAAACCCACCAATGTTGACCTCAATTTTGTGATTTTTAAAAATGAGCTGGTAGATAGCGTCACGGAAATATGTATAGTCCGGATTAGTTTACTTAATACCCTAAGGGTGAAACCAATCTTCAACAGAGGAAATTCTCTTCAAAATATGTGACTGGTTCTCAGTCAATAAATTAGTATTAAATTGTAAGAAAACTAACATAATTCAATTTAAATCCTGTCCAAATTCAACCTCGCAAATTTCAAGCGCAATAATTAACATTGGGTCCCTATTAGAAACAGCAATAACCAAAAATCCATAATGTGTTAAATTGGAAAAATCATATTAAAGAAATTACCCCCAAACTAAATTCAGCATGTCTTGCTATTAGATCTATGTAAAAGATAGTAAATATCAATACCTTAAAAACAATATACTTTGCATACTTCCACTCGGTAAGAAGTTTTGGAATAATATTCTGGGGAAATTCCACAGATAGTAACAGTATAACGTATTCCTACTATAAAAAGGAGTAATTAGAATAATAGTAGGTGCCAAATCTAGGGAATCGTGTAGGACTGTTTAAAAAACTACAAATAATGCCCATGACTTATCAGTATATTTTTCATTAATAATCTTCCTCGTATGTAATCGTGAAAACTTTGTAACTAATTCAACAGTTCATAGCATAAATACACGTCAAAAATGACTTTCATACTCCATCGGCAAGTCTATCGTGCTATCAAAAATGAGTGCGTTATATGGAAGTATAAATTTTTAGTTGCCTCCCTATCGATATAAAAAATGAAACTCAAAACATAAGATTGTTTATGGTCAAATTAAAGAAGTACCTAATTTCTCACGCCTTCTATTCTGTAGGTGAATTCATGACATTCGACAACGCTTCACGAAATTGATATTAAAATTTTGTGTTGTACTAGTAGACTATATTGTAAACCTCTTCTGTATATATTTCATCTAGACTATGACCATAACTTAAGACTTTATAATAGTAATAAGTTTTTTGACATGTTCCATATTCTAGCTGTGAAGCAATGTATGAATACCATGGAATGTTAATAATACAATACAACACAAACCATTATTCTCCCGTTGCTGCATATGCTAGTGGATTATGGTGATTTTCTAGTCTGTAAGTTGAATTTTATTTTGCCAATTTCGTTTCGAATTTCGGTACTCAGAAATAACACAACTGGAAGTGATTTTCTAACTGTTATGTTGGCAGCAGTAACAGCCGTTAACAGGAGTGAAATTTTATAAAATTAAAATTGTTCTAGATTTCTGAGCCGATTACTGGGAACTAGTGAAATTTGAACATACTAATAATTAATTAATATCATTATTAATGTTAATATATAACAGTTATTTTATATGTTGCGTTGCGTTGTGGTTGCAATTCAAGGTTGTAGTCAGGTAAGTGTAAATAAATATAACATACGGTGTGATACATGCACTTGGGTGATTGATATAAATGCCATTTCACATTTTAATTAATTTCTTTCGTGTTTAGATTTTTATTACAATTATGCCAAATGGAGGAAATAGCATGACAGTAAATACTCGAGGAAAGAAAGCGTGTTTCATTCTGAGTATCCTTCAGGAATCTATAACTCATATGTACTCGTTTAATGGAATGGAGAAATACTATAATGAAGAAGGTATTATGCGCACAGACACATCAATTGTAACTAAAATAGCAAAATTATTAGGAGTAAGTATTCTTCAGCATGCAATTCAAAGTGGCATTCGGTTTTCGAAGTTTGTACTAATCATTTCACGTTATCAAACTAAATACATTTTTAGGTGAGGTCTCGTGAATCGTAAACTGTTTACTTAAAGCAATGAATTTCATGTTGTGAGACAAAATAGATTTTAATATTAGATCATATTAATCTAATAATTACTAACATAATGTGCGAGAGGTTCAGGAGGAAAATATAGACCTACTCTGTCACAAATTATTGCACCATTTAGAAAACACCTCCCAACATAAAGGCGAGGTGTGATAAATAAGCAAATAAGCAATACATCGTTATTGTTATTACTATATTAATAATAATAATATTAATAATTAATAATAATAATAAATAATAATAATTTTTTACTAATGGCGGATACTTGACTTTTCGTCATTCATCCATATGAAGCCAGTTGTGTAGATAAATTTACCGACAGAATCATTGCCCAGGGTGCGCTATAGGAGGCTGGTCTATGTTACACCCGTGATGAGATGACAGCCTAATGGTGATTTGTTGAGATGCCACAGGAAAAAAGCTCTCTCGGACAAAATCTCTGTGTAATGCGGGTCATGGACTTGCCCTAATTTATTTATTCAGAATTTATTTATTCAGAATATTAACGTGCAAAACAACAGCACAAGGCCAATTACAGTTTAGCACAACATACAAAACAAAGCAACAAATGATGATGAGAATGAATGATAGAAAATGGCAGTGAGATGAAATACAATCGATATAATAGTCAACATTAATCATTGACCAAATGCAACAAAATAAATAGCACAAATAATTATTAAAATTAGAAGTGAGATAATTTATAATGACAATTAATAAAATGAATTACAAATGAATTTTTGAAATCATATAAATTAAGACTGGAATAATATAAGAAACAGTGCACACAAATAATTATTAAAATTAGAGACAAATACGAATAAACAATAATGACAAAATTAATAGATAATTACAAAAATACATGATACGGAAAAGCTAAAAAAGACACAAACGAAGTTAAAATGAATATGCTTAATATAAGAATAGCCAAACAACAAACTATACATTAAACGGATCTGAATTAATATAATGTAAATTGGCAGCTTTCATGCATCTGACAACTGGCGAGAGAGATTTAGAATTATAGGTATAATAATAATAATAATAATAATAATAATAATAATAATAATAATAATAATAATAATAACAATAATAATAAATCCATACATTCTATGTTCAAATTATATCTTAAATCAACACGAGATTAACCAAATGTAAACAATAATAATAATAATAATAATAATAATAATAATAATAATAATAATAATAGTGAATACATACTATGTTAAAATTATATCTTAAATCAACACGAGATTAAACAAAATTTACATAATAATAATAATAATAATAATAATAATAATAATAGTAATAATAATAATAGTAATAATATTAATGTTATATTATTATTATTATTATTATTATTATTATTATTATTATTATTATTATTATTATTATTATTGTGAACATGTACTTACTACACGAGATATATAAAGTTAAGAAGATTTGAAAGAAATGTCATGACACAACCTCTCCGTTTTTAAGATAGAAAGTAGATCAAAAACTGCGTCACGGTGACGTAACAAATGAACGTGTTGTCATCGCTACCTTTCAAGCCATGACACACTTTCACAGGGAAAAATCACGTTCCGCCATTTTTCTTATCGTTTTATATTTAGATTTTTACACCCTGCACTTAAACAGCCAGCACAATGGCAGTGGTTAGTTATATATGCAGTCGTTTGTTTGGTAAATAAAGTTTGTGAAAGGTTTCTGTCGTTGTCAACATCAGGGGCCGTGAAGTGCTCCTTTGATGCTTTGCTTGCTGCAAGGAAATGGGGAAAATATCGAAGTTGAATGCTTGGATTTTATATATGCACACTCTTCGTTTTCCTCTTACGTGGCTTACAGGGCGTTTCGAAATTTTGTTGACCTTCTGTTATTTGCTCTGTGGTTTGGTATGATTAGCTACGTGTATTTTTATTCAGAGAAAAGTAACGTAATTAGTGAGAATTAAACTGAATTAATGTTGATATAAGAATGGCATATATTATTTTCGAGATGAAGTTTTTGCCATTCTTTTCTTTGAAACAAGTGTCGTCAGTTTAAATTCTAACAATGACGTTAAACTTTTAAGGTCCGATAAAATGTTTGGTACGGAAATAAAGTGTTATGATCTGTGTTCTAGACTTACACCACTCAAATTTACCCTGGTTCACCCAGATAAAACTACAATCCAATTGTTCGTATTCGTTGCCTTTGCAAAGTTCTGCACTTACGTCAACAAGTCTCTGGGAGAAAAAACTTGAATTCTTAGAGGAGACGGCTCGTTTGCAAGAATCAACTGATTCTGCTAATTAAAGCAGAGTATGTTGGCGAAAGAATTGCAGAACACATTTGCGAACCTGTGAATATCACCTGTAGCATATTAAATCACTCAAGGGTGTCCATAAAAATAATTTAAGGGTGTGATCCCAAAACGTGCTTAGTCCATTTTGCCATTTTTATGTTTTATATATGTGTATGATTATTTTTGAGCCCTCTATCATTATTTTAAGCATGTTTTCTTCCAAAATAACGCCAATCCTTGCTGAAAGGTTATTTTATTCTAGACTACATGTCATTTGAAAACTCAGTCACTCTGTAGACCGATAGATACAAAAACTAGACCAGTCCTATGCCTATGGATTAGTTTCATTGTTTTACATAGGCCTAAATCATAAATAGATAAATGAAAATGAATAAATAAATCAATGAATGAAAATGAATGAATAAATAAATAAGTAAATAAATAAATAAATAAATAAATAAATAAATAAATAAATAAGAAAATTTGTTTATGCTCGACCATGCCGAAATGTAGTAATTATACACCTGGTAGTAGCCCTTTAATGCACCTCATTAAAGTACACCTATTTATTATAATTCAGTTGTTCAGCCAATGAGAAATCACCATTTTACTGATTGTACCATTACAAAACCGCAAGTATCGATTATTCTCGGATATGCAATCGAAAGACAATTAGCGAAAAGTCACGGAGGCTGGAAATCCAATACTCTCGCAGAAGGTTATGTTCTGTTGCTATAATAATTAGCGTTAATTGTAAATAATATTCAAATAAATTCAATTTGCCATCTCGTTTTTCAATTCTAAATCAATTTCCAGGTTATATCAAGCCTAATGTTCATATTAATCTCTAGATTATATCAAGGTCAATGACATTCGTGTTTCGGAAAAAAATCAATACTTTCGCGTCTGCGCACATCTCACAATTCAGGTCAGTTCCAGTCCTCACTTACATAACCATAACATCAATACATATTAATAATTTCACGTTAGAAATATGGTCGAGCATAAAAAGTCGTATGAAACTTGTCTATAATGGTAATTAAGACGCTCGTATGAAAATTATGAAACTTGCTTGCGCTCGTTTAATAAACAAACATACTCGCATCTTAATTACTACCATTATAGGTTCGTTGCATAATGTACTATAATAATCGTTGCTTTCGAATTCCACCCAACTTACTAAAATCCACCTGTATCCATTGGCTAGCCCAGTATTACTCAACTCAACAAGCTCATGAAACGAAGGCGCTGACGTTAAGGTATGTTAAATTAAGCTTGCCTTTCAGCAGAAACAAAATCGTAGTAGCTGGTAGTCATGTTATACTTCGTTCCATAATGTATGACAGAAGATATAATCATTGCCGGCAGGTGAGTAGTGTAATTGCTATGGAACCAATAGCAGAGGTCTCGTTCCACTCTTGTCTTGAAGTTGGGTGGCCTGAAGCGTTCTACCCCGCCCAACTTCAAGTCAAGCGTGGAACGAGACCTCTGCTATTGGTTGAACAGCAATTATACTTCTCTCCTCCTCTGCCGGCAATGTTTACTTCTTCTGTTATACATTATTGGATGAAGTTTAGATAGAATTTGATGTCTATATAGATTTAACGGAATTTGTAAGAGATATTCTTCTTTAAGAAAATCGTTATCCTCGGAACGTTTTGAATTCGCCAGCCTCAAAATCCAGATGTAATTATGGAAGCTATTTGAATATCGATTGCAACATGTCTGTTTTTTAATCATTAGTATAAACACTGGAATTTCCATAAACACCTGAATAGTAATGCATATTACGGAGCACTTGAAATCCCCGTGCGTATAACAGCGGCAAATATCGATTCCAACAAAGTATCTATTAGAGAAACCACTTAGTTACGTTGCGTGACACTTGTAAATGGGATAATAATGACATCAATGACACAATGTTAGTACTACTCCACCGAGTGGATCGATGACGTAATGGGTTGTTTTTCGTCGCGTTAAGTTGGCAAAAATGATTGGTATGTAACTCCAAACCTTTCATCGAATACTGTGTCACATAAGAACCATTTTACATGAGATATTGTCTACAAGAGCTTTCTATGTACAGGGTGTTTCTGTAATGAAGAAATGGTTTGTGACGAATAGCATACATACTGTAGCCATTGTTCCTAACCTATCACTACACTATACTGACATATTTACATGATAGTAATAACATTATTTATTTCCCCACTACATGTAAAATAAATAAAGATTATTTCCATTCTCCACAGAGTGATTTAAATATTTTCACGAACATAATATTCGTTTCAAAATCCCTGGTAGAGAGGAAATTTTCTAGTATACCATACTGTATATATCTGTGAAGGTTATTTATAAGCTATAGGCCTAAGTGCTTTTGCGCAAGACTATTTCTCTCAAATTATTGGAAAATATTCTTCCTGATCATTACTTGAGTCAGTTATTTCGGCAATGATTCATAATATAGCAAATTCATTTGTAGCAAAAGTGGATGCCAATATCTATTTTCTTGGAGAATTTTGGTACTTATTTTCCAAAATTGCCTTCACGACTTCCCTATTCAATATTTTTATTAGGTACGTAACGTCATGTGAGAATTTAAATGGTTTCGATAACGTGTATACAAAATCGAATCTTATAGCTAAATTATTACCAAAATAATTATGCATTCAGTAGTAAACTTTTCCACCACAAAATGTTAGGACTTAGGGTGAAGGTGCCTATTTCCGTGATACCCCTAATCTCGTGATACTTTATTTTTAAATTGAATGTCAGTCAAAGCTTTGCCGTTCGACCATAGCGCCAGACATCTTTCTCGAAAGTTTGCATCTTTCGCTTACTTTTGAGACATCGGTGAACTTTCTAGCAAGATACCCAACCCCGTGACATGCAGTGAAAAAAAAAAAACATATCACGGAATTAGGCAACTTTACCCTACATCTTAGCGAAATATTAAATAAAAATAATAATTTAATTCTCCTCGTTAAAATATATATATATATATATATATATATATATATATATATATATATATATATTCAACAGACATTAATGGCCTTTGTACATATATGGCCCATAAATTAATATTTCATGTACTTTTGCATTTTATTGAAATTTTATTTAGACTCAAAGTTCGACTGTTTCAGACAACTATACTTTGTAAAATTAACATAACATCAGTCATTTTGAAAATAGAGTAAAATAATAAAACCTTAATTTTAATATAAAATTTGTACTTTTATGTAGACGAAGTCGGAAATGTACTCTCAGAATTCGTTATGCTTATCGTTCACACGTAATTGAGTAGAATTTCTTAAGTCATGTTTTCATGCTGAAGAATTTGATTCTTTTCATACGCCTCTTCTCGCAGTAAAAACCATTAAGATAATACCTTTCATATGTTATGTACTGTACATTAGTACCAGTGCCCATGATGTACTATTTGGCTATCCCTGTTTACACGTCCAGTGTATTTAATATATACAACTTTTCCCAGGCGTCTTTTCTATCTCACGTGTTTAATTTGTTTCAGAAGCCTCATATGTCTCACTTGTAATCAATGTAATATAAAATGTCTCACGGAACTATCTTATGACCAGGGAACGGATTTATATGGACTAAAAATATATGAAATATGTAAATATATATGTAGTTATTTTTACCAAAATATGGAATTAAATATGGATTTTTACCAAAATATGGAATTAAATATGGACTTAAAATTATAAAAAAATGACTATGTACGTTAAATATTGGTACATTTTAATCAAACTAAACAAAAAATATAATGGACGTACCTTATCTTCCAATGTAGTTTCAACAAAACACAATTTTTATTGTCTGTTACCATAACAATAGGTTACAAACATTTCTTTCAAGTGCTGAAAAGTGAATCTTCTTCTATTGTCTCTGAGGATAGATTTATACTGACTAAAAGAGCGTTCGACGTCACAAGAAGTAACTGGTACATAATTCAATTTCACAATGTCTGCTGGGGATAAGTCCAAGTTAATCTTCACTGTTGATTCACCACTCATCACAGCAACAACCTTTTGTAGTTCTTCATATCCAGGGTTTTTTGAAAGTACAGTGTCCACCTTAGCTCTTACTGCATCTGCAACTTTACCTCTACCACGATTCAGTTGTTCCACAGTACTATTTATAATTTCAAAACTTTCAGATAGTGAAAGGTGCCTATTTTGGAGACTTTTGAGCGTTTTTATGATGCATGAAAATGTATGCTGAATGTGAGCTAAGTCATTCTTCACACTTATGTCACAGGTAACTGTTTTCGCAGTATCAATTGAGACTGCATCTTCAGAGTCCAATGCAAGGAGAACATTGTTAATAGAGTCTATATGTTCGGCATAATATTCAACTGCTTCTAGCCATGTACCCCATCTAGTTAAAATTGGCTTTGGTGGCAATGGAATTTCAGGGTACATTTCTTTCAACACGTTAACTCTACTGGGAGCTTTGAGAAATACTTTTTTCACTGATGAAATCAACAAATCTACTTTAGGGAAATTGTCTCTGACCACTTCTGCCACACGATGAAATGCATGCGCCACACAAGTAAAATGAGTCAATTTAGGATATACAACAGATAATGCTTGTCCAGCTTTGACCATATAAGGGGCAGCATCGCTAATAAAGAATAACACATTATCGTACATAATACCCTTTGGCCACAGGATACCCATAGCTTCGTTGAACAGTTTAACTATAGTTTTGTTATTGCACTTTTCTAGAACATCACAATGTAAAAGAATTCGTTCAGAATATTGTTCACTTAACAAACCGATAACTACATTACCAACAAGTCTACCTTCTTTGTCGGGAGTCTCATCAATGGAAACCCAAATTGAACTATCTTTAATTTCATCTCTTATCTTCTGTATTGCCTCATCGTAGATGGATGGAGCATACGTCTTCCTAAGTGTTGACTCATCCGGGATTGTATGTTGAGTATATTTTTCAAGGAATTCCCTGAAGACCTTATTCTTTAGTTTGTAGAGAGGAATATCAGCAGAGATGAGAGAACGGCACAGGTCGATGTTAAACTCAGATCTTACATTCGATGTTGTTGGTTGTGTTAAAAACAATTGTCTCTGCTTGGAATTTAGTTGTTTGTTGGCCTGATGTTTACTAGTTGTAATGTGTTGTTGCACCAGGAACTTTTGTGTAGATGATACTGCACACTGACACAAATTACAAAATAATATTTTATTGTCAGTTGATAAACCATCTTCTTTAAATTCTGAAATGTAACTTGTTAGTTTTGATTTTAAATTGACTGAATGACGTACTTTTGGCATATTTACCGTCTTTATAGTATGATTTACAAAACTGAACCTATGTGTACTCTGACTGGCATTTAACTGTTGAGCTGCACAACTGAAGTCTGTTAAAAATTTTAAATTAAATTAATACAGTTTTGTAACTTACTTTCCCATTGTTGATAGGACTGCTAATTTTCAAATAACTCTGATGTTAAAGGGATTACTGAACATGTGTTTAAATCTCTATTGTTGAAATGTATTTTTAAAAGTTAATGGAATTTTGTTTTGTTTTATTGTTAAACCTAATATAATATGGACTGTTTTATATGAAATATGGAAAATATATGGAAATTAACGAAAATATGTACTAAACTCTAAAATATGGAAAAATATGGAAAATAAAAGTAGGATTTTTCAACCCTACACATTGTGAAACATAAAGATAATGCAAAATATAAATTATATTAGCTTTATAAGTAAATATGTATTTACATATAAATCCTTTCCCTGCTTATGACTAATATATCTCAGCTGATTCTTCTGTCTCATCTTCATAATCTATAATTTCTCTAATTCAACCAGTCCGCTCACCAATATAATTTGTCCTATGTATTATCTATCTCAGTCTTGTGATATGCTTCATTCAGTCCGATTTATATATATATATATATATATATATAGTTTTTCTCCCTGTAACATAGTTCTAGTAAGCTTATATTCAATTAATTTTCATCATTTTACTAGCTATCTCAAATTAATTATAATTGATTGAATTAAATTAGCTCATAAATTAAGTTACTACTTTACTTTATAGTTTTATCTAAATTTAAATAAATATATAGTCTACTAGTCGTTAAAACTTAACTGAAGAATATTGCTGGAGAACCTTTTAAGTGTAGTGTAAATATTCGTAATTTAAATATGTATTGTATTGATTAAGGCTGGTGAAGTGGAAGGGAAGGCGAAAATAAAACATTATTATTATTATTATTATTATTATTATTATTATTATTATTATTATTATTATTATGTCTCATTCTATTTGATTTGTATCGTTTCGTCTCACTTGGATTGTCTCATTTAGTCTGTTATGTTTCGTTTAGTCTAGTAATGTCTCATTTAGTTTGTTACGTGCTAGTCTTTTATGTTTCGTCTAATCTCTTATGTCTGATCTAGTCTGTTGTGTCTAATTCTATTTGGTATATCTCATTTAGCCTGTTATGTCTCGTTTGGACTGTTATGTCACATTAAGTCTGTTTTGTTCCATTTAGTCTAGATATGTCTCATTTAGCCTCTTATAATTGATTCGGTCTCTTATGTCTCATTTAGTCTAATGTGTCTCATTTAGTCAGATGTTTCGTTCCATTTTATGCCTGATATTGACTGTTATGTTTCTTTAGACTAATTATGTCTCATTTAGTCTGTCATATCTCATTTAGTCTCATACGTCTCCTTTATTCTTTTGTTTAATTTAGTCTCTTATGTCTATTTAGTCTGTTATGCCTTATTTAGTGTGATGTCTGATTTAATCTGTTAATGTGTTTGATTCAGCCTGATCTGTGTGATTCAGTGTGATGTGTCCGATTCAGTCTAATGTGTTCTGATGTATTTGATTCAGAATGATGTGTTCGATTCAGTGTGACGTGTCCGATTCAGTCTAATGTGTTCTGATGTATTTGATTCAGAGTGATGTGTTCGATTGAGTCTGATGTGTTCTGATGTATTTGATTCAGAGTGATGTGTTCGATTGAGTCTGATGTGTTCTGATGTATTTGATTCAGAGTGATGTGTTCGACTCAGTGTGACGTGTCCGATTCAGTCTAATGTGTTCTGATGTATTTGATTCAGAGTGATGTGTTCGATTCAGTCTGATGTGTTCTGATGTATTTGATTCAGAGTGATGTGTTCGATTGAGTCTGATGTGTTCTGATGTATTTGATTCAGAGTGATGTGTTCGACTCAGTGTGACGTGTCCGATTCAGTCTAATGTGTTCTGATGTATTTGATTCAGAGTGATGTGTTCGATTCAGTCTGATGTGTTCTGATGTATTTGATTCAGAGTGATGTGTTCGATTGAGTCTGATGTGTTCTGATGTATTTGATTCAGAGTGATGTGTTCGACTCAGTGTGACGTGTCCGATTCAGTCTAATGTGTTCTGATGTATTTGATTCAGAGTGATGTGTTCGATTCAGTCTGATGTGTTCTGATGTATTTGATTGAGAGTGATGAGTTCGATTCAGTGTAACGTGTCCGATTCAGTCTAATGTGTTCTGATGTATTTGATTCAGAGTGATGTGTTCGATTCAGTATAATATGTTCTGATGTATTTGATTCAGAGTGATGTGTTCGATTCAGTCTGATGTGTTCTGATGTATTTGATTGAGAGTGATGAGTTCGACTCAGTGTAACGTGTCCGATTCAGTCTAATGTGTTCTGATGTATTTGATTCAGAGTGATGTGTTCGATTCAGTATAATATGTTCTGATGTATTTGATTGAGAGTGATGTGTTCGATTCAGTCTGATGTGTTCTGATGTATTTGATTGAGAGTGATGAGTTCGATTCAGTGTAACGTGTCCGATTCAGTCTAATGTGTTCTGATGTATTTGATTCAGTGTGATGTGTTCGATTCAGTATAATATGTTCTGATGTATTTGATTCAGAGTGATGTGTTCGATTCAGTCTGATATGTTCTGATGTATTTGATTGAGAGTGATGAGTTCGACTCAGTGTGACGTGTCCGATTCAGTCTAATGTGTTCTGATGTATTTGATTCAGAGTGATGTGTTCGATTGAGTCTGATGTGTTCTGATGTATTTGATTCAGAGTGATGAGTTCGATTCAGTGTGACGTGTCCGATTCAGTCTAATGTGTTCTGATGTATTAGATTCAGAGTGATGTGTTCGATTCAGTGTAATGTGTTCTGATGTATTTGATTGAGAGTTATGTGTTCGATTCAGTGTGAAGTCTCCGATTCATTGTGTCCTATTTAGTCTGATGTGCCCAATTCAGTCCGGTGTATCTGATTCAGTCTGATGTGTTTTATTGGGTGTGATATATCCAATTCAGTTTGATGTGTCGGATTCATTGTGTCCTATTCAGTCTGATGTGCCCAATTCAGTTTGATGTGTCTGATTTAGTCCGATGTGTCTGATCCAGTCAGATATCTCATTTGAAGGGTTCAGAACCAAAGTGGGCCAAGCGCCATTACTAAAACCGTAGAAAACAAGGGTTAAAGTGAAGATATTACCATAATTCAATGGAAACATATAGCAGGAATGTAAAGTATATAGATTAAAACTAAATGATATGTAAACCTTGTCCACACCTGTGGAGTAACGGCTAGCGCGTCTGGCCGCGAAACCAGGTGGCCCGGGTTCGATTCCCGGTCGGGGAAAGTTACCTGGTTGAGGTTTTTTCCGGGGTTTTCCCTCAACCCAATATGAGGAAATTCTGGGTAACTTTCGGTGCTGGACCCCGGATTTATTTCACCGTTATTATCATCTTCATCTCATTCAGACGCTAAATAACCTAAGATGTTGATAAAGCGTCGTAAAATAACCTACTAAAATAAAAAAAAATATGTCAATCTTCATTAAATTATGGTCTTCACTTAACTTTAACCCTTGCTTTCTACGTTTTTAATAAATGGTGCTTGGCCCAATATGGCTCTGAAACCTTCATTTAATCTAATATGACACACTTTGTCTAATATGTCTCATCCCGTCTGATATGATGATTCAGTATATGTCTCACCTAATCTTATATGTATAATCCACTATGATATCTCTCATCCGCCTGAAGTGTCTCATCTGTCAGATTTTTCTCGTCGGGTTCGATCTGTGTCAAGGTCTGTCTCATCCGTTCTATCTGTCTCATTTGTCAGATTTTCCTCATCGAATTCGATCTGTATCATCTGTCCGATCTGATTTATTGGCATGATCTGTCTTGTCGAGTCTTGTGTGTATAATCCGTCTGATCTTTTTCATCCGTTTCTTGTGTTGCCTGTTTAATCTGTATCATCCGTATAATTTGTCAATCTCTGTAATCTGGGTCATCTTCCTAATTTATATCGTCCTTAACGTGTCCCATCATCCTACTCTCTCTTATTTCAAATGCCATCTGTAATCCCTAATAAATCCTCCTTATATCTCATCTTCCTTACCTTCTCATCAGCCTAATATGTTTAATCTGTCTGATTTATTTAATCCTATTTATCTGTGTCCGTTTTTCAGTCCGTATCCTTTTCAATAAAAACTAGTGGCTTGTGCAGCAAATGCTGCAAACTAAGTTCATTAGACGTTCAAATAAACATTTTTCAGATTTATTTTCAATGAAGAATACCAGACATTCTGACAGTTATTTGCTTCCATAATAATTAAAGATACTCTCTCTCGAGCCAATACTGAAGCGAACCACGCATATAAATATCTACACCACACCGGCATTAAATATATGAGAAAGATTCAACCCCACTTGATTAATAACTATAAAAATATTTGATTTTTAATAACATTATTATCTTACGTACATAAGTTTCATAGCTTTTAGTAACATATACTATATATACTATATAGCTGCCACTCAGTAAAATATAGAAATCAAAATATAATTTAAGATATTCTCTACATCTACTTATATAACCCAAAACGTTTCACTTTCATATCATCAATATAGCATTAATATGTATAATTAATGAAAAATAGTCACATCATGGCATTAACTACAATAATATTTCATTTCTAATGGTAATAATGTCATCAAATCACCTCAAGTTTTGTAGCTTTTAATATCCAATACACAGCTGTACCCAGAAAATTACACACCACAGAATCGAACCTGTAAATTATTTTTAGTAAGTTAAGTTTTTAATAACCAATTTAATTTGAGCTCTAAATATGTCAGCATTCTTGCAGATCATGGCCTTCGTGTAATATTGTTTACTGTAGTGTGTGTTTTGTTTTTATCTGAAATGCAATTAGGTAGTTCTCAAAACTGACGACAGATGGATTTTGGAAAATAGGAAAATTATGTTGAAAAATTGACATTTCACTGAAAACTACTATTTTTCCGAAAAACTTTGAGTTCCAAGCTTCAAAATGAGGGGTCATTTATTAAAATCCGTTCAGCCGTTTTCCCGTAATTTCCATTACCAGTTCAAATTATAGACATTTCTCAGCAACGTTCATTGAAGAAACTAGTTCAAAGACTAAAACTCTTGTAACAGAGTGTGATCACAGTCTAGGATATACAGTCACGAAGCTTGTGTTGTGAGGGTGCCAGAAACAATAGACTCTGCCGGTACTATTTCGCATTGTCTGTAATGAGGCGATATTAGCGATCCTAGTGGTTAGCAACTATCTATGGATGCATATTTACTACATATTGAGCTTCGTGACTGTATATACTAGACTGTGGTGTGATTTTGTTTTGATTCCGTGCTCGAGGTGAACACTCGGTTCAGAAAAATAGTAGGCGAACAATTTTTATTAGAAATAATTTAGTCTGAAGCAACCGACAGACTAAACACAGCGACGCCAACTAACACTCTGCTTCTCGGGGCTATGTGTTCGCAGAAATGCAGACTGAATATGACACTCTCTGGTAGCTAGATTAACTTTTTTCCCTGCGGGCTCGTTCACACGTGTCAGCTCAGGCCCTCTCTTTCCGCTTGTTAAGCCAGTCTTCGGCAGACGCTGTGTTTTATGCACTGTATAACAAGCTTCGCTTCAATATGACGTCATAACCAAAAATTACTGAGTGTTTTCCCATATTAACGTTGCCTGTGGTCGTCGAGGAGTTAAGCATGCGTGAATTAGATTCGAGGTTCAAGGTTCAAATCCGGCCAAGGGCATGAATTACTCTTGGCGGGGAACTGAAATTGGGTATGACATGTTATAGATTTCTAATACGTACAGTAACTCAGTGCTGATGTATGGACCCTCAATTCGGAAACATCCATTTTATGTTTTTGTTTGATCTTATTTCAGAATTAAATTTCTTCCCCCATGAGGACTTGGGTTAGCACTATTTACGTAGGCATTATTTATTTATTTGTACGTATTGTCTAGTAGGATGGAAGGCAAGGCGCAATGGCTTTAAGTCTGTCAGATAAAAATGACCGATAATGTTGCTCCTGTACGCGCTATTCCAGGTAGAACTCAAGACAATAACCACTGTAGCGCGATACCACAGTGAGATTGAAACTTTGGCTTATGTCTTGGGTTCATGCCCATTTGGCGAAACTCGTCGTATCAGCAGATCAGGTCTGTAATCGGAACATGCCTTAAGTCCAGTGGCTACACTATCTGTTTTTTTTTATTTTACTTAGTTATTTAAAGACGCTGTATCAACTACGAGGTTATTTAGCGTCGATGGGATTGGTGATAGCGAGATGATATTTGGCGAGATGAGGCCGAGGATTCGCCATAGATTACTTGACATTTGCCTTGTGGTTGGAGAAAACCTCGGAAACAACCCAACCAGGTAATCAGCCCAAGCGGGATTCGAACCCGCGCCCGAACGCAACTCCGGATCGGCAGGCAAGCGGCCGGTGGGTTACACTATCTATGAAGGAATCCATGGAATAGCGGATATCGGAAGTCTTCGGCGTATTGATATTATAACATTTAAACCTGGAGAGACAAAAGGTTATATTCTGGATCCGACCATCAGATTCGAGATGCACCAGAATCAACCCGAGGAGGTTAATCTAGAGAAAAGATCAATTTATAAACTATCTCTTATTACAAAACATTATATAAACTCAGGGATATATTACCCTTCGGATTAATGGTGGGCGCTAGAGGGACCATAACAAAACAATTCGTGTCATTCTGTCACAAATTTTGAGTCCCAGTAACAATAATTAAGGGAATTTCTATGATAGCTTTGAAGGGTTCTCTGCAGATTTTACCGGCGACACTTGTACTTCAATTCAAATTATAGTTGAATTTTCTCATTCTATTGTATGTTTTCACTGTATTTTTTAAATTTACTGCAAATTTTCATTATTGTAAAACATTATCTACTGTAAATTTCAGTTTATTGTAAACAATTTCTTGTGAGACATTTTTAATGTTATTGCTTAACATTCTTTGTCTTTGGCAACCTCACCAAGTTGAGGAGGATTATTAAATTAAAATAATTAAATAAGTAGGTAAATAAATAAATAAATAAATAAATAAATAAATAAATAAGTCTACGTAACTAGCGTAGCGTCGAAAATGACGCCTTGGAGCACACAGATACGGCGCGAGACAGATATTACATAAGAACCACATAAATTCTTGCAGTTCATAAACATCGCGACACTTGATTTACTAAACACTTCTGCATTAATTTAAGAAGCTTTTCCATCACAGATATGTGAGGTTCATAGCGTTGACAGTTATGGTAGCCCTATTGTGTTGGGCAGGAATAAAGTGTGACCCGAAATCAGAGCACCCCAACGACACAACGGAGGCTCTGCCGTCATTTGTTTTAACGTTCTAGATCCCTGTCTTGTTGCTACAATACGCAACATCTCGACGCTCATTTTTCTTTCCGCCGCCGTGACGCTCACACTGTCAACTGCATGCTTTTACATTTACGGACTCCGCTTCTCTTTTGTTAACGTCATTTCCAACCCACCACGTCAATCTGTGAGGCTGATAACACCGTAAGAGCGCTGAATTGAATTTTGAGAAAGATGGTGTTATGAAGCAAACATAGCCACAGAAATGACAAATGATTACTATAGCGATGGCTAAGACGTGATATCTCGTACATGAATAAAAAATAAGCTTCAAAATTAATTTTTCTTACAATAGATACACTTTTTATATATCTTTCTGCTTTACAAGATCTTCTGCTCAAGGACAAAACATTAGTAAAGTGATCAAATTTTGAGCATAATAATAATGTAGATAATCTAAATGCTAACATACTTAGATTTTTGTAGATACAAGGCATCACTTTTGATGTAGCCAATGATATATGAATAAGAAAATACCAGTCGGCAAGGAATGTCAATGAATACAGTGAAGAGAGAAGAGTTGGAGTAACTCTTTCAGCTATCCAGTTTGGAGATATGTGACGTGTTGAAATAGTACTTTAGTCACATATAGAGTATATCTCTCGCATCGTCGAAATTGCACCTTTGCGAATGCGATGACATCGTTGCAAATTCGCAAATATTTTTTATGAAAATATGTTGAACGCATTTGAATGGTCTCTAATCTTTTTAAAAGTCTATGTAAGTCTTCTGATTTTTAATCTCTCTGTAATTTTGTAATTGTATTTTATTATTATTATTATTATTATTATTATTATTACTATTATTAAAATTCATGTAACATTTCTAATTTCTTAGTCTGTTTGTAATTTTAAATTGTAATTTATTATTATTATTATTATTATTATTATTATTTAATTTATTATTATTATTATTATTATTATTATTATTATTATTATTAGAACTCAAAGTATGATGACTTACACCAGGTAGCTATGTCGCGGAATTATATGCAATAACTGCAATTAAGGTAGTCTATAGATAATATTCCTGAAACCTGTTATCCAGAATGGAAAGAAATTAAACACATTAATTTAATGTACTGTGAAGTATAGGGTAGAGCTGAAAGAAACTTGATATCTAATATCCTGTGTTAGACGTTCAATGTGTGGGTAAATTTAATTGTAATAAATGAAAGTTAATGTACCAATTAGATTTTGTTCATGTTTGAATGTACGTACACTGCGTATTAATTCACTAATATTCCTTAGGTATCTGTAGAATTATAATAATCACTTTCATGTGTTAAAATAAAACTAAATTGTATATTATCCAGTTGACTAGTTTCAGCTTTGTCTCAGCCATTCTGTTCATATTCTAACGTAGCCTATGATCAGTTACTTCTAAAATTTTGAGTTTCACGATCTTCGTCATGAGGAATCTTTCGTGAAATTTTGTGTTATTCAAATTTTCAAGCTGACCTTTTCTTAACTCTCTGCATCTGGCTCTTGATTTTCGAGCAGTTCCATATATAATAATTCTGTTCGAAACGTTCCGCCATTTAGTATTCCAAGTATGTATGTATGTATTTATTCACACTGCAATGGGTATATACCCGGTGGCAGTGGTAACTAATTACACTCAATAATGACAATAATAAATTTATTAATTAAAAATACAATTAATAATAATAATAATAATAATAATAATAATAAACAACAACAGGGAATATCATAAATTAAATGAAACGTCACTTAAAATAACATTTGAAATATTCTAATTTGTATCTTAAAACTAAGATCGAACTAAAACCCACGAGTATATGTTCATATCTGCACAAGTACCTTTCAACATTACACTCATTTCGCTGTCAACTCACTCACTGCACTGGAACTACGACACATTTCACTGATTCTATCCTAATTTCACTAACACTTCAAAAACATTTCACTGTTTAAATTCTTTGCACTGCCACTATAAACTATAAAGCTTCACTGACAGGAACACGTTTCACTTACACAGCACACTTCACTGACACGACATAGGCCCTACTTCTTCACTGATACAACACACTTCACTGACACAACATAATTCTTCACTGATACAACACTTCAATAACAACATATCATTTACACCCTTTAACTACTGTGTATAATTACCGTCTATTAGTAAGGTCCTTAAGCCTATTTTTAAATTCATTTTTGGGAACCATTAAATATTGAAAAACGGAAATTTCCATCACTAAACTAAAGTGTTTCGTTTGGGCTAAAGATACTTGGCGAGCTGTAAAAATAATTTATTGAACGAGTAAATAAATTAATGAATCATTAAAAACATAGTGAAGCTTTTTGAAACCGGCTATGAGGGAGATAATCTTTTCAACTTGTTAGTTGACGACGAATATGTCTTTTTCTTTTGGCTGATAGTGGAATAAAACTTGAGGTTTTCCTTCATCTGTCATAATTTTTATGGGTCTGTAACAGTTCTCTCTTGAACTTTGATTTATTCTATAGGATTAAATACATTCAACTCTTTTCATATATCTACATTATACTTCTGTGTAACAAAGTGTAACCCTCTACCGAGCATAGAAACTTCATTTCATTCAAGTTTTCGACGCTGATATAACCTCGGCAGGTGCGAGCGTCGTTAAATAAACCATAATTTGTTTTATTTCAAGTTTTCTTCTATCTGATCGACTCATTGCCCAGATTTCAATTCCATACATCAACATAGGTACTATCTTTGTTTTGTGAAATTTTAGCTGTGTGCTTCTTAAAATTTTATTTTTTAACGTTCTCCTTATTGTTTGTTCCATTGTTGTCTCCTTATTGTTTATCTATCACGCAGACAGCTACAAGAGCTCGAAAGCCTGAAACCAAGCCTGAAAAGTGTGCTAGGAGTTTCAAAATTCTCTCTATCAAGATATGCATAATATATCTTAGCCAGGGAAACTTTCTTGGTTGAAGACCTGAGACTGCGAATGCTACTGCCATCTACACCAGTATGTGAGGAACTGCTACGAGAGCTCCGAATGAAGAGGGACTCCATAAGTGAAAGCTTCTACAATACTGACGCCATGGTAAATATGGAATGGATGCGAGCAGAATATGAACTGAGGCACGTAGTGACGCATTTTGCGATCCATGGTTTCCACCATCGCATCTGCACCAGGAAGTCTTTCCACCAGGTGTAATGAACAGTGTGGCACTTACCATGTCTTGTATTGTAACAAGAGATCACTATCGCTGATTCAATTTTGTACAAACTAGAGTCAGTGTAGTGTACAGTGTGACAGTGTATACCTCAGCAACCTTCTAGACTAGAGTCATATGGCCTTTTGCCCATTGGGCGTTTTCCATTTTATTATTATTGTTTGTTCCACACATTCTATGATTTCTCGTAAAATTAATTAGTGATGACATGCCTAAAGCTATGCTATGAGGTGTAGATTCGTGGATATACAAGGAGAGATCTCAGTGTTTCTTTGTAGTGAATTATTTAGGAAATATTTGAATCAACTCGTAAAAGCGACATATTATGTACAATAGATAAGCCACGTACATATTGAATTACTTAGGAAGTAGTTGAATCAACTTGTAAAGCGACATATATGCAATATATAAGCCACGTACATAGTGAATTACTTAGGAAATAGTTTAATCAACTCGTGAAGCGACATATGTACAATAGATAAGCTACGTACATAGTGAATCACTTAGGAAATAGTTGAATCAACTCGTAAAGCGACATATGTATCATACAATAGATAAGCCACGTGCATAGTGAATTACTTAGGAAATAGTGAATCAACTACTAAAGCGACATAAGTAGCGTGCAAATTAATCCGAACAACGTAATTACTTATGCAAAAACACTCACACGGGATAAAAAAATGATCTAAGACACACCTCAGTAATCCATGTGGCCTCCCTTGTTCCTAATAACAGCTCTGAGACGATTTGGCATGGATTCCACTAATTTCCCACAAATATTCTTCATTTCTTCATCGTGAAACCATACACCAATAAGGGCAGATCATCTTCTCCTTTGTAGAACAATCCAATTTTTGCATTCTTCTTTTGCTAATTGACCACATGTTCTCAATGGGGTTGATGTCGGTTGAGTTGCCTGGCCAGGGGAGTACCTGAATATTCTTCTTGTTGAATTCTGTAGTTTTTCGAGACGTATGGCATGGTGCCAGGTCTTGTTGGAACACACCTCTGCCATCCGGAAATGATTTTTGCAGCTGGGGTACGATTCTGGTTTCCAATAAGTGAATATATTTGTCAGAATTCATCATTCTCTTGATAGGTATTAATGCTCCAGGCCCTTCATGTGTAAAACAACCCCAAAACATTACTTTAGGGGGGGGTATTTGGGTGCTTGTTGGAGATGAGCTGCTGTTACTTTTTCTGATCCTTTCCGTACGTAAGAAACACGGTGGCCGTGGACCTCGAAATGAGACTCATCGGAAAAAGGTACATTCTTCCAGTCATTCACTGTCCAGTGTTGATGTAATTTTGCCCACATTAAGCGTTTTTTGCACATAACAGGGGTTAGCAGTTGCTTCTTAATAGGCTTACGAGCCCTTCGTCCAGCTTCCAAAAGCCTACGCCGCACTGTTGTGACATGAACATTCGCCCCAGTGGTAGCCATTAACTCGCGGGTTAAGTCGACAGCAGTTAGTCTAGGATTTAATTTACTTTTCCTGACAATTAAACGATCATCTGCAGTGAAGTCTTCCTTTTCCGGCCACAGTTTCCTTTTTTCTGGGGTGTGATGGATCCAGTCTCCCTGTATCGTTTTATGATCGAATTAACAGTAGCCAAACCGATGTGACATTCTGCAGCAATTTGCCTCTGTGTCATAGAAGAATGCTCTGCTAATGTTATAATTTTATACCCTTTTCGTGGAGTTGTATCCATTTGTGAAGACGACAGAATGTACACAGGATTGCAGTATTAAGTCTTCAACACAACTGAAATGTTTATAAGTACAAAACGACAGGCAAAATGTCACATATTATAAAAAAAATGACAGACCTTCAACAATGGAATTACACGTACTACAGATGTCAATTAAAGCGGTATGAGCAGCTGTGAGGCCAACAATGACAGAAAATGCAAAAATATGTCGTGTTCGGATTAATTTGCACGCTACTGTATATATAATAGATAAGCCACGGACATAATGAATTACTTAGGAAATAGTTGAATAAACTCGTAAAGCGACATATATACAATAGATAAGCTACGTACATAGTGAATTACTTAGGAAATAGTTGAATCAACTCGCAAAGCGGCATATGTATCATACAATAGATAAGCCACGTACATAGTGAATTACTTAGGAAATAGTTGAATCAACTCGCAAAGCGGCATATGTATCATACAATAGATAAGCCTCGTACATATTGAATTACTTAGGAAATAATTGAATAAACTTGTAGAGTGATATAATATATAGAGTAGATAAGGCACGTATATAGTGAATTAGGAAATAGTTGAATCAACACGTGAAGGGACATATGTACAATAGATAAGCCAGGTACATAGTGAATTACTTAGGAAATAGTTGAATCAACTCGTAAAGCGACATATGTACAATAAATAAGCCACGTACATAGTGAATTACTTAGGAAATAGTTGAATCAACTAGTAAAGCGACATATGTACAGTAGATAAGCCACGTACATAGTGAATTACATAGGAAATAGTTGAATCAACTCGTAAAGCGACATATGTACAATAGATAAGCCACGTACATAGTGAATTACTTAGGAAATAGTTGAATCAACTAGTAAAGCGACATATGTACAGTAGATAAGCCACGTACATAGTGAATTACATAGGAAATAGTTGAATCAACTCGTAAAGCGACGTATGTATAATAGATAAACACGTACATAGTGAAATATTTAGGAAATAGTTGAATCAACTCGTAATGCGACATATGTACAATAGATAAACACGTACATAGTGAATTACTTAGGAAATAGTTGAATGAACTCCTAAAGCGACATATGTACAATAGATAAGGCACGTACATAGTGAATTACTTAGGAAATAGTTGAATCAACTCGTAAAGGGACATATATGCAATACATAAGCCACGTAGATAGTGAATTACTTAGGAAATAATTGAATCAACTTGTAGAGCGATATATGTACAATAGATAAGCCACGTACATAGTGAATTACGTAGGAAATATTTGAATCAACTCGTAAAGCGACGTATATACAATAGATAAGCCACGTACATATTGAATTACTTAGGAAATAGTTGAATCAACTAGTAAAGCGACATACGTACAGTAGATAAACCACGTACATAGTGAATTACTTAGGAAATAGTTGGATCAACTCGTAAAGCGACGTATGTACAATAGATAAGCTACGTACATAGTGAAATATTTAGGAAATAATTGAATCAACTCGTAATGCGACATATCTACAATGGATAAACACGTACATAGTGAATTACTTTGGAAATAGTTGAATGAACTCCTAAAGCGACATATGTACATTAGATAAGGCACGTACATAGTGAATTACTTAGGAAATAGTTAAATCAACTCGTAAAGCGACATATGTACAATAAATAAGCCACGTACATCAAAACTCTTTCTATAGTGAAAATAAGCAGAAAGAAGGTGCCATAGAAGAAATAGGTTTGTGATCTGGGAAATTGCTAGAGCTCGAAACTTGCAGTGAAGAAGAGGAAGAAAACAAAAAATGGAAAAAGAGAACAGAAAAGGAAATGAGGGTAATGTGGAAGAAAGAAACCGACAGAGTTTGAACAATTTCCTATTTTCATTTGTAGCTACTTTTTTTGCTCATGTAGAGTGTTTTGCACAGTGTTTGTATCGAAGGAAAGACAGTGATGGAGATTGGCCCAGTTTCTTTTTCATAACATCTGTCTCCACTCCGTCTTTCTCTTCTAACAATGTCTCCTTAGAGTTGAAGACCATATCTCGGGAGTTCATTTTGACAGTTGAAGTCTTCCTCGCGTCGCTTTGATTCAGCAGCGCCATCTGTTACAGGAACTGAATTATCACCACATAAATTCTCAAACTCAGGCTCTCCGCTCATGTACGGCCCGAAGACGATATTTACAGCCACTTTGATACTCTCGACATTCGGCGTCGAAGTTTGTATCACCTCGTTGCATCGGGTGAGAATATAGTAAACTATAATTCTGTCAGATGTTTTATATGGGAGTTAAAATCTTTCCAGACAGTGTCTGAAGTAATGGATTGTTAGAAAAACGACGTTCGACAAAACGCAGACGAATTATAGATTATTTTGTATTAAATGGAATGCCCTTGTATCCAATAGGTCAGCAACGAAGGCGGTGATCTTACTTTTGTATAAAGAGGAAGCTTTGTGAAGTGGATAGCAGAATTGCATAGGCTCGATCAGCTCTCAGGAAGTTAAATGGAACAGTCGTATTTAATATATGGTACCCATAGCCCCAGAAGTACGCGGAGTTGTCTCAAGTGGTACGCATCCCACTGATTGTGTATGTAAAAGTACTGATATATTTATTTTATTATACTTCTTGATAATGTATTTTCTATCAAAATATCAGCTATTGCTGTTCCTTGTTTCAGCAACATATCAAATAATTCATTACTATTATTATTGCTTCAATAATGTGCGTATCAGTAATAAATTATATATATATATATATATATATATATATTTATTGATATTTATGTGCTGGACAACAGAGAAAATCGAAAAACGATTAGGGAAAACGCGGAAATTCACTTGAAGCAAATAAAGCGATAGGGTTGGAAGAAAATCCTGAAAAGACTAAGTATATGATTATGTCTCGTGACCAGAATATTGTACGAAATGGAGCTATAAAAATTGTAGATTTATCCTTCGAAGAGGTGGAAAAAATTCAAATATCTTGGAGCAACAGAAATAAATATAAATGACACTCGGGAGGAAATTAAACGCAGAATAAATATGGGAAATACCTGTTATTATTCGGCTCAGAAGCTTTTCTCATCTAGTCTGCTGTCGAAAAATCTGAAAGTTAGAATTTATAATACAGTTATATTGCCAGTTGTTCTGTATGGCTGTGAAACTTGGACTCTCACTTTGAAAGAGGAATATAAGTTAAGGGTGTTTGAGAATAAGGTTCTTAGGAAAATATTTTGGGCTAAAAGGGATGAGGTTACAGGAGAATGGAGAAAGTTACACAACGCAGAGCTGCACGCATTGTATTCTTCACCTGACATAATTAGAAACATTAAATCCAGACGTGTGACATGGGCAGGGCATGTAGCACGTATGTGCGAATCCAGAGATGCATATAGAGTGTTAGTTGGAAGGCCGGGGGGAAAAGATCTTTGGGGGGGCTGAGACGTAGATGGGAAGATATATTAAAATTTATTTGAGGAAGGTGGGATGTGATGGTAGAAACTGGATTAATCTTGGTCAGGATAGGGACCAATGGCGGGCTTATGTGAGGGCGGCAATGAACATCCGGGTTCCTTAAAAGCCAGTAAGTAAGAAATAATAGTAATACCAGTAATAATAATAATAATAATAATAATAATAATAATATGGTAAAAAAATGTATTTTGGGGGGTACGCTAGGAAGAAAGATTGAATATCACTGAAATGGAATACACTGCTCAAAGCAATTAGAGGAACACTATAATTTATTTATTTTTTTATTGGATAAAGATAAAGACATGAAATTAATAAAATATATTATTAATGGTTATTTATAGCCACATTTATCTCCATTTCAATAAAAACAAATGGATATATAAAACAGAAGATTATTGTCAAGAAACAACTTTTTAAAATATTGCACTATAAAAGAAATTTAATGTTGTCCTTACTTATCAAATTTAAACACCCGTTATAAAGGTCTAGTATCGTGTATGGCCTCCACGACATTCGATGTCAGCTTGGCACCTTCGTGGCATGCTCCCTATAAGATTCTTTATTTCTTCTGGAGGTCTATTCTACCATTCCTCCGTTAGAGCATCTCCAAGTTCCTGCAGGATTTGTGGAGCTTGATGTCGGTTCCTGACTTTTCTATCCTGAAAATCCCACAAGTGTTCAATATGGTTGAGATCTGGGCTGATCGCTGGCCACTCCATTACCTCAATTTCATTCTCCCTTAGGATAAGTGCCTACCTTATTTCTTGGTAGCAAGTGTTGCAACTTTAATAAATTCAGAAACTCATAACAAATGTTCAAAATGTTCTCCTCTTTCCTTCCACACATGCACTCGTCGGAGTATGGACTGTCGCACCCTTTCAAATACTCCTGCACGGTGTCGTCGAACGATTTCGCAGGCTTCCATGATACGTTGATGAAGTGTCTCTGCGTTAGGAACGCCTTATGCATAAACCAATTGTTTTAGATGGCCCTACACATAAAAATCCATAGGATTGAGGTCGGGGGAACGTGCAGGCCACGGAATTGTTGATATGCATTATCAATTGTTTAATTATGTTCTTCCATTATTAGCTAAAAAACTAAGGATTTTCGGACATATTTTTTCTTTGTTTCTGTGTGAGAAACATGCCCCAAGGTTTGCCAAAGTATTTCTGAAACACCCTGTATAAAATGATATACAATACAATACTAATTTAATACTTATAGATAACCGATTTTGCTTTTCAGTCGTCTGCATTTGAACGAAAATCGAAATATGTAACATATGATAAAAACTGCAAAGTTCCGTTACGTAGTAACGAGAAGTCATTTGTTTGTATCTTTTTTCTGGGTGATTTATTCCATTCTGCGAGTTTAAAAATAAAGATTTCTTCTCTTTTCTCCAGTTTTTATTATGTGACTCCGAATGAAGAGTTACAATGGCACCAGAACCATAAAAATCTCTTAAAAGCGCGCGGGTCGCTATTATTTTTCTTTTAACCTCCCTTTTTTCCCTCGGTCTCGCTGTTTCCGTTACAACCCTCTGAGCTCTTAATACAGAATGGCCCACCCTTGCAGAACTCTGCTGGGATTATGACTTTCCTTCATCGTTCTGCTTGGCCTGCAAAGTCTTTCAAAGTGGAAAGGTCAAGGACAAGAAGCTGGATCAAAGTATCCTTCAGTTCAGACGAGGGGTCACGACGAAGCTGAGTCGGCTCCCGTCGAAGAAATTTTCAAACAGTGTCCTCTAATATAGTATTATTAATAGACAACTTGAAATCAGTTTTAGAGAAAGATTAAAATATTTCATTCAGATGTGCAGTATAACTAAAAAAGGAACGTAATAGAGATGCTTGAAAAGTACGAAGATGATGTAGGAATGGCTGAAACTGACTGTAAAAGAAGAAGTGATGAGGTAGAAAATTTTGCTACTTTGATATTGAGTTTCAATTTTATAAACGATTACAAAATTATTGATTGTAGTGACTGGTGACTAAACCTTGTACAGTACTTTATTCTTCCATTTATTTTCTGTGCTCACATTTTGTCGCAGTTTGTAGTTTCCGCACAAAACATATACGCCAGTCAAACACGAAAATTTCCAAATATTTTCGATCTCTTAGTTTTGTAATGAATGAAAGTACAGCTCGATTCAACGCTATTGGCCCCTGTCCTTGGTTGCTTGGCTAGTAAGCAAGCTGTGTGCTGCGTCATAAGAAAGAAATTTAATCACAAACGTGCATAGTAGGAGAAGAGGGGAGAGGAAGAATGAAAGTAATAGGCCTATCTGTGCTCGTAGCTGAGGAACCCTCATGTCAAGAAAATATAAGTCATCATGACATTGTTCAGTCAACAGACGTTGTGGTTAGTAACGTGACGTGTGGAAGAATATTGTGCTTTTTAAGCGGAGTGTACCGCGGCATGATAAGAAGGAAGTGTTAGGTATTATGACCGCGCGGCCTGACCTGTGTGACCAGCCCGCCAGCAATGATGAGTAACTCACTCTTAAGCCTCGTTCACACTTTTCAAGTAACTTGAATTCAAGTCACTTGAAAAGACGAACTTGAAAAGTGTGAACTACCGGTATGTTTCAAGTTGACTTGAAATCAAGTAACGGCTTGAATTCAAGTTTCAAGTGACGTTGGATCCCTTTCTACTTTTCACTTGACTTGAAAGGACACTTGAAAAGTGTGAATGTCACTTGATAACTTGAATTCAAGGAAAAAAAAAAATTCGGGAATTCAAATTAACAACTGTTTTAAGAGCGTTAAATTAACAGCTGATCGTTTTTTCTGTTCTACTGGGAAATGGCCAGGTATTTGAGTTTATGAAGTTGTATAAAATTCAGGAAGGCCTGCGGATTATAGAAACTGCAAAGTTTCGTAATAGAAATGCAAAGGAAGCTGCCAAGGAAGAAAGAGTTCACTCCAGAACTGAACAGCAGAAATTTAACGTGGACACATGAGATAGCCTATGAAAGACAATAAAAAAACCATTAAACTGTAGATAGAGAAGAAGTGAGGAAGATAAGAGATTAAGAAGAGAAGAGCGTTGCTTGGAGGGATGACATTTATCGCCGAAACTGGCATGGTTCAATGCGGTTGATAGATTTTTTTTTTTTTGGGAACTGTAACAGTTTTAAGATTATCATTTTCAATTATGGTAAATCAAACCTGCTTATATTTTATTACATTTGTGATAAGAATTATTAAATCTGCTTGAAGATTTTACTTATTCTACTCTACAGTGGTCGTGTATTTCTCTTTCTAATCTAATTCCTAACCCATACTGAACAACGCGTTTTCCATTTCTTCAATATATTTATCATTTCCCTGGCACGGAGGTTTGCTACTACAGAAATTCCTAATTGCACAACATCCATGGACGCCATTTTATCCTACTTGAAAACAAAATAACTTGAATATGTCTGAACTGCGACTTGAATTCAGGTTACTTGAAATCACGTGACTTGAATTCAAGTTACTTGAAAAATATGAACGAGGCTTTAGTCTATCTACTTACTTTTTGCAGGGGCCAAAATCCCTGAATCAAGCTTTTTAGTAAGTATTGTTCTCGCCAGGCTTAGACGACCTCACTCACACCACTCTGCATGTTAGTTATGCAGCGTTGTCACATTATAAATCTGAATTATCCCAGGCGCTGGGGTGAGGCAAGTACGATGTTTTTTTTTTTAACAGAGAAGTTACTAGTTATCTCTTGCGGCAAGATAAGCTGACCTCTCTACACGGGCTGAGGCCGTTTATGTTTGGCAACGCTGTTATGATGCAATTCAGTTATCGGACGCGACCAACTGCATAGCATAATCATCGAGAGTATGTTGATGTGACTTCTTTGACTTCTTTCCTATGAGCTGGGGTCGTCTAAGTTTGGCGAGTACAATACAACACAGTTGAATATAAAAAATGAATATTTTGCCACGAAACTGAAATAATAATAATTTGCGTTACAAGTGTTAAAAGTGACAATTATTATCTTGTGAATAACGATGTTTGATAAAATAATGTTTAACACTTGTGTTTAATGTTTACATTTAGACACCTGTCCTGTTCATCGGTGCTGGTTCAAGACACAATTCCACCGATATCTCCACTGCTGAATTCCCTCTCATTATAATGGTGAAACTTATCACATTAAAATCAAGCGGTGCTATAGTTCAGTGTTAGAACATTGAACTGCAGATGAGAGTTCTCAGATTCAAACCCGGATTACCCCAAATTTTGTACTTATAATTTAATTCTTAACTCATTCGTATAGTTAAAAATGAAATAGTCGTTGAAGCAATATAATTTTTGCTCATTCTTAACCAAAAACAGTTATTTTTAAGAGAAGGTCTGACACTGTTGGAGCCATTTTATTGATCGGTTGCTTAGTGAGGCATAGCCGAAGTTGTCGTCTACACTGGCAGCATTAAATCTCGTAGTACACTTTACCCTTAAACTGTAATTTTGGTGACAACATGACATAAAGTCAAAGAAACAAAATGATGATTGCGACCTAGAAGATATCGTCGGCTTACAAGCAAAACACATTAAGTAAAAAAATATTACCTCTGAGGTGAAAAAACGTTTTGAAAGCTCTTTACAAAACTGAATCCTAAATATATTTTTTAGTAAGTTATTTCTCTTCATGTGTATTTAATTTACCACAGTATAAGTTTATACACATGAATATAGGCTATTTTGTGCATTATTTGTTATGTTAACTATATAAAAGAATAAAACTATTATTCTATGACTCGAATAATAAGTTATAGACCTACTTTTCTTCCATATTTAGAAAATGGGTCTGCCATCCCTTGCAGTTACGTAACTTTTCATGACTCGTTCACTGGCGGGCTAATAATAATAATAATAATAATAATAATAATAATAATAATAATAATAATAATAATTTCGGAGGCCGGAGGGAAAAAGACTTTTGGGAATGCCGAGACGTAGATGGGAGGATAATATTAAAATAGATTTGAGGGAGGTGGGATGTGATGATAGAGACTGGATTAATCTTGCACAGGATAGGGACCGATGGCGGGCTTATGTGAGAGCGTCAATGAACCTTCGGGTTTCTTAAAAGCCTTTAATAATAATAATAATAATAATAATAATAATAATAATAATAGGCTAACAAAAATGACAAATGTTATTAGCGAAAATAAACATAGATCGTAAGTCGGACGTTTAAGTGACGTAATGTAGTAGGTGTTG
Organism: Periplaneta americana; assembly: GCF_040183065.1. Taxonomy (NCBI): domain Eukaryota; kingdom Metazoa; phylum Arthropoda; class Insecta; order Blattodea; family Blattidae; genus Periplaneta; species Periplaneta americana. The sequence continues at coordinate 51,110,330 of NC_091118.1, forward strand.
CAAAGCTGCTTCCTTAGTCGCGTGTCGAGTTGTGTAACAACTACTACTTCGGTAGCTTACTCACTTATCGCACCCCTTCCCCTGGTTTTTCTCCGAGCGAAAGTACAATATTTGAATACAGAACCTTTTTAGTGAAAATTCTTCACTTTTTTCTTATTGATTTACGGGAAAATAATAAATTACGAGTTAACGTTACATCAGCCGAAGTATGAAGACTATTTTAAGGATACGCCAGAGCCACACAAAGTGAATGTTGTAGGAAAGATATTGAAAGAATGATGTGAATTCTAACAAATGTAATCACTTTAAGTTAAAAATGAGTTTTGCAGCAACATGTTAGAGCGATATCTGTAACACATAGTGAGTGAATTCTGTTTGTATCCATTTCTCAGTAGAGTTAAAGAAATGTCTGGTCGTTACATAAGTTACAGACGTAATTTCACGGAATGCATTCCATAAATGAACACCAGTTCTTAGTGTCTACATTCGTTGTGTTGCTAATAGCATTTCCTTTGTAGATATGCAACTGTCGTAAATAATATGTATAGCCAGCCATCTTACCTCGACGCCATAACTCGGAGTGAAATGCTTAATTCGATATCTGAACTTACATTCTAAGGCTAGCGAACTCTGCATATCAGATTTATATCTGAAAGTTAATCCGAAGTTACTAGGGTATAAAGGCAGATTTATTATAATGGCTGTTGCTTGGAGAAGGAAAATCAATTACGTAATGTAGCGTCATTTGTTTGTATCAACCACTTAGGAGCGTTACAGGAAACACTTGACTTGGCTGTCGGGTTGTAATAGCTGCCTTCAAACTTGATAACTTATTCTGAAAAAACAAGGAATCAACGTCTCTTTGAGAAAATGGGATAAGGAAGTAGGTTGAAAAGCAACGCCATTTCTCGTAATATTTGTGACATGAATTAATTATTTTTAGAAGAAAACTTTTATGATTTTATCTCCAAATCGATTTTATGCAGATTTAGTAATTTTTATTTTCCTACCATATTCATATGTTTTAGAGAAATTAAATAAGATACTACTACTACTCAGGGTGTAGTCGTAAATAAAACAGTACAAGAGCGTGAAAAAAAAAATAGAAATGAGCACTTATAGGAGTGCAATGAATACAGAAGCAATGAATTATAGAGGCAAATGGATGAACTGATTTTTGAGAACAGTACGGGCTATATTGTTATCATTGGGATAGAGGTGATAATAATAATAATAATAATAATAATAATAATAATAATAATAATAATTGGAAGGAGTTCAGCGCGGAGAAAGGTGTTGTCACGTGGAACTTACGTCAGAGTTCAGGCGCTGTTTCACGAAACACAATTGAGGAGCAGACATGGAAAACGGTATAAGTGTCATGGAATGTGATACATGTAGCAGCGCCAATGTCATAGTAATGGATATATGTGCCAAACACCCTTCCATATAGTCAAACGAGTGCATTCTAGATTCCCATTACTTTTCGATTGCTGGTAAAATTCATGTTCTGGGAATAATAAGTTAATTAAGTAGTAAAATATCGCTGCAATCGAATAGTATTGGGAATAAATTTGAATAAGGAACAAAAAATAGTTTCCTTCCCAGGCAGAATTCGAACCACGAAAGTCTTAGTTACCAGTCTATCGTGCTCTGGAGTGAACAAGGCTCTGAAATCAGCTACAAGGGTCGGTCCGGTTTTTTTTGCCACTACTGTACAGTGCATTACCAGAAAAAATAATCTTTTCACACTACTATTTTAGCCGACAAGATTAAAAATAAAATAGTATTTCATATCTTCCCCCTTTCCTCTACGTCAGGGATGTCAAAGCGCCTGCACATGTCCTTAAGAGCAATGATTGCACTTTATCTTGCTAAAAAGTGAACCTTGTAGGATTTGTATTGTTTGTAGTATAAGCACGTAATAAGCATACTGGCGCTTTAACATCTCTGCTCTTTGTTAAAGCGCTTCATATAATTCTTGAATACACATTATGAGAAGTTACAAAAGATAAATGGGTATCCTACACATTTAATAATAGTTAGAGAGGGATTATATGACGGTGCATTAAAAATCCGGATATCAGCAAATTGTATTTCCTCAAATCCCCTGTCATTAGTTTACTTTTCCATCTGTTTCTCTAATTATTTGTATTCTATCGTATACTATATTTCTCTTCTTTCCCTTATTTATTTTATTTTACTTCTACATTTGTCATTGCATTCGCCTTCTCCTTTTCCTCCCTACCTTTGTTTATTTCCTTCAGAATTTGCGCTCTGCTCCAAAAGTGTACTAGTTACAGAAATACAAATGAATGCAGAGGACGGATGCTGGATTTATCTCTCGCTGAGTCTCCGTTGATTTCTCTCTTCCGCATCCCTTGTGCTACAAAATGCGGTCGTAAGTTACGTCATCAGAATAAAGCATCATCCGGACCGCTCCTACTCTGCAGGAAGCTCTGTGACGCCCTCTGGGTTACCTGTAGAGACTTCCGCTGCGTCTTCGGAGTATCTCCTGAAGCCCCCAACCGTCTCCGGAAGACACAGATAACAAAGATTGTCAACTCGCATTGCGGGACGTCAGATATTCTTCGTATTTTCAGCTATGTATTTATAACGTATACAGTAATTAATAAATTAATTCTTAACAGAATTCGAGGCGTATGCTAAGCATATTACAAATAAATGATATCGATGGCTAAGAATTGAATTGAGAACTCGGATCTGTAAATTTGAAAGTTAATAATAAAATAATGTTTTAAACATTACTCTTTTATACAAATATAACACATTTTTTATTTATTTATGTATTCATTTATATATGTATTTGTTTGTGCGTGTGTTTCATTTGTTTTTTGAGTTTACTTCTCTATTTATTCATTTGGTAATTAATTAATGAATCATTCATTCATTCATTGATACATTCATTTATTCATCTCGTTCGTTCGTATTCGTGCATTCATTCCACTCCACTGATTTATTTATTTATTTATCTATTTATTTATTTGTCTGTCTGTCTGTCCGTCCGTCCGTCCGTCCGTCCGTGTCTTTCTTTCTGTCTGTCTGTCGTCATTTGCAGATCAAGTGTTAGAACCTAGTGGATCTGCTACAGTCCCCAGCTAACGCTTCATAGGACGTCCCAAATTCCTGTGAGCTTGGGACAGCATCTGTTTAGGTATTTATTCTGCTTAGAGACATCCGTTTGACGTGTGGTTTCCATTTTGCACGGCAATGTTGAATGTACTTGACAATTGGATCCATGTTGAGTTCTTTCATGATGTCAACATTCCTTCGATGTTTGTGAAGGGAATAACTTGAGATTCTCCTTATGAACCACGTCTTCGTCTCCATCAAACGTTTCTCATCCGTCTTCCTGTTGGTCCATGCCTACATTTACTTATTTGTGCATTTATTTATTTATTTATTTATACTGGCAGAAGTAAGGCCATCTGTTTTGACATTTTCAAGAAAATGTTATGTTATATTTAACGACGCTCGCAACTGCAGAGGTTATATCAGCGTCGCCGGATGTGCCGGAACTTTGTCCCGCAGGAGTTCTTTTACATGCCAGTAAATCTACTGACATGAGCCTGTCACATTTAAGCACACTTAAATGCCATCGACCTGGCCCGGGATCGAACCCGCAACCTTGGGCATAGAAGGCCAGCGCTATACCAACTTTCCAACCAGGTCGACTACTTTTCAAGATCTTCTTCTAATCGAAGACAATATAAGTTATTAGCTAACTCTCCCCATGTATTGTGGGTCCCTATCACCACGGCATGGCGCGTCCTCAGGTTGCGGATAGAGGAGACGGCCTCCAGATATGGAGAGTAGCTGCGAATATATTGAATAAGCAATCGGGGACAGCCGATAAGGGGTGGTCCTCCAGCTTGGGGGTTGGGCGAAGGGCTAACAACCCATCACCGTAAAAAAACAGCCTGTTACGAAACCTTACAATAAAAATGGAATTGAGGGAGGTCGGATATGATGGTAGAGACTGGATTAATCTTGCACAGGATAGGGACCGATGGTGGGCTTATGTGAGGTCGGCAATGAACCTGCGTGTCCCTTAAAAGCCATTTGTAAGTAAGTAAAGTCTCCAATTTTGCGAACACAGTAATAATGTAGTTAAGCTAAATGACCAAGGTACTTTTGCAGATCACTTGTCAGCCATCAGTGTGCTTCCAGTAATCTCTATTCGTGCACGCCTTTCGACACTGAATAACTTCTATTGAAAACACCTTTGAAAAACTATGATGTGCATGCTTTGACACGGAAAATGGTCGCTCTCCTGTAGCGTGAAATTGTGTGTCGTTCGGATTAACGCGCGATTCACCGTCAAAACGACAAAAATAAAGCATCGAGGATGAACTCGAGTCGTAGCAGCGACGTATCTGTATGTCTGTCACGTAACGAGATAATAAGATAATATTCCCTACGAAACCTTTATGGCTTACAAGCAAACATTCTGATGGGAACAGATAAAAAAGTTAATTTTTTTTCTTCCATCATTTAATGATGTCAAAAGAAGTAGGTACAGTACTTATACAAATTTTGGCCACTCGACTGCAATTACGAGGATATCCAGAAAGTGATTTTCCGTGGGGCCGTTTACAGAAAGAAAGCAGAATTGCATGGAAATATTTATTGAAACAGATACAGCAATAATTCTTGAGCTATTTATCGACATATCCCCAACTGTAATTGAAACATTTGTTAAACCATGGGATCAATTATTAGATCCTTGTGTCGTACAAGTCAGATGCACGGGATTAGAACCAGCGTTTGACAGCCGTCTGCACCTCTCTAACGATCTCATGACAAGACAATTGTCTAAATTCCGATGGAAAATATGTTTAAAAGTAGCTCAACAATTGCTGTGCCTGTTCCAATAAATTTTTCCAATGAAATTGTGTTTTTTTCTGTTAACGGCCCCTGGTGAACTTATTTTTTTACGGCCCTTGTAATTGCGTTCGAGTGGCTAAAATTTGTATAAGCACTTCTTTTGATATTATTTATTTATTTTATTTACTTATTTATTTAACCTAGTAGAGATAAGGCCATCAGGCCTTCTCTTCCCCTCTACCAGGGGATTAAAACTACAATATTAAGAATACAATTACAGTTATAATCTAATTATAATTATATTATTAACATGGTGAAAGAAAAAAATTAACTTTTTTATCTGCCCCCAAAAGAATGTTTGCTTGTTAGCAGTAGAGCTCTTTGTTTCAAACACAGGGGTTCGAATCTCTCTATGTAAAACGCATGCGTGTAAACACTGCGTACACGGTGATTCCGGAGGCATTCCGATGTTGCCGGCCCGGATGGCTCAAGCGGTAGGGGCACTGCATGTCCCTATCGCTTGGTCCGGAGGGTTGTGGGTTCGAGTCCCGCCTCGGGCATGGGTGTTGTGTTTGTATTAGTATAAGTAAAGAAAGGAAAACAAAATGAAAAACGAAAACAGAAAACAAAATAGATAACCGGCCTCTGGCCGGTCTAAAAAAAAAAAAAAAAAAAAAAAAAAAAAAAAAAAAAAAAAAAAAAAAAATGTGGGACTTAGTGTCTGAACAGCGACCAAATTCCCTGTCAAAGAATGTATGTTTCTTCAACTATAGGTCTATTTGTGTCAGCAGTCTAATAGGCTTATCTCAGTTACTTGACTTTACACCAAAAGGAGGTCGGGAATAAGATTATACTATAAGTGAGGACCTAACATTCCAAATGTGTTAAGTGCCAAGAAGACCTTTCTGAGATATTGATGAAAAACACACTGCGAAATGCATGTTGAGATACCTACAACGCCGTCTTTTGGCGCACGAATGAGTCACTTACAGTTGAGCTACGACAAAGACAATTTTGTATGGTATTCTCATATGGCTGTTCCCCCCCTAGGTTGAATGAAATGAAATTTGAAGAATTGGCACTTAGCACATTTAGAATATTAGCTCTTTAATTATGGATATACGATAAATCTGATCCTTATCTCTAAAGGACCCAATTTAGTCCCCTTCAACTCTGTACTCTGTACTGTGTTTTATATGGTTTCATACGTAGAAAATTATGCAACTTTTATTGCGTTTTATAATTACACATGCTAACCTTATGAATGAAATGAAGTTCTCTATAATTAGGCTGGCGAACACGGCTTAATTATACATACTTTCCTTGGGTAAGATCCTGCGACCGTGAAATTTGAAGTCTGCCAAATGCCGCAGCTGTTCTCGTAGACAGAATTTAGAGTTGGCATTGAGTAAAGGTGAGGTGGACAAAGTGCCAGGAAATTTGCTCGGACAATTTCAAATACAGTGATTGTGTTTCTTGCTGTCATTTAACAAGAAATCAACTGGAAGCCATAATTAAGAGAGTATTGCTATTGACAGTTTAATGTGAGAATTTTCAATATAGTGAACGTGTTTCTAGGTTTAATGCATTTAAGGGCTTAAGTACAGCTTACAGCAGTAAAATGCTTGGAAATATTAAACATTTTTTCTTCCAGTATTGTATTGTACAATATGAAAAAAATATTTTTACGATTTAAAGAAAAAAATATATATATATATTTTTTTTTCAAAATTCACATTGGCGGTACTTCACTGTGCAATGATGAAACTTTTCCCTCATAACTCATAAACTAGTTAACTTCTTCATGTTCTCTCTCTTTTATTTTATTGCTGAAACTCATGTTTAAAATATCATGCTCTTTCAACTACATTCCTTAATAAATAATATCTTTTTTTATTTTGTGTTAGAAGAAAATACTGATATCTGATCTTTTTTTAAATAAATTTATTTTTAGCAGATTATCTATCAAAGGTCCAGAAGTAAGCTTGCATTATATTGTAGATAGATTATGACATGCATAAATACACACAAAAAATTTCTTCACAGTATGTTGGATAGTTTTTGAGTTATGTGGGAAACGCTTCATCACTGCACAGTGAACTGAATTTTGAAAAAAAATGTAAATAATCCTTTTTTAAATCGTAAATATATATATATATATATATATATATATATATATATATATATATATATTTTCGTATAGCAGGACAGTGTTTCACACATACTAATTTTCATTATTTTGCAAGATACAGTAATGGAGGAAAAAATGTTGAATATTTCCAAAATTTTACTGCTGTAAGGTGTACCTAACTCCTTAATATTTTGTATGAGATTTATGGATTTCTCACTGACATTGTGTCGTATAGAATCATTAGAGTTTTGGAGGTAGGTAGGTGTGTAAAGTTGGAGTACATTTTTGTTCGTCAAAGTATTTAGCATTTTTTATTTCAGTTTTTAGACTCATTACATAATATCATTAAGACATTACCTATAATGTCACTATCCGACATCAAGTGCATGCATTTTTTATTGTTAATATAGTATACATTAGACCTACTATATTACATACAATTTTAAGTAATCCTAATAATACAAATCATGGAAAAACTGAAGTAATATAGATTTCCATTCCTCAGTTTCGTGATCTACGTAAGGTAGTGTTTCTCGATCTTTTTGTTGATATGATCAATATTTTCCTCACATCAGTTTAGTGTAGCCGCCTGATATATGTATCCATTCTAAACCATCCAGCTGGAGCTAGACGACAATAGAATATTCAAGGAGATATCGGGTGTGTGTGTGTGTGTGTGTGTGTGTGTGTGTGTGTGTGTGTGTGCGCGCGTGCGTGCGTGTGTGTGTGTAATACTACATGCTTTGTAATTTCAATTCATCAGTTTACAGTATCTAACGTATTATAATATACACGTGTTTAGCTAAAATCTTCATACATACTATGATATCGTATAATATATTTTAATTGCAATCTGTCATGATTAATTGGCGTGTGTGTGTGTGTGTGTTTTTTTTTTTCGAGTTTCGTCTCGTCATTCTCGTGCGCTTCGAGTCTCGCTTACCATTCTCGAAATAGCATTTGAAGACGTTATTACAAAAACAGCCGTAGTCATTTTTAATGAAATTGAGTTAAGGACACATTTGCTAATATTTCAAATGTTTTTAGACTTCAAAACGACTCATGTCAGGTGCAATAGCCACAAGGATAAACACCAGTTGTACGGAAACAACTGACCTGTGTTGTTCTATTTATTTTTATTGTTCTCCTGAAAAAATACCAATTTTGGCAAGGGTTGTTTTTGTAATAATGTCTTCATTTGGTTGGCTTGGAAAGATTTCGTAACTTTGTATAACATACATCATTGAAATAAATAACATTATATATGTTTAAATGAGACAAAAAGACAAAACAGAACAGTATCTTAGTTATCAAAATGTTCTGGTTCTGTTATATGATATTACATACTGTTATATAAATAGAAAAAAGCAATTCTCAAATAAATTTGCATTTCTAAGAAACATAAAACGTGACATTAATGTCTTTTTACTTAAGATTGCAGCCTAGATCTTAAACAAATTAAAAAAAATCCTGGCCTTTTAATAAAGGCCTAATAATTAAATAAAGACTAAGGGACGGATTATAATACACTGAAAGGTAGAGATGATGTTTCGAACAGGCTACTTGATTGTTTATACATATATAACAGTTGCCAAAGTAGATAAAAGTTCAGTCAGGTATAAACAAATGCTGACTTCGGGAGATGATCAATATCGATTTTCGGAAGACTCACAACCAGTGTTTACGTCAAGGATGCGACGTAATACAACATTGTCGTGCGGATTTTCGGCTTTACAGGCGCTGTTAGTCTCGATCGTTGTTAAAAAAAAAATGTTATGTTTTATTTAACGACGCTCGCAATTGCAGAGGTTTTATCAGCGTCGGCGGATGTGCCGGAATTTTGTCCCGCAGGAGTTCTTTTACATGCCAGTAAATCTACTGACATGAGCTTGTCGCATTTAAGCACACTTAAATGCCATCGACCTGGCCAGGGATCGAACCCGCAACCTTGGGCATAGAAGGCCAGCACTATACCAACTTGCCAACCAGGTCGACGATCGTTGTTAATTTGTAATGTGTATGTGTCTACGACACTCTTCAACTTTTGTAATTGATTCCAAAATAAATTAACTATAAGCCGACAAAGCAATTCTCTTTTATATTCTCTTTATATATCTATCTCTATAATCAAGCGGTTACCATACTAGTCTTCAAATAGAAGGTTCGCGGTTGAAACCCCGTCGAGATCGAGAGGCTCCAGTCATAAATTTACAGCTTATAAAAAGCTCTTACATAGAATTTCGACGCCGAATAGCCACTAAAGTTGAAAGCGCCATTAAATAACAGATCTAGAACTACTGCTACTGGTACTATAAAAAGGATTTTCCGTATGTAGTATTACAGTTGGGAATGCGTGAGACACTCGGTATAGGCCTACATCGCGGAGCTTGAGTTCCAGAATCCTCTGAAATTTTTAGAGTTACTACTTTAATTGAATTTTAGGTTACAATAATATTTTAATTTAGTTCCTAAGAAGTGTGTGCATACCGTACGGGCAAGGACGAGCATAAAGTTGGCTTTCTATTTCTGTACAAACCAATTTCATATATGAATTTATGAATAGAAGAATTAATTAGGTAGAACTGAACAGGTGTACATTCTAACACCCAGTCACAGATGTATCCACATATATATTGTAAAGATGAACGATGGAGGAAGAAACCCCATTCAGATATATTATCAAGTTTAATTACCAAACTGCCTTTCTAGTAAGGAAGCGTCTAGAACTCTAGAGGAATGGTGATTCAGGACCAGTTGAATTTTAAGGTCTGTGCGTAATTTGTCACGGTTCAATTGTTATGTTATTTAAGTAGGCTTATTAGTTAATGTAAGGCAGTTGTAAAGATATACAAAAACTAGCGGATCCAATTTCTGTTTAATTTCTATCGCTTGTTTTCTCCCATTCCTCCCTCTATCTATCATTTCACTTTTCCTTCATTTCGTCTATCATCTTTATTAGTTAAAATAGTACTGGATTCCAATGTTGATATAGAAATGGGCTGGCTCTCCGGATCCTGGGAATTATCAGGTTCTCGCTCGGGATGGGACTTGGCTCTGTTAGGACTGCAGCAAGCCCACCTGTCAGCATCGGATTCACGAATGCCACCCAGGCCACCTGCTGGATGTAGAAATCATCGCATGTAATGTGAGGTACAAATTGGCCAAAGTGAAGGCTAAGTGGCACGGATCCGCTTCGGGTCCAGCTCTCGAAAAGACAAGAGAAACCACAATTATTCTCTCACTCATCTTCTGTCACTCTTACTTTCTTTCTCACTCACCCACTGTCATAACACAGTCTAATATGTACAGTCACGAAGCTTGAGTTTATGAGGGTGCTAGGAACAATAGACTGTGCAGTTATTATTTCGCATTGTCTGTAATGAGGAGATAGTAGCGACATAGTGGTTAGCAACTATCTGTGGATGCATATTTACTACGTATTGAGCTTCGTGACTGTTTATACTAGACTGTGGTCATACTCAATTTCTCACTTAGCTACATTAATTATTATTCAGAGAAACACACACTCTCTCTCTCTCTCCCTCCCTCTCTCTCTCCCCCCTCTCTCTTCCCCCTCTCTCTATGATTCTCACAGGGGCTATAATTCTCTCCTTTATGCGGACGAGATGAATATATTAGGAGAAAATCCTCGAATTATTAGGAAAAACACGGGAATTTTACTTCAAGCACGTAAAGAGGTAGGTATGAAAGTAAATCCCGAAATGACAAAGTATCGGATTTTGTTTCGTGATCACAACATAGTATGAAACGGAAATATAAAAATTGGAAATTTATCCTTTGTAGAAATGGAAAAATTCAAATGCCTTGGAGCAACAGTAACAAATATAAATGACACTTGGGAGATATTAAATGCAGAATAAATATGGGAAATGCGTGTTATTATTCGGTTGAGAAGCTTTTGTCATCTAGTCAGCTGTCTAAAAATCTAAAAGTTAGAATTTATAAAACAGTTATATTACCGGTTGTTCTGTATGGTTATGAAACTTAGACCCTCACTTTGCGAGAAGAACAGAGATTAAGGGTGTTTGAGGATAAGGTGGTCAGGAAAATATTTGAGGCTAAGAGGGATGAAGTTACAGGAGAATGGAGAAAGTTACACAAGGCAGAAGCGCACGCATTGTATTCTTTACCTAACATAATTAGGAACGTTAAATCCAGACGTTTCAGATGGGCAAGGCATGTAGCACGTATGGGTGAATCCAGAAATGCGTATACAGTGAGAGGCCGGAGGAAGAAAGACCTTTGGGTTAGCCGAGACGTAGATGGGAGGATACTATTAAAATAGATTTGAAGAAGGTGGGATATGATGGTAAGGACTGGATTAATCTTGCTCAGGATAGGGACCGATGGCGGGCTTATGTGAGGGCGGCAATGAACGTCCGGGTTGTGTAAAAGTCCTTTGTAGGTAAGTAAGTCTGACTTTTTCTGTCACTCCCACTTTTTACCCTGGTAATATCATTAATTCACACTGGCATTGTTACTGTCGTAACATTATTACTCTAACTTTCGCTCTGTTTCAATCACACTGTCTCACCCTCACTCACTCCTTCACGCTATCATTCTTACACTCAGAGGTTTGTCTTTTACTCACTCACACTTCTGTACACACTCTCTGACTCGCTCACTTACACTCTTACCACAGTCTAGTATATACAGTCACGAAGCTTAATACATAGGGAATATGCATCCGTAGATAGTTGCTAACCACTAGGATCGCTAATATCGCCTCATTACAGACAATGCGAAATAGTACTGGCACAGTATATTGTTCCTACCACCCTCACAACTCAAGCTTCGTGACTGTATATACTAGACTGTGCTCTTACCTTGTCTCTCGCTCGCCACTTCTCATTCGTTTACAATTACTCGCCCATTCTTCCACCCAGATGTTCGCGCTTCCACTGTTTCATTCACTCGGAAATACATTCACCGGCTTAGTGAATTTTCCACTCATTGTTTACACTTCTTAGGCCCAATTGTATAAAACTCCCTGACTAAAGATCAACTTTGATCGAAGATCGAAAAGTGAACCGAGTTCAGACACTTCTTCTATTGTATAAAACTTTTCTGCGATCAAATTACCTTGGTTCAAATGCAATCTAAGTTCACGTGAAAAGGATTTGGCAACATCGCATAAACAGGTGAAATACGTGATGCGCGGACCTTGTTATACAGGTTTGTTCAGTGTTGCCAATATAGCGACATTAACTCTTTTTCAACAACAATTTCTTTTAACTTTTATATTGCTTAAATAAGGATTAAGTGACCTTTTTAGCACCCCATAGTGACAAAATTTAATCTTTATTTTTTGATAATGAGAAATCTAGCGACTTTACAACTACTTTTTGGCGACTTTCCGTATTACACTCTGTTGGAGACACTGGTTTTTTGTGCAATGTAAATAATGGCGGACAATAAGAAGAAGGTTGACTGTTCTCCGAGTTGTTATCATGTTATGGTGTTTGATACTGCTAAACATAATAAAGCTTTATAAAACGACAATTTTCGTTTAGTAATACAGTTAATTGAACATTTATATCCATTAATAATTAATGGTTGTTATAAATAGAATATAATTATAGGTTATGTTATTTGATACTGCTGAACGCGATAGAGCCTTATAAAATATAAGATTGTTTGTGTATTAAGGCAAGAAATTGAAAGAAATATATGTAAATGTACCTATCATATCTATTAATATTAATAATAATGGATATTTTATTTGCACAATCTATCACTCGTATATTTCAAACAGAAAAGAAATAACTGAACTTGGATCATCTAACTTAATCGAAGAAATTTCTTCAGTCAAAGTTGACTTTAGTTTGAGAAAATTAATCTCAGATTAGACTTTATACAACACAAAATTCCAAGTTCAGCTGAAACAAGGATCAATTTAACCTCTGATCTAAGATTAAATGGTTTATACAATCGGGCCTTAAAGTTGGCATGTCTTCTTGTCTTGGTCAGTATTCACATCACGTACGTTTGATTGCTATTCTCTGCAAATGTTAGAATTGCATATTTAGTTATTATTAAGGACTCCAATTTATAACGTCCACAGAGCCGTAGAGTATTCTGTTTAGTTTAAAATAATAATCTTGATGATAACTGACAACTTGGTGTTGCAAGTTCTAAGATGAGGGTTATATGAAAACAGCCATGAAGCAGATGTGTTACGAGGTGCGAAATGGATTTACTGTTCTTATAGCGAAGATTTCTTTGATCTTCTCGAGGAGTTGAATGGCAGTTGCCAAGGCGATAATTAAGGGCTTTTGGATGTAAAACGACATAAGTCAGAAAACCTAGTTGTTAATTTTAAATATTAATTCCTATAAAAATTTTAGTGACAATTAGAACTGCGACAAAATCTTCATTGGCATCAAGTTGTATGCACTTCGATCATACATTTTAAAAACAAATTATGGCGCTGTGGTACATCACGTAAACAATGATACTCCGTTTAGATACATAACTAGCATATCTTATTGTACATCGTATTAATTGAATGAAATACAAATCTAACTCTAACAATTGATATTCTATTAGTGGACGATTCTATGTAACACAATATGTAGCCTATTGATTACATTACATACATGGTACAATGACATAAATATAATATATATAATGTAATTTATATAACAGGTGTCAGTTTGTGTCTACATCTTCCCCGTGATCGTCAAATGTAAAGCAGTGTATAACCATTTATATTCATGAAGCCTATCGGAAATGAAGCTTTGTCTGCTGTCATTGAAGCATTGTTTATATATTTAAAAACTTCCCTCCACGTAGAGTTACCAGACGTCCCCTTTTGTACGGACATGTCCTCCTTTTTAGGCCTTTGTCCGGGGTCCGGGTAGATTAAAAAAATCAAGAAATTCCCTCCTTTTCGTAACATATGCGCATGATATTTTGAAGTTATCTGATTTGGCGCCTTTTTCCAGTAATTTGCCTGTAGATGGCAGCAGCAGCGATGGAATATACTCTTTCTGTTCTCTTTAATTTGACTTTCATATGTAGCTAACTGTAAAATCATTATTATTAAGTTTTATCATAATTATTTTGTAATAAAATAGATATTAACATAATTTTAAGTATTATATAAGCCTAAATATGTACTGTAAATGTTTTGTAATAAAATAGATATTCACGTAATTTAAAGTACTATATAGATCTAAGTCTAAATCTAAATAGCCACCGGCGTAGCTCAGTCGGCTAAGACGTGGGTTCGATCTCCGCTTGGGTTGATTACCTGGTTGGGTTTTTTCCAATCGTAAGGCAAATGTCAGGTAATCTATGACGAATCCTGGACCTCATCTCGCTATCACCAATCTCATCGACGCTAAATAACCCAGTAGTTGATACAGCGTCGTTAAATAACCAAGTAAAATAAATAAGTAAATCTAAGTGCATAGTATCTTTTGTCCTTTGTCGAACAATGTCCTCGTTTTTTAAGCTTTCCGTCCTCTTTTTTTATCGATGTGAATCTGGGCACCCCACCTCCACGTCACATTAAGTAGTAGGCGCAAAAAGAAAATATTGGACACCGTAGGTAGACGTAGATTTTCGTTTTCTTCGGAAAATTTTAAAACATTTCTAATACAATACAATTCAGAATATCCATGATTATTTTAAACCATGGTTTTCAATTTATGCTGCTCTTTGTCAGTAATAGGCCCTCGAACTGATTACTAATTTTCGTAAACAATTCTTCTACAAGTCTGAGGGCATCAGGCATTTACATATCTGTCGATTCTAGATGTTCGATGGTGTTAGACAAGTCATGAAAATCGTTTCTGATATGTAAAATTTGTTGCCCAAGTTCGTGAGTATTTGTGATTTTTGCAACTGTCTTCACTATTAAGTACATTGGCAAATTTTACAACTTTCTTATAATGTTCAGCGTAATAAACTGAAGCGCTTAACCATCGTGTTACAACGGGCTGCGGGGGTAAAGGCACTCCGCACTTTGGGTGCCATTTCTTTGAATTTTATCAACCTGCTTGGGGCCTCCAATAATATTGTTTTCACTCTTGACATAAAACTGTTAAATTGCTATAGCTCGAACGAATTACCTCAGCTACACGATGTAATGCAAGAGTCAGACACGTGACATGGGTACTTTTAGGATACTTTGTTCAAAGTTTCTTGCCTGATTTTAAAATATATGATGTGCCATCGTTACGAATAGGAGTATATTCTCATGTTTTATTGCTTCTGGCCACAAAAACAGCAACGAAATTTCAAATAGTTCTATAATAGTTATGTGATTCACCTTTTGCAGCCCTTGGGAGGTCAACAAAAATTTCTTGCGCCGTCGGCCTGGTTACAGTATGCCTACAATTACGTTAGCAATTTACCTGCCAGCAACATCTGTACTTTCGTCAATAGAGAGAGATACACAGTTTCTTTAATTTACTACTACACTTTGCCTTATGTGCGATATAAATTCATCAAACAATTTTGGAATATAATACTTCTGAAGATTTGATCGAGAAGACAACTCTCGATTTGTGTACTTTTTCATAAATTGTTTAAAATGTGGGATTTATAACTTATATCATGGAATATAAGCACGCATCATCATTTGATATAAATCTTGAAAAAACTCGAATAGAGTAACTGAAATTGAATGTGATGTAAATGTTTCTTCATCTTTGCTTTGTTACTTTACATTTTATTTATATATTTCTGAACTACAACGTCTTTGCAGGAATTGACGTTTGGTAACGTACATATTTCTTCATCTTTGGTTAGTGACTTTACATTATATTTATATATCTCAGAACTGCAATGTCTTTGCAGAAGTTGACGTTTGGTAACGTACATCTTTCTTCTTCTTGCTTTGTGACTTTACATTCTATTTATATATCTCAGAACTACAATGTCTTTGCAGGAATTAATGTTTGGTAAACTTAATTTAAATAGCCTAATAACGTTTGGTCACTTTTGGAGAAATTTTGACTGTGAAATTCGTTAATAAGCATATCCACTGTCAAAATACGAGCTGATTTTTCCATCCTGTACGTCATTTCATTTACTGTATCGATGCTTTATCATTCACTACGTAAGATATGTCTGTACTGCTACTGCACAGTATATACCTACACCATCCGTCCGCCACGGCTGAGTTTGGACACGAGAGCTTCGGTTTAAACTTGTGAAATTCTAATCAGGAGATCTTCGGAGACGAAAGTTGCTATTTATAATTGTAGTTGTGATAATATTAGGGATGTTTATGATAAATTATGATATTGGTAAGAATAATGATAGTGGTTACTGTAGTCGTTATCTTGAATATAGTAACGGTCGTGATTAGGTTAATTATATCGTAACTATTTGAAACGTAGGTCAGTATGCCTGTTAATTGTTCCCGGTACCATCTCATGGCCAGTATTTCTAACGAGCATCCGGTAATAACGTTCAATTAGCGGACCCGTTAATAGCGCAGTTTGATTCCTATCTACTCTTTGACACACGGCCAGCATCCAGTGCCTCAGTGATGCAAACACAAAATTACTTGGCAGGTTGCATTGATATTTTAGTAACTCTTTTACCTTTCAGCCATTTAATGTTCTTAATTTTGAGACTAGTTTATCGACGATATAGAACTACATAACATTTTAAGTCGCCACGTTAAAAGTTCAAATTTATGGGGTATATACATATTTCGCAGGTATAAATTTAGTAAAATTCAAAATTTGATTTACACATCTGCAGTGTTTGGGAAAAGTGACATAAGTCAGTTTTCACAAACCTTTTTTGATAATTTATTGACAACTTACACTGGTTTATGTCGATTTGATTTTTTTTCTGTATGAATTATTGTAATGGGAGAAATATTTTTGTCTCTTTTTCCAAGCGAGCAGATGTTCCGTAAGTTGTCAATAAATTATCAAAAAAGGTTTGTGGAAACTGACTTACGTCACTTTTCCCAAGCACTGCGGATATATACTACAATAATTTTGTGCTGAAATCTGGTATAGTAGTTAGACAATATTTCTTCATTAATAAACAATTTTTATATTTAAAAACTTTTATTGTTAAGGTAGATTATATTTTTTTAAACTTAGGTAGTGAAAATTCTGGAGGTGAAATTGATTTCTCACATGCATTGTACAATTTTCAGTGTTTTCAATTCTCTCTTCTGCATTTTATTCATAATGAGTGTGTTAACAGAACCTGCCCTTCTCAATTGAATATATATGGTGTTAAAGAAAAGTATTCCTTATTTTGAGATGAGGTAGTATGCACCAAAACAAGAAAAGAAAGTCGAATAAACATGGATCCTAAAACTCATACCTTAAGAGCTATGAGGACTTGTTCACCATCGCTATAGTAGGTGTTCAATGTGATGTCCATTCATAGTAATGCATCCTTCTCCCCTACGTCTTAAGGAATCACACTCTCTTTTAAAGACTGCTGGTTGATCTCGGATGTGCTGGTTGGGGTTACTTACTACTATTTGGTATACAATGAAAAAATACTCAAAGCCCTTGAAAAATAAATAAATGTTTGCACGATCGTATTTTTGTTGTATTTACAGCTATTGTTGTTAGGCCTTGAAAGTTAGAATTCCCACACAGAATCTTGGTGCTAGGGAAACCATTCTTCAAAACATAAAACTATACTGAAATAAATCCATTACAATGCACCTATTCTTAATTAGTTACCATTACAGAGCATTTTTGTGAAGACTTTGGATTAATATTGCTCTAAATTTTCAATGGAAAATAGTTCTAGGCCTATATTGTATTTGCAATTTAAAAAATATGATCGTACAAAAATGTTGTACAATACACGTTTGTGAAGTGCATTACAAAATCTCGGAAATTGAAACTTTTCCTCTATTTTGTAACAAATACTTCCCAATCTTGTACCGTAATATACTATTACTCTATATTTTCAATGGGAAAAATATAATAAATTATACAGTATTTGTAATTGTAAAAATATGAATGTGGAAAATGTAGTATGCAATACACATAAGTTAAGTGAGAAGCATAATCTAGGACATACGAATTCATCCCGGCTTTTCTAGCTATCTTTCGATTCTCTTATGATGTACTCACTACCCTTGTATTGCAATATACCGTATCATATATCATTACACGTGCTACGGAACTTTCTACAACTGAGTTCACGTTGCCAACGATATTCCCATTTGTAGTTTATTTCCTCGACTTTCATTTATAAGGCATACAAAGAAAATCATATATTTTCACGGACACAAATTAATTTTTTTTTTCTATGTTGCTGTGTGCATGTCATTTTTTAAATCCGAAACATATTTGGAAAATCTTTTTAAAACTGTTATTTTATGCATACATGTTATCCATATGGCTTGCTTATTTGTTTAGTTTTGGATGAATTGCCCCTGAATATTATTACGTACTCCCTTCGTTGATTTTATAAGACAGAAACAATTTATGTAATGCGTTATTAAGTTTATCGTACGTACATTTAATCTTTCCACGCTGGCGGATGTGGAGTATACGCGGTAGTGCACAGCGCAGCTGCAGACACTTACAAGCGAGGAAAGATAAAATGTATGCACTGTATGGCAGGGACTTTTTTTCTCCGTTAGATTGAATAGTAAACACAACTCGGACCCTTGCGGTGAGCGAGTGTTCAGACTTTCAGCCTGTCAACCAGGCGATCCGGTTTTGATTTCGATGTCAGGTCTGGAATTTTTCATTGACTATTACACTTTAACTTACGTCATACTACCTTTGACCAATAAAACGGTACGAAAGGACGTATTTCAAACAATCATGACTGCTTATCGCACACTTTTATTGCGTCCCTAGCATTTGTTTAATTTTATCGCGTCCCTAGCATTTGTTTAATTTTATCGCGTCCCTAGCATTTGTTTCTTTGTTTCCCAACATTTCAAACTGCGCTGGTCTGGACGTCAAAAGAAAAAAAAAACACCCAGAAAATTACAAACCACCCCAGTCGATGCACAGCAGTTTCAAATATGACTCGCATTGGCATTCAAGAACAAGAATTAATAAAGATCACTGGTCATACCTGTGCATCTTCCCTGAAATCCTATTTACAAATAAATGAAGAGCACCATTCGGAAATCCTGAATAAGTTGAATACACCATGTAGGCCTACATCGAGTTCCACTTCTTTTACGCACACGTCCAATATAATATCAACTGAACCACCAAGCACTAAAACATTCAAATTTGAAAATTGTACATTCAATAATAAAATTACTTCTTTTAAATTTATTCACGTTTATTTTTTATGTCATCGTCGTTAATTAAAACTTTTCTAACACTTGTATATATTATTTAGGTTATGTTATAGCTTCTGCTATATATGCTATTATGGATAGTCACGTATCAGAGATTGTTTAATGTTAAGATTTATTGAAAATCATCTGTCAAGTGACGTTGATTACTGGGATTCGGATAATTGAAGTGGAATGCAACTGTTTTCATAAAAATGAAACTGGATCAACAAAGCCTTCTTGACTAGTAACACTGCCATCGTGTTCTAGATTGAGAAGGCATTGCTAGTAATCGTCTACAGAGTTCAATGAAGATTCCATAGTTGGCACAACTGATAGCAAGATAACAGCTAACTTCGAGCATTAAAGTATATTTTATGTTCGAAGACAGCTAATCATAACACACTACTACCATCTAGCTTGCATCTAGCGTAATATTTGTAATGTTGAGATGGTACAATAATACATTTTAGGACAGTTGTATTTTCGTAAGTCAGTTAATATTTTATTATATTGGAGTACTTCGTTACTTCTAATCTTTATATACTTTCCTCTAATCGTGTAATAGTCAATTAAATCCCACTCGAGTTTTGATTTTCTCTAGATAAATCAAAACCTCTAGTGAGGTTACTGTTGAAAAATCCATAGTGCCACTCGTGTCGGACAAGGTCGCAGTTGGGGATTTTCTCTTGATCCTTCCATATCTCCATATCAGTCAGCTACATCATTCCGTCAACATTTCTCAATTCCGTCATCATTCCACAGTATTTCCCGAACATCGGCTGGCGACGCACGGATGTGACTGCCTAAGAACGAGTGGGATGCCTGATCGAACCTTAGTGTAGTCGGCCGGAGTGGGTTTGGGAATGCGCTTAGTTTGAGAGTTAGCGCGATATAGCTTGAAAGGTCGTAGTGGTGGGTCGTAGTACTCTCTTCCCGTAATTCCATTCCATTCCAATTGAATATCTTGCCTCCGATAGCAGAAAGTTATTGCCGAGAACTGCATAAGATTGACATCGTTCTCCGTGCAATGTTCTTCGTGCAATATACATTCCTATGAAGTGACGTATTCCAATAATCATAGCGAAATAAATTAAAGTATATATAAAATGATTTTAAAGTTTTCCAGTATTAATTTACAATCTGAATTTTCAGCTACCTGTTGTGAACAGGTTACTTGTAAACGAAAAGGAAAGATTCAATTAAAAACTTATCTCTGTTCCGGAAATATAACTTATTTCGAAGCGCAATTCTACATAATTGTTCCTAGAAATCAGTCTGCCAGTTATAAGCAAGTTGCAAGACATGCTTTTGTTTACATCAGGATCTATCTTAGACTAGCTAGTATTTATTTGGACAACCGTGAGAATCGAGAATCGAACTGTATATGTAAACAGAGGTACAGTAAGCAGGTAGGTTTTAGATAGAGTTAAAGATGGACAGACAGACAAATGGCTGGCTGAATAGATGTTTTAACCTGTATCGGAATTTGATTCATGAAAAGAAATACAAGGTGGGTCAAAAGTCGCTTTCCCCAATATTCGTTTTTAAGTGTCATACTTATACACAATATACAGATGTCATAACTTGAATACTCCAATAGGTGGTGTAATAAGTGGCGGGTTGACAACCACGTTCGTACGTAAACTATGTTTCCTATGTCTTGTTATTGTTGTTTTGTGTTTATCATGTTGGGTTGCGTCTATACGTAGGCCTAATAACTACTAGTTACTTCCATTCGACATGAAACCGATGCTGACTTTTGGAAAGCAGTTCTAGGGACTGATGAAGCCACATTTAAGCTAAACAGCAAAGTGAACCGGCGCAATTGTGTTTACTGGGTCAGTGAACATCCACATGGAATTATCTTAAAAGAATTAATCACTCCGGTGTGACTTTTTGGGGTCGCATTTAGAATGATTTATGTTCTGTCATCTGTAAATCAGTGTCTAAACGTTGTGAATTGTGTATCTAGAAACAGAGCCTTCATTCTGAACAAAATCTATAAAGGAATCTGTAGTTAAATGTACATGGAATGTAATTAAATGTAAGGAGGGTGTTTGGGGAAAGTGACTTTTAGTCCATCCTGTATATGAACGAACCTTTCAAATATCATTTATGAAAAAAAAAAAAAGCTGATGACATGCAAATAAAAATCCCGACTCTCCATATGTTACCCGAAATGCATTAAATTATGTCTTTATAACTCGACCGAGGCAAGTGTATACGCGGACGTAATGTGAACTACTGCGATGACGCTATACGAATCCAGGAGAAGTACAAGTGGCGCTCCGGGCTGTAGGACTCCACTGGCCTTGGTCCATTAATACGAATACATATAGCCTACAACGGCAATCAGGTTGTAATGTTTTGTTGTGTCTCGTCTTAATCCAGTATTAATAGGTGGAGTTGTATCAGTGCCAATGTTAAAAGGATGGAACGAACAGCATACAAGGTCAAGATGTCAAGAGCTTTTAGTGCATGTATTCTTCAAATAACTTTTGCTTTCATAAAATTTAATTTCCTTTCCCTCCGTCTATTAATGCTTATGTTTTTGCTTGCATATTATCTACAGGTTGGTTCGTTCAATTATTTTTAAATTAAGTAAACTACTTGTTTTGTCTCTTAACATCTTTCTTTGTTTTTCTTTCTCTCCTACGGTCGTTCTTTCTTTCCATCTCATTTCTTTCTTACTTTATCATGTTTTCCTTTTGTTAAAAAATTTGTCAGCGTTTATTGCATAAGTGCACATACTTATGAGCACACTGCGGAAGTTTATACAAATGCATATATTTATCGAGTACACATAAGTTATTATATCTAAAAAACGTTATACAGAAATAAACCGTGTGTAATACCATTAATTTCAGGGGGTTATTGTTTGAGATATTTCAAACAAAAGAGTTTAATACATTTTGCTCATATTTGCTTCCTTCTCGAGATAAAAATTGTTTTATATGAAACATTTCGTTGCGTGGTTTGGGAAAGCGATCGATATAATTCCCAATATGCTCAGTTATTTTAGGAGAGCAGTACAATATCATAGTAAATGCTTGAAAGAATTTTAGTATTCTCCTTTAAATGTCACTTTTCGTCTTGTAAAGAAATTTTATAAAGTTATATTTTTTTCGGATTAAATATGTTCATCTTTGAAGGACAAAAGTAAAATTCTTTCAATAATTTATTATCATAATACACTGCTCCCTTAAATTGACTGAGCATATTGGGAATTAAATCAATAGCTTTCACAAAATACGCTATAAAATGGTTGATATAAAACAATTTGTATTTCGAAAAGGAAGTAAAAACAAAACTGCGTTTAACTTTTTTGTTAGATATGTCTCAAAGAATAACCCTATGCAATGAATGAAATTACTGACGGTTCAACCTGTATATAAGTGTTAAAAGAGTGTAATCGGGGATGAATAATTAGTGTTAAATTGTTTTAATGGGTTTTGTTTCTTCAAATTTTTAGCCTTGTTACATATTAAATTTATATATTCTTATTGCGTAGTAAACATAAGACAAATTGTATTACATACATCTTAATTTCAATTCAGGAATCCACCCCTGAGCACAAGTTTTACTCTTTCAGGTGCGAGCTACAGTTTTTCTGTATTTTATGTTACAATTATTAGCAAAATAAATAAAATAAATAGATATATAGATAGATAGATAGATAGATAGATAGATAGATAGATAGATAGATAGATAGATAGATAGATAGATAGATAGATAGATAGATAGATAGATAGATAGATAGATAGATAGATGGATGGATGGATGGATGGATGGATGGATGGATGGATGGATGGATGGATGGATGGATGGATGGATGGATGGATGGAGAGAGAGGCAGGCAGGCAGGCAGGCAGGCAGACAGACGGACAGGTAGGTGGATAGATGGATGGGTGGGTGGGTGGGTGAGTAGGTAGGTGGATGGATGGATGGATGGATAGATGCATACATATTAATACTGTAGTTTATGTCAATGATTCATTAATTTTCTAAGCTAATAAGATAATAAAAATGTTGTAGTTTACATGTTTCTATATAATTGAAGAGCTGATTTTCAAAAGGACACTTGTCCATTCCCTATTTTTGTTGGAAATCACAAAAAACGTTAGGTTTAACATTTCTTACCAGCTAGGCAAGGAACATTGTGAAACCAAAGAGTTGGGTGCATTTAGAATCAATTGGGAGCATAAGTCTTTTTTTTTTATTCCAAAGCTGAAACTAATATTTTGTCGCAATTTTTGCTGTTTACAATAGTAAGTTTGATTCCAATAGTCACTTTAATGCAAGATTTTAATGATTATGAGGGCCTTCTGAAGCCAAATCATGACAGCTGTGTATAAAAGAATGCATGGACACAGAAAGCTTATTTTCGATATCAGGTGAACTAGAGAGGTTTTGAAAAAGAGCTCCTTACATAAAAAATCTAAAAATGGGAAAATAAGTAACTTACATACTGCCATTGAGAATGAAAAAAATTGTTTTTGGAAATGTGTTTAAAATATATAAATATAAAAGTATGTTCCCTTTTGAGCACGAGTTTTACTCATTTAGGAGTGGGCTAGTTTATATTATACTTATTAGATTTTATTGTATATATGTATTATATAATACTAGTGGCTTGTGCAGCAAATGCTGCTACAAACTAAGTTCGTTAGACGTTCAAATAAAAATTTTTCAGATTTATTTTCATTGAAGAATACTTGTCTTTTTGATAGTTATTTGCTTCCATAATAATGAAACATACTCCCTTTGAATGGATTTTTTTAGGCCAAATGCTTTTTATTGAACCTATCCAACTTCAGTTTTTGAGTTTCAACGCGAAAACGCAAGTATCAATGTCAGGACGATAGCAGTAGCTATTTCAGATCATTGTGGATTGTAGGCAAAAGTTAAAAAAATGTCAGGTTTACTAAGCTTTCGAACAATAGCATTTTCGTATAGCTGCTGCATATAGAACTTGAAATGTAGAGCGTAAAATCATTTTATCCTACTAAGAGATCTTGCTGAAATGATCTGGAGACTACACAATTTTCTAGGCCTCTTATTTTATCAATAAGTAATACCTTTTGATCTTTCCTTAGGAACTGTAACTTTTGCGCTCTCTCGAGCCAATACTGAAGACAATGACACATATCAATATCTACACTACACCGCCATTAAGTATATGAAAAAGACCCAACCCCACTGGGTTAATAAGTATAAAAATATTTGATTTTTAATAACAATATTATTATCTTACTTAAGTTTTGTAGTTATATATAGCAGCCACTCAGTAAATTATAGAAATGAAGATCTAAATTAAGATATTCTCTACATTTACTTACATAACCTCAAAACGTTTCACTTTCATGTCATCAATATACCATCAATATTATGTACAATTAATGAAAAATAGATGCATTATGATATTAACTATAATAATATTTAATTTCTAATGGTAATAATGTCATCAAACCACCTCAAGTTTCGTAGATTTGAATATCCAATACACAGCTGTACTCAGAAAATTATACACTGCAGAATCAGTTTTTAATAACAAATTGAATTGAGCTCTAAATATGTCGGCAATCCTGCAGGTCATGGCCTTCGTGTAATAGCCTATTGTTTATTCTAGTGTGTGTTTTGTTCTGAAATTCAATCAAGTCGGCCGTGATTCGTTAAATTAGTTCTGAAAACTGACAACAGATGGATTTTGGAAAATAGGAAAATTATGTAGGAAAATTGACATTTCACTGAAAACTACTACTTTTCCGAAAAACTTTGGATGCCAGGCATGAAAATGAGGGGCCACTCATTAAAATCCGTTCAGCCGTTTTCCCGTAATTTCCATTACCAGTTCAAATTATATATATAGATAATATTATATTACATTATATTATATTATATTATATTGTATTGTATTGTATTGTAATGTATTGTATTGTATTGTATTGTATTGTATTGTATTGTATTGTATTGTATTGTATTGTATTGCATTGTATTATAATATGATATTGTATTCATTTGAAATTTACTAGCAATAAAATAAATAAAATATTTCTCTATTCATCCCTTATATCTCTTCTTATAACATGTCGTCATAAAATTAAAAGCTGGAAAACTGCAAGCGATGTTACTGTACATACGTTTACTCAACAAGTATATTATGATTAAATTTTGTTTTATTTTTATCCAAAGAACGCATTAAGTCCAATCAAATTTGAAAAGTAATGTCATATATTTTAATTCCCCGTATTAGCGCTATGTCCAAGGCACAACGGCCCACGTATGTGAGAATTCTTATTTTTATATACTGTAATCAACATGGATGTGATGCTGGTATTGACCCTTCCCTGAATTGAGTCCAGACGCATATATTTCACCCACAGTCTCGTCTGATTTCGAGTTACATGGCGAACATGTTCGAAGTACATACCACTCCCTATTAACGGCCCTATAAACACTCTCATCTGGCTAACAACCCCTGGAGTGATCCCTTGAATTTATACTACACTTCAAAGCAAGTTGCATAATCACACGGCGCTGTACTAGGTTAAAACATCACTAGATGTATAAAAACCACTGATATATACTTGGAACTATTTTTATGTAATTTTTCGTACACAATGACATAATATTACTGATAAAGATACAGATAGTGGTAGTGTTAGTAATATTTGCAGTAGTAAACGTAAAAAATTGTAGTAGTGGTAGCAATAGTACTGGTAGTGCTGGTTAGTAGTACTGATATTTGTAGTAGAAGTAGTGGTAGTAGTAGCAGCAGTAGCCTCACTATCACAGGGTTGTCCATGTTTTAAGCAATAGGAAGTACAAAATCTTTGTCTTCTACAGTGCACTTGTCGTACTCGACGAAGGTCAAGGATGTTTGTCGGACCTCACAAGTAAACATTCTGTTGGGGCAGATAAAAAGTTATTTTTTTTTCTTTCACCATGTTAATAATGTCAAAAGAATTGCTTATACAAATTTTGAACACTTGACCACAAATACAAGGGCCGTAAAAAAATGTTCGCCAGGGGCCGTTAACAGAAAGAAAACACATTTTGATTGGAAAAATTTATTGGAACGGACCCAGCACTTGTTGCTGTCTTTCAACATATTCCCCACCAGAACTGAGACATTTGTTGTAGAATGGGATCGACAGATAGGTGCTGTCAAACTCTGGTTCCGATTCCAGGCGGCAGACTTAACGACACAAGCATACAAAAATTGATCCCACTGTATGACAATTGTCTCAATTGCAGTGCGGGATATAGCGCAACAATAATTGCTGTATTTATTTCAATAAATGTAAACGGCCCCAGGGAAAATCACTTTCTGGATGGCCTCGTAATTGCGGTCGAGTGGCAAAAATCTTTATACACACTTCTTTTGACATTATTCACAAGGTAGAAGAAAACGATTTAACACTTTTACCTGTCCCCATGGGAATGTTTGCTTGTCAATCTATTGGGAGATATTGAAGGGATTACTATTTTGTGCTTAATGTACAGGGACATCATTTTATTTTTACTTCAATTTGTATTGTACCTGGGTGTTTGAATGTACTTTACTCCCACCCCTCTACTAGAAAACTTCCAAGCGTGTTCCACAGAGAACCAAGGCCGCATATGCAGTCAAAGTCGCCTTACGGTCATATTAAACAGTACTGAGTGAGTATATTACGTTCCAGAAATATGTTCGCGTTTTCCGGTGACAAAAGAGCTTTCAATATTGAATCATATTTCCGCACAGATAGGCCTACTGTCTTCCGTTTGCCTACGTTGCATCCCGGTTTTACCCACCCGCTTCTGCTCGCTCCTCTGTAAAGGCTTGTCGCTGGGCTGTCTTAGCTCTTTTCTGAAAACATTAATTTCTGTTAAGAATTGGACGTCTACGTATTATTATAGAACTGTTAAAATAACTTAAGTAAAAGGGTCTTGTTAAGTAATTAACTGTTACGTGATTTCCCCCCTTTCTACGACCGTGCGACAAAACCACTTGGACGGACAGTAGATAGCATGTCTGAGTAATTTTATCTTTTCGGATCGGGCAGAAGTGAAGATTGAATTTACAGTACGTAAGATACTCTTTTATAGAGTAGATACAGAATTATTTCAACATGAATTACTAGTATGAAGGACGAAACTGATAATTGGAATTAGGTACAATAGTCCATAATCCGATAATATGCACAAAAGAACTGAAGCCTGTTTCGAAATGAACGGCCCCATTTTCAAAAATGTGTTTAAATATTAATATTATGATTATTATTCAATTTAACTTCATTCTCTTTATTGTACGCTAATGTACTGTAGACAGTACAATATACACTGCATAATGAATACCTCCGAATGGATAGCTCAGTTAGTGAGTAAAAACGCTCATTGTTAATATAGTACTGTACTTTGAAGAAACAAAAACCTATTGAAAATCATCAAACTCAAAATCGCGATATTTCCTAGTTTACGTAAATGGATGAACTACTTTTCTTCCCTCCTATGCCTAGTAAAGTGATTATTTTGTATTTTACGCCAGTATCATCGAACTCCAGTCGTGCAAGGGGGTAGCAAACGGTGTTTCCGGTTCTCAACCGTTAATCCAAAGGTATAGCCAGGTTAATATTGGAAATGTTATTAAAATAAAATGATGTCCCTGTTGATCAAGCTAACATGTTTTCATATTTTTCGAGAACACTGGAGAGATTACTCCTTCGTATGTATTGCAGTGTAGTGCAGTGCAAACTATCGTGTTCTTTTATACTTTTTTGGTAATGATGTACAGCATGTTGAAACTTGTTTTGTAGTTCTAAGTTACGCAAAAACGTGAAAAGATATCCCATCCGTCTAGTCATTTCGATCATTTCATAAGAAAAGATTACCGTTAGTTCATAAAGAATTATTTTAGCAGTTGTATAAATTACATATATTCAAAGAAGAGGACATTTAGAACATCTTTTGTGACACAGGTAAGGTGTTCTTGTATTTGTTTTTAAGCGGTATTAACATAAGACTGGGTTCAAGGATCTTTTTGTTTTAACATATTTGAAGGGGTCAGAAGCAAAGGGGTAAAAGTGACATTTCTAAGAACATGAGTTCACTGCATCCAGGGCAAACTAAAACATTTCACGGTATTTACGAAATTTTAAGTACTTTCAACCACATGTTCTCACAAATAACTGAAGTGTACTTATACCCCTTTGCTTCTGACCCCCCCATTTCTAATAGGAAAATAAATCACCTTCATAATAGAAAATGTTTCGTATTAATATGTTCACTGCAACCGACGTTAGAGACATTTAAAATTGTTGTTCCGTAGTGGAATTGGCACTTAATTCCCACTCTCACACCTAAATATTATTTATTTCCTTATTTATTTATTTATTTATTTATTTATTTACTTATTTATTTATTTATTTATTTAATCTGACTGGATTAAGGCCATAAGGCCTTCTCTTCCATCCTACCAGATTGCACATATAAATACAAAAAAAAAAAATACAAACACCGTTGAAAATAATACAAATTAATTAAAGCCCTGTAAAGGGTCAGCAGTGTCAAAAGAAGACTGTAGATCTCTCGTCGAGCTAATACAAGAAAAAAAGAAAGAAAAACAGAGATAGCAATGATGATAGTTATAACTGATAATAATATTACAAGATTAACAACTTTGATCTTAAAAGAGGTAAAGAAAATTGAACATAAAAATACTGAAATACTGTTAAAAAATAACATTGGTTTCGCTAAATACTCAAACGTATTCCATTTTCAACCCTCTAGTTACATGTAGAAGGAATTTGTTATTTAATATCCCGAGGTCGAGAAACGTACTATTTCAAATGTACTCACAATTCATTAAAACCTTAAGATATTTCAACTCTCTGAGCGCGGAAAGTGATTAAATTTTTCGGGGAAAGAAAAGATATTCAGAAGCCAAATATATGTATAAATTAATTATTTGTTTGAATCATATCATAGTCGTACCACATTCAGTTTTATTCTGTCCTGGAATAATTTGCACACAAAAAGAAAAAGGAAACTGATCATAACATTCGACGTTATTTCTAAGAAATCTAATAAAAAATAACATTGAATCCGCTGAAATACCCAAACTGATTCCATTTTATATCTCTCCTATTACGTCAAAAATATTTCGCTGTATAATAGATCACTAGATCACCTCGGCTGTAACATCATGATGGAATATAGCGAGCGACCATAATAATTCTAAATAACCGAATGTGATAAAGTGGGCTCAGGGCTGGACAGCGTATGAAGCCTTCAAATGAAACCATATGACAGTATGCATATGTTTTTTCGTGATTTAATATTTTAGAGATATTCACTATAAGTACTGCTCTATTTTATCGGCGAATTTATTACAAAATAAGAAATACGTCATACTTTTTCTCTTAGACCTTGTTATTGGAAGAACCAGCCATCATTTCTGTAGATGTAGATATATTTTGACCTGAATGTATAATAATACTTAAATTTGTGACAAGTAAAAACTAAAAGGGTTATGATATTGAAGCCTATATATGTCAATTTTATTATTTATTTATTTATTTTGCTAATAATTGTAACACAAATATAAATAAACATAAAAACTTTAGCTCGCCCCTGCAAGAGTAGAACTCGTGCTCAGGGGCGGATTCCTGAATTCAAATTAAGAAGTATATAATACAATTTGCCTTATGTCTACTACACAATAAGAATACATAAATTTAAATTTACAATTTTTAAATTTCCATAAAATCCGTACATAACTTTTTAATTTTTATACTGGAACTATTAGAATTGATAAGATTAGGATATTTAAATCTAAATTTGTTATATATTCTTGGGACTAAATTACTACTATGATTAAATACTGTAACAGTGTTGCATTTTAAATCAGTCAGAGATATTCACTATAAGTACTGCTCTATTTTATCGCCGAATTTATTACAAAATGAGAAATACGTCATACTTTTTTCTGTTCGACCTTGTTATTGGAAGATCCAGCCATCATTTCTGTAGATGTAGATATATTTTGACTTAAATGTATAATAATACTTAAATTTGTGACAAGTAAAAACTAAAAGGGTTATGATATTGAAGCCTGTATATGTCAATTTTATTATTTACTTATTTGTTTATTTTGCTAATAATTGTAACACAAAATATAAATAAACAGAAAAACTTTAGCTCACCCCTGAAAGAGTAGAACTCGTGCACAGGGACGGATTCCTGAATTGAAATTAAGAAGTATATAATACAATTTGCCTTATGTCTACTACACAATAAGAATATATAAATTTAAATTTACAATGTTTCAATTTTCATAAAATCCATACATAACTTTTTAATTTTTTTACTGGAACTATTAGAATTGACAAGATTAGGATATTTAAATATAAATTTGTTATATATTCTTGGGACTAAATTACTACCACGATTAAATACTGTAACATTGTTCCATTTTAAATCAGTCTTAAATAATACATACCTTTCGTTTCATAACTATGAGAATACAGTTCAAAATTATTTCGATTTTTATGTATGAATTTTATTAATACAATATAATTAATTTGTCTTATTTTGAGAACAATATATGTGTGGTACAATCGGAAGAGTTTTAGGAAATAAAACAAGATAGGAAACACAATTAAAATTCTATAAGGCTATAGCAGTGCCATCCCTCTTATATAGTAGTGAGAATTGGGTCCTAAGACAGAAAGAAATTAATTATATACAGTCATTAGAAAATAAATTTCTAAGAGTAGGCAAGGGCTATACAAGACTGGAGCATATAAGAAATGAACGCATAGGGGAGGAATTAGAAATTAAACCTATAATTCAGCAAGTCTATGATTCTAAGAAAAGATGGATCGACCATTTACAGAGAATGGATTGTAGAAGGTTTCCGAAGTTGGTATGGAATTATAAACCACGAGGAAGACCTGGCAGACCAAGAAAGCGATGGAATATTGAGCCGGAACAGGCCATGAGGCCTATACCATGAAGAAGAAGAAGAAGAATATGATAATTTTAAGAACATTAAAATCTAAAAACAACTTTTGAGATGGAAAATCAATAGGTTTATAAAGACACATTTTAATTATTTTCTTTTGTAATAAATAAAGTGGATTAAAATTTGATTTAAATAAGCTACCCCATCCTATAATTCCCTTCATTTACAGATTGAAATAAAGTTAAGTATATTGTGCGTAATAAACTTATTGACACTCATCAGAAAATAAATAGTTTTAAGGTGCAATATCTTATTTATTCAAACTCGCAACACTTTAACAATTATAGCATGATTTATTACTCTGTAAAGCATGTATTTAGATATATCTGAATCCCGTTAAGAGAGTTTATCTCCTATAATATTAAAGATGAATTTAGACATCACTTTTATAAAATATGCAAGAGCATTCCTTCCAATCCAAGTTCTAATTTTAGAAGATGGACCAATGTCTTCAAAATGTTAAACACATAATTAAAAAACAAATTTGCGCTACAGTTGTTTAAATTATTATATTGTTTCATATGTACCTGATGTAGACCCATTTTAAGTACAACTAATTAATTCAAATTATAGTGGGACATTTTTAATTGAAATGCATACAAATTTTGGAATAAAAGACAACATGAAATATTTCTTTAAAAACGCTTTATAGAGAATGCATAAAAATAGGTGTGAAATATTTTGGGGACGTGTTTGTAATATTGAACATATTTCATATAAACATGATCTTAATTTCATAGTTCTAAGGTATTTTGCCTTGGTACATTTGACTCCTGAAGAGCTGTCAACTCAAATTGCTTTCATGTTGTAACTTTTTCTTTAGAACAGGCAGTGATATTTATTTTCCTTTGTTTCTTTGTCATTTTATTGGTCCCTATCTCTTACGAGCCAGATACCAGATACAGAAACGAATTGCACCATTTAATGAATGCTGTACTTCTTGACGTTATCTGCCGAATACCTGCATGATGGCGTTGCAGCTCACATTACTTTGGGAGTTCGTCCTCATTTGAATCGCCTTTTTCCAAAAACATGGATTGATCGAGGAGTATCCATTGAATGGCCTGCCCGATCGCCAGATTTAAATCAAATGAATTTTTGTCTCTGGAACATTTTAAGTCCATAGTTTATGCAACTCCTGTACTTAATATTGACGTTCTGTGACAGCGTATCTTATGTGGATTTGAACAAATAGAAAACAGTGTAGGCGTTTTCAACAGAGAACCTATGCCAAAGCAAAGAACGCAGGTTCAGAGGATACATCACGTAAAAGGAGACCGCTTTGAGCTTTTTTTTTTTGTAGCGAGTTCCTTAGTATTACTTGTGCCAATAGCTTATTTGTAACAATCTGTAAAGTAAAGTACCTAATTCTGAAGCTAAGCATCTTCAGGATCATGTTAATATGAAAGTTGTTCAATATATTGTAATTAGGAATATGTCTGTAAAATATTTGACACCAATTTGCATATAGCCTGTATATTTCATTAGAAACGTTCTACAGTCAATAGGTACAAGTTATCTTGCTCTTCATCTATAGGCCTACCTTTACGCTTGCATATATTTATTAGGTACAAACTGCCCTGATATTCTTTGTAGAGTGTAACTACCATACATTGCTCCAATCTTTTCATTTATGTATATTTTTTTGTAATTGCCTAATACGGGTACACACATTTTTATCCCGGAATATCCCTCACTGTCAACAACATAGCATATAAATAGTCGATTGTTTTATATAGGGTAAGGAAAGGTTTTTTCGTGATATAGGTACATTCGTGATAATTTTTGGAAAAGCTTTCAAGAACATGCCTATTGTAGGAAATAGTTATAGCGCCTGCTAGTAATACTGCATTGTGTGACGGATATCGAAACATGATTCATTCCATCTTAGTTTGCTTGTGCTGGCTGTAACAGAAAGTTATATTGTGATCAGCGTATATTCTTAAGAATTTCGGTAGCTTTTGAACTGTTTGTAGTGTTGTTTTGATTACTGAGCAAATATTTAAAGTAAGAAGTCCATACTTGTATTATACTATAGTACTTCATTTCCTCTAACTATAAATATATTTAGATTATATTACTGATATCAATGGCGTCAATTAAAGCTTAGGAAATTGATGCGATTTCTTAGCTTTCTTCTCGTGAAAGTGATGGCTGCCGAACAAGCCTCGTTATTTTGGCCTATAGCAAAGTTTCTGTACCTTTG
Source organism: Periplaneta americana (assembly GCF_040183065.1). Lineage (NCBI taxonomy): Eukaryota > Metazoa > Arthropoda > Insecta > Blattodea > Blattidae > Periplaneta > Periplaneta americana. The sequence continues at coordinate 51,143,793 of NC_091118.1, forward strand.
CCAGGATTATTCGAAGAAAATTATTACCCGTAAAACGTACTTCAATTCTATCTATTTTTATTAATTTAGTGCCTATCACGAAATTATCTACCCTATTTTGATTTTAGGTCTAACATGGGAAAACAGACAATATACAGGAAATACGGTGCAATCAGCTTATTGCAGCCGCCAAAATGGTGAGGGAGCAGAAAATATCTAACTATAAAGCTACAAAACAAATGGATGTGTCATGAAGTTCTCTCAAAGATTTCATGAGCAGAAATGATGGTAATGAAAATCAGACTCCTAAATTAGGAAGGCTTTTTGCTCTTACGTCTGATGGCTATATATTAATTATACGAGGGTGGATCGGAAAGTAACGCACGATAATTAAAAAGAAAAGTTTAATAAGTAAAGAAAACTAAAAAATACACAAATGAACTCACAAGTCTCAGCGACTTTTCTACATAGGCGCCATGTTTCTCAACACATTTCTCCCATCGTGGTGCCAGTTTCACTATACCATGTTCATAGAAGTCCGATCGGTTGGAGTATAGCCATTTGTGGACAATTGATTGCACTTCAGCATCGGTCGCAAAGCGATGGCCGTCCAGGAATTTCTTCATGGGACCAAACAGATTAAAATCCTGCGCTGCAAGGTCTGGACTGTATGGTGGGTGCTGGAGCACCTCTCAACCAAATGTGTTCATTTTCAGACGAACAAAAGCCACAACATGGGGGCGAGCATTGTTATGAAGAAGTTTGACATCGCCGGCATTAATCTCACGGCGTTTGTCACAAAAGGGCACGACACAACTTTACCAACGTTTGAATGTAGGCTGCAGCATCCACAAGGTCCCATGTTTAGTAAAGTCCACCAACAAAACACCATGCATATTCCAGAACACTGTCATAAGCACTTTCTTTGCAGATTGCGTCACTTTGAATTTTTTTATTTATGCAGCATCTTTCCACTCTATAGAAGCCTGCTTTGTTTCGGGCGTGTAGCGGTACGCCCAGAACATATCACCAGTGAAAATTGCTTTCAGAAAGTCATGCTCTTCTGCAGCGTAACACCTTAAGTAGTCCAAGCATGTTATCATTCGCTGGCCCTTGTGGTCGCCTGTCGGGTTCTTAGGCATCCAGCGGGCACTAACTTTATGAAATTTTAATGTGTCATGCACGATATCGTACACCACACCGTATGAAATGTTGAACTGCTGAGATAAGGTTCGCAGTTGGATTCGCCGGTCTTTCTAAATTTCGCCTCAATGCCTATAACATTCCGCTGGGTTGCTGCTGTTACCGGCCTCTCGGAACGTGGCGAATCACATAGGTTCTCACGGCCGTCTACGAAGAATGCGCACCACATGTAGATATTGCTACAGTCCATATAGTCTTTCCTTACAGCCACACATGTCTCTGTGAATTTCACTCGGGTTACGTTTATTAACCCACAAAAATCGCACAACACTTCGCTGCTCTTCACAAGATGACGACAGTAAAATGCGCGCCATCTTTGTTGCGTAGTTCACACACGAGCTTCTCTCGCTAGAGCTGCACATGCAAAACAAATTGTGTCTGTAGTGCAAACTTCGAACTATATCTCGGTGAAATGTCAACAACTCAGGCGCAATACGAATGCAGAAAAAAATTATTGTGCGTTACCCTCCGAACCACCTTCTTATTATGGAAATGCAGGAGTTGAGATTTGGCTTGACGGTGCAATAATGAAAGTTGCACACAAGATAACCAGGAAGGTCGGGCGAGAATATTTGTTGAATGCAGATAGCGAAAGTGCCAGTAAATGATGGCGGTTCCATTTTAAACAGAGATACAATCTCACAATAAGGGCTGCTGGAAATCTTGCTACCAAGAACTCACAAGAATCGTAAATGAGTTTATGTTTCATCTTTTCGTTCTTTGTTTCATGTTTTTAACTTTACTAGCCCTAAGATGTTTGAGAGACTGTTGTCCAGACGAACTCTTATTTTTACATCAACAGTCCCTGTAAAACGTTCAAATTAATCTACATAATGTTCATAATGAACTGTTAAAACTGTTAAATGTTTGTATATCATTGAAATACATTTATAGACTTGCATAAATAAGAGGTCGTCAAATAGTTTACTGTTTTAAAACACTATTGTGAATTTATATAAATATAGGGTAGACCTAATATTAAATAACTATGTAATCCTTTCATTCACGAAATTGTTATACCACGATCACGAAATTAGATACCCTACCCCTATCACAAAATTACTTACCAAACATGCACATTTTCAATCCTATTTTTTTATTAATAATTAAAATTAAGAAAATAGAAAATACACTTCTCTGTTTTATATCTTGTTACAATAATGTAATAGAAATGGAAAAATATAGTATCATTCCCAAAATGAGGAAAACCAGCCATAATATTAAAAATATCACGAATATACTTTTCCTTACCCTAAATTGTGAGGCTACAATTTACTAATAGCTCCTGGTAGTATAGTTTGTTTTCTGTCACTAAAAATCCTAAATACGAACAGGAACTAAATAGGGGATGTATTTCAGTTTTTCCCGTGTCTAATTTTGTTTATTATATTTATTTTATTTTTTTTTCACATATGCGACTAAGAACTCGATACGAAATATCGTGACTTTGTCATGTGCTTCGTTAGTTTCCAGATGTTTTATTCTTGTCGTTTCAAGTAGTAAATCAAGCAAGAAATCTTCTTGTTGATCTTCTGGTATACGGTCAACGAAAGGATTAATCGCCTTCACAGAATCTGAGAAAAAATGGTATTAATTAGATACTGGAAAACAATTTACAAAAGCCAATATACACTTTATAACAAATAGCAAACGATTATAATCTGAACATTTCTACAAAGGAAACTAAAATAATGGCTTTTAAAGGAAAAATAATCAAAGATCTAAAATTATTATTAATATATTCAGTGTATAGAACAAGTCAGTGACTTCAATTTCCTCTGTTGTAATCTGTCCTACATAAACTCTAGGGATGTAGACATAATATTTGCCAGATTTCAATAACTTTTAGGTACAATAAAATCAATATTAGTCAGACCAGAGACAATTTTGAAGTTTTATAAAGCTATGGCAATCCCAACTTTATTACATGAATTACAAACATGGGCCTTAACATCAAATCAATTCCGAAGAATAGAAACGGCTGAGATGACACTGCTAAGACCCCTAGCCGGCTCTACTCTTTTTGATCATAAACGGAATGCTTACAACAGAGAGGAATTGCACATCACAACCATCACTGAAACCATAAAAGTTTACCAGATAACTGGTATGAACATATATCACGGATGCCCAGCGACAGGCTACATCAAAGATTGCTTGCTTAAAGATCTAACAGGAAGAGAGACCTTGGAAGGCCGGAAAAGTGACGAAAAGACCGGCTCACCTGTGGCGGAACAGGCGAGAAGTCCTAATATGTACACGATAGAATTTGATGATGAAGATACCTTTAAACTCTCTCTACTATGACAAAATTTGGAATTTAAGAAATGACGAAAGATATGAAGAATCCATTGCACTGATGGATGTCAATTTCTTGTCGAAAATGAACCAAGACTCTCAATGCATAGCTTAAGACTTAGACCTATAGAATGTACATAGAGAGTTATATGGCATTAACACTGATAGTCATTGTCCAGTAATGATCGGAAAATTACAGTTAAGCTTTGAGCGCTAAGCATTTCAAACTTTCAATTGCTTCTCCTGCAAAATGTATTCCAAATGACATCCATCATTCTTGCAGTGGAATCTTCATATCTATTTCATACAGTAAAACCTCCCTAAACCAAACGCGATCGTTTCAGATTCTTTTTTTTCCTTTTTCACAGGTTTATCGTTGTTGAGTTTTGGCAAAACTAAGAATAGACTACTGCAGTATGCTCACTGTAGGAAGAACACAATGAAGAAATAATTTGAAATAAAAGTTACTACAATACATGCAAAGTGAATTCTATTTTCATAATTATTAACTTACGTAATTGCAGCCTCTGTCTCTCCCTCTCTCTGTGCCCTAGTTTCTTGGACCTCACATTTATTTTAAAGTGCATTGCCGCGATTTTTTTAAGGGAACGTTGTAGGATTTCCTTCGCGTCCTTCATCAATTCAGAGTGTAAATTGCGCCCTGATCCATCGGTTGTGTAACTGAAGTTGTGTTTGGCGAAAAGAGATTAACTTCACATTAGACAAATCAATCCTTGGATGACAGGTAGCATTGTCTAAAAACGTTTCCTTGTTTCATTAAAATTATGAAGCCACTCTTCCATGATAGAATTGGTCATCTTGACTTTTTTATTAAAACGCACAGTTTTACTTTATTCACACTGCTATTTAACACGGTATTGGCATATTAACACAAAACTCAGAATAAATAAACTAAATTGACACGACACTGCAGTTATTTAGAGTTTTATTCTACTCGCACTGTCCTTTATCATGTATTGGCTTGTCAGCACAAAACTGAGAATAAACGAAAGAAAATGCAAGAGGGTTGGAAGAAGTAACGGTACAGGAAGTCAGTAACCTGCCCAGGTCCTTAACAATAAGCACAGAATAGTGACATGGCTAGAGAAGCTTCACCCCCAACGCCTGACAAAGAATAGCGAAACTCTTCCAGATCATTGCATGTACAATCACACAGAACATTATGTCATGCTTCGTACAGTATTATCGGAAAATTAAAAATGGTTTGAAAGAATTTAGCAACAGTTACGCTTAAAATTATCCGTTTTAGTCGGTTTTTTAAATCTAAATTTTGCCCAAAAGTGATTCCGTTTTCGCGTTAGGCATTTTTCCGTTTTAAAGTATTATTTTACATAGCAAATCATTCCGTTCCAAAATTTATTTTTTGTTTGTGCAGGTTTCCTTTTTATAGAGGGTTCGTTTTAGCAAGGTTTTACTGTATCAATAAATGTTTTTAGAATATGAAAGATATAGAGATGAGATACCAATGTTTGGTACAGCCTAATTGTGCTATTATTTTCATAAATGTATTGTATCCTTAATTTCTGTTTTCTTTTGCTTTGTTGCACATAAAATAATTTGTAAGAACTAAATAAGGAAAAAGTGAAGCTCAAAACATTACTATTCAGAAACTGATCTGTGTGATTACATGAAAAATACACCCCCGTGAGATGGGTGTGTATGTGACGTATCCTGTGGCGAAAACTTAATTAAAGAGTAATTCTTTGTGGAATGGTTCGTACCCTGAAATAAATAAATCCTTTATAATTATGTATAAGTGATGTGATGTGTGAAAATGATTTCAAATTCATCACCTTTGAGACAACGAGCTGTATTGAAATCATGTTGATGTTTCTCAGTGGAACAGGTTAGAATTTCGAAATCAGCATCCTGCAGAATTTTGTAGAAATCTCCAGCAGGATCTATTGATTTTTGTAAGGGTGGTAGAAATTTGCAAACATCCTGGAATATAAATAAGCGGTTAAATTACAGGGGATAAATAATGTACTAATACAAAGAATATTATATTGACTAAGGTAATACTAATTTTAACAGAGGAAGCATACGGACCACTTTCACAAAATTATTTGTTTATAAATCTCTTTCTTATGGTTTAAATTCTCAAGCTTCGGGTAAATTAGTGATCTTGTTTTCGAAAATTGTGTTGCAAGAGAGTATAAAAATAAGTAAAATTTATATATGCTCAGTTATCCGGATTAGCCTAGCGTAAGTTGCCAACAAAGTAGGAGACCTACCTGGTCTTACCTATATATTCTGATGACAGAACCTGCATGTAATTCCGAAACGTTGGAAATATCAATTACCAAAAGCCCCAATTCTGAATAAATAAAATAATTTAATTGACTATTATGGTCATACAAATTCAATATTGTGGAATTATAGATTCGCTCAAGTTTAAAGCAGTGAGAGCTATCATTAATAAAAGAGATATACTGGGTGTTCATTTCAAAGTGTGTCATGACGTCACTGTTGATGAGTGAGCGATTTGAAGCGAGTTTCAGCTTTTATGTCAGAGAAGTTGCCTATTAATCAATGCGTTCAATCTGAACTTGAACGTCGTAGCAACAGATGGAGGTCTGTGTGCTACCATAACCTCTTTTGAACTGTTTTGCGCGGGCAAGTGGTACGCAGGGTATTTGTTATCATCATTTGCGTACGGCAACATTCCACAACACAAATCAAATGCTCCGTATCCATGTTGACCGTCGAAATTAATGTCAAGAAATACGTAAGTAATCGTCTAAACCCTTTCCCTATAACTCGACAGTAAGAAAAAACTCACCTCAGTACATGTTTCGAAACAGTTCACATTCCTGCCACTACCGGCGTCACCGTAAGTATCGGTAAGCACTCTTCAGAATGAACGCCGTACTTGCTAGGCTACTTCTCTGGTACATAGGTAATACACCTCTGCGGAAGTGTAGGAAGATTGAATTCTCTAGGCTCATCGACTAGCCACATGACGGCATACAGAGAGCCATGACGCACTTTGAACTGAACACCCAGTAGTCGATTTTATCTTGTCACTATTGACTTCTCGCTGATAATTTGTGGTTCTTTCATGTATGGTACAATTCATAATTTTTTGGAAGGCAGTGGATATTGTACAGTCCGCATTTCACGAGAAAATCCGAGCAAGGAATGAGAGTTTTTCCCCCACTCTTATAACCTACCCCCGATACGGAACCGGCCGGCCATTGACTTAGTCTTGTTTGTCTCAGTCGGCCAGTGACACCACTCCCATCCACCTGCTCCTTCCAGAACGCTGAGTTACTGGCTTACTCTCTCCTCTTACCCCGCAAGGACCATACTCCCCTCGCAGTGATCCTCTCGTGAAATTTGGACAGTATATGCAGTCACGAAGCTTTTGTTGTGAGGGTGCTAGGAACAATAGACTGTGAAAGTTGGACAGTAGTGTGCCCATAGAAGTCGATGAGAAACTGCGTAATCTAGTCACACGCCAACTTCAATAGTGCATGCTGTCTATATAAACCTTCCTGATTCCTAATTCCGATATTAATGAAACCATTAGTCCTAGAGATTTGCGATGTCATCTGAAGTAACTCAAAATGTTTAGTGTTTTCTATTGTATTCTTTTGTTGCAGGTGTTGAATAATTAGTAAAGTTTACAAGAGCACGAAAGAGAGCTCAGTGCGTGCTGTGGTACTCTGAAACGAAATCATCGTTTACAAACCAAAGAAATTACAGATGAACGTATCCAGAACGAGAGCCACCAGATTTATTTATTTATTTAATTTGTTTATTTTTTATTTATGTATGTATTTATTTATTTTGCTAATAATTGTAACAAAATATAATACTGTATAGCTAAACAGAATTAACTTTAGCTCGCTCGTGAAAGAATAGAACTCGTGCTCAGGGGCGGATTCCTGAATTGAAATTAAGAAGTTTATAATACAATTTGTCTTATGTCTACTACGGAATAAGAATAATATACAAATCAAGCTTTCAGGTATAACTCCCTGTAAAGTTGATTTGAATAATTTTTGAGGGAAAAATTGTTCCGGGCCCCGGGTATCGAACCCGGGACCTTTGGTTAAACGTACCAACGCTCTACCAATTGAGCTACCCGGGAACTGTACCCGACACCGATCCACCTTTTCCCTCTATATCCACAACCGTCAAGCAACCAACATTGAGTGCACACTAACTCTGTGTGACTTAAATTGTGGTTTTCTGTTAACGAACAGTGACGTGTTTTATGCAAGTCAAGCTTTCAAGTATAACTCCCTGTAAAGTTGATTTGAATAATTTTGAGGGAAAAATTGTTCCGGGGCCTTTGGTTAAACGTACCAACGCTCTACCAACTGAGCTACCCGACACGATCCCGTGTTCGATACCCGGCCCCGGAACAATTTTTCTCTCAAAATTATTCAAGATTAATATATAAATTTAAATTTGTAATTTTTCAATTTTGTATAAAATCCATACATAACTTTTTAAATTTAATCCTAGAACTATTAGAATTGACAAGATTATGATATTTAAATATAATTTTTTTTATATATTCTTGGGCCTAAATTACTATTATGATTAAATACTGTAGCAGTGTTGCATTTTGGTTCAAAAATATTAAAGAATTCATATATTTCGTTTCATAAGTATGAGAATACAATTCAAAATTATTTCGACTTTAATATATGAATTTTATAAATACAATATCTGAAAATGTATTTAAAAAAATAATATTAACAGTAATAATAATGATAATTTCTCCGCACATATGGAATGCTACTATTATTTGTGTACTGAGGATTAATAAAATTTTTCGTAAATCCGACATGATCTACTTCAAATGATATGAACTACGCAATTTGTCTCCACTGTATAGTTGTCAGAAGAAAAAGTGGCCGGTCTCTAGAAGAAAAGTTCCCTTCGGGTATCTTCGCTACAATTCGGAGACAGGCGATGTTTTTCTAAAGCTAAAGTTCTTCTGTTTATATTATATTTTATGTTACAGTTATTAGCAAAGTAAATGAATAAATAAATAAATAAATAACACAAGAATAGTTAAATCGTTATTTTATTTGTTTCATGTTGAGGATGAACGTTTCGTAACCAGCCGAAAAAAAAAATTGAAAACCTATTTAGATATTTATATTTTTTTGGGTGAGGGAAATGGATCTTTTTTTGTAATGTAAACATTCTTTTTAATTTTCTGTACAACGTTTTAAATGTAACTTGAGTTAAAAAAAAAGACCTTGCGTACTATTCTATAGAAATGTAACAGATATGTTGATTTGAAAAAAAGACATAATTACATTTATGAAGTATTTACATAGTAGAAGTAACATAAAGACGAAAAGTAAACTTATGTCCATATAACTGCGTAGCCTTTTATATTGATCATAGGTAGAAAGTTCGTACGAAAACTGTAGATTTAAGTTGAGTACAGCGAGGAGTATAGATGTCACCCGCACCCCACCCTGCTCCCGTTCGCTACAGACGATACGCAGACGATGATAGTAAAAAATACTGTATCATATTTAAGATTGGCTTCAGTAACGTCTTGTGACGTAGAACGAATATTTTCAGAGTACAAAATAATATTGTTCTTATTTTCCTCTGAACGTAAAAGAAGTATTTCTTTTCATAAAATGAAAATGTTCATTGTTATTTGTTATAATGAGGCTAGAGTCATAATTGTATAATTTGTATGTTATTTTTAAATATATGGGTAAATTATTTTAGTTCGGGAGTTACGAATATTATAATTAAAAATTATTGTTTTTTTATAGTACTTGTTTGTTATTTTCTTGTTCTAAGCACATGGACGATTGAAGCATATGTTTAGTTACCAACGGATGTATATCGTCGTTGTTCCTGCAGTAACTTCTATGTGCAAAATATAAAATTTTTCAGTAGGTGGAAAAAAATTTATTCATCCTATGGCAGCCTTACATAGGAGACTGTGAATTCTTATATTTTCGAAACGAAATATAATTTACATATAGGAGATTGTATTATTTGCTGTATCACTATTTAAGTTATTTAATAGAGCAAAAATCTGAAAATCGGTAAATATGACACATAAGAGTTATTGCAGGAACAAAGACGACATGTTTGTCGTTCTGATTCACTGGCCTTGAGAACTGCTCTATTACTTTTCATTCGTTAGAGATGTAAGTTAGTCCAAGTTCATACAACTTAACAGTTTTTGTACCAACTTCCTAGCTCTGGTAATGATTGTTCTAATCCAAAGATTACAGAAGAACCAAAAAAAAATAATAATAATAATAACTTAATGAACTGAAATAATTCTTCAGATATTAATTAATCTGTTTTTGATATGAATGATCCTTTTGATATCAAGAATATTGCGACTAAATTGTGAATATCTCACCTTCATGTACTGCTTCCACTCAGCTTTCTTGCTCTGCACTTCGAACGCCCTGTACATAGGTGCCCGTGCTACGAACCCAAGAACTGCTTCGCCCCCAGGGCGTAACATATTGTATATATTCCTGACTGCTTGCCTGCAAGGACGGAAATAATTAAGGTCTACACCTGAGTGTCTGGGCAACGAACTTAATTACGATATGAACGACTGAATGTACAGAGCATTCCTATGCAGACCGGTCCCACTCCAACCTCTATCTAATAAAATGTGTTGACGGACGGCGAGCGGTCGTACGGCGGCGTGCGAACAGATCCGTTCTACTCAGTCTGACCGCATCCCATCCTCGCCACTTAGCTTTCCCCGGACGGGCGCTGCGCAGTACTGCCATTATGCCGACGTAACATTATCACAGTCCAGTGCAGGCATGTCAATTGATGCCCAAAGGAGCAAGCGCGCTATACAGCCCAGGAGAGCCTGAGCGCTATACAGCGGAAAGGAAAGAGACAGACGAAAGAGGTAGTATATGCCGCTTGGTCGAGCTATATACAGGGATGACCAGCACTGATTCAATAGATAAAGGGAAGAGAACTTATTGAAACTGTATCCATGGTAATTTTTAGATTTTCCTGGGAAGAATAAGTGCATTATAAGAATGTAAGTTTTAATTGTAATGGTCATTTTTCACAAGTTTGATATTTTTATTCAAAAGAAATATTTTCTCAACTTTTCGTATAGAAAAGTGAAATTTTCAGGTATAGGCCTATTATTTAGTAGCCTTACAGAATGTTTTCGTAAATCTAATATACCGTATATACTCGTACGTATTACTGAAGATAGTGTATTGAAAATTTTGAAAATATTCGCATGGAAATTGTTTGTAAGGAAATGAATTAACAAAGCAATTACTGTTACATCATAAGCAAAATATACGTGTCCATGTGTTGTAAAAATGTCAGCTCTATAGCTTCAGCACATTTCGAGAAAATAATTTAATATTCTGATGATAGGAAGTTGCTCACAAATATCACCTTAAAAGCATAATGCGATAAGAGTTTTGTTATGTAATATTAGTTACATTTAAAACAGATACAGTACCTAAGTAACTTTGCTTTGTACTGTAATATTGTTTTGATTAGTTTATTGATTACGTTTGTAAGGCTAAAGATACCATCAATATTAATTCCAACTTATCATGTCATGCTCAATCTCTTTCTTTGGAATATCACTTTCTTTATGAATGATGTTTTTCATCCACTTAATACAGTATAATATTATACTACAATGGATTTGAAGTGAATATTCCTCCTTAATTCTTTATTATGTTATTAAGATTTAAAACACAAATGCAATATTAAGAAATCAGTGTTAGTACTTTTGTTTCACAGACAATATAGATAATATTAAACAGAAAGAAGCCATATAAAAATAACGACATAAAATTCTCACGTTCCATTTGAAGTATGTGCACCACTGTTTTCTTAATCCAACAGGTTTGCATATTCATATACACAACCCTTCCTCTTTCCATACTTAGCGCTTGCTGCCCGCGCACGACGTCAAGATCAGAAAAATGCTTTTGCTTTGATATCACTGGTCTAGTATATACAGTCACGAAGCTTTAATACGTAGTAAATATGCGTCCAAAGATAGTTGCTAACTACTAGGATCGCTGTAGACAATGCGAAATAGTACCGGCACAGTCTATTGTTCCTAGCACCCTTACAACTCAAGCTTCGTGACTGTATATACTAGACTGTGACATTACTCTTGTACGTTCGCTCAGATAAAAACCTGGGGAAGAGGTGCGGTAAGTGAGTAACGTAAAGTATGGTTGTAGTTACACAACTCGACACGCGACTAAGGAAGCAGCGTTGTAACATCTACTGCAGTAAGTCATTTAAACGTCCCACTTACGATTTATGTATGTTTATTTCCTCTAATAACATTTGTCATTCTTATTAGATGATGATGATGATTATTATTAATATTATTATTATTATTATTATTATTATTATTATTATTATTATTATTATTATTATTATTACACTGAACAACAAATTTTTACTTTTTGTCTTGCTCAGAAATGAAAATAAGTCAATATTACTAATATGTGTGTCCTAAATCCGAATTGAAAATGCAAATTGCTCCATCACGTACCATTTTCCGGGGAAAGTGAATTTATTTTTTTGTGAAAGGAGTTCTTTTTTTATTTTTCACTTCTACTGATAAAATTACGACAGACTAGGGTTTCAAAATGCCTCATAATACTTCAAAAAAGGTGTACTGGATAAAAAATGATGTTACATACTTCAAAACCCAAAAAACAGAACAACAACAAAAATATTTCACGTATATAATAAGGAAAATCTCGGAATTTTAACATCATTTAAAAGGATTTTCGGGATGACTTTCGCTTACAACGAAACCAGGAACTGTCTTTTACAAGGAACCAACAATAGTCTGCATGCATGCTGCATGATGATCTTCCTTTATATCATATTTCAATTTCAGATATTTCTTGAAGAAATCTTTCCCCATGCTCGTCTCATACAGCTCCAAAGTGAGGAGGAAACAAATGGAAATGAGAATGTAGAAAGTGTATTTTGAAACATATATTACACGCCATTTTCTCAATGCACAATTTCGAATTTGTTGCCTCCCCTAGAATTTCCAAGGAAATTTGAGCAAACATCTTTGAAACCGCGCCATGCCTTTTTTTCTGTAATGGAAAGTTTTTCTCAAACAAAGAGTCAGCCATAATTTTTCGAATTTGAATTGGGGGAGTACCTTGTGGTTCAAGGTGTGCAAATATATGTTGAGTATTATTAATTCAACCAAATAATATAAAACAGATTTTTCGGATTGAAATTTGATTTAATCCACCAATAGACCCAATAATAACTGATGTTAAAATAATGGTTCACATGAGTGGACAGATGAAAATGGTCTCCTTTATTTTGCCTTCACTCAAACTGGTAAACTTTTCGTTTAAATACTGAAAACTACATACGCTCTTGTTTGTTTATTGCGTAGACCTCACTTTGAACTGTTATGAAATTTACTGAATCAAAGAGGCCAATATCTGTTTATTTAATAGAAGTACAAAATAACATGCTAACAACCATAAGAAACCGGAAATAGGTCATAAACTCATAAAATGCGTGATCTTTTTATTTGGTTTACAACCCCCAACTCGTGCCAGATATTTCCTGGGAGAGCGCTTATCGAAAAGTGAAATCATAGTATGTCTTAAAAATCTTATGTGATACGAAGAAAATAGATGTATTTTCGGATTCTGCTCACATCAAATCATAAAGGACAAATTGTTTTAAGTCGGAGCAAAATTCTCGTTGTTCAGTGTTATTATTATTATTATTATTATTATTATTATTATTATTATTATTATTATTGTAGGAGTGGTTTTTAGCAGAACTATGAATTAATTATTCACTTAAAATCTTAAAACACACAGAAATATTAATTAAATTTCTGTATTAATCATAAAATAAACATACATCAGTTTGGAAGCACATTTTCAAATATCCCTCCTTCCACATCAATACACTTGGCCACACGGATGTGAATGACATGCTTAGCGTTACTTACCTCGATATGGCTGTCCATGATTGGCGCAGTGGCGTACACTGGCGTTCAAAGATATCTGTCCGACAATTTTCTGATCCTGTAAGCGAACTTTTTAACCACGGATTGTCAGAACCAAAGATATAACAAATAGTTCCGTTAGTTGTCAATTCTTGCCACTTTGATTGAGACTGATAAAAAAAGTTTTGCGGAAAATGATAATATTGATTAACTATTAATTATTCTCATAATTGACAATATTAGCTGTTTTGAGCTAAACTTATTGCCTTTACAATCATTAGAACGGGAAGAAATTTTGAATTTTGTAATGTGGATATATTAAATTGGAAACACTGACTGTCATCTTCGCTTTCTATTCATAGAAGTAATAACTAAAGAAACCACATTTACACGAACAAATTAACGGTCATTGTGTATTTGTAGAGGCGGGTACCTTTGAACGCCAGTGTACAAAATACGAGCAGAGCTATCTTCGCCTTCCCCTTTCACTTCACAGCGCATCCCTCCGTTAATTTACGTGTCAATATTAGTATCACGATGAAAGCCTCCAAAGCCTGATTCACAGTATGGCGTTTGGATTTTTACTAATAACTTTGAAACTAATACTCAGACCAATATTTATATAATATTTTATGCCCAAAATGGTCTCTAGAATCTATTCTTAAAGCACGGGTCATTAATCGTGAATCACCCTGTATATTCAATTATTAATATTTTTCGTGATCCATATACCTTTGATCCGGAATCCAATGCAAACAGAAGAAGGAGAAGATCTTATCGAATCCCGGGGTCCTAAGTTCGGATTCAGCTGGTATTTCGGCGCCCATGTCCGCCTGAATGAACTTCAGTTTCGGGTTGGTGTACTTACTAGAGGCGAACTCCAACATATTATGCGATATATCCACCCCTACCAACACCTCAAAGTCTCCGGGCACCCTGGGAAGTAGTTCTTCAACGGTTGTATTTCCATTACCGCAGCCAACATCCAAAATTCTATCCCCTGGTTGCCAACTCAATTTATCCATATATGCAGATAATACTTTTCTTGACACTGTCGTCTGGAGAGTGTTATGATTTGAATATAAAATTGCGTTATTCATCTTACTTCCTGAAACATAATACAAAGGTAAGTTGTAATATGTTACATATTTGTTTACATTGTTAGGGAGTCGCTTGCAGATAAATTATGAGTCGAGCTGATATTCAATAGAACCACATATGAGTCCCATTTGGGCCTCAGAATTCTCACTCTGGAAAGATGTAGCCGTTGTAAAACTGATTAACAGCTACTCTGCGTGAAGTGAATTTACGAACAAAAGCCCTATCTCTTTTGAGGGAAGAGATACAATGGCCATCGCTTTTGGGCGTATTTGAAACCACAAACCTAGATACCAGTGACATAGGGGTGCATTGTAATTAATAAACCAATATTACGATTGTTTAATAAAACGAGAAATTATTCACGTAGAACACTACTGTTCCCCTTTTTCTCATAATATACCTCTTCTTCTAAATGTATTCCCAATGTTCTCCTTGTACTTTCTTAGAATTTTATTCCCCTTGTTCTCCTTGTATTTCCCTTGCTTTCCTGTGAGTTTATCAGTTGAGTGCAAGAGAAAATGTTGCCTGAACTGAATGCATCAGTTGAGCGTGGCGGTCAGTTTCGGGATGCATCAGTTGAGCGCGGCGGTCAGTTTTGGAAAGCATCAGTTGAGCGCGGCGGTCAGTTTTGGGATGCATCAATTGATCGCGGCGGTCAGTTTCGGGATGCATCAGTTGAGTGCAGCGGTCAGTTTTGGAATGCATCAGTTGAGCGCGGGGGTCAGTTTTGGGATGCATCAGTTGAGCGCGGCGGTCAGTTTTGGGAAGCATCAGTTGAGCGCGGGTCAGTTGTGGGATGCATCAGTTGAGCGCGGCGGTCAGTTTCGGGATGCATCAGTTGAGCGCGGGGTTCAGGTTTGGGATGCATCAGTTGAGTGCAGCGGTCAGTTTCGGGATGCATCAGTTGATAGCGGCGGTCAGTTTTGGGATGCATCAGTTGAGCGCGGGGGTCAGTTTTGGAATGCATCAGTTGAGCGCGGCGGTCAGTTTTGGGATGCACCAGTTGAGCGCGGCGGTCAGTTTTGGAATGCATCAGTTGAGCGCGGCGGTCAGTTTTGGGATGCATCAGTTGAGCGCGGCGGTCAGTTTTGGAATGCATCAGTTGAGCGCGGCTGTCAGTTTTGGGATGCATCAGTTGAGCGCGGCTGTCAGTTTTGGAATGCATCAGTTGAGCGCGGCGGTCAGTTTTGGGATGCATCAGTTGAGCGCGGCGGTCAGTTTCGGGATGCATCAGTTGAGTGCAGCGGTCAGTTTTGGAATGCATCAGTTGAGCGCGGGGGTCAGTTTTGGGATGCATCAGTTGAGCGCGGCGGTCAGTTTTGGGATGCATCAGTTGAGCGCGGCGGTCAGTTTCGGGATGCATCAGTTGAGTGCAGCGGTCAGTTTTGGAATGCATCAGTTGAGCGCGGGGGTCAGTTTTGGGATGCATCAGTTGAGCGCGGCGGTCAGTTTTGGGAAGCATCAGTTGAGCGCGGCGGTCAGTTTTGGGATGCATCAGTTGAGCGCGGGGTTCAGTTTTGGAATGCATCAGTTGAGCGCGGGGGTCAGTTTTGGAATGCATCAGTTGAGCGCGGCGGTCAGTTTTGGGATGCATCAGTTGAGCGCGGCGGTCAGTTTTGGAATGCATCAGTTGAGCGCGGCTGTCAGTTTTGGGATGCATCAGTTGAGCGCGGCGGTCAGTTTTGGAATGCATCAGTTGAGCGCGGCTGTCAGTTTTGGGAAGCATCAGTTGAGCGCGGCGGTCAGTTGTGGGATGCATCAGTTGAGCGCGGCGGTCAGTTTCGGGATGCATCAGTTGAGTGCAGCGGTCAGTTTTGGAATGCATCAGTTGAGCGCGGGGGTCAGTTTTGGGATGCATCAGTTGAGCGCGGCGGTCAGTTTTGGGAAGCATCAGTTGAGCGCGGCGGTCAGTTTTGGGATGCATCAGTTGAGCGCGGGGTTCAGTTTTGGGATGCATCAGTTGAGTGCAGCGGTCAGTTGTGGGATGCATCAGTTGAGTGCGGCGGTCATTTTTGCGATGCATCAGTTGAGCGCGGGGGTCAGTTTTGGAATGCATCAGTTGAGCGCGGCGGTCAGTTTTGGGATGCATCAGTTGAGCGCGGCGGTCAGTTTTGGAATGCATCAGTTGAGCGCGGCGGTCAGTTTTGGGATGCATCAGTTGAGCGCGGGGGTCAGTTTTGGAATGCATCAGTTGAGCGCGGCTGTCAGTTTTGGAATGCATCAGTTGAGCGCGGCGGTCAGTTTTGGGATGCATCAGTTGAGCGCGGCGGTCAGTTTTGGGATGCATCAGTTGAGTGCAGCGGTCAGTTTCGGGATGCATCAGTTGATGGCGGCGGTCAGTTTTGGGATGCATCAGTTGAGCGCGGGGGTCAGTTTTGGAATGCATCAGTTGAGCGCGGCGGTCAGTTTTGGGATGCATCAGTTGAGCGCGGCGGTCAGTTTTGGAATGCATCAGTTGAGTGCGGCGGTCAGTTTCGGGATGCATGAGTTGAGCGCGGGTCAGTTTTGGAATGCATCAGTTGATCGCGGCGGTCAGTTTTGGGATGCATCAGTTGAGCGCGGCGGTCAGTTTTGGAATGCATCAGTTGAGCTCGGCGGTCAGTTTTGGGATGCATCAGTTGAGCGCGGCGGTCAGTTTTGGGATGCATCAGTTGAGCGCGGCTGTCAGTTTTGGAATGCATCAGTTGAGCGCGGCGGTCAGTTTTGGGATGCATCAATTGATCGCGGCGGTCAGTTTCGGGATGCATCAGTTGAGTGCAGCGGTCAGTTTTGGGATGCATCAGTTGAGCGCGGCGGTCAGTTTTGGAATGCATCAGTTGAGCGCGGCGGTCAGTTTTGGGATGCATCAGTTGAGCGCGGGGGTCAGTTTTGGAATGCATCAGTTGAGCGCGGCTGTCAGTTTTGGAATGCATCAGTTGAGCGCGGCTGTCAGTTTTGGGATGCATCAGTTGAGCGCGGCGGTCAGTTTTGGGATGCATCAGTTGAGCTCGGCGGTCAGTTTTGGGATGCATCAGTTGAGCGCGGCGGTCAGTTTTGGGATGCATCAGTTGAGCGCGGCGGTCAGTTTTGGAATGCATCAGTTGAGCTCGGCGGTCAGTTTTGGGATGCATCAGTTGAGCGCGGCGGTCAGTTTTGGGATGCATCAGTTGAGCGCGGCGGTCAGTTTTGGAATGCATCAGTTGAGCGCGGCTGTCAGTTTTGGGATGCATCAGTTGAGCGCGGCGGTCAGTTTTGGAATGCATCAGTTGAGCGCGGCGGTCAGTTTTGGAATGCATCAGTTGAGCTCGGCGGTCAGTTTTGGGATGCATCAGTTGAGCGCGGCGGTCAGTTTTGGGATGCATCAGTTGAGCGCGGCGGTCAGTTTTGGAATGCATCAGTTGAGCGCGGCTGTCAGTTTTGGGATGCATCAGTTGAGCGCGGCGGTCAGTTTTGGGATGCATCAGTTGAGCGCGGCTGTCAGTTTTGGGATGCATCAGTTGAGCGCGGCTGTCAGTTTTGGGATGCATCAGTTGAGCGCGGCTGTCAGTTTTGGAATGCATCAGTTGAGCGCGGCTGTCAGTTTTGGAATGCATCAGTTGAGCGCGGCTGTCAGTTTTGGAATGCATCAGTTGAGCGCGGCTGTCAGTTGTGGAATGCATCAGTTGAGCGCGGCTGTCAGTTTTGGGATGCATCAGTTGAGCGCGGCGGTCAGTTTTGGGATGCATCATTTGAGCGCGGCGGTCAGTTTTGGGATGCATCAGTTGAGCGCGGCGGTCAGTTTTGGGATGCATCATTTGAGCGCGGCGGTCAGTTTTGGGATGCATCAGTTGAGCGCGGCTGTCAGTTTTGGGATGCATCAGTTGAGCGCGGCGGTCAGTTTTGGGATGCATCAGTTGAGCGCGGCTGTCAGTTTTGGGATGCATCAGTTGAGCGCGGCTGTCAGTTTTGGGATGCATCAGTTGAGCGCGGCTGTCAGTTTTGGAATGCATCAGTTGAGCGCGGCTGTCAGTTTTGGAATGCATCAGTTGAGCGCGGCTGTCAGTTGTGGAATGCATCAGTTGAGCGCGGCTGTCAGTTTTGGGATGCATCAGTTGAGCGCGGCGGTCAGTTTTGGGATGCATCATTTGAGCGCGGCGGTCAGTTTTGGGATGCATCAGTTGAGCGCGGCGGTCAGTTTTGGGATGCATCATTTGAGCGCGGCGGTCAGTTTTGGAATGCATCAGTTGAGCGCGGCGGTCAGTTTTGGGATGCATCATTTGAGCGCGGCTGTCAGTTTTGGAATGCATCAGTTGAGCGCGGCGGTCAGTTTTGGGATGCATCAGTTGAGCGCGGCTGTCAGTTTTGGGATGCATCAGTTGAGCGCGGCGGTCAGTTTTGGGATGCATCATTTGAGCGCGGCGGTCAGTTTTGGAATGCATCAGTTGAGCTCGGCGGTCAGTTTAACACGAGCCGCAGCAATTTCCCTTTCCATTTTGTAGAGACTTAGGACTCTTTGTCCATTGACAGGTGTGGTTAAAATTGCTGCTCTCATAAAATGCTCGTATCGATAAATTATGACTTGTCAGAATTTAAAATGCTCGTAGCGATAACTTGGTATTTGTCATAGTTTAAAATATTTGATCATTGCCAGTAATGGATTGTTTAATATCTAGGTCACTGTCTTGGATAATAGTAAGGCATTCTCTGTAGGAAACCAATTGTAGTAATATTTCCGCTCTATATCTTCAAAGTAACTCTTCTATATAGGCTGCTGTTTCCTACTTTTACATGTAGCATTGGCTCTACAGAATTCCCGTTGTCATTCATTTTAATATAGGCTACTGTATGTGATAGTCATTCAATAATATCTTGAAGAAAGAGATATATATATGCGGATGCGCATTATTAAAATAAACAGAGACCGCTTTGTGGAACGCCTCACATACATTATTAGTTCTGTCTGATGTAACAGTATCGCAAGCCCTTATTTCATGGGGAAATAACGAATTCAGTTTTTTGAAATTCGATACCAAATAATCAGCAAAGGCTGTGATACTTTCATTGACAGGTTGTTTGCTAATTATATCTTCAACAATTGCATCTCCGACTTCATTTGGAGGAAGTAATGAAAGATGCATTGCCCAGTGCAACCATTTACCTTTGTTAGTGTTGTTAACTTCATACTCAATAGAAAGCCGAAGGACTGAATTTTTCTCCACCAAGCCTGACTTACACTGCACAAAAATTTTCTCACGCCACTACATGTCATCAAGTCCAAGGAAAACTGACTACCACGCTCAACTGATGTATTCCCAAAACTGACCACCGCGCTCAACTGATGTATACCCAAAATGACTCCGCGCTCAACTGATCGGGGGCGGTAAACTGCACACACATTTCAGGTATATGGCCTAAAAGAAGGTAATTTACACACATGTAATTTGCACACACCGATTTTGGATATGTAATCTCCACACTCCTCAGTTATTCATAGATTTCAAAAAGGCGTATGACCCGGTTAAGAGAGAAGTTTTATATAATACTCTTATTGAATTTGGTATTCCCAAGAAACTAGTTCGATTAATTAATATGTGTCTTAGTGAAACTTACAGCAGAGTCCGTATAGGCCAATTTCTATATGATGCTTTTCCAATCCACTGCGGTCTAAAGCAGGGAGATGCACTATCACCTTTACTTTTTAACTTCGCTCTAGAATATGCCATTAGGAAAGTTCAGGATAATAGACAGGGTTTGGAGTTAAATGGGTTACATCAGCTACTTGTCTATGCGGATGACGTGACTATGCTAGGGGAAAATCCACATCGATTAGGGAAAACACGGAAATTCTAGTTGAAGCAAGTAAAGCGATAGAGTTAGAAGTAAATCCCGAAAAGACAAAGTATATGATTATGTCTCGTGACCAGAATATTGTACGAAATGGAACTATAAAAATTGGAGATTTATCTTTCGAAGAGGTGGAAAAATTCAAATATCTTGGAGCAACAGTACCAAATATAAATTACACTCGGGAGGAAATTAAACGCAGAATAAATATGAGAAATGCGTGTTATTATTCGGTTGAGAAGCTTTTGTCATCTAGTCTTCTGTCAAAAAATCTGAAAGTTAGAATTTATAAAACAGTTACATTACCGGTTGTTCTGTATGGTTGTGAAACTTGGACTCTCACTTTGAGAGAGGAACAGAGATTAAGGGTGTATGAGAATAAGATTCTTAGGAAAATATTTGGGGCTAAGAGGGATGAAATTACAGGAGAATGGAGAAAGTTACACAACGCAGAGCTGCACGCATTGTATTCTTCACCTGACATAAATATGAACATAAAATCCAGACGTTTGAGATGGGCAGGACATGTAGCAAGTATGGGCGAATCCAGAAATGCATATAGAGTGTTAGTTGGGAGGCTGGCGGGAAAAAGACCTTTGGGGAGGCCGAGACGTAATAATAATAATAATAATAATAATAATAATAATAATAATAATAATAATAATAATAATAATAAAATAATAATAATATAATAATAATAATAATGTTTTATTTTAGCTGGCAGAGTTAAGGCCATAAGGCCTTCTCTTCCACTCAACCAGCCTTAATCAATAGAATACATATTTAAATTACAAATATTTACACTACACTTAAAAGGTTCTCCAGCAATATACTTCAATTTTAACGACTAGTAGACTACATATGTATTTATTTAAATTTAGATAAACCTATAAGGTGAAGTAGTAACTTAATTTATAAGCTAATTTAATTCAATAATAATAGCTTTTATTAAAGAAAAAATATATTTTTAAATAAAAGTGGATAAAACGTTGTACGATATACTTATTGTAACTTCATATTACAATACTGGACTAGTTATGAAACTCGTATTGTAATTCTATCAATAGTCTCTAAACACACTCCTTCATCTCAAACAGCAGAAATAACTAAAATGCTCTCTCAATTAATACCACTCAATAAAAGAATTGTATTCCAATGGATACTATCCCATTGTGGAATCCTGGGAAACGAGAATGCGGATGCTTTAGCAGGTAGGTGGGAAGATAATATTAAAATGGATTTGAGGAAGGTGGGATATGATGGTAGAGACTGGATTAAACTTGCTCAGGATAGGGACCAATGGCGGGCTTATGTGAGGGCGGCAATGAACCTCCGGGTTCCTTAAAAGCCAGTAAGTAAGTAATCTCCACACTCAAACAACCCAGGTAATAAAAACAGGACGTAAATTGCATACAGAGCTACAATGGCATATATTTACTTTCCACTTACTCACTATTACAATAGTAACATATAACAAATAATTTATATTGGTAGGTGGTGTTTTGCTCTCTTAATGAATTCCACTGGGGACATATGCCCCTCATTAAAATCTTTTATATTTCTCTCTATTCTTTCCTCCTTAAGGATCCCTTATTTTTAATTTTTGCAGCAGTAGGTATCCCCTGAATGATCACGTATGTGTCTATTTGAAATTCAATTAACCTATTCGTAAAAGTATAAATATCTGGATGAGCAAAGTAAAATGTCTTGTTGAATCTAATATGCAAATACGTACAGGCATTAATTAGTTATACGCTGCAAGCCTTCTGTTTTAGCTGTCCAGATTGAAGGAGGAAAAGTAGCGTCATCGTCTACATAGCCGTCTACCAAATAGTCACAAAAGTTATCTAGTCTTTCATCTTGTGGCACTAAATTAGATACAAAACAGTCGCCAACCTCATGAGGGTTGAAAAATGGTAGACTGGATACAAGTTTTAACCATCTGCCTATTTGAGAATCACGTTTATATTTGTTTATGAAAGCATATTTTTTTATCTGACGAAGCCAAAATTGAATTAGGTGGAACCTACATCCAATGACATTGGCCTCACTCCATACAACGTTCATTGCAGCATGGATAGCACTTATAAATAACTGTGTTCAAGGGCTATTTTGTTGAAACGCTCCATAACTATCCGTCTAAGTCAGTCTAACTCATACAGTACCTCTCGCCTTCCATTACAAGCTGCGTAAGTCAATTGTGCTTGTCACCCGTAACATTGGTTGACATTGCGTTCGATTTACATGTCATTTATTAAAAAGTAATCCGAGTCGTGCTGTGTGTGTAATTTACATATGACTCTTACCACCTAGGTTTTGTTGCGTGTGCAGATTACATGCCACAAGTGTGTGTAGTTTACCTCCGCCCCAATTGATGTATACCCAAAACTAACCACCGCGCTCAACTGATGTGTACCTAAAACTGACCCCGCGCTCAACTGATGCATTTTTAATCCTTTCGAGCTCAATTGGTGTACACCCGTTTTTCTTGTTTTCGCCTTGTTTTGTCCTTGCTGTTCTTGTAATCACCTCATTCTCCTTATATTCCCCTTGCATTGCCCTTTTTCTTCTTGTATTCCGCTACTTCTGCTTGTAGTACCTTGCTCTCCTTAAATCCCCCTGCTCTCTTTCTATTACCTTCGTCCTATTTGTATTCCCTTTTTCTCCTTGTAGTCTATTCCCCTACCGCTCCTTATATTCTCTAGTTCTCTTTCTATTCCCTTTGCTCTACTCCTATTTCTGTTACTCTCCTTGTATTTCCTTCCTCTCCTACTTTCCCCTTGTATTTCTTCTCTTCCCCTCCACATTCCACAAAATTTTAACATAAATTTCGGTCCACACCTGTGGAGTAACGGTCAGCGCGTCTGGCTGCGAAACCAGGTGGCCCGGGTTCGAATCCCGGTCGGGGCAAGTTACCTGGTTGAGGTTTTTTCCGGGGTTTTCCCTCAACCCAATACGAGCAAATGCTGGGTAACTTTCGGTGCTGGACCCCGGACTCATTTCACCGGCATTATCACCATCATATCATTCAGACGCTAAATAACCTAGATGTTGATACAGCGTCGTAAAATAACCCAATAAAATAAAAACATAAATTTCGTATTAATCAGCAGAATGAAAAGTAAAAAAGAAAAAAAAAACAGATATCACAATAATTGGGATTTTATATTTTCCTTCTAAACAATATTTGTTTAATTAATTTTTTAATGAGGAATATTAGTGAAATTATGCTATAGGTTTAATTTTGTACTCCTGCCCCACTTTTTACGATTATGGGATAGAATTAAGTTTACTTTTATTGAGTTACATACCATGCGATCGACATGGACTGTCTACGAAATATTCCTTGTGGCAACGGGAGCAATTCAAAACACAGGAGGCTGATTACTGGAGTGTTGCGTTTGGTTATCTAGAGCAGTGATCGTTAGCACTCGCTGAAATGTGCAAAGGGTAAGCGGATCCGTCCCGTGTGCCCCGTCGTGCAGCAGGGAGAGGTAGAGAGCATACTTGCTAGCAGCTATGAGTGAACCATGGTGTACTGTGTTCTCCGCGGGTAACAGACGCTACCTCCAGGGGTGCTCTACTCTGACGACCGCTGATCCAGAGGCTCCAAGCAATCCGCAACAGTGCAGTGTCACTTTTAGTCGACATAGCGGAAAAGCATATCTGTGAACTTCGAAACTACAAGGTGTGACGTCATGATTCATCCACAAATATAATCAGTTCCAATTCATATTCGTGCAGTTGAGTAAGTCGAAGTGAGGAAAGGTTATGCTAGTGAAGCGAGACATCTGTAATAAAGCTATTAGATTTTGTGTGAAGCTGTTATAGAAGACTTAGGGTCGTTTAGGGATATCTCGAGACGCTGAGGAAAAATGTTAATTTTGGGACCAATTTATGCGATTTTTATTCTAAGTTTTCTCTAATATGTATGCATATGTTTTCTCTACATTTCAAATATCTGATGCCATTGTGATAATTGTATACTTCGGTACTGAAAAAAAAAAAAAAATGTAAATCGATGCCGAAATTTCGAGTTCCCCTATAATGAGTGAGATTTCAATATAGTATGACAAACATAGGAAATACTAATGAAGAGTTCGCGGGAAAAACGATGAAAGTCACATTTCTGTTAAGGATTGGATAATGATCTAATTGAGTCTATAACTGCAAGATGTAGTGCTGTTTCTATAGAAAATAAAGGAAAGAATTACTGTATTTGTGGTGATAATTCTCCTTTTTACCAGTGTTCATAAGAACAACATAATTTCGTAGTGATCCATTGAATTAGATAATGACATCAACCTTAACAAAACTGTGACATTCATCGTTTTTCCCGCGAACGCTTCTTTATATACAACATTTACAAAAAAAATTTTGTTAATGAAATATACCTAATATATACCAGTTCAGTTTAAATAGTCAAAACTCTGCAAATACGATAAAAATAATGAGCGTTGGATTTAGCTTTTTTGATGAAAAATATATTGTTGTTTAGTGAACTGTTCGAAGAGTTTGGTGTAGAGGTCTTGTATCGTCCTGTAGATTCAAGAAATATCTAATCGAGAACTGTTTTATAAGTAGGAATTGTTCATTAAGAAGAAAAATGTTTTCCAGGTGTATATGGCAGGAATATTAGTAAGTAATTCAATTTAAATTTCGTGTTTAATCAATTTCTGTGAGAGCATAGGAAATTTTGCAAGAATATTCTACCGTTTGAACTACGTAGAATAAATGCTACTGGGAAGTTTATGTGTGGAAATACACAACAGGATAAGCTTCACTTTCTGTTTGTATGTCCATTAATTTATGTAATTTTGGTAAATAAAATTTTATGCACATTTGATGTAATTTAATGTTGAATTTGAATCTACTTTGAATCAGATATTCAAGAAAAGTCACTGTATATCTGTCTTTACAAAATTCATGTGTGTAATGTAGAAAAATTGAGACGTCCCGTGGAATAACAATTTGACTTACTTTACGTCATTTTTTTTCGTTTCCAACATACTGTATATGTTAAATCCTTCATAACGCATCTCACTTCCGAGAAAGTATTATTTCCCTCCACCAAACACAGCGCCCTCTAGAAACATCGAATGTCGTTCTGTCCAACGCTGTTATGTTGATACCATATCTAAAACCTTTCATGCTTTATCTCAAACTCAAGATTTTATAATTAAGTTCTTGTTACACAGAATGCCTCAATTATGATGATGGAGGCTTGTAAGAACATGTGTTAACGATTCACGTTTAATTATTTTTTACAGTTTTCAGTATACTATGTTATTTTTTGTTCAGATGTAGTTGTAGATTTGTGTGGTAGTGTATTTTTTTAGTTGGTTATTTAACGACGCTGTATCAACTACTAGGTTATTTCGCATCGATGAGATTGGTGATAGCGAGATGGTATTTGGCGAGATGAGGCCGAGGATTCGCCATAGAATACCTGGTATTGACCCTGTGGTTGGGGAAAACCTCGGAAAAAACCCAACCACGTAATCAGTCCACGCAGGGATTGAACCCGCGCCCGAGCGCAACTTCAGACCTGCAGACAAGCGCCTTAACCGACTGAGATGCGCTGGTGGCTGTGGTGGTGTATGATTTAACATATGCCATATTAAAATCATTATATTAAAATATAGTTTAATGATTTAAAGAAAAACACTGTTGATTTATGACTAATAAACATGTCTAGTATCCCTATGCCATATTGCTAAAAAGTGATTCCCTGTGTGTTTATGTCCTTTATATTTAAACATTAAGACGTTCTAAAATTATATGTACCTTATATAAAATAATAATATTTCTAGTATCATAATAGGATTTGTTGTCTGTTTATAAATTACAATAACAAATATAATACTATCGTTACTTACGATTTAGTTGTTTAGGACTTTTGGCTTGCAAACTTGTGAAACCTTTGTTTTACTGTACTACAACTGTAGAAGTCAATGTGAAGAAACTCGAAGGAATGATGTATGTGTACATATAGCATGATGCATGTCCTGTTTATATTTAGTTAAACCAATAAATTTTAATACCGGATAGCACAGTCAGTTTTGTAGGTACATTATGTAACATGCTGAAGTTACAGTACCTTTTTTTCGTGCAGACAAAGTTTCTCAAAAGTGATGGTTATTTATTTAAAAGTATTAAAAACGAAGAAACACAAACAAGTTCTCGTACACATGGGTACAGAAATTAATCGTTTACAATCCCATTATGTGCTGGTTGTGGCCCATTGAATACTAAATAGTATTTCCAAAGATATCAGTGATAAAATATATATCAATCACGAGACAGTTAAATTCATAATTTTGTCTTAAACATAACAGTAATGCGTTTGAACATACACAAAACGAACACTTTTGTTTGAACTACAGTAAAGATTGCGGGTAAGCGAGATACAGTACAATGTGAACATGTTATCTGAAGAATTTTACGGAAAGTGTTCAAAATGCTAATCTTGCACTTAAATGCATCTGTCTAGTTTTCTCCTCAAAGAACCACGAATGCGCTTGAGAAATCCTGGTTCATTCTTCATTTGCTGGAAGGTATCTACACTCCGAAGGTGCATCTCTTCAGATGTGGTGATGTCTGGTGTGTAAACCAAGCTTTTTGCATAATCCCTTACAAAAAAATCCAAAGAATTTAAAACCGGTGATCGAGGTAATGTCCTTCTCTACCTATCCATCGTTCATCATAACGTCATTTAGGTATCGACACACACGTAGAAGGAATGGGGAGAGTGCGGCATACGTAGAAGCACAGATGTTGTCGCTTCATTCACTGGCGGCATCAATCAGCAAAAAATTGCATTATCTCGTAAAGGGTTAATCTGCATTCCCATGTTTACTGGAACTTTTTTGCTTGTCTTAGTTTTTACTTCGTATCCCTAAATTTTTACCATCATTTTTGAAACGCCCTCTATGTATATACGAAATAAATTACGTATTTAAAAAGTACTCTGTCCGTTGCAAAATATGGTATAATAAAAAAAGAAAACAAGTTTGATTATTGCGCAAGGGTGCACGAAATGTTTCGCAGTGTGGTATTCTGTTCAGTAGTGAAGGGACTGTCAGACAGTGCAGTTGTGAATGTTTCTACTTTTCTACACCTGCTGTGGTGTTCCTGTTGCAGAAAATGTAACATCAACCCATTCAATTTTGCATAGAACATCTAAGCTATATAAAAACGGGTTGTAATTTATTACAGTTTTATCTTAATTTCCTCCCATTTACGTCTCGGCCTCCCCAAAGGTCTTTTTCCCTCCGGGCTCCCAACTAACACACTATATGCATTTATGGATTCACCCATATGTGCTACATGCCCTGGCCATCTCGAGCGTCTGGATATAACACCAAAATGTATTTAAGCATACCTACATTAAAAAATATCTCCAAAAAGTCATGCATCTACTAAAATATTTGTACGAACAAGAGCGATTTTATAAATAAAAATCTACAACAAACCTAAGCTGAGAAAAATGAGTTGAAGATATTGCACCACATGCAGGTTCTACTAACTCTAAGATGAGATTGAGCATCTTAATGGGTATAAAAATTGGTGGAGAGCTATTTTAGATCTGAAGTAAATTTTTAAGAATTAAAACGGAAAATGGTAATACTTTATTAAAAATAATCAAATTTCACCTCGGTTTTGTACCTGTCAATCTTATGACAATTTTTATTTTTTTTTATCTTTATTCTTTAACTTATTGCAACAGGGTTCTGGTTCTGACGAGTTTCAACATGGTGTTATAAACGGACTATAAGGTTTAAATTTGTAAAATAACACAGTATGTAGCTTGAATAATGAAATTTATTGGAATGTCTTCATTTTTTTAAATTGCACATTCCAAGTGATCCCCTTGGTATCTTATGACCTGTTGTAATCTTACACGAAAATTGTTAATGACACTTTGCAATAAACTGGAGTTTCGTTGATTTCTTGCGCTTTAGCCTGTATTCTGTTCTTCAGATCCTGGATAGAGTGTGTCCCCAAAAAAAGAAGTCAGGAGCTGTTAGATCTGGGGATCGAACCGGCCAATTGATATCTCCAAACCGAGAAATTATGCGTCCTAGGAAGAAATTTATCAACAATCGCAGTGTGTCTCTGGCAGTATGGGCCGTAGCCCCATCTTGTTGAAACCACGTCATCCCTGTTTAGTGCGCCTCTAAATGTCTGTAACATCTGTCGATACCGTTCACCACTCACCGTAACAAGTCTCTCGTTTCCATCTTCGAAAAAGTAGGGACCAATTATGACTGCAGCAGAAACAGCACGCCGTACGGTCAATCTCAAAGCAAGAGTGTTTCAAACCAGACCACACTCTATCCAGGATCTGAAGAACAGGATACAAGCTGAAGTGCAAGAAATCAACGAAACCCCAGGTTTAATGCAAATTGTCATGAACAATTTTTATGTAAGCTTACAACAGGTCATAAGATGCCACGGGGACCACTTGAAATGTGCAATGAAAACATATATGAAGACATCCCAAAAATTGCATTATTCAAGCTATATACTGTGCCATTTTTTAGTTTTTAAACCTTACAGGCCTATTCTCTTCACAACAGCATGTTGAAACTCGTCAGAACCAAATGCGGGACCGTATATTTAGTCATTACACGCAACCACAAGGATTTTAATTTAAAGACTTTCATAATCATTGGGTAGTCCTATTAAGCATGATGTCTTTTGGTAACAAACACTTGCCAATAATTTACATAATTTCTTCTTGTTCTTGTTGCAGGTAAGACATAATTCAACGAAATGGATTACA
Source organism: Periplaneta americana (assembly GCF_040183065.1). Classification (NCBI taxonomy): domain Eukaryota; kingdom Metazoa; phylum Arthropoda; class Insecta; order Blattodea; family Blattidae; genus Periplaneta; species Periplaneta americana. The sequence goes on from NC_091118.1 coordinate 51,172,949, forward strand.
GAGAGGACAATATCGTGGACACTGGTAAGCTTTGTAATAATTGAACGCAAGTTGTCAAACATATTTTATTCTTCGAGACTTGCTAAATACAGGGACAATGTGACGTCACAGACATTTGATGCTTATCACGTAGTCGCCTCCGTAGATCTGTTGTAAGAGCCTTGCGTACGACGATTTCGGATCCGAGTTCGAATCTCAGAGATGTCGGAATTCTTTTTCTGGTGGACAAAGCCAAGGCTTTGAAGTCTTTCTCGGGGTTGTTCCCCTTCCCTCGTCATTCTACCAACACTCTTCATAATTCCTCTGTAGTTATCTCCATTACATAAAATATGCGTTTGTCTGGCGCTCAGAGCCACAGTAGATGTCCTTCGCTGTTTGTCCGAGGATTGTAGATAGTGAATTTAAGACCACTAATATTCTTTAAAAAGGATACTCCGAAGCCTCACATATTGTTGGTTGGTCTGAAGGAAATCTGTCTTACAAATATGTAGGTCTTTAAGAAACGGCAGATTACTCTCAAAGATTACGGTATACGGTTTAGGAAGGATGACTAGAACTCCATAGTGTAACGCATGGGGGGGGCTCTCGAATGGACGTTTTTCGGAAGCTGCTTTTTCCCGATTGCTGCTTCTCCGAATCGGCTTTCCTGAAGCCACGGTGCCGAATTTAATTTACTATTCATTTTCCTGAATAATATTATGAGACAAATTCCCGAACAGTAAAATACATGAACTGTCTATCACTACATGTTGGCAAAAAAAAAAAATTCAAAATCCACATTTAGGCAAACAAATGTATTAAATTTAAGTTATGAGAAACATGACAGATGAAGCTACAATTATAACCAGACAGTGGATCGGGATGTCTTATCGTTGAATGTGGGTGCACATTTACTATATGTTACATTTTTTTCATTCAGACCTTTGGCTCAACAGGTTTTAAACGTAAACAGACGACGTCATCATGCTACTGTATCTCCGTTCAGTCAGACGGAAAAGAAAAATAACGTACTGTAGTACATACCTTGCAAGGTTCAGTCCTCGTCAACATTGATGCAATTACCAGCGTTGCAGTAAACGACGATATATTCTCGTAAGTTGTCGAAGCTGAATCGTCTTCGCCTATCGCTTAAACAGTTTTTGTATCGAGAGAATTTCTGAAGAAAACCTCTAAAATGGGGATCACTCCATTTCTTTGGAGGAATATTTGTACTGAGCATCATGTTGCACGTGTCGTTAGACCCGCACAACTAAATGATGATGATGATGATGATGATGATGATGATGTAGATGGTTCCTCATATTTCATTTAAACGCATTTCCTGTGCGATGTACTGTTGCAATATTTCTCTATAGCCTGAGTTGTTCTGGTTTTTATTCCAATTTTACATACACTACACACGATATTATTTTCGTTAATTCATAAAATGTCAGTCTCATACTTCTTAATTACATTTCGTATCTCTGAGCGCATTTAACGTTTTGCCATTATGAATGGATCAGCAAAAGACTATTAATAATAATAATAATAATAATAATAATAATAATAATAATAATAATAATAATAATAATAATAATAATAATGATGATGATGATGATTTATTTATCCTGGCAGAGTTAAGGCCATACGGCCTTCTCTAACACTCAACCAGGAGTTAAACTGTGTTACAAAGACACTACAAATTTACAAAGTACACTACAATTTTACACACAAAACTGAATAAAATAATAATCATGTAATGTAAACAGCAAGTAAATAGAAATCAGACATAATATATAACATACAGAAAGAAAGGAAAAAGCATAAAAAAATGTGAACAACAGGTCAAAATAAATGAGAGAAACAAAGTATAAAAAATAAGACAATTAACGATAATAATAATAATAATAATAATAATAATAATAATAATAATAATGATAGTAATAATATTTATTATTATATTATATATTCTATTTGAGCAGGATAACACAACTGCACACATTGCGTTATGAATGGACCGGTATTCCTTCGTTTTGTACGCTGCTGTACTCGCCAGGTACACAAAAGACGAACAGCGCGGCACGTGCCATATACTCCGATACGAAACAACTTCACTTTTCCTTGAGTCATCCCCCATCCACTGTCTAATTATAACTTTAGCGCGAGGAGGTAAAAAGCTTTTGCTGCAAGGTTACGTGTATATAAAGAGCAAGAGTGCAACTGGAGGAAAAACATACTGGGATTGTGCAAAATTACCTTCCAGGAAATATTCTAGACGGGCGATTACTTGTCTACGAGGTCGTGGCAGATGGCGACCTGTAACTTCTCGATATGGTACAACATTGTGGAACCAGTACAATTCCACATTAAATAATGAACACCGAACAAATAATCTGTCGGAAGGTTTCCACAATCGTCTGCAAGTGATGTTTGGGAGAACCATCCAAGCTTCTACACTGCTTTGACTGAACTCCGAAGAGAGCTACACGAGGGCCATGATTGGGGAATTCACATTGGGTAGACGTGTGAGGGCACAACCGAAGAGAGATTGGGTACAACTTCAAACAAGAATGCGAATTATCATGCATTATTATCACACCTATTCAGCCGATAACAGACACCTCGATTATCTGAAAACACTTGGACATTATTTCACTTTGTAGTGTAATATTAATTGTACCATACTTATATTACAATATCTACCAAAAAGTAATTGGCCACTGTTTTTGCCCCTTGGAAACCTCGTGGTACCCCCTCTTGTTGCTATAAGAACAGCCACCGTGTCAGGCATGCTCTCCAATAGTTTGTGTAGGATATCCACTGGAATGCGTCGCCATTCCTCTTGCAACATGGCACTCAGTTGGACAATGAAGTTGGCCCCATGTTTCGGCGGCTACTATGCAGTGATATGCAGACAATAATGTTCACCGGTTGGACTGGCCTGCACAGAGTCGTGATCTCAATCTCATTGAGCACCTTTGGGCCGAATTTCACCGGCGATTGAGGTCTCGGGAAATGAGGCCAACTTCCATTGTCCAACTGAGTGCCATGTTGCAAGAGGAATGGCGACGATTTCTAGTGGATATCCTAGACAAACTAGTAGAGAGCATGCCTGACAGGGTGGCTACTGTTATAGCAACAAGAGGTGATATCACGAGGTTCTAAAGAGACAAAAATAGTGCCCAATTACTTTTTGGTAGATAGTGTATATTTGAAGATTATTACAAAAACAATCCTTGTCAAAATTGGTATTTTTTTTCAGGAAAACAATGAAAATGAATAGAACAACACATGTCAGCTGTTTCCGTACAACTGTTGTTTATCCTTGTGACTATTGCACCTGAACTGTTGTTTATCCTTGTGACTATTGCACCTGACATGTGTCTTTTTTGGAGTCTATAAACTTTTGAAATAGTAGCAAATGTGTCCTTAACTCAATTTCATTAAAAATAACTAGGACTGTTTTTGTAATAATGTCTTCATTTGTGCGCTAATATACACTAATTTATTATCGGGAAAATGAAAATCAAAGAAATCGGGAATATGAAGTCGGGGAATTTAGTATTCGGGAAAATGTAAATCGAAGAAATCGGGAAAATGTCTGTCGGAATCTGGATTCGGGAATTTTGTATTCGGAAAAATACTACTCGGGAAAATGGATGTTCGGGAATGCGGATTCGGGAGAATATCCGGGAATCGGTGGAGCCTCGCACCTCATTCCATCACGGGTGCAAGAAAATTTTATGTACGCTAGAGAGTAAAGAGACACTTCAGGTCCTGCCCGATAAGGTCGTCTATACGTCTATCCTGATAACACCAATACAAAACATAGTTGGTTCTCATTCATTAATTTATTTTAGTAGGTTATTGTACGACGCTGTATCAACATCTAAGGTTATTTGACGCCTGAATGAGATGAAGGTGATAATGCCGATGAAATGAGTCCGGAGTCCAGCAGCGAAAGTTATCCAGCATTTGCTCATTTTTGATTGTATTGTATTGTATTTATTAACATTCCATGGTATTCATACATGCTTACAGCTAGAATATGGAACAAGTCAAAAAACTTAATACTATTATAAAATCTTAATTTATAGTCACAGTCTAGATGAAATATATACAGACGAGATTTACAATATAGTCTACTAGTACAACTCATAGTTTTAGTATCAATTTCATGAAGTGTTATTGAATGTCATGAATTCACCTACGGAATAGAAGGCGTGAGAAATTAGGTACTTATTTAATTTGGCCCTAAATAATTTTATGTTTTGAGTTTCATTTTTATATCGTTAGGGAGGCTATTAAAAAATTTTACTGCCATATAACGCACTCCTTTTTGATAGCACGATAGACTTGCCGATGGAGTATGAAAGTCATTTTTTGACGTGTATTTATGCTATGAACTGTTGAATTAGTTACAAAGTTTTCACGATTACATACGAGGAAGACTATTAATGAAAAGATATACTGACAAGCCATGAGCATTATTTGTAGTTTTTTTAAAATAGTCCTACACGATTCCCTAGATTTCGCACCTACTATTATTCTAATTACTCTTTCTTGTAATAGAAATATATTGTTACTATCTGTGGAATTTCCCCAGAATATTATTCCAAAACTCATTACCGAGTGGAAGTGGTTGAGGGAAACCCTCGGAAAACACCTCAACCAGGTAACTTGTCCCGACCGGGAATCGAACCCGGGCCACCTGGTTTCGTGGCCAGACGCGCTAGCCGTTACTCCACAGGTGTGGACTGGTTTCCATTTAAAAAAGCATAGTTGACTCTAATATCTTGAAAATATCATGTACAGAAAATACATTAGCCTACTTATATCAGATGTCCCTTTCGATGTACCTATAGTCGCGACGCTGTTATTCCCGGCGTGACTCCTCCTCTTTGCTTATATCTTAGGAAGTGGAGGTAGGTAGTATCGTTCGCCATTTTTGTTCTTTCGTTGCCGAGCTACCATACGAGGAATCTATTTGCCACACCGTTAAACATTATCATGTCGTAGCTACTATGGTAATAAATCAAACGCACTGTAATTCAGCAAATAATTCAGCGGCAAATAACGTCCTTGTGTGCTCTCTGCGAACGCCAACGATAGAGCCAAAGTGGCGGGCGATTATATTAAGTATTTATCGAGCCTTAAGAAATGAATAACGTCTTCATCAGCGAATCACAAGACGCACACGTTTAAATGTAGCCGACCTGCAACGCGATTGGCTGCCGGAAATTAGAGCGACGGGACTATAATTTAAATTGTAATTGTCGGTTGTGTATATCTGAAAAACTCATATTTCATACACTGTCGGAGGTGAAAGAGCTAAGTGGACCACTCTGTATAAGCTTAAAGCTGTATAAGATGTATAAGCTTTTTATCAGGTTTTTTTAAAGAATTATATACGGTATCCTGTAGTCTCTAGCCCATGATGTAAGCTACTCTTCGAAAATGATAAAGCGTTGTAAATAATCAATTAAAAAAGTTACTCGTCGACTGCTGCACAAAGCAAATAAATATCGAACAACTGAAGCACAGTAATTCAATAGAGCACGATCCACGCTGCCTGCTATTATACACAGTAGGGGGACTCTAGAATACAGTTAACCTGAAAGCACTTTCCTCTCTCCCTTTGAGCAACACGTTTCGCTCCCTGTTAATCATATTTGGGAAATATGAGATAAGACTTTTTACGAATAATATCTGCTGCATATTATAAACATATTTATATGAGAAGTTACTTAAATAACACATTCATTTATTCAAAACTGTATTGTAATTTTATATTTTACTACTGAAGATACAAAATGCGAAATAGGAAATGCGACGTTCACTTTAAAACAAAATTAGGAACAAAATATAAAATAGGCAACAACCATACACCTTTTGATGGAGAAGTAAGAACCATATGACTGCTGTGAAACAACTGTTGTGCAGGTCCTTCCAATTTCCAAACATTGTCCTCCTCAGTGACTCAAAAGCAGCGATATCTGCAATTGGAAACTACTTACTACAATCAGCTAATGATGACATTCAACAATGCAGAGAAGACATCAAGAAACTAAATAAAATTGTACATCTGCAATGGATACCTTCTCACTGCGGTATTGCCGGGAATGAAGCAGCAGACTTTCTGGCAAAGAAGAACAACTATCTCCCTTTCATATTCTAACATGCTGCCATTCCATAGAGCATCTACAAATATAAGAAGTCGAGTGAGACAATGTTTCCATAGGAGTTTGGAGGAACAAATTAAAGATAAACACTGGAAGGACGCACTAAACTCCACTCTCCCCGAATGGCCCAGAAGAGAAGCCGTTGCGACGTTCCGCACCGCAGTAGGTCATGACTGTCAGGCTAATCACCTCTAACGCCTAAGTGTATTATCCAGCCCCCACTGCATGCTCTGTGGATGTTCAGACACAATGGACTCAAACCACATTAAGACTTGTCCAGAACTTTCATCTGTCAGCTTTGTGGATAGGTACTGGGAGGCCAGAGAAAGAATGCAGCAGTGCTGACATCCTCTTCTTTATAGTTTCATTGCACATTGTTCACTTTATTTCGTTTTCTTTCCTTCTAGTTTTTATCGCCAGTGTACGGCCAATGACTCTAGTCAAGTGCCACTGCATTGAATAAAAAAAATATGTTAAATAGACCTACTATTAATACACATGTCATCAAAATTTAAAATTTTCTTATTTAAGTTCACGTAGTCTTCATTTTCTTCATATTTTTTTGGGAAGAAAAATATGCTTTGCTCACTGAATATTAGTCACCATAAATATTTTACGTTGACATAAGAAAGCTAACGTTACTAAACTAAGTTCGTATATATCAGAACTTAATGTGACAAGTTCGTAATAACATCACACAAGACCAGAATATTAAAAAACATGTCAGTTATCTTACGAAATATTGTACATAAATTGACACTAAAATGACACGCAGTATATGGAAGGTTACTGTATCCTATCAGAAACAATGATATATTAGACTGGACTAGGATAGTACATAAAATGAGAACATAAATTGCAAAAGAATGTCACAAAATAAACAGGCGCATATATTTCCTCACTAAAAGTATTATTTTTTATAATTTACTCCCACGTCATGTTGCGATAGTTGGCTTGTCTACTATTTGAAATTACACTGGATAAGGTGCCAGAGTTGCAGATGTCCAAACCAGGAGTATTATATTTTATATATCAGTACAGATATAGCTAAGGAAAGAGGATACAGAAAATTTGAAATTCCTTTTTTCTCCTTGAAATTTATAATTCTTTGTGTGCTGAACAACCGTACGTATAAAATCTAGACTTAAGTATTGAGTATTTATAAAAAAAGAAGCAAAAGTGTGCCCAAATTTTGGAATTAGTCCCATTTCTAGGCCGATTATTTACAAAAAATGATACAGCTCATTTTTTCTTTTACATATTTCAGAAATTCTTTTACTATTCGACTCACAAAACTATTTATTACAAAATGGCTTCACTTGATTTTTAATATGTTTTACAGAAACATTAGAATATCATGGATTTCAGTTTTCGAGTCCACTTCTTTGCATATTATTTTTTTCATATTGAAATTAAATATCAAAATTCTAATGAAGCCAAATCTTTTTGAAAATAGTAATGTCTAATATTCTTCAACTTGGTGAGATTGCCAAAGACAAAGAATGTTAAACGGTAAGATTTAAGGTGTGACATTAAAAATGTCTTACATGAAGTATGTTTACAATAAACTAAATTTTACAGTAGATGATGTTTTACAATAATGAAAATTTACAGTGGTCGAGTGGCCAATATTTGTATACGCACTTCGTTTGACATTATTAACAAGGTAGAAGAAAACGGTTTAACTTATTTATCTGTCCCCATTAGAATGTTTGCTTGTCAGTCTATTGGGAGATTTTAAAGGGATTACTGTTTGGTGCTTAATGTAGATCAAGCTAATGAATTTTTCTTATTGCTCGAGAACATTGGAGGGATTACTCGTTCGTATGTAGTGTAGTGCAGTGCAAGCTATCGTGGTGTTCTTTTATACTTTTTTGGTATGATGTATAGCATGTTGAAACTTGTTTTGTAGTTCTAAGTTACGCAAAAATGTGAAAGGATATATCCGACTAGTCATTTCGAACACTTCGCAAAAAAGATTACCGGTAGTGCAATACTGCATATAAGAATAATTTTAGCAGTTGTATAAATTACATATATTGAAGGAAGAGGATACGTAGATCATCTTTTGTGACACAGGTAAGGTGTCCATTTATTTATTTTTAAGCGGTATTAACATAAGATTGGGTTCAAGGATCTTTTTGTTTTAACATATTTGAAGGGGTCAGAAGCAAAGGGGTAAAAGTGACATTACTAAGGATATGAGTTAAGTGCATCCAGGGCTAACTAAAACATTTTACTGTATTTACGAAGCCTTAAGTACTTTCAACCACATTTTCTCACAAATAACTTAAGTTCACTTTATACCGCTTTGCTTCTAACCCCCCCCCCCCATTTCTAATAGGAAAATAAATCACCATCAGACTAGAATTTCTCGTATTAATATGTTCACTATATCCGACGTTAGACACATTTAAATTGTTGTTCTGTAGTGAAATTGGCACTTAATTCCCACTCTCACACCTCAATATTATTTATTTATTTATCTATTTATTTATTTACTTATTTAATCTGACAGGATTAAGGCCATATGGCCTTCTCTCCCATCCTACCAGATAGCACATATAAACACAAAAAAGAAATACAAACAGTGTTGAAAATAATACAAATTCATTAAAGCCCTGTAAAGAGTCAACAGGGTCAAAAGGAGACTATACAGCGCTAATTGAGCTAATAAAAGAAAAAAAGAAATAAAAACAGAGAAAGCAATGATGATAGTTATAGCGGATAATAATATTACAAGATCAAAAACTTTCATCTTAAGAGAGGTAAAGAAAACTGAACATAAAAATACTGAAATACTGTTAACAAATAACATTGATTTCGATTAATACTCAAACTTATTCCATTTTTAACCCTCTAATTACATGTAGAAGGTATTTAATGTCCCGAGGTCGAGAAACGTACTATTTTAAATGTGCCACAATTCATTAAAATCTTAAGATATTTCAACTGTCTGAGCGCAGAAATTGATTACATTTTTCGGGGACAGAAAAGATATTCATAAGCCAAATATATAAATGAATTATTTGTTTGAATCATATCATAGTCGAATCACATTCAGTTTTATTTTGTCCTGGAATAATTTGCACACAAAAAGAAAAAGGAAACTGATCATAACATTCGACGTTATTTCTAAGAAATCTAATAAAAAATAACATTGAATCCGCTGAATTACCTAAACTGATTCCATTTTATATCCTTCTTATTACGTAAAAAATATATTGCTACTAGTGGCTTGTGCAGCAAATTCTGCTGTAAACTAAGTTCGTTAGACGTTCAAATAAATATTTTAGATTTATTTTCAATGAAGAATACTTGTCTTCTTGATAGTTATTTGCTTCCATAATAACGAAACATACTCCCTCTGAATGGATTTTTTTAGGCCAATTACTTTTTCTTGAACCTATCCAACTTCAGTTTTTGAGTTTCAACGCGAAAACGCAAGTATCAATGTCAGGACGATATCAGTAGCTATTTCAGGTCATTGTGGATTGTAGGCAAAAGTTAAAAAAATGTCAGGTTTGCTAAGCTTTCGAACAATAGGATTTTCTTATAGCTGCTGCATGTAGAACTTGAAATGTAGAGCGTAAAATCATTTTATCCTACTAAGAGATCTTGCTGAAATGATCTGGAGACTACAAAATTTTCTACGCCTCTTATTTTATCAGTAAATAATACCTTTTGATCTTTCCTTAGGAACTGTAATTTTTGCGCTCTCTCGAGCCATTACTGAAGACAATGACACATATCAATATCTACACTACATCGCCATTAAGTATATGGAAAAAGACCCAATCCCACTGGGTTAATAAGTATAAAATATTTGATTTTTAATAACAATATTATTATGTCACTTAAGTTTAGTAGTTATATATAGCAGCCACTCAGTAAATTATAGAAATAAAGATCTGAATTAAGATATTCTTTACATTTACTTACATAACCTCAAAACGTTTCACTTTCATGTCATCAATATAGCATCAATATTAAGTACAATTAATGAAAAATAGATGCATCATGATATTAACTATACTAATATTTAATTTCTAATGGTAACAATGTCATCAAACCACCTCAAGTTTCGTAGATTTGAATATCCAATACACAGCCGTACTCAGAAAATTATACACTGCAGAATCAGTTTTTAATAACAAATTGAATTGAGCTCTAAATAAGTCGGCAATCCTGCAGGTCATGGCCTTCGTGTAATAGCCTATTGTTTATTGTAGTGTGTGCTTTGTTCTGAAATTCAATCAAGTCGGCCGTGATTCAATAGTTCTCAAAACTGACAACAGATGGATTTTGGAAAACAGGAAACTCATGTAGGAAAATTGACATTTCACTGAAAACTACTACTTTTCCGAAAAACTTTGTGTTCCAAGCTTCAAAACGAGGGGCTATTTATTAAAATCCGTTCAGCCGTTTTCCCGTAATTTCCATTACCAGTTCAAATTATATATATAGATATAATAGATCACTAGATCACCTCGGCTGTAACATCATGATGGAATATAGCGAGCGACCATAATAATTCTTAATAACCGAATGTGATAAAGTGGGGTCAGGGCCTTCAAATGAAACCATATGACAGTATCCATATGTTTTTTTCGTGATTTAATATTTTGGAGATATTCACTGTAAGTATTGCTCTATTGTATCGGGGAATTTATTGCAAAATGAGAAATATGCCATACTTCTTCTGTTCGACCTTGTTATTGGAAGAACCAGCCATCATTTCTGTAGACGTAGATACATTTTGATCTGAATGCATAATAATACTTAAACTTGTGACAAGTAAAAACTAAAAGGGTTATGATATTGAAGCCTGTATATGTCAATTTTATTATTTATTTATTTTGCTAATAATTGTAACATAAATTATAAATAAACAGAAAAACTTTAGCTCGCCCCTGAAAGAGTAGAACTCGTGCTCAGGGGCGGATTCCTGAATTGAAATTAAGAAGTATATAATACAATATTCCTTATGTCTACTACACAGTAAGAATATATAAATTTAAATTTACAATTTTTCAATTTTCATAAAATCCATACATAACTTTTTAAATTTTTTTACTGGAACTATTAGAATTGACAAGATTAGGATATTTAAATATAAATTTGTTATATATTCTTGGGACTAAATTACTACTACTGTTTAATACTGTAGCAGTGTTGCATTTTAGTTCAAACAGTCTTAAAGAATTCATACCTTTCGTTTCATAACTTTGCGAATACAATTCAAAATTATTTCGATTTTTATGTATGAATTTTATTAATACAATATAATAAATTTGTCTTATTTCTAGAACGATATATGTGTAGTACCAATATATGTGTGGTACAATCGGAAGAGTTTTAGAAAATAAAACAAGTAAGGTAACACAATTAAAATACTATAAGGGTATAGCAGTTCCATCCCTCTTATATGGTAGTGAGAATTGGGTCCTAAGACAGAAAGAAATTAATAATATACAGTCATTAGAAATGAAATTTCTAAGAGCAGTCAAGGGCTCTACAAGACTGGAGCATATAAGAAATGAAAGCTTAAGGGAGGAATTAGAAATTAAACCTGTAATTAAGTAAGTCTATGATTATAAGAAAAGATGGATCGACCATTTACAGAGAATGGATTATGAAAGGTATGGAATTATAAACCACGAGGCAGACGGGACCCTGGCAGATCAAGAAAGCAATGGAGTATTGTGCCGAAACAGGCCATGAGGCCCATACCATGAAGAAGAAGAAGAAGAAGAAGAAGAAGATGATGATGATGATGATGATGATTTTAAGAACATTAAAATCTAAGAACAACTTTTGAGATGGAATTTCTTCATGGGACCAAACAGATGAAAATCCAGCGAGTAAAAGTTCAGAAGAAAATTTGACTTTATAAATTGGTTAACTAATATATTTTAATTTCAATAAGAATGCATTTATAATAAATTTATTAGTCATCATAATAGCAATGAATCGATATTGAGTACATGCGACACAATGATGAAACTAAGTTGAGGTTGATTATATAAGCAACTTGTCAAGTTTGTTTTTAAGCAGGTATGCGGTAGTCTTCATAGAATTTACGCAAACGTTTCTGCTGACATGAAAATATTTCAAAAAAGAAAAATTAACCTACATATGGAATGTACTGATTAAGCTATTTCAGGTTCATGACTTACAGTATGTTGACATCTAATCACCAAATTGGAATAGTAAATTATTATATAAAATAAGACCTAAATATTACAATTAAATTTTGAAAAGGAGCAAATAAATAAGGTTTAAAGTCTTAAGGGTTATCACGATTGGTTTAAACATGCACTAAAACAAGACGTAAGTGCAAGTTTGAACCAATAAATTATTGAGATTTGCGATAGATTAATTAGTTTAGGAAATTGTATATTTATTATGTAGAACTACATTTGTATATAGATCTTTTGTTAAATTATTAAGTTTTGTACTTTTGTGAACTATATCAATAAATCTATCTATCTATTTGAAAGTCCAGCGGTGGAAGGCCTGGACTGTATGGTAGATGCTGGAGCACCTCCCAACCAAATGTGTTGATTTTCTCACGAACAAAAACTGCAACATGGGGACGAGCATTGTTATGAAGAATTTTGACAACGTCAGCATTAATGGTACGGCGTTTGTCACGAAGGGCACGACACAACTTTACCAACGTTTGAATGTGGGCTGCAGCTTCACAAGGTCCCGTGTTTAGCGAAGTCCACCAACATAACACCATGCATATCCCAGAACACTGTTACAAGGACTTTCTTTGCAGATTGCGTCACTTTGACTTTTTATTTACTGCAGCATCTTTCCACTCTATAGAAGCCTGCTTTGTTTCGGGCATTTAGTGGTACGCCCAGGACTCATCACCAGTGAAAAATGCTTCCAGAAAGTCATGCTCTTCTGCAGCGTAACACCTTAAGTAGTCCAAGCATGTTATCATTCGCTGGCTCTTGTGGTCGTCCTTCAGGTTCTTAGGCATCCAGCGAGCACTAACTTTATGAAATTTCAATATGTCATGCACGATATCGTACATCACACCGCGTGAAATGTTGAACTGCTGAGATAAGGTTCGTAGTTGGATTCGCCGGTCGTTCAAAATTGTCACCTCAATGCCTGTGACATTCCGGTGGGTTGCTGCTGTTACCGGCCTCTCGGAACGTGGCGAATCACAAAGGTTCTCACGGCCGTCTGCGAAGAATGCGCACCACCTGTAGATATTGCTACAGTCCATATAGTCTTCCCTTACAGCCACACATGTCCCTTTGAATTTCACCCGGATCACGTTCTTTAACCCACAAAAATCGCACAACACTTCGCTGCTCTTCACAAGATGACGACAGTAACATGCGCGCCATCTTTGTTGCATAGTTCACACACGCGCTTCTCTCGCTAGAGCTGCACATGCAAAACTAATTGTGTCTGTAGTGCAAACTTCAAACTATATCTCGGTGAAATGTCAACATCCCAGGCGCAATACGAATGCAGAAAAAAATATTGTGCATTGCTTTCCGATCCACCTTCGTTTTATAGAAATGCAAGAGTTGAGATTTGGCTTGGCGGCGCAATTATGAAAGTTGCACACCGGATGGCTAGGAGTGTCGGGCAAGAATATTTGTTGAATGCAGATAGCGAAAGTGCCAGGTAATGATGGTGGTTTCATTTTAAACAGAGATACAATTTCACATTAAGGGCTCCTGAAAATATTGCTGCGAAGAACTCACAAGAATCATGAATATGTTTATGTTTCATGTTTTGTTCTTTGTTTAATTTTTTTACTTTACTAGCCCTAAGATGTTTGCGAGACTGTTGTCCGGACGATCTCTTATTTTTACATCAACAGTCCCTGTAAAATGTTCAAATGGTCTCTTATTTTTACATCAAATGTCCCTGTAAAATGTTGAAATGAATAAAAGTAGGCCTCTCTCTACATAACGGTCATAAATGAACTGTTAAAACTGATGAAATATTCCATATCATTGAAATACATTTATATACTTGCATAAATAAGAGGTCATTAAATAATTTAGTGTTTTAAAACACTATTGTAAATTTATATAAATATGCAGTAGGCCTAATATGAAATAAATATGTATTTCTTTCATTCACGAAATTGCCATACCACTATCACGAAATTAGATACCCCTATCACAAAATTACTTACCAAACATGCACATTTTCAATCCTATTTTTTATTAATAATTAAAACTAAAAAAAATAGAAAATACACTTCTCTGTTTTATATCTTGTTACAATAATGCAATAGAAATGGAAAAATATAGTATCATTCCCAAAATGGGGAAAAACTAGCAATAATATTAAAAATATCACGAATATATCTTTCCTTACCCTACATTGTGAGACTACAATTTATTAATAGCTCCTGGCAGTATAGTTTGTTTTCTGTCACTAAAAATCCTAATTACGAACAGGAGCTAAATAGGGGATGTATTTCAGTTTTTCTCTTGTCCAATTTTGTTTATTACATTTATTTTACTTTTTTCACATATGCGACTAAGAACTCGTGACGAAATATCGTGACTTTGTCATGTGCATCGTTTGTTTCCACATGTTTTATTCTTGTCATTTCAAGTAGTAAATCCAGCAAGAAATCTTCTTGTTGATCTTCTGGTATCCGGTCAACGAAAGGATTAAAGGCCTTCACTGAATCTGAGAAAATAGAAAGATATTAATTAGATAATGAAAACAATTTACAAAATGCAATATACACTTTACAACAAATAGCAAACGACTATAATCTGAACATTTCTACAAAGGAAACAAAAATAATAATTTTTGAAGGGAAAATAATCAAAGATCTAAAATTATTATTAATTTATTCAGTGTATAAAAGAAGTCAGTGACTTCAATTTCCTCTGTTGTAATCTGTCCTACATAAACTCTAGGGATGTAGACATAATATTTGCCAGAATTCAATAACTTTTAGGTACAATAAAATCAATATTAGTCAGACCAGAGACAATTTTGAAGTATTATAAAGCTATTGCAATCCCAACTTATTACATGAATTACAAACATGGGCCTTTACATCAAATCAATTCCGAAGATTAGAAACGGCTGAGATGAGACTGCTAAGACCTCTAGCGGGCTATAGCTACTCTTTTTGATCATGAACGGAATGTTGACATAAGAGAGGAATTGCACATCACAACCATCACTGAAACCATAAAAGTTTACCAGATAACTGGAATGGACATATATCACGGATGCCCAGCGACAGGCTACATCAAAGATTTGTTGCTTAAAGATCTAACGGGAAGAGAGACCTTGGAAGGCCGGAAAAGCGACGAAAAGACCGGCTCACCTGTGGCGGAACAGGCGAGAAGTCCTAATGCACGACAGAATTTGATGATGAAGATACCTTTAAACTCTCTCTGCTATGACAAAATTAGGAATTTAAGAAATGACGAAAGATATGAAGAGTCCATTGCACTGATGGATGTCACTTTCTTGTCGAAAATGAACCATGACTGTCAGTGCATAGCTTAAGACATAGGCCTATTGAATGTACATAGAGAGTTATATGGCATTAACACTGATAGTCATTGTCCAATAATGGCCGGAAAATCACAGTTAAGCTTTGAGCGCTAAGCATTTCAAACTTCCAATTGCTTCTCCTGCAAAATGTATTCCAAATGACATCCATCATTCTTGCAGTGGAATCTTCATATCTATTTCATACAGTAAAACCTCCCTAAACCAAACGCGATCGTTTCAGATTCTTTATTTCCTTTTTCACAGGTTTATCGTTGTTGAGTTTTGGCAAAACTAAGAATAGACTACTGCAGTATGCTCACTGTAGGAAGAACACAATGAATAAATAATTTGAAATAAAAGTTACTACAGTACATGGAAAGTGAATTTTATTTTCATAATTATTAACTAACGTAATTGCAGCCTCTCTCTCTCACTCTCTCTCTCCCTCCCTCCCTCCGTGCCCATGTTTCTTGGCCCCCACATTTGTTTTAAATTGCATTGCCCCGATATTTTTTGAAGGTAAAAACAGTGTGACCTTACGACCTTGACGTTTCATTGCTCCATTAAAATTATGAAGCCACTCTTCCAGGATAGAACTGGTCATCTAGGCTTTTTTATTAAATCGCATAGTTTTACTTTATTCACACTGTTATTTGACACTGTATTGACATATTAACACAAAACTCAGAATAAATAAACGTAAAAGTGAAACTAAATTGACAGTACACTACCATTATTCACAGTTTTAGTCTACTCGCACTGTCCTATATCACTGTATTGGCTTGTTAGCACAAAACTGAGAATAAATGAAGAAAATTCAAGTGGGTTGGAAGAGGTAACGGTACAGGAGGTCAGTACCCTGCCCGGGTCCTTGACAATAAGCACAGAATAGTGACATGGTTAAAGAAGCTTCACCCCCAACCCCCGACAAAGAATAGCGAAAGTCTTCCAGATCATTTGCATGTACAGTCACACAAAAAATTATGTCATGCTTCGTACAGTATTATCGCAAAATTAAAAATGTTCTGAAAGAATTTAGCAACAGTTACGCTTAAAATTATCTGTTTTAGTCAGGTTTTTTTTTTTTTTACCTAAATGGTGCCCAAAAATGATTCCGTTTTCGCGTTAGTTAGTTTTCCGTTTTAAAGTATTATTTTACATAGGAAATCATTCCGTTCCAAAATTTATTTTTTGTTTGTGCAGGTTTCCTTTTTATACAGGGTTCGTTTTAGCAAGGTTTTATTGCATCAATAAATGTTTTTAGAATATGAAATATACGGAGATGAGATAACAATGTTTGGTACAGCCTAATTGTGCTATTATTTTCATAAATTTATTTTATCCTTAATTTCTGTTTTATTTTGCTTTGTTGCACATAAAATAATTTGGAAGAACTAAATAAGGAAAAAGAGAAGCTCAAAACATTACTATTCAGAAACTGATCTGTGTGATTACATGAAAAATACACCCCCGTGAGAAGGGTGTGTATGTGACGTACAATCCTGTGACGAAAACGTAATGTAAGGAATAATTCTTTGTGGAATGGTTCGTACCCTGAAATAAATCCTTCAGAATTACGCATGAGTGATGTGATGTGTGAAAATGAATTGAAATTCATCACCTTTGAGACAACGAGCTGTATTGAAATCATGTTGATGTTTCTCTGTTGAACAGCTTAGAATTTCGAAATCAGCATCCTGCAGAATTTTGTAGAAATCTCCAGCAGGATCTATTGATTTTTGTAAGGGTAGTAGAAATTTCCAAGTATCCTGAAATACAAATAAGCAGTTAAATTACAGGAGGATAAATAATGTATCAATACAAATAAAATCAAATTCATTAAGTTGATAATAATTTTAACTGAGAAAGGATACGGAACACTTCCACAAAATTATTATTATTTTTTTTAATTAATTAATTAATTAATTCATTTATTTTATTCCATAGGTCTTACATGGACAATGGAGCTTTAAGATGTGGAACAAGTCAAAATATTGCGACTAAATAATGAATATCTCACCTTCATGTACTGCTTCCACTCATCTTTCTTGCTCAGCACTTCGAACGTGCTGGACATATGTGCCCGTGCTACGAACCCAAGAACTGCTTCGCCCCCAGGGCGTAACATATTGTATATATTCCTCACTGCTTGCCTGAAGGACGGAAATAATTTAGTTCTAAACCTGAGTGTCTGGGCAACGAACTTCATTATGATATGAACGACTGAATGTACAGAGCATTCCTATGCAGACCGGTCCCACTCCAATCTCTATCTAATAAAATGTGTTGACGGACGGCGAGCGGTCGTACGGCGGCGTACGAACAGATCCGTGCACGCTTCCCTACTCAGTCTGATCGCATCCCATCCTTGCCGTTAGATTTCCCGGGACGGGAGCTGCGCAGTACTGTCATTATGCCGACGTAACATTATGACAGTCCAATATAGGCATGTCAATTGATGCCCACAGGAGCAAGCGCGCGCTTTGGAGCCCAGGAGAGCCTGAGCGCTTTACAGCGGAAAGGAAAGAAACAGAAGAAAGAAGTAGTATATACCGCTTGGTCGACCTATGGACAGGGATGGCCAGCACTGATTCAATAGATAAAAGGAAGAGAACTTATTAAAACTGTATCCATGTTAATTTTTAGATTTGCCTGAGAAGTATAAGTGCATTATAAGAATGTAAGTTTTAATTGTAATGCTAATTTTCCACAAGTTTGATTTTTTTTATTCAAAAGAAATATTTTCTCAACTTTTCATATAGAAAAGTGAAATTTTCAGGTATAGGCCTATTTATTTAGTAGCCTTACAGAATGTTTTCGTAAATCTAATATGCCCTATATACGTATTACTGAAGATAGTGTATTGAAATTTTTGAAAATATTCGCATGTAAATTGTTTGTAAGGAAATGAATTAACAAAGCAACTACTGTTACATCTTAAGCAAAAGATACGTGCCCATGTGTTTTAAAAATGTCAGCTCTATAGCTTCAGCAGATTTCGAGAAAATAATTTAATATTCTGATGACAGGAAGTTGCTCACAATTATCACCTTAAAAGCAAAATGCGATAAGAGTTTTGTAATGTAATATTAGTTACACTTAAAACAGATACAGTACCTAGGTAACTTTGCTTTGTACTGTAATATTGTTTTGATTAGTTTATTGATTACGTTTTGTAAGGTTAAAGATACCATCAATATAAATTCCAACTTATCATGTCATACTCAATCTCTTTCTTTGGAATATCACTTTCTTTTTGTGAATGATGTGTTTCATTCACTTAATACAATATAATATTATACTACTATGGAATATAAGTGAATATTCCTTCTTAACTCTCTATTGTGTTATTAGGATTGAAAACACAAGTTCAATATTAAGAAATCAGTGTTAGTATTTTTTTACAGACAATATAGAAAATATTAAACACAAAGAAGCCATATAAAAATAACGACATAAAATTTCACGTTCCGTTTGAAGTTTGTGCACCACTGTTTTCTTAATCCAACAGGTTGCTTATTCATATACACAACCCTTCCTCTTTCCATACTTAGCGCTTGCTGCCCGCGCACGACGTCAAGGTCAGAAAAATGCGTTTGCTTTAACATCACTGGTCTAGTATATAGAGTCACGAAGCTTAATACGTAGTAAATATGCATCCATAGATAGTTGGTAACCACTAGGATCGCTAATATCGCCTTATAACAGACAATGCGAAATAGTATCGACACAGTCTATTGTTCCTAGCACCCTCACAACTCAAGCTTCGTGACTGTATATATTAGACTGTGACATTACTATTGTACGTTCGATCAGAGAAAAACTAGGGGAAGAGGTGCGATAAGTGAGTAAGCTACCGAAGTAGTATTGTTGTTACATACTCGACACGCGACTAAGGAAGCAGCGTTGCAACATCTACTGCAGTAAGTCATTTAAACTTCCCACTTACGATTTATGTGTGTTTATTTCCATTTATAACATTCGTCATTCTTAAAAGATTATTATTATTATTATTATTATTATTAGTATTGTTATTATTGCTATTATTATTATTATTATTATTATTATTATTATTATTATTACACTGAGCAACAAATTTTTAGTTTTTGTCTTCCTTTAAAATGAAAACAATCCAATATTACTATTATGTGTGCCCTAAATCCGAATTGAAAATCCAAATTGCTCCATCACGTACCAATTATCCGGGGAAACTGAATTTTCTTTTATTTTTCACTGCTACTGATAAAATTACGACAGACTAAGGATTCAAAATGTCTCATAATACTTGAAAAAAGTGTACTGGTTAAAAATGATGTTACATAGTTTAAACCACAAAAAACACAACAATAAAAATATTTCATGTGTATAATGAGGAAAATCTCGGAATTTTAACTTATCATTTAAAAGGATTTTCTGGATGACTTCCGCTTACAACCAAATCAGAGACTGTCTTTTACAAGGAACCAACAATAGTCTGCAACAGTCCCGTGGAATAACAATTTAACGTACTCTGTCATTTTTTTCGTTTCCAACATGGGCTATATCCATGTTGAATCTTTCGTACACTACTTTTAACACTTGAATATAAATAATTGATTAAATGGCGATCTTACTCGTGTTAAGTATGTAAGCATGTGCGGCTTACATAATTAACACGAGTAAGATCGCCATTTAATCAATTATTTATATTCTATATGTTAAAACCTTAATAACACATCTCACTTCTAAGAAAGTATTATTTACCTCCTCCAAACACAGCGCCCTCTAGAAACATTGAATGTCGTTCTGTTCAATGCACGTAATACCATATCTAACACCTTTGATGCTATATCTCAAATTCAAGATTTTATAATTATGTTCTTGTTACAGAGAACTTCTCAATTATGATGAAGGAGGCTTGTTTACATGTGTTAACGATTCACGTTTAATTATTTTGTACAGTTTTTAGTAGATTGTGCTATTTTTTGTTCAAATGTAGTTGTAGATTTTTGTGGTAGTGTATTTTTTTAGTTGGTTATTTAACGACGCTGTATCAACTACTAGGTTATTTAGCATCGATGAGATTGGTGATAGCGAGATGGTATTTGGCGAGATGAGGCCGAATATTCGCCATATATTACGTGGTATTCACCCTATGGTTGGGGGAAACCTCGGAAAAAACCCAACCACGTAATCAGCCCAAGCGGGGATCGAACCCGCGCCCGAGCGCAACAACTTCAGACCTGCAGACAAGCGCCTTAACCGACTGAAGTGCGCTGGTGGCTGTGGTGGTGTATGATTTAACATATGCCATATTAAAATCATTAAAATGTATATTATATTAAAACTAGTTGCTTGTGGAGTACATGCTGCAAACTAAGTTCATTAGACGTTCAAATAAAAGTTTTCAGATTTATTTTCAATGAAGAATACGAGACATTTTGAAAGTTATTTGCTTCCATATTAATGAAATATACTTCCTATGAATGTTTTTTTTATGACAAATACTTTTTCTTGAACCTATCCACCTTCAGTTTTTGAGTATCAACGCGAAAACGCAAGTAACAATGTCAAGATGATCAGTGGGTTTTTCATGTTGGATTAAAGCAATAGCTATTTCCGGTCATTCTGGGTTGTAGGTAAAAGTTAAAAAAGTCAGGTTTGCTGTACTTTCGAACAATAGACATCTTGGTATAGCTGCTGCATGTAGAGCAGGTATGCTCATTCTCTGACTCCCGATTACGTTCTGTAATCACAACCTTCGAATGTAGAGCGTGCTGTTCCCCGTTCGAAGCTCGACGGATGGCTGCAGAAGGCAATTCAAGTACTTAGTAAACGCACGAACAGTGCGGGACAATGGCACAGTCAAAACCTTCTGTAAGCAAACGATCATTCCGTATAGTGTGGGAGGAAGACTATTTTTGTTGTACGTTCGGTGAAAACGGAAAGTGATTACTATATTGTAAGGTACTGTCAGAATACTACTGAGCAACATAAAACTACATTATAGGCTCTGCTACCCAGAACATACCGAAGTGACAGAGAAGCTGTTTTCTGTAATATAGCCTATTTTCATAATTATACCAACGTTATTATTATTATTATTATTATTATTATTATTATTATTATTATTATTATAAGACCTATTATTATTACTATTATTATTGTTATTGTGGTGATTTTATTCCAGCTGAAATAAAAATATTTTGATAAAATAATTTTTCAGGGATGCAACTTGAAAGCACTTCATAAAAGGCCAAACATTGAAGAGAGTCGAACAATTCAGAGTCTATGTTTTGGAGCAAGTTAGCCTATGTAGTATGTTGGGAGTTAGCTAAGGCACTAAAACGCTTCACGGATGGTGAACTTGTAAATAGATGTATGGTGCATGAAGAAAATATAGTTAATTATGTCTCTGTACTGCAACAGTTCAAATGTGAATTCACAGAACATAGATTTAGTGATTTTAGACTATGGAGAGTGATATTAGTATTTTTGTTAATCTTTTCATAAATTTAGTACAATCCGTGAGAGTACAGTTCCAGGACGAGTTAATTGATTTACTAAGTAACGTAGAATCCAGAACTAAATGCAGAGAATATGACTTGACAAGCATAGAATTATTTAAAAAATGAACAAAACTAAATATTACAAGATGAGCTTATTCGTTGCCACTATGTTAGCTACCTTCGCCTCGACATATGTGTGCGAACAATTATTTTCGAGAATGAAGGTTACTAAATCCAAACATAGGTCCCAATTAACAGATGAGCATCTTTAGCGCATTGCAGTAAATTCGTTGGAAATAGATTCCCGATTACTTGCAGAAAAGAATGCAGATGTTGAATAGACCGCAAAGTAGACTATATGGTGGAATATGAAAATGTTATTATCTATGTTATTATTATATCATAACTATATTAAATATAATAAATAATGTAATAACTGAATATTGCAGTGTATACTCTTTCCGTTTTCAAATTCAGTGTATTATCCCTATTTGTAAGAGTGTAAGAACTATGCCACTGGCGGTGCTGCAATGTAGTTGCGGAGCCCAGTCCGTACACTGTGTGTGTTATGCAATGCAGCATCATCCGTGTAATCGGGGCTTTTACAATTTTGAGCATACTTGATTTAGAGAGTAATGTCATTTTATCCTGCTAAGAGATCTTGCTGAAATGATCGGGAGACTACAACATTTTTAGGCCTCTTATTTTATCAGTAAGTAATACCTTTTGGTCTCTCCTTAGGAACTGTAATTTTTGCGCTCTCTCGAGCCAATACTGAAGAGAATGACGCATATAAATATCTACACCACACTGCCATTAAGTATATGAAAAGGACCCAACCCCACTTGATTAATAACTATAAAAATATTTGATTTTTAATAACAATATTATTATCTTATATATACAATATCCGCCACTTAGTAAATTATAGAAATGAAGATATAATTTAAGATATTTTCTACATCTACTTAAATAAGCCCAAAACGTTTCACTTTCATATCATCAGTATATCAGTAATATGTATAATTAATGAAAAATAGTCACATCATGGCATTAACTATAATAATACTTCATTCTAATGGTAATAATCTCATCAAATCACCTCAAGTTTTGTAGATTTTAATATCCCATACACAGCTGTACTCAGAAAATTACTCACCGCAGAATCAGACCTGCAAATTATTTTTAGTGAGCCTTGAAGTTTTTAATAACCAATTGATTTGAACTCTAAATAATATGTCAGCAATCATGCAGGTCATGGCCTTCGTGTAATAGCTTATTGGTTATTGTAGTGTGTGTTTTGTTTTTTTTCTGACGAAAGATGGATTTTGGGAAATAGGAAAATTATGTAGGAAAACTAACGCTTCACTGAAAATTACTATTTTTCTGAAAATGCTTCACAATGACGGGTCACTTCATTAAAATCCGTTCAGCCGTTTCAGCGTAATTTCCATTACCAGTTCAAAACTAGGGTCTGTTGGACAGTCGGGCATGTTGGATACTCCGTACTTTAACGTGTTACCACGCCACTTGTGGGCACCACATTCTGCTAGAAGTCAATGACGGAAGTACCCCCATTCGTGCCTACTTCCGTCATTGACTTCTAGCTGAATGTAATGCCCACAAGAGGCGTGGTAACACGTTAAAGTACGGAGTGTCCAAGATGCCCGACTGTCCAACAGACCCTAGTTTACCATATATATATATATATATATATATATATATATATATATATATTCATATAGTTTAATGATTTAAAGAAAAACGCTGTTGATTTATGACTAATAAACAAGTCTAGTATCTCTATGCCATATTGCTAAAAAGTGATTCCCTATGTGTTTTATGACTATTGTGTTTGTGTCCATTGTAGTCAAACATTATGACGTTTTAAAATTTTATGTACCATATATACAATAATAATATTTCCAATATCATAATAGGATTTGTTGTCTGTTTATAAATTACAATAACAAATATAATACTATCGTTACTTACGGTTTGGATGTTTAGGACTTTTCGCTTGCAAACTTATCACACCTATGTTTTACTATAGTACAACTGTAGAAGTCAATGTGAAGACCTCGAAGGAATGATGTATGTGTGTAAGTATCACGATGCATGTTCTGTTTATATTTAGTTCAACCAATAAATTTTAATACCGGATAACACAGTCAGTTTTGTAGGTACGTTATGTAACATTCTGAAGTTGTAGTACCTTTTTCGTGCATACAGAGTGTTTCAAAAGTGATGGTTATTTATTTAAGAGTAGTAAAAACGAAGAAAAACAAAGAAGTTCTCGTAAACATGCGTACAGAAATTAACCAATAACAAGGTAATCCCATTGCGTACTGGTTGGAGTTCGTTGAATACTAAATAGTAATTCCGAATATATCTGTGATATAATAATTATATCATTCACGAGACAGTAAAAGTCATAATTTTGTCTTCAACATAACAGAAATGCGTTTGAACATACACAAAAGAAAAACTTTTGTTTCAACTACAGTAAATATTGCGGATGAGCGAGGTACAGTACAATGTGAACATGTTAACTGAAGAATTTTACGGAAGGTGCTCAAAATGCTAATCTTGCACTTAAATGCATCTGTCTAGTTTTCTCCTCAAAGAACCGCGAATGCGCTTGAGCAATCCTGGTTCATTCTTCATTTGCTGGAAGGTATCTACACTCCGAAGGTGCAACTCTTCAGATGTGGTGATGTCTGCTGTGTAAAGCAAGCTTTTTGTATAACCCCAAACAAAAATATCCAAAGAATTTAAATCCATTGATCGAGGTAATGTCCTCCTCTACCTATCCATCGTTCACCATAACGTCGTTTAGATATCATCACACACTTAGAAGGAATGGTGAGAGTGCGGCATACATAGAAGCACAAATGTCGCTTTACCGTATCCAGGCGCTTGATTCACTGGAGGCCCCAACCAGAAAAATATTGCATTACCTCGTAAAGGGTTAATCTGCGAGCCCATGTTTACTGGAACTTTTTGCTTGTCTTTGTTTTTACTTCTTATCCCTAAATTTTTACCATCATTTTTAAAACGCCCTATATGTACATACAGAATCAATTACGTATTTAAAAACTACTCCCTCCGTTCCAAAATGTGGTATAGTAACAAAGAAAAAAATTTATTATAGCGCATGCGCTCACGAAATGTATCGCGGTGTGTCATTCTGTTCAGTAGTGAAGGGACTATCAGACAGTGCAGTTGTGAATGTTTTTAGTCTTCTGTAGTGCATAAAGCTATAAAATTATATAGTTCATTATGAACAGAAATCAAATGGACACCTGCTGTGGTGTTCCTGTTGCAGAAAATATAACACCAACCCAGTCAATTTTGCATAGAACTTCTAAGCTGTATAAAAATGGGGTGTAATTTATTACAGTTTTTATGTTTATTCGCCTCTCTCAAAACAATATTTGTTTCTTTTTCTTTTATTAATTTGACATTACACAGAATGAAATGTAATTTATTTATTAATTTTTTATGTTATTTTATCAAAAAAATAACTACCTAGAAGATGTATTAATGTTACATTATATTACTTAGAACTTAAAAAAATATATTTATATTTTGGAACGGAATAAATTACATCTTTCTATACCATAATAAAGCTTAGTGAAAAATAAACTGTAAATTTAGATTTTTATCCGGCCAGGTAGTTGAATGAACAAAGAATAAAGCAATATACGAATTTTATGTTAAAATATGTTGTCGTTGAAACGCAAAATTTATTTTCTCGATGTATGAAATATCTCTGTCTTTAAGTCTGTAATGTAGGGCGTATTTCTATATCTAGTTTTAGGATTTGAAGGGTGTGGATAACAATTTCATCAATAGACCAATACCAACTGGATACCTTGTGCTTATAATTTTCTAACTACTTTCTATGATATACAGTATTTTTTCTATTCTTACTGGTACGATTGTACTTTTATGGGAGAGTCTGGTAATATCTGACATCGGGTAATATCGGACAGTGAGTTTCTTTCATCTACCACACGATGATAGTACCTGATTGACATGGTTACGTTTCTGTGATGTCGCATAGAGAAACGTAACCATGTCATTCAGGTATTACCATATGGTGGTAGATGAAAGAAACACACTGTCCGATATTACCCGATGTCCGATACTACCCGACTCTCCCCTATAACATTACTTTCTATCAGACATGTTTTATTTCCATGCAGCAGTTTCGGATAATTGGAATAATCTGAACTTCAAAATTGTATTTTAAATGTATAGACTCTCCTAATGGTCTCAATCATACAATGTTTCAGAGGACTGACCCATTTCTAGCTAGATATAAGCACTATTATTTAAGTGAATAACAAAAATATTTAACATCACTAAGTATAAATGAGAGGTTAATATTGGGAATATAATTTACCATCATACCAAGCGCTGGAAATGTCCATCCCTCTCTTGGAAAACATTTGTGACCGTTTGATCATGTTGTCTTTTGGACGTCTCAACATGCCTGTGTCGCGCCGATGTAACTAATTTGGCCGTGATATTTTCCCGGAGACCTTGGGTGCTTCGTGATCTGTTGTTGTAGACTTTCCCTTCTACATAAATCCATAGGAATTAACCCATTGACGTCAAGTGTTGTGATCTGGAGGGCCACAGTTGTTTCGAAATAGCACCGTCCAAGAAAAAGTTGTTAAGTGACATGAACTCAGTGGGGTGTGGCATGAGACGCCATCCTGCTAGAAGTATCTTTTTATAAACTCGATGTAGTTTTGTTGCTCCACAAATACTGTAAAAAATATTCCTATAAAACATCAGTCTCTTCACAGACCTTTAAAAAAAAATTGGTGCAGTCACTCCCAGAGTGGAAATTGAACACTATACGCCAACCTTTTCCAGGCAAAATGATGTACCATTGAGCACGTGAGATGTCTTCTGACGACTCCCGAGTTCTTATATTTTTAGAATTTACATATCTTGAGAGTTGAAACGAAGCTTCATCGCTAAAGCACGTTGTCGCCAATATTTCTGGGTCTTCTTCCACAAAATACAAGATTGATTTTGTCAGACTCTATCAGCTTGTGTACTGTTGCTTTGTATTGTTTGATTTTTACGTGATTACCTGCCATTGTTCTTTGATAATCGACGTAATGATTTTCGAGGGCAGCGAAACAATCCTTCAGGAATGCCTATTGACATTGGGGCACTCTTGACGGCGGGTTTTGCTTCTTTCCTCACTGATTAATGGACAGATTTGTTCGGCTTCTCCACTAACCTTACAATCGTTTTCAGATCAGGTGCATCAAGAACATTGTACTCGCGTCAGAAAGCCCTTCGTGTGGCAGTACCAAAATTGGTAAATCAATAATTTTTAACTTTCAACACACACTACTGCACTGTGTACGTCATTTTACTGCCTGTGCTGTGAAAATAATGGGCAAACTGACGCGGTAATTCGTTGAAGACCAAACCAACTTCATCTTCCATAAACTACAGAAAACTACCACAGTCTTTGAATCGTTTGCATTTACATTTTACATGTCACTACGGCCATAGTTTTCTAGAGTGGGATAACTGAACTCTATGATTCCAATGCAAAATATTTGGCGAAAATGAGATTTTTCGATACGTTGTGCATTATGATGGTATTTTCATTGTGGCAAAAGATGATATGCATATCTATTATTTTTTGTGTTGAACCCATTGTTATGAAACATGGCTCCTATGATTTTAAACGGTAGTTCAAACTTTAAATACTCGATCCTGAACAGGCTGAAGTGCAAGAAATCAACGAAACCAGAGGTTTATTGCAAAGAGTCATGAACAATTTTATGTAAGATTACAAACAGGTCATAAGATACCAAGGGGATTACTTGAAATGTGGAATTGAAAAAATATGAAGACATTCCAATAAATTGCATTATTCAAGCTACATACTGTGTTATTTTTTAATTTTCAAATCTTATATTCCCTTTACAACAGCATGTTGAAACTCGTCAGAACCAAATGCGGGACCGTGTATATAGTCATTGCACGCAACCACAGGGATTTTAATTTAAAGACTTTCATAATCATTGGGTAGCCCTATTAAGCATGATGTGTTTTGGTAACAAACAATTGCCAATAATTTACAGAATTTTTTTTTTGTTCTTGTTCCAGGTAAGACATAATTCAACGAAATGGATTACAGAGAGGACAGTACCCTGGACACTGGTAAGCTTTGTAATAATTGAACGCAAGTTGTCAAACATATTTTATTCTTCGAGACTTGCTAAATACAGGGACAATGTGACGTCACAGACATTCAATTCTTGTCACGTAGTCGCGTTCGTAGCTCTCTTGTAATATATTTTCATTTTGAACGTAGTTTTAACCGATAAGCAGAAGTACAATGAGTATGCGATAATGGGACCGTCAATTTGCTTATCATACAATATATAGTGTTATTAAAAATATAACATTTTATTGATTAACGTTTTCGGCATACTATACCATCATCAGATCATGAGAAGTTATCACTTATACATGCTTAATATTGGTACAACATGGGTTAAATGCAATATATTCAAATAATAAACAACAATAATTATGATTACACTAGTTATATAGGCAATACTCGTGATTGAATATGTCCAAATTCAGCTGTTTGATTGGACACTATGTAAATGTCATTATGTCATAATAGGCCTATGTTAAAATACAAGAACCATAATTGGATAACATTATAACAGATCTAACTATAAAACATTGACACTTGATATAATTCTTAATGAGAAGATATCATTTTCCGTAGTTGATTTTGCGCGTGTTGTAATCAAATGTTCCCAACTTGTTTGATTACAACATGCGAAAAATGAACTACGGAAAATGATTTATTCTCTTTAAGAATTATATCAAGTGTCAATGTTTTATAGTTAGATCTGTTATAATTTTATCCAATTATTGTTCTTGTATTTTAACATAAGTTATTATGACATAATGACATTTACATAGTGTTCAATCAAACAGCTGAATTTGGACATATTCAGTCACGAGTATTGCCTATATAACTACTGTAATCATGATTATTATTGTTGTTTGTTATTTGAATGTATTGCATTTAACCTATGTTGCACCAATATTAAGCATGTATAAGTGATAACTTCTCATGATCTGATGATGGCATAGCATGCCGAAAACGTTAATAAATGAAATGTAATATAGGTAATAACACTACATATGGTATGATAAGCAAATTGACGGTCCCATTATCCCATATTCATCTGTTGTAAGAGCCTTTCGTAAGACTACTTCGGACCCGAGTTCGAATCTCAGCGATGTCGGAAGTCTATTTGTGGTGGACAAAACAAGGCTGTGAAGTCTTTATCGGGGTTGTCCCGCTTTTCTCTCGTCATTCCACGAACATTCTTCACAATTCCTCTGTAGTTATCTCCATTACATAAAATATCCTATATTCTGTGTTTGTCTGACGCTCAGAGCCGCAGTAAATGTCCGCTGTCTGTCAGAGGATTGTAGATGGTGAGTTTAAGACCACTAATATTCTTTAAAAAGGATACTCCGAAGCCTCACATATTGTTGATTGGTCCGAAGGAAATATGTCTTACAAATATGTAGGTCTTTAAGGAACGGCAGATTACACCCAAAGATTACGGTATACGGTTTAGGAAGGATGGCTAGAACTCCATAGTGAGATGTATGGCGGGGCCCTCGAATGGACGTTTTCCGGAAGCTGCTTCTTCCCGAATGCTACTTCTCCGAATCGGCTTTCCCGAAGCCACGGTGCCGAATTTCATTTACTATTCATTTTTCTGAATAATATTATGAGAAAAATTTCCAAACAGTAAAAGACATGAACTGTCTATCACTACATGTTGGCAAAAAAAAAAAAAAAATACAAAACCATATTTAGGCAAACAAATGTATTAAATTTAAGTTATGAGAAACATGACAGATGAAGCTACAATAAGACAGTGGATACGGGATGACTTATCGTTGAATGTAGGTGCACATTTACTTTATGTTACTTTTTTTCATTCAGACCATTGGCTCAACAGGTTTTAAACGTAAACAGACGACGTGAAATGCTTAGGAAAAGAAAAATAACGTACTGGGTACTGTAGTACATGCCTTGCAAGGTTCAGTCCTCGTCATCATTGATGCAATTACCAGCGTTGCGGTAAACGACGATATATTCTCGTAAGTTGTCGAAGCTGAATCGTCTTCGCCTATCGCTTAAACAGTTTTTGTATCGAGAGAATTTCTGAAGAAAACCTCTAAAATGGGGATCACTCAATTTCTTTACAGGAATATTTGTACTGAGCATCATGTTGCACGTGTCGTTAGACCCGCACAACTAAATGATGATGATGATGATGATGATGATGATGATGATGATGATGATGTAGTTGGTTCCTCAGATTTTATTTCAACGCATTTCCTGTGCGATGTACTGTTGCAATATTTCTCTATAGCCTGAGTTGTTCTGGTTTTTATTCCAATTTTACATACATTACACACGATATTATCTTCGTTAATACATAAAATGTCAGTCTCATACTTCTTAATTACATTTCGTATCTCTGAGCGAATTTAACGTTTTGCCATTATGAATGGATCAGCACAACACTATTAGTAGTAGTAGCAGTAGCAGTAGCAGTAGCAGCAGCAGCAGCAGTTTATTTAACCTGGCAGAGTTAAGGCCATACGGCCTTCTCTAACAATCAACCAGGAGTAAAACTGCGTTACAAAAACACTACAAATTTACAAAGTACACTACAATTTTACACACAAAACTGAATAAAATAATAATCATGTAATGTAAACAGCAAGTAAATAGAAATCAGACATATTATATAACATACAGAAAGAAAGGAAAAAGCATAATAAATGTGAACAGCAGGTCAAAATAAATGAGACAAAGAAAGTATAAAATATGAGACAATTATTGATAATAATGATAATAGTAATAATAATTATATTATATTATATTATATTATATTATATTATATTATATTATATTATATTATATTATATTATATTATATTATATTATTACTATTCAACCCGTACTAAATATTTGAGCAGGATAACACAATTGCACACATTGCGTTATGAACGGACCGGGGTTCCTTCGTTTTGTACGCTGCTCTACTCGCTAGGTACACAAAAGACGGACGGCGCGGGACGTGCCATATACTCCTATACGAAACAACTTCACTTTTCCTTAAGTCATCCCCCATCCACTATCTAATTATAACTTTAGCGCGAGGAGGTAAAAAGCTTTTGCTGTAAGATTACGTATATTTAAAGAGCAAGAATGAAACTGGAGGAAAAACATACTGGGATTCTGCAAAAGTACCTTCCAAGAAATATTCTGGACGGGCGATTACTTCTCTGCGAGGTCGTGGCAGATGGCGACCTGTACCTTCTCGATATGATACGACATTGTGGAACCAGAACATTTCCACATTAAATAATGAACACCGAACAAATAATCTGTCGAAAGGCTTCCACAATCGTCTGCAAGTGGTGTTCGGGACAACCATCCAAGCTTCTACACTGCTTTGACTGAACTCCGAAGAGAGCTACACGAGGGCCATGATTGGGGAATTCACATTGGCTAGACGCGTGAGGGCACAACCGAAGAGAGAGTAACTACAACTTCAAACACGAATACGAATTATCACGCATGATTATCACACCTATGCAGCCGATAACAGGCACATCGATTACCTGAGGACACTTGGACTTTGTAGTGTAATATTAATTGTACCATAATTATATTAAATATATTTGAAGACATTATTAAAAAAACAATCCTTGTCAAAATTGGTATTTTTTTCAGGAGAACAATAAAAATAAATAGAACAACACATGTCAGCTGTTTCCTTACAACTGGTGTTTATCCTTGTGACTATTGCACCTGACATGGGTCGTTTTTGGCGTCTATAAACATTTGAAACAGTAGTAAATGTGTCAACTCAATTTCATTAAAAATGACTAGGGCTGTTTTTGTAATAATGTCTTCATTTGTGTTGTAATGTTGTGCCCATTTCTGACAGCAACTTTTTGTTATACTAATTCTGACACCAATATTTATTATACCATTTCTGACACCATAATTTCTTGTTAAGCTCTATCATATCTGACACCAGTAATTTGTCGTGGCGCTTGCCGCGACAAGGGCGGATGGCTTATCTTCGAGATAATCGTGAGTTATAATCTCTATCAAGATAACACAAACGAATCAGACACTGCGTTATACTTTATAAACTGTTCTTTCTTATGGATAGGAGGGATTCCTACTATGAATGTGATCTCAGGTTTTCGAAATAATCACAAGTGTAGAAATTCACTATTACTAAGTTTATTAATAAAAATATCAATTTACTACAAGTAAAATATTGAGTATTGAACGATTTGGAAAGTATGAAAATTTCTGTTAATTCTGAAGTACCAAGATAACTAGTTAAATGAAAAGTTTAAAGAATGATCTGATGATTTTACTTACAATAAATAGTAGGGCGAACCCTAATGCTGGTCCCACTTGATCGCATTTTCGATGCCATATTCGTGAGTTTCTTCCTGGACGTCGGGAGCGCTACTCCATGACCGCTGTCCTGACCAATAACTAATGACCGCGTTTTCGACGTTTCATGTTCTTTTATAAACTCGAACCGCGTCCTTTGTGACGTAACAGAGCGACGCTATTTTACCCGCGAATCTTCTGAAAAAACGGTATTGCATTCACTAAACACCACGCTTCTGATTCTTAACCATTCTTTCAAATCGGCATTTCCGGTCGTTACTTACAACAACATGGATTCAAGGAACTTTCACGACTGAATCTGTTTTTGATTTGACCAATGGAAATTCAGAATTTCGGAATCATCGCCAATTAAAATGTCTCGCTATAAGTCAGCTGTTGCTAAGTTGAGTTCGCGATAAAATGCAAAATGCAAGCGTACGCATTTCTGCATGTTCAAGGACTGGACTGTGCTGACGTTAACTAAACTGTAATCTGTACTCTGTCGAAACAGGAAGCGAGCTCTTTCGCATGTAAAGCATGTATGCATGTATTAATAATACGATTTCATTAAAGTGAAAATATATTGCTTATCATAATCCCTGGCCACAACAGTAATATACACTAATGTATTATCGGGAAAATGAAAATCAAAGAAATCGGGAATGTGAAGTCGGGAATTTTGTATTCGGGAAAATGTAATTCGAAGAAATCGGGAAAATGTCTGTCGGAATCTGGATTCGGGAACTTTGTATTCGGAAAAATGTTATTCGGGAAAATGGATGTTCGGGAATGCGAATTCGGGAGAATATCCGGGAATCGGTGGAGCCTCGCAGCTCATTCCATCACGGGTGCAAGAAAAGTTTGTATACGCTAGAGAGTAAAGAGACACTTCACGTCCTGCCCGATAAGTTCGTTTATACGTCTATCCTGATAACACCAATACAAAACATAGTTCGTTCCCATTTATTTATTTATTTTAGTAGGTTATTTTGCGACGATTTATCAACATATTAGGTTATTTAGCGTCTGAATGAGATGAAGGTGATAATGCCGGTGAAATGAGTCCGGGGTCCAGCACCGAAAGTTACCCAGCATTTGCTCATATTGGGTTGAGGGAAAACCCCGGAAAAAACCTCAACCAAGGTAACTTTCCCCGACCGGGACTCGAACCTGGGCCACCTGGTTTCGCGGACATACGCGGTAGCCGTTACTGCACAGGTGTGGACTGGTTTGCATTTAAAAGAGAAAGTTGTCTCTAATATCTTTAAAATTATATCATGTACAGAAAATACATTACGTGTATCAGATGTCCCTTTCGATGTAATTTAAATTGTAATTGTCGGTTGTGTATATCTGGAATACTCATATTTCACACACTGTCGGAGGTGAAAGAGCTAAGTGGACCACTCTGTATAAGCTTAAAGCTGTATAAGCTTTTTATCAGGATTTTTTTAAAGAATTTAATACGGACGTAAGTTACTCTAGCCCATGACGTAAGTTACTCTTCGCAAATGATAAAGCGTCGTAAATAACCAATTTAAAAAGTTACTCGTCGACTGCTGCACAAAGCAAATAAATATCGAACAACTAAAGCACAGTACTTCAATAGAGCACGACCAGAGCCTTCTTCATTTATAAGCCGGAGCCATACATCGGCAACACTGTAATTAACTGTCAAACGGAGGCCTACTATCCAGAACATGCGTTTGTGCTAATGCCGATTTTCAATGGAAATTAATGCTACAATATACTGTAAGTGTGTGTCGATGGAATTATGTTCGCAGTCGTACCAAACGTTAATTGTTTACGTGTGTGTTGGCGATAAAAACGAGACAATAAATGAAAATATGGCTGCAGTCTTTCGCAAGTTTTACGGTTATTATTAATGATAAAGTGATTGACAGTTCTTCTAAATATTAAAATAATATTGTATAAACTACATTTTTATAGTTTTACTTGTCATTTGTGGTATATCAGAATTCTAGCCAAATTGTTGGGTCTCGCCTGCTATATCAATAAATTTACGCCGTTGATTTTCAAGTTCATTGTAAACAGCTATTTTGTGATCCCATAAATGTTGCAGTTTTGATGAAGATTCGGAATGCCTGCTATACGTCAGAATTACCTCTAATTTGTAGATGAATGCACTCACTTTGTTGGTTTTCAAGGTCTATTTATTAATATTGTTTCTTTTGTAATAAATTAATTATAAACATGTTTCTTTTCCTTTCGTATTTACAGGATTTAAAGTTCACTGAGTTTACACTAATTGGCACATATTTAATAGATAATGATGTGTTTTCTACGTATTATGTTGAAGGTATATTTCTTCATTTTTTTCATAGATCTTTATACTTGGCCTAGGCCTATTTAAAATTATATTTTAGAAAATTTGTAAGAATTAATTTAGGAAAACAGTATTGTTATGGTTACTGGCGAGGTTTAAACTAAAACTGGCTTCCGCACGACAGATAATCACATGAAATTAAAATGTATATGATTTCCTAGACCTTTCACGTGAGAGGTGAAACAACATAAAGCTGCAAAACATTGTCAATTGACTATCCATATAATGGCTAATTGATTGGAAGAGGGTACTGCGAAAGTACGTCTTTATTTTATTTATTTCTTTAAGTATTTATTTATTTTCCCTGTACCATCAATAAAAAACACGTATGCTTTTAATTTTTTTAAGTTATAAGTGGCTGTATGCAAGTACTTACGAGGTATTCTCAAACTCAAATAAAATACCATTTCGGATTCCGTAATAAATTACGTACATCAATACACTGAATCTTGATCATATACACTTAGTTTTGTATTGATTAATGTCGAAAATGTACATGTGACAACGAAATCAAAGCACTAAAACGTCAAACGCCATGCCTTTATTTCGCCTCCTTCCGCCTCCACTCAGCGTTGCCAAACCTACCCATGCTCCGGCTTGTAACTGAAGATGGCAATAGTACGACCCACGCTGCCTTCTATTATACACAGTAGGGGGGACTCTAGAACACAGTTAACCTGAAAGCACTTTCCTCTCTCCCATTGAGCAACACGTTTCGCTCCCTGTTAATATATTTGGGAAATATGAGATAAAACGTTTTACGAATATCATCTCCTGAATATTAGAAACATATTTATGTGAGAAGTTACTTAAATAACACATTCATTTATTCAAAATTGTATTGTAATTATATATTTTACTACTGAAGACACAAAATGCGAAATAGGAAATGCGACGTTCACTTAAGAAAATTAGCAACAAAATATAAAATAGATCTAATATTAATACACATGTCATCAAAATTTAAAATTTTATTATTTAAATTTACGTAGTCTTCATTTTCATCATAATTTTTTGGGAAGAAAAAATATGCTTTTCTCACTAAATATTTGTCACCATAAATATTTTACGTTGACATAAGAAAGCTATACGTTACTAAAATGAGTTCGTATATATCAGAACTTAATGTGACAAGTTCGTAATAACATCACACAAGACCAGAATAGTAAAAAAAAAAAAAAGTCAGTTATCTTGCGAAATATTGTACACAAATTGACACTAAAATGACACGCAATATAATGAAGGTCACTATACTCTATCACTAACAATGATATATTAGACTGGACTAGGATAGTACATAAAATGAGAACATATAAATTGCAAAAGAATGACACAAAATAAACAGGCGCATATATTTCCTCATTAAAAGTGTTATTTTTATAATTTACTCCCACGTCATGTTGCGATAGTTGGCTTGTCTACTATTTGAAATTACACTGGATAAGGTACCAGAGTTGCAGGTGTCCAAACCAGGAGTGTTATAGGCTATTTTATATATCAGTACAGATATAAGGAAAGAAGATACAGAAAATTTTGAAATTCCTTTTTTCTCCTTGAAATTTACAATTCTTTGTGTGCTGACCGTACGTATAAAATCTAAACTTAAGTATTAGGTATTTATAAAAAAAAAAAAAACAAAAGAGTGCCCAGATTTTGCAACTAGGCCCATTTCTAGCCTAATTATTTATAAAAATTCATGTAACTCAGTTGTTTTTTTTTACATATTTGAGAAATTATTTTACTATTTGATTCACAAAACGATTTATTACAAAATAGCTTCACTTGATTTTTAATATTCTTTACAGAAACATTAGAATATCATGGATTTCAGTTTTAGAGTCCACTTCTTTGCATATTATTAATTAATTTCATATTGAAATTTAATATCAAAATTGTAATGAAGCCAAATCTTTTTAATAATAGTAATATCTAATCTTCCTCAACTTGGTGAGATTGCCAAAGACAAAGAATGTTAAACAGTAAGATTTAAGATGTGACACTACAAATGTCTTACAAGAAATATGTTTACAATAAACTGAAATTTTACAATAGATGATGTTTTACAATAATGCAAATTTACAGTAAAATAAAAAACAGATAAAAAATAAAATAGAATGAGAAAATTCAACTGTCATTTGAATTGAAGTACAAGTATCGCCGTAAAATCTGCAGAGAACCCTTTAAAGCTATCATAGAAATTTCGTTAATTGTTGCAGTTGGGACTTCAAATTTATGACAGAATGAGACTAATTGTTTTGTTATGGTCCCTCTAGCGCCCACCATTAATCCGCTGATTTCTATGTCCCTGATTTTATATGATGTTTTGTAATAAGGGATATATGGTTCATAAATTGCCCTTTTCTCTAGATTAACCTGCTAGGGTTGATTCTGATGCGTCTCGAATCTGATGGTCGGATCAAGAATATGACCTTTTCTTTCGTCAAGTTTAAATGTTATAACATCAATACGAAGAAGAATCTGCTATTCCATGGACTTCTTCATAGATAGTGTAGCCATTGGACTTAAGGCATGTTGCGACTACAGACCTGATCTTGTGATGCCTGCTGTTACGATGAGTTTCGCCAAATTGGCATGAACCCAAGACATGAGCCAAAGTTTCAACCTCACTATGGCATCGCCTACAGTGTTTGTCTTTGAGTTCTGCCTGGAACAGCGCGTACGGGAGGAACATTACCGTCACCTTCAGCGCATCTCTCCACTCGGAGCTAGAAAGGCCTGTATGATGTTTGACCCAGTTGTTTACGGGAGTGAAATCTTGATATAAGCCGACTCCTTTACCTTTTTGTGGCAGTTGACACCATTTTCTAAATTCTATAAAAGATCTGTACAAAATTTGAGTTTCGTATTATTGATAGTGTCTGAGTTATATCGATTTATGTTGAGCACTGTGACCAAAAGCAATTTACTGAAAAACACAACTAAAAATTACTTGATATAAACTTTCACTTGAATTACCAGGCAGTAATTGTAGGACTACTATATTTACTAACTTTTTTATATTTTCTGCCTCATTTCTTGAACAGTTGCTCACAGTTTTCATATTATTTACAAGTCTAGGTTTCTATTTGCTAATTCCGTCCATGATTTGTAACTAACTATATAGGCTTGTACAGATGCACTATAAAACACAAAACTACACTAACTGCAACGTATGTAATACCCTAGATCATATATGTAACAGATATGTCGGGCTTATAGGCTTTGAGGTTAACAACTTTTGTCAGGTTTTCTACGCTGCCATCTAGATGTTACATAAGGAGTCACGTCATGATTCCCATTTGAACTGCATTAGCGACTGTGCTGCAATTACGTGTTCGTTTACGGCGGACGGGTGGCGATCCTGGCGGTTGTTCTTTTCAAATTGCTGCCGATTTTAACGTAACGAGAAGTTATCTGTTACATATATGATCTAGGGTAATACACACTATATACATACTACGTGTTTCAGATAATACAATAACTATTTTTGTCAATCACATTTTTATATTTTAGATTAAAACAATTTTCAAGCATGTCTGACAAAATGAAATGAAAGAATAATACCGTCTCCTGCTATCTAGTGAATAAAGCGAAAATACTATTGGAGATAGGGCTGCCACACTATTGATGAATGAAATTATATAAAATAAAAAAACGAAATCAAATTGAGAATACGGTAAATTTTGGAACAAATTACATTAGAAAATGAAGTGGTATTACAGAGTTTTAAAAATGGCATGATTAAATGTCATATCATTGGGTTATGGCGTAAATTTTATTTGTAACATAATTAAAAGATTATTTTAAGCGAAAAATTGTTTAATGTGAATTTTAGTCAAAATTAAATTTTATCCTATTCCCTTAATCGTATGTAGATGACATAGACATAATCCCAATATCAGAAGACGATGTAAATAATATCGTTATAGTATTAACCCTAAAATACTATCGTCATTGAGTAGTTATGTATTGCTATTGGTACACTGGCTCGCAAAACTTTTGTCCTATGAAATAACGTGAAAGTGTGCTCTGTGAGACGTTATGTTGGCAATATACCTACATACCCCACTGCACATGTCATGGAGGGGGAGATATTCGAACCCTGAGTTCCAGGTATATCGATGACTGAGAACCAGACTGTTCCAAGTCCATTTTACTATTTCTTTTTTCAGGAGAGTTATATTAAGTTCAGACATTCTATGCTTCATGAAACAATTTGGAATAGTTTCATAGCAACCTTATGGAGAGGAATATTTACAATTTTGTTCGATTCATAGATGAAGATAAGAACTGGAACACAATGAAACACAGATTTCTTTCTTATAAAAAGTTGGACTTAGAACAGTCTGGTTCTCAGCCATCGATATACCGAGCTAATCGAACCAAAAACATTTTAGAGCAATAATGGTATATGTAACCTACAAAACTAACAACATTGAGTCAATTTTGCACCGAAATGTTTAAAACATGTTGTTTATTTCTCTTGAGTATTATAGAACATTCCAGGATAATTTTTCATCTTTTATGCACAGAAACAGACTTTGTGCTGAAAGTGATTTGAGACTTTATTTAATTCTGTGGTTCCTGACTTCCAAGCTCTGTGCCATGAAAAGCAGGCGCAACCTTCTCACTGAATTCCAAGGAAGAGGTGAGTAATTACAATGAAAACTTGTATTTATTACTGCAACTAGGCCTACACGTTGTGTAACTTTTAAGCCGTAACTAGAGTAACTATAGGCTTTAACCGTTAAGGGTGAAGTTAATTTAAGGTTATTAAACCTTTTGCTTGGAATTAAATTTTATGCATGTCTACTGTATGTATATTTAAAAGTCTGTAGTTCACCCAACTCATATCGTTGTGGAAGGGGTTCGCGAGTCGAAATTGGTTGGGAACCTGCTGTAGGCAGTCACTGAAATGATTGAAGTTAACTGGATTTACGATTTTACTTTACAGTTTGGTAGTGGAATTTTGTTAATAATTGTGACTAAAGTATAATATTCATATCCTGTTATCAATGCAAAATTGTGACTGTGATATTCTAAACCTTTTCTCTATGACTTTATTTTTAAATATAAGATTTAATAGCCTGAATATTTTTTGGAACATATCACTTTATATTATTCACATACAATATGGGGGACTATTGTGCGATCAGCGACATGATTGGTTGAAAGACGACCTTTCGTTACCTTTTATTGGTCGAAAGTAGTACGACGTAGTAAAAGTGTAACAGTGTAAACACTGCCTAACTGAATATCGTAAGAGGGTCGCGTCTCAATCCCTGATAAAATACATTGTTTTTCATTGCTACAATTGCAACCATCAAAGAAGGAAAAGTAGTGGAAAGTAAGATAAACATATTCTTTATGGGGTTAATTTTATATTTATTGTAAATATGTGTATTATGAAGCTGTAACACACTGAATTGTACATATTGTAAATAAATGTATTAATTTGATGTGAATTGTAAGCAATATATGATTTAATATTTTGAAGTGAATTCACGGAACACTAGAAATATGTAGCTCAAACAATTGTATCGCAAAGTTTAGTTGTGGTTTTCTGGCTGTATGAGGACAGTACACTGTACAGTCTTACGTGCTGCTCATGGTCATACATAAGAGTCGATGTTGCAGTTAATCTTGTGGTTTACAAACCTAAATGCACTCTCTTCTGATAATAGATGTACAGGGGCATTATTTTGTTTTACTAACATTTCTAATATTAATCTGACTATACCTTTGGATTAACGGCTGAGAACCGGAAACACTGTTTATTACCCCATTCCACTATCGGCGTTTGATGATACTGGTGAAAAACAGAAACAAATCACTTTACTAGTTATAGGAGGGAAGAAAATTAGTGCAACCATTTACGTATCTGAACTTGGAAATATTACGTTTTTGAGTTTGATAATAATTTTAATTAGGTTTTATATTTAATAAAAATACAATACATTATTAATAATACTTGTTTTTACTCACGAACTGAGCTATACATGCGGACGTATTCATTAATCAAGGTATATTATACTCTTATACTGTCTTGCAGCACATTAGCATACATTACAGAGAGTGCATTAAAATTAAAAAATAATCAAAATCTGGATATTTAAACAAAGTGTTGAAATGATGGCTGTTCATTTCGATAGAGGCGTCAGTTCTTTTGTGCATATTATTGCACTATACAGTAGATTATTGTACCTAATTCCAATTTCCGGTTTCGTCCTTCGTACCATGTTGTAATAATTCTGTACGTACTGTATAACAGTGTACCTTACGTGCTGTAAATTCAGTCTTCACTTCTGCCCGACCCGCATAGATAAATTTACTCAGAC
Organism: Periplaneta americana; assembly: GCF_040183065.1. Classification (NCBI taxonomy): domain Eukaryota; kingdom Metazoa; phylum Arthropoda; class Insecta; order Blattodea; family Blattidae; genus Periplaneta; species Periplaneta americana. Next base: position 51,214,314 of record NC_091118.1, read on the forward strand.
ATGCTATCTGCTGTCCGTCCAAGTGATTTTGTCGCAGGGTCGTAGAAAGGGGAAATGACGTGATAGTGACTTAACGAGACCCTTTTATTTAAGTTATTTTAAACACTTGTATAATATTACGTAGACGTCCAATTCCTAACAAAATATTTTCAAAACAGGACTAGGGCAGCCCAGCAGAAGCGGGTGAGGAAAATCGGGATGTGACGTAACCAAAAGGACGTACAGTACCCGTACGAAAATATGATTAAATAATGAATGCCCTTTCTTCACTGGAAAACGCGAACATATTTCTGAAACGTACTGTACTAACTCACTCAGTGCTGTTTACTGAGACCGTAAGACCACCTTGCATATGCGCCCTTGGTTTTGTGCGGAAGATGGGTGGAAGTTCACTAGTAGAAGAGGTGGGAGTGAAGTACATTAAAAAACTCAGGTACAATAAAAATTGAAGTAAAAATAAAATAATGTCCCTGTACCTATCAGCCAGAACATCAATAGTTTTGAAATGGAATATTTTATGTATTCTAACTTACAACAATTAGCAATAATTATTAGCATTAGGCCTATTTATTACTCAGTAAAGCAAGTATGTATGCCAGAATCCCCTTAAGAGAGCATAGCTCCTATAAGATTAAAGATGGATTTAGATATCAGTTGTATAAAATATGTAAAAACATTTCTATCTTTCTATCGATGTTTTCATTTTAGAAGATCGACGAATATTTTCGAAATCTTAAACACCAAATTACAACAACAACATTTTTGCGCTTCAATTGTTTAAAACTATTATATTGTTTCATACATACCTGCTGTAGATCGACTTTAAGTATAACTAACTCAGATTAAAGTGGGATCTTTTTAATTGTCAATTTATGTTTTAAACGAAAATAAATTTTGGAATAAGAGACAATATAAATTATTTATTCATAAACGCTTTATAGAAAGGGTATAAAAATTGGTGTGAAATATATTGGTGACGTACTCCTAACAACAAAACCTTGAAAACTTTCATAAAAATATGATTCTGAAAATTATTAGTTTCAGAGTTAGTATGGAATTTGTCCTTTTCATTGACTCCTAAAGGGCAGTCAAGTCAAATTGCTTTCATGTTGTAACTTTTTCTTTAAAACAAGCCATGAGATTTGTTTTCCTTTGTTAGATTCTCATCTTACTAGTCCCTGTTTCTTACATCTAACAGGATCCAGATCTCTGCGGTTTCTCTGAAACGAATTGCACCATTTAATGGGTGTTGTCGCTCCTGACGTTATCCGCCGAATTTGTTCTCTGCTTGATGACGCTCCAGCTCACTTTACTCTGAGAGTTCATCGCCAGTTGAATCGCCATGTTCTGCGAACATGAACTGGTCGAGTGGGATCCATTAAATGGCCTCCCCGATCGCCAGATTTAAATACATTATCTTGTGAATGCAAGAACTAGGTAACTCGAAATTTGCGTTTTTCAGTTATCTCTGTTATAGTATAGCAAAAATCGTACAAAATATAATGCAATATCTAGTTAACTGATCGAACGATATCAGCGACATCTATTTTCCAATATAACAAATAGGTAAAAGAAAACGAGATATATTCCTTAGTACAATAAATACGTAAATACGCAATATCTCAAGATAAGAAAAATTGAGTTACCTAGTTCTTGCATTCAGGTGACGAGGTAATTTAATCTTTGGGGATATTTCAACTCCATATCTTATGCGAATTTTATACCTAATGTTGACATTCTGAAAGAGAGTATCCTTAGTGGATTTTAACAAAAACAAAACACTGCAGCAATTTTCAAATAGAGCACCCACGCCAAAGCATGGAGCGCAGGCTCAGAGGATACATCGACGTAAAAGGAGGTCACTTTGAGCTTTTATTTTTGTAGTGAGTTCCTTAGTACCACTTGTACAATGAGCTTATTTGTTTGCAATCAGTAAAACAGCATAACTCTAAAACTAAGCATTCTCAGGACCATATTTATATGAATATTTTACAATGGCCTTTTTATTAGGATTACCTGTCTAAAATATTTCGCGTCAGTTTGCATACACCCTGTGCATTTCATTGGTGACGTTCCACAGTCCAGACAAAGTTATATTCATTACATGTCTCTTCATATAAACCTTTATGCTTCCATCCATTTACTAGGTGCATATTCGGGCAAAACTGCCCTGGTATTCCTCGTAGAGTACGTCTACGTCATAATTTACTCCAATATTTTCATATATATATATATATATATATATATATATATATATATTTTAATTACCTTATAGAGGTCCTGCATTTTCAGTCCACCATATTCCACACTGATAAAAATATGGCATATAAATATTGGCTATTATACAATTTATTGACAGCTTTTGGTAGTACTGTAAAATGGGGTAACTTTGGACCTGCAGGGGTAACTTTGCACTATCTATGAAAAAATCTTTATATAGGTCTAGGGGTGTTTACGTGAACCAAATTTATCTGTTCATCCCTTCCACCAATAGATGGTATATATGTACAACAATTTTCCACTGTTCGTGGTCATAGAATTTGTTTATGGTATTTCTATACCTTAACAGCAGAACGTGTGCATAATTTGATTGAAATATAGATCAAATTAATTATCTTTCATCACAGATGGTGTGCATAATCTCAAGATAAGTTACACGTGTATCTGTTCCTTATTCATCCATTTAGACTTTCTAGTTTCGCTTGTGCAGCTGTTTTGTCGGGAAATGGTGTTGAAGAATAATTTTCTAATCAAGGTGAATTTGAGGCTAAACACAATAACACAAACGAAGATTTTTTTAAAATTTAATTGCATTATTTTCATTTGAGGACCTTCCATTGAAGTCTAAAACGCTTACTATAATTTACACTTTGTATTACAGCTAAATTACTTGAATTTGTTTTCATTTTTACTACATATTAAAGTCATACATGGTCTGTCACTGCCAAATTTGGTAACAATCTCCAAATATGCCAAAGGAAAATGTTGAGAAGGATACTTGGCTTATCGCTGAGGGACAAGTTCAAAATGAAGTGCTCCAAAAGATGTCAGCAATTGGTTTGGATTGGACAGGTACATGGCAATAAAAACAAACAGTCTTGTCATCAAGGCAGTGACAAAATCATTCAAATCCTGGAAATGAACTGAAAGGGGGGGATATTATGGAATATTAATGGGAAGATGTAATTGGGAGAGTAAATCCATCCAAGAAAGTATCAAGAAAGGGCTTGCTTATATTCCATTCCAGAACTTGACACAAAATAATAAGTATAATTTTTTACAGTTATTCACGTGCTGTTATCTCGACTTGTCATTCGAAAGAACTGAAAATATTTTTAAACAACATTTTAGAAGAATATGAACAATATTCAATGTATATTATTTATTTTCAATAAATTTGTACCGTTTTGATACCTACCAAATCTTGTAGCAGAATATTCTTTTTTAAAATTTCATTATGTATTTTTTAACGTTAATTTACATTTTCTTTTTGTTCATTTGAATTGATTAAAATGCCGATATTTTAAATTCAAAATTTGCACGGCTATCATTTCGATGAAATTCTCTTGTATTGAAATTTTTTGTAGTTTTTTTCAAAAAGTTTTGTCCGTGTTACTATTTATAGCAGTTTTTGAATCTGTGTTTCCATTTTTTCTGTTCCTAATACAGTATATTTTCATTGTTTAACACGTGTATGGTGCAATGTAACACCAGTAGTGGAAAACTTTGCACCACGTCTCTTAAAACTCTGGCGGTGTAAAGTAACCCCCAACTATGGGTAACTGTACACCTATTTTTGGCAGATTATAAATTTCAAAAGACATTTATTATCGAAGATATGACTGGCTAAATACATTCCCGCATACCCCTAGAACGTATAAGATAAGTGTCCCCTCAAAATTAGACATTTAAAGACTACATACAGACTGAAAACAAATTTTTAACTAGAAAATGGTGCAAAGTTACCCCATTTTACGGTATAGTTTGTTCTTTTTGCCACTTAATTACAAACATGAAACAAAATTGGGCGATCTATTTTAGGATTCGTCTCCTCTAATTTTGTTTAATGTGATTTTTTATATTTTTTCACATATGCGACTAAAATCTCTTGACGAAGTATCGTGACTTTCTCGTCTATGTTTCCTGTTTCCACATGTTTTATTTTTGTCATTTCAAGTAGTAAATCCAGCATATAGTCTTCTTGTTGGTCTTCTGGTATCTTGTCGATGAAAGGATTATAGGCCTTCACAGAATCTGAGGAAAAAATGTGATATTAATAAGATCCCTTTAAACTCTTACGATTATGAAAACATTCGGACTTAAAGGGCAGTCTGTACACCGAATTTTGACAGAAAAATAAAATTTTGTTTTTTACTATTTTCCGGTAGTTTAATATGTATAAAATGATAATATGATTTTATTTCTTCTAATTGTCAGGTTTTAGCCCTATATTCAACAAAAATATTGTAGTAATTCTTATTAGAAAAAATGTTACCAATGAAAAAAACATTTTTTTTTTGGCTAACCACTCATAGTAATTTTTTATTTATTTAGACGATCATTCAGTACATAATAGTATGTTACATATGCTCTATTTTACCTACATTTGTATCTTTCATTACGTCTAAGAAAAGTGCCCCCAAATTTGAGGAATTTAACATTGCATGATATGGAAACTGACACCATTTTTCTGCACTTTCTTATTTTTTGTGACATTGGTTCACTTTTCTCAGAAAATATTGTACCCAGAAGACAGAAATTAATATACAGTATCAATGTGATGGCATTTTACAGAGTAGGTTAGACAAATTAAGATTATATCTAACTTCAACAAAAATTTGTAATTTTTAGTAATTTTTAATGCAAAAAATGTTATCAATAAAAAAAATTTCCAACCGCTCAGTGGCATTTTTAATTTATTTAACAGGTTGTATACATAAAGGTATATTACACATGCACTATTTTTTTCTACATTTATATCTTTCATAACTTCTGAGAAAAATGTACCGAAAATTGAGGAATTTAACACTGTAAGATATGGAAGTACAGTCTTCCCTTAAGAAGTCAAGGAAAATATCTGTTTTATATCAATAAATATTTTCAGAATATGAAAGAGACAGAGTTGAGACACTAATGTTTGGTACTGCCTAATTGTGCCATTTCTTTTCATAAATTTATTCTATCGTTAATATCTGTTTTATTGTGCTTTATTGCACATAACATAATTTGCAAGAACGAAATAAGGAAAAAGTGAAGCTCACTACGTTGCTATGAAGAGACTCATCTGTGTGTGATTTATGAAAAATACACTTCTATGAGAAAGATGTGAATGGACGTACAATCCTGTGACGAAAAAATAATGTAACAAGTAATTCTTATGGAATGGTTCATACCCAGAAATAAAGAAATCCCGCACAATAGTGTGTGACTGATGTGAAATATGGAAATAAGTTTAAATTCACCACCTTTGAAGCAACGAGCTGTGTTGTAATCATGTTGAACTTTCTCAGTGTAACAATTTATGATTTCGAAACCAGCATCCTGCAGAATTTTGTAGAAATCTCCAGCAGCATCTTTCGATTTTTGTAAGGGTGTAATGAATTTGTAAGCATCCTGAAATATAAATAAACGGTTAAAATACAAAGGCATAAGTATATTAACTCAGACATGAATCATATTCATTAAAGTAATAGTAATTTTAGCTGGGAAAGCATAAGGAACACTTTTTACGAAATTAAAATTTTATTAGGCTACTATATGGCTTAAATTCTCAATCATAAGGCATATTACAGATCTTAATGGCCATTCAATTGCTCTGGAAAATCTTGTCGTCAGAGAGATTTGAACAGATAATGGAGATTGTGTGAAAACAGCTGAACAGATTTTAATCAGTGACTCCTCAATTTCATGGTTAGCATCAAAGACGTGGAGAAAAATTGTAGTTGTCAGTGAAACGTCAGTTTTTCTATATAATTTTCCTATTTTCCAAAAACCATCTGTCGTCATTTTTGAGAACTAATAGCTTTTCGGAAGAAGACAAAACACACTCTAAAATAGACATTATCATTATTGTCATGGAGACCATGACTGCACGACAGCCACCATATTTACAGTACAGCTAATATTCTTTGACATGATAATGTCAATATTTCTATATTACATCTGTGCAATTTTCCGAGAACATTTCTGTATCGTTTACTAAAAACTTCAAAACGAATTAAGAAGATTATATCATGAATTTACAGGTCTGATTCTCTGTTGTAAAATTATCTGGGAACATCTTTATATTTGCTATTAAAAACTTCAACACGAATTAAGATAACTAAATAATGAATATACAGGTCTGATTCTCTTTTGTGTAATTTTCTACCGTAGCATGAGGTTCCAATAGAGTAGGCGACCCCTCTGTCTTATCTGTCCTAATATTAGAACCTGTAAGTAATTCCGAAACCTTCCAAATGTCAAGTTCTAGGACACGGTAGATTACAACAAAAGCCCTAATTCTGAATAAATTAAACAATTTCATTCACTATTACTATCATACAGATTGTAGTGTGAAATTTCAGAATTCGTTGAAGTTTAAAGCAGAGACAACAATAATTAAAAATTAATATAGTCGATTTTTTATGGTTTCTTTTGTCTTATTAGTCTAGGGCTGAAGGAAAGTATTGGTATCAGGGTAGTAGGTTAGGTTAGGTTAGGTTAGGGTAGGTTAGGTGGGTGGGTTTGGGTGGGCGGGTGCAGAGAGAGAGAAATAAATAAATAAATAAAGACTAACAGAAATAAATAAATAAATAAATAGAGAAAGAAAGAAAGAAAGAAAAAAGAAAGAAAGAAAAAGGAGAGAAAGAAAAAAGAAAGAAAGAAATAAAGAAATAAATAGGTATTTAACTGAATGAATCAATAAACAAGTGAATAAATAAATAACAAATAAGTGAATAAAATAAACAAATAAGAGCTATTTTAGCATACGCATATAAATCGGAGAGAAACACCGTAATCTAGTCACCCGTAAACACCAGGAATATTTTGTGATACAAAGGAAGTAAGTGCATTGTAACAGAATCGAGGAAAGTTAGAAAAGACGAAAGTAAATTAATTTTTCAATTGCTTTGCTATGCGATGTTAGTTTAACAATGGGTTTAACATGATGTTAGCAGTAATAATAGTTGATAAAACATCTCTTCTATTAAGTTTACTATTAGACTGCTTTAACGACTTGTTAAATATTTAACAAATCGTGGTGAAACTGGGTCTTAATCTCGCTTGTTTTTTTGTTTTCGATTTTTTTGTAATGTAAACATTCTTCTTAACATTGTATGGAAAGTTTTAAATGTTACTTGTTAAAAAAAAAACCTTGCGTAGTATTCTATAGACATGTAATAGATATGTTGGACTTGATAAAAAAAATAGACATACAATTACGACGCATTTACACACAAAAATAACATGAAAACGCAAAGTAAAATTATTCCCATATAATTGGTAACTGCACATTAAATGGTCTTTGAAAGTAATTGTTCTAATCCTAAATAAATCATAGAAAACCAAAAATTATAATGACCTGAAATATTTTGCAGATTTAAATTAATCTGTTTTGGATATGAATTACCCATTTGCTATCAAGAATATTGTGGTTGAATTTGAGTACCTCACCTTCAAGTACTGTTTCCACTCTGATTTCTTGCTCTGCACTTCGTACGCGCTGTACGCAGGTGTCCATGACGAGATAAGAAGAACTGCTTCGCCCCCAGGGCGTAACATATTGTATATATTCCTCACTGCTTGCCTGCAAGGTTGGAAATATGTTTCTAAAAGTCATTGTCTGGGCAACGAACTTAATGATGTAAGAATGAATGTGTTCTGCAAGGCATTCCTATGCAGACCGGTCCCACTCCAACCTCTGTCTAATAAAATCTATCATAGGACTACGAGTACTGTCGGTGACACAGATCATCTGCCCTGAACCTTGGAGAAGTTAGGGGTGATTGATTTAATTGCAATTTTTTGTAGATCCTAATGGTGATTTTGGCTTTAAAATATATACACATCGCCCGTCGCTCGGAAGGGTTTATTGCGTTTGTCATTAAATTATTTATTGTTTTCTTTTAGGAATTAAGATATATATTTTCCTTATACTGCCTTTTTGAGGCTTGAAAGTAATGTAATTTTCCCTAAGATAGGTTACTAGCCTTATCGTTAGGTAGTCCAGTAGTGGGGCTGCCACTTTTAGCCTCTGGACAGGCTTGTAATGCAGCATTTCCTCTGCATTTGATGAAACAGTTATACCGCTGTGACTCGGTCGCCATTTCCTCGTTGGTAGAAACAGAGTGGACCACGGGAAGGTGAGGATGGCATTTGGATAGGAGAGGCTGTAGCCTATGTTTCGCGTCACTATCCCTTCTTCACACAATAACCAATGTCTCGAACAAGTACAAAATTTCAATTATCTGAGTTGTGAAATATCTTATCAAAATGAAAAAGATGTGAACAAGAAAATTACCAAATTTACACAAATTCTAGGAATAATAAACAATACATTAAAAGCTAAATTAGTACAAAAATCTACAAGAATAAATATATATAATACACTAGCATTAGGCCTACCCTCCCTTTTATACGGAAGCGAAATTTAGACATTAAAGAAAAAAGACATGAACAGAATCAAAGCAACGGAAATGAAATTTTTCAGGAGGACAGCAGGATATACTCTTTTAGACCGAAAAAGGAATGAAGAAATTTTAGAACAATTAGAAGTAGAGTCAGTAGAAGAAAAAAAGCAGATACAAATTCAATTGGCTAGATCATGTAAGAAGAATGGAAAATTCAAGAATCCCAAAAATTATGATGCATTATAAACCTAGAGGACATCGTCGAGCAGGAAGACCTTTTAGAAGACTGCTAGATGGGGCCGAAACAGGTCTACTAAGGCCTAATTCGTGAAGGATGATGATGATATATATATATTTTTTTTTTGAGGGGTGTAAGGCTAATCTTGGAGCAAGCGGCTGGCTAACGGTACTTTTGATGTGAATACACTCTGCTTAATTCCCTTTCCATTTTCTTAAAAAAAAAAAAAAACATTTCTCTACATTTATACGTGGAAGATGGAGGTGATCGTTTGCTTTCTCTAGTTAAGAGAATTGCTGATGTGAATATATATTCAATGCTAAGACGTAGCAATACAACTTTCGTATCTAGTGTTTGCGTATATATATAGAGAGACTAAGTGTGCATAGTAACTCTTTTAGAATAATTTCGTGCGTAGTCTTTGTATTATTTTATATAGAGATTAAGTGCACATCACTTTCCGTACCGACAGCGTCTGTTTGAATTTCGTCCTGACCGGAGATCCACTATGCCGCCAATGCGTTGACTGCTGCTTGGTTTCCGGGGTGAAATGCGAAATCCAAGTCTCATCGCCCGTGACGATCCTATCGAGGAACTCGTCGCCGTCATCGTGATACCGTTGCAGAAATGTCAGTGCTGCTCCTAAACGTTGCATTTTGTGTTCGGGTGTCAGGTTTTTCGGCACCCACCTGGCACACACATTTTTGAACAGCAGGTGCTTAGTGACAATCTCATGCCACAAGGATCGCGATATCTGCGGAAAATGGCTGCTTAGCTCCGTAATCGTGAAGCGACGGTTCTCCATGATGCACTGCCGCACCAGCTCAACACGATCATCATTGATGAGGGACGGTCGCCCACTGCGCTCTTCTTCATGGACACTTTGACGACCTTCGGAAAACTGCCTACACCAGCGACGCACCATCTGCTTACTCATGATGTTCGGCCCATAGACCTGACAGAGCTGCCGATGAATTTCAATTGGCGCAATGCCTTGTGCATTAAAGAACTTTATCACCGACCGAACCTCGCAGGCGGCGGGAGAAGGAATAAGAGCTTCCATTTCGAATCACTGCTGCCACTCTACTGGCACCAGGCGGGACCTGTCCGGCTGGCATATTATTGATAAGTCATAGATCTGTTACGTATGCGCACTTGACACGACTAATTAAGTTTACTTTCAAGGGGAAAAAAATCGGGAAACTTTCTGGATGCGCCTCGTACAATGATGTCAGAATTCAAATCCTGGAATATGGCACAATCTTCGTGAACTATTATTTATATTAAAATATGAATATTTTTCGTGATCCATTTACCTTTGATCCGGAATCCAATTCAGACAGTAGGAGGAGAAGATCTTATCGAATCCCGGGGTCCTAAGTTCGGATTCAGCTGGTATTTCGGCAGCGAGGTCCGCCTGAATGAACTTTATTTTTGGGTGCTTGTATTTGCTAGAGGCAAACTCCAACATTGTATGCGATATATCCATCCCTGCCAACACCTCAAAGTCTCCAGGCACCCTGGGAAGTAGTTCTTCAACAGTTATATTTCCATTACCGCAACCAACATCCAAAATTCTATCCCCTGGTTGCCAACTCAACTTATCCATATATTCAGATAATACTTTTCTTGCCATTGCCGTCTGGAGAGAGTTATGATTTGAATATAAAATTGCGTTGTTCATCTTACTTCCTGAAACATAATATAATTGTATTGTAATATGTTACATATTTGTTTATATTATTAGAGAGTCACTTGCAGGTATATGTTGAGTCGAGCTGACATGCAATATAACCACAGATATGGCCCCATTTTGTACCTCAGAATTCTGACACTGGAAAGATATAGCCCTTGTATTGTGCTCTGAAACTGATGAACAGCTTTCTCTGCGTGAAGTCAATTTACGACTCGATAGACCCATCTCTTTTGAGAGAAATGATACTAAGATGTTAATCGTACAGTCAACTCGGATAAAGTGAACCTCTGCGGACTTGCATATTTCGTTCACTATATCCGAAGTGTCTCTCCCTTAACCTTAAATGAGTGAAATGAATGAAATTGTGAACAAGAAAATAAAATATTTCATTTTTGTAGACTGGATTACACTGTAGACTGTTACTCGCAGTTGATTTATTTAAACTATGCTGTTGACCCACGTCCGCTTGCGAAAGACCACGTTCAATGTCGCTTATAATATTCGTCTTATCTTCCAAAGAAAACACTTTACGATTCGACATTTTTATACTGTACGTTCACTGTTGGAATACTAGAAACAAACTGATCAGGTAGAAATGACAAATACTGTTATAGTGTGACTGCGTACTCAGCCTTGGAATTTCCCGGGTTACTTAATGGAAACTGGGAGGTAGTTGGTGGGGTTTGAATGCCATCGAAATCTTACTTCATTGATGCTCTGGACATAATGTTCGTCCCCTTTTAATAAAGGAAGTAATTTCATTTTCCGTTGTTTGGGCGCTATCCGTCATAATGGAAATTTTTCTGAGAACAAAAGGTACCCTTTGACGGTGGAGGATTTTAAATAACAGTAGAGTGCCGGAGAACAGAATGGCAACCCTTCGACGGTGGAGTGAGGCAAGGTCGTCACGCGTTTTCTAGATTTACAGTACAGGTCATTGTCTAGGAATCACTAATCCTACCTTTGTATTTTGACTAAAGGAGTAAGAAACTTAGATTGTTGTTCTCAACATATCCTTTGAGTTTTATAGAAAAATGTCTGACTTGAAATAAGAATTTGTCAAGATACAAGGTTCACTATAACCGAAGTGAGGGTTCACTATAAACGGAAATATTAATGTACTTTTTAATGTATGCGGGTTGAAACCAATGATTTAGGTTCACTATAGCTCAACGTTCACTATAACCGAGTTCATTATATCAAGAGTTGATTGTATTTTTAAATCCATCGTTTTTGGTGGTATTTGAAACCACGAACGTAGGTGCCAATGACATACAGGTACATGGTAATTAATAAATCAAATTTTATATATATCTTCTTAATATAACGAGAAATTTTTCATGTAGAATACTCCTGTTCCCTTTATTCTCCTTGTATTCTTCCTGTTGTCTTCGTATTCCCCTTGCTCTCCTTGTATTTCCCTTGATCTTCTTGTTTTCTCGTTGTTCTCCTTGTATTTTCTTACTCTCCTTGTATTCTCTAGCTCACTTTGTATTAACTTTACTCTCCTTGTATTCCCCTTATGCTCATTGTATTCCCCTTGCTCTTCTTGTTTTCCTGTCTTCCCTTTGTTAGCTTTGTATTCTGCTTCCTCTTCTGCTATTGCCTTTGCTATTATTCTGTTCCCCTTGTTCTTCTTATATTATTTTGTCTTCCCCTCGTTCTCCTTGCATTCCCCTTGTTTTCCTTGTATTTCCCTCCTTCTTGTATTCCAGCCGTTCTCATTTTATTCTTCTTACCTTCCTTTTTACCCCTTGTTCTTCTTTGTTTTCCTTGTATTCCCTTCGTTATCCTTATAGCTCCTTGTTGGTCAGCCGGTGTGCGGGAACCACATGTACAACCATAAGAATGGCAGTGTAGGAACAGTTTGAAGTCATTTCATTAGAAACTATACATAGGTTTCATTCGCCATAACTTCCTCCGCTTTTCACGTTTACGGGACAGAGTTAGGTTTACTTGTACTGAGTTACATACCATCGGACTGAGAAGGATGTCTACAAAGTATTTCTCGTGGTAATGGGACCAAGATAGGACACAGCGGGTTGATTATACAACTACAGTGGAGTCCCTTCTTTGGAAACTTCTGTTATGGAAACTTCTAATTTGGAAAGCTAGCTGACTTTTCCCACTAAAGGAACACTATTCAATACGTTACTGATAAGGTAATCGCTTTGCTCATGCTCGATGTTGACATCAAAAGATACAGTAAGGAAGAAGTGTAACAGTCTTGTTTGTACACTTTGATTATTTACACTTTTGAAAAAACAATTCTTATTGTATAAACTTTGGACTTTATTACTGCTGAGCATCTCCTTCGCATTCATTTTACCAAGTTTTTACACTGTTCTGGTTTGATTTTAGCTCATTTTTCTCTCACTACATGTTTGATAACCTATATAGTTATAGACTTCTGCTTTCTCACATTCCTCTTCAAAATTTCCAACAAATGTTCGATGGTGATTGAGGAAGTGTTCCTTATTGATTTGAGTAGTACGTTTATTGTCGTTGCCTTGTTGTGATACAACAAGTAATAGGGCACTGTTTTTGTCTCTTTGGAACCTCGTGGTATCACCTCTTGTTGCTATAACAGCAGCCATCCTGTCAGTCATGCTCTCCACTAGCTTGTGTAGGATATCCACTGGAATGCGTCGCCATTCCTCTTGCAACATGGCACTCAGTTGGACAATGGAAGTTGGCCCCATGTTTCCGCGACTCCTATGCAGTGGTATGCAGACAATAATGTTCACCGGTTGGAGTGGCCTGCACAAAGTCCTGACCTCAATCCCATTGAGCACTTTTGAAACGAATGGGACCAGCGATTGAGGTGTCGGGAGATGCGGCCAACTTCCATTGTCCAACTGACTGTCATGTTGCAAGAGGAATGGCGACGCAATCCAGTGGTTATCCTACACAAACTAGTGGAGAGCATGCCTAACAGGGTGGCTGCTGTTATAGCAACAAGACATGGTATCACGAGATTCTAAAAGGGGCAAAAACATTGCCCAATTACTTTCTGGTAGATAGTGTATATACACTATTTTTTTGTGCAATCTGTCTAACATTTGACCTTAAAATATTATCGTACACAATCCATCTTTGAACTCGATATTCCCCACACCATTTGCAGACATACATCCCCACAAAAGTATACATCCAACCCCGTGTTTCATTGTAGATAATGTGTTGTTTCTGTTGTTATCTGTGTTGGGCTTTCTCCATACCCTATGAATGCCATCGGAACCATAAAGATTTATCTCCGTCTCATCTGACGGAATCATTCTGTTCCAAAATTCCTCATCATTACCAACATGTTATTTATCGAAGTCTAATCTTGGAGCACGATTTGTCTCACTAATGTACGGCCTCTTTTGTGTCTACCATGGTAACAATTTTTCCACAACACACGCCGGATAGTTTGATTACTGATCCTCATGTTTGGAGACTCTTCAATCATGACTCGAATTGTGGAACACTTGTTCTTGGATTTTTGACAACTTGATTAACTATGAATGTTTCGAAACATGCATTTAGCAATTTTTGCTTTGTTTTTCTTTTCAAGTTATTCCTAGTTCCATGATTTCGAAATTTTTCTACAATATGTTGTACTTTTCATTGTGTTTTATGCACTACTTTATCTATTTTTGTATACAAATAGCCCTTGAGAGCCAGACGAACAATAACTTTCTTTAAATCGGAACTGGGCTCCTTATGACGCTCCATTATAGACAATTCTGAATGACAGACTAACAGCAAGTGACCTCCACTGAGAGACAATCCTGTGCGCACTGCATGCTTGTTTACTATGCATCTAAACGTAACTACCCTCTGTCCATGGGTTAAGTGTAGGCTACAAACAACAGTGTTACATGAATTTCACAGAATAGGCTATGTAGTTTTAAATTTTTATATAAATAACAGGTGTATATAAATCAATTTTTTTCATTTCACTGTGTTCGTTTTCAACTCCTCTAATATAATGAATTTAGTTTTATTTATATACTAGCCGTACCCGTGCGCTCCGCTGCACCCGTTAGAAATAAATATAAAGTAATTAAATAATTAAAATAGGACATTTGATTCAGGGAACATTCGTGTTTGATAGAAGGATAAATCCTTTAATATGTTACTTAATTTAAATTGTATCCAAATAATTAAAATGCGATCATTTTGGTCCAGAGATACTCCTTTGATGCAATGACAATAAAATTCCTTTGACATGTTTCTTAATTTTTATTACATGCAACCATAGTTCAATGATGATTGGCATCATTTAGATTTGATGTGTATATTTTATTTTACTTGTTATAGGTTTGCATTGGTAATGATAATAACTTAATTTTAACCCTTGTTTTCTACGTATTCAGTAAATGGCGCTTGGCCCACTATGGTTCTGAACCCTTCAAATAACTTGAATTATATTATATAATATTACATTACATATTATATTTATTATATTATATTATATTATATTATATTATATTATGTTATATTATATTATATTATATTATATTATATATCAGAAGTTACTGTAATAACATTATAGCATTATGTCCATCTAGAGAAACTACACTTTCCAGTGGTGAAATAATAATTAATTATACAAATCTGTTAATTTATCTTCCGATATTACTTCATACAAACACAAACATTCTCTGTAGGCTATCTTTCATAGCTTTCGATTGTTTCTGTCCAAGGCCCCTTATAGACGAAGTCATTTGTTTTTTAATTCATTACACGGCCTTAGATGGCAGTTATTTTAATTTTAAAACTCATTTATCTCATTAAGTATCAGGCCTATCAAAATTTTTCAAGGAATACAACTTAACGCAAATTATTTTTAAAGATACTTTTGTTATGTAACATTTTTCACAAAAATCAATAATAAGCGAGATATTTCGATTTATTTAATATAATTCCCCTTATAACCCCTCCTTTTAAATAATGTATTTTGAATGCCATATAGCCTAACATCTAAGTTACAACGAACTTAATTTATATTCAAATTTTCATCGAAATCCGTTCAGCCATTATCGCGTGAAAAGGTACCAGACATACAGACAGACAGGCAGACATACAAACAAAAATTTCAAAAAAGCGATTTTCGGTTTCAGGGTGGTTAATTATATATGTTAGGACCAATTATTTTTGGAAAATCGAAAATTACCAGAAAAATTTCGGCTACAGATTTATTATTAGTATAGATTTTGAATTTTAAGGTCGTTTCAGAGGTTGGTTTCACAATATATGAGAAGCACAAACAACACGTTATAGACTGTTGATTGAATGTTAAATGTTATGTTTTATTTAACGACACTCGCAACTGCCGGATGTGCCGGAATTTTGTCCCGCAGGAGTTCTTTTACATGCCAGTAAATCTATTGACATGAGCCTGTCGCATTTAAGCACACTTAAATACCATCGACCTGGCCCGGGATCGAACCCGCAACCTTGGGCATAGAAGGCCAGCGCTATACCAACTTGCCAACCAGCTCGACTGTTGATTGATATGGGCAAGTTACTAGTGTTATATAATTAACCACGTGGGCTTACAGCTGTTTCGGGGTATACACCATCGTCAGAGCCTACTGGATCATAGCATCATCTTGATATCGCTGCCTGTTGTAAGGGTGTGTTTGTGTGTTATAATGTTGAGTCAAATAGTGAGTTTGTTCTGAAATAACCGTTTTCTTGTGCTATGTATTTGATTGTGTTCACTTCTTCATTGTAGTGTTGTTGGCTCATGGGTATGTTGAGTAATCTGTGTACCATTGTCCTGAATATAGCGTGTTTGTTTATACACTGTATAATCATCATATTCCCAGTATACCAAAATGATTTGTCGTCTGGTTATAAATTACAATAAACTTCCGCTGCATACAATTAATCAAATTATATTCTGACCAATAAGAGCAATGTAATTCTGCTGAAATGTAAAAATAATAATATCGTAACTTACGGTTTAGATTCTATTATCTCTCTTTGCAAACTTTTAAAACCTTCGTTTTGTTCACTGCTACTGTAGAGGTTACTATGAACAAACTCGAATCTGCAACAGTATATACACACACATATACACATTACAATGCATTTTCTATTTATATTAATTTCAATTTTAGTAGCGAATAAAACAGTCAGTTCTGAAGGTACTTTATCTAACACGTTGAAATTACGCGACCTCTTTCCTAGAGTTATACTCATATATGTCATATCTAGCTCTAAAAATAAATATAAGCTACATAGCATTACTAAGATATAAAGTATCCCAAATTGATGTATATATTATGATGGAGTAAAAATGTGAAGTTTAAAAAATCAAAATGTAATACCAGGGAAAAGTTGTGTGATGATATCATAAAGAACAATACACAATTTTTTTCTCTACCTTAATATTTAGAGGTGCCACAAGAGCACAATATTTTGACATTTTCACAAAATTTGGAGGTTCAGATTTTTTAGCAAGAGAACGTTCTCCAGTGGTTTAATCTGAACTGGATACCAGCAAAGTGTTAAAAAATGTATGTTAAAAGACTCTGCATATCTTTGTTCCCCTGTTATTTCATCTTAAATGTCACAGAAACCTCAATTTATAAGAAAATTGGACATAATCACAAAACTCTTAGATATGATATAATTAATGGAAATTAATTCTTCTGATGTGGCAGGGTGTTTAAATCAGAACAATGGCTCTAATTAAAACAAGAAATCTGATCTTCTGCCATGTATTTGGAATGCTGGAGGGGCTGATACTATCATGACGTAATAAAATATTATCTATGGATCAAAAATGAAATAAAACCTGACTTCAAATCAAAAGAATCAACTTTTGGAGAGATTTAAAAAAGAGTTGCTATCAAACGTAAGGAAATCTAGATACATTCATCTATTCCGATAGTCAGTCATACAAGAACATTACAATTGATTCATGCTTTCCATGATCAATACAGAAAAATACTGTTTATTGCAACCCCAATTTAAAGTCTTCCAAATAAAGTTTAAATATGCGATATTATAGCATTTCACTAGCTGTATAATGAAAAACAAAATAATAGAACAAATATACAAAAAGGCAAAAAATATATATGTAATTTTAAGAAACTTCAAAGCCCTAGGGGCACCTCAAAAATTAAATATAGTAACACCATATTTTTCACATTCCTAAGTTAAGTGAAAAGGCAGACTTTTGCAACTATTACACTTAGAAAACATATAAAATGCAATTTCATGTATAGATTCACTCGACCCTAGTATACACACTTTGAAATACTATTTCACAGCAAAGAAATAAGATAGAAATGCGATTTTTGCGGTTTATGATTCAGAAGGCAGTGGACAGCATAGTAACATATTCATCCGTTTATAAAGAAACATGGCGCTGCAATTATTGTTCGGCGAACTTAAGTGGATGCTGAAATGTTATTGGAAAGTGGAGAATGTTGTTTAGATTCAACGACGTTGAGGGTTGAATTTGGAACATAACCACCAACAAGGTTAACTATCACAAGAATCCGAGACACGTTTTAAGTCGACGGAACGGTGCAAGCTGTGTTGACAGGGCGATGCGGAAGAAATAGATAACGAGATGTTGATGTAGTCATGCAGGCTTTTGCACAATCTCCAAAGAAGTCAATGAGTCATTTTTCTCGTGCGATTGGTATTAGCAAATGCAGTGTTCATCGAATTTTTCAAGCTCAAAAATGGAAGCCTTACATTCCGACACTTGTCCACGCACTAAATGAGAACGACCAGAGATGGATAAGACGAAGAGGAAGTGCTGCGGAGTTCCCGCCTCGATCTCCGGATTTAACCCCTCCAGACTTCTACCTATGGGGAGCTCTAATGGACACAGTGTACGCCACAAA